>NC_060142.1:238103170-238745045 GCF_021461385.2 Schistocerca piceifrons | reverse complement strand
TACCATATTCAGTGTCACAGACGCGTACTCTGCCAAAATTACTTGTATCAACAGATGTTTTATTTTCTGTTTGCGCAAAACTGAGATCTGCTTATGCTCTCTACTGGAAGCAACTGACAGTTCAGTGAAGTAACTGAGCTTTACAGAAGCGAATGCATGCTCCCCGGTTGAGTCAAATAGAAAATTTTTGAGAAATTATCGTAAAATTTTGTACCATGAAGTAACTTTTTTGAATCGACAACGAGGCTATGATCGTGCCTCTACGGTAGGCGATTCTGGCCCTCTGAAGAATTCCGTGCGACTCCCACCGGATCTTTCAATCCGAATCTTCTCGCAGAATTTTGTTGAATACGTGAAGTTATTAAAATTGTGTTTAACCGACTTCGTGGTGAGTTTAGATGTTTATGTCTACATGTTTCGGCATTTATATTCTGTTAATAAATAAACCAGAACGCATTTAGAATAGTTCTTCACTGATGGATACAACACATTTGTTTAATCTCCAGAACGTTCGTGCATTTTAGTAAAAGTTTTTCTACGACGTAAGTTACAGACTTAGCACGCTTTCAGACAATTCATTACTAAGATTTATTCGAATTAAGGAAATGAGATTCTTTTGCGCATTTTGGGTCCATAGCCACAATGAAAGTTTTTAACGCAACGACATATCTTGGGTATTTTAAAAGCAGATTAACTTTCGTTCGAAAAATACAATTTGATGAATTAATTTCATTCAGTTTCAGATTTTGGAATTTAATGCATCTACAGATTTTGATACCATCTCAAAAATTATTAAAAAACCAAAATACGGGCAAGACATTAGAATCTTTTATCAAGAAACTAACTGAAATTTTTGGCTTTTACAGACAATAATGGCAAGTAATTGTGCTGTTTGTAAAGATATAATTAACAATTAAGGTGAACAGTTAGTGACGGAGTAATGAAGTAAGTAATCAACACTTTTCAAATCAGGATCTACTCATAACGGAATTTAGATAAGAGAAACAGGATCAAGGTTTCTTGTCGCGAAGAAGGAAGAGCAACGGAAACTAGGTTTTTATCGCTTGAAATTTTTTTCCTTGCAAAATATCTGTACGTTTATATTTTTTGTTATATATTTTTGACTACAGCACTTAAAACTTGTATGAAGATTTAACAATATTAATGAAATTTAAATACTTGTAAGTTAAGACTATGTGTGATTAGCGTGGCTTTTTGTAATACAAGTAGCCTATATGAAATACCAGAATGCTGCTCTTATTGATATCACGCGCGCCCTTTGCTGCTATGTGAGCTGTGCAGTGTGAACATGAAATTAATATTTTTAATTAAATCCTCCGTAAACGTAGACGCACAGGTCGAGCTTCGAAAGATTCCAAGACGCTGTTACGGTAGTATTTACTTCTTGCCACCTTGCTCAAAAAAAAAAAAAAAACTAAAAAGTGTACAACGCTTTAGAAAATAACTGTATCACCTACTCGATTAAGATAGACGATATGATAGTGAAATTACACCTTTAATTTTGTGTAGGTGCTACTAAAACTCAAAGCGCTGCTGAATTATTAATCGTGGTAACCGAGGTTGGGCTCCATAGCTATGAGTTAAATGAGTTGAAGAAATATAGCAACCAGCCGCTTTTTGTATTTATTAATGTCAAGATGCTTATCACGTTCTTAGCCATCTTCAGTTACCATAATAGAGTTACATATTCATCATTATTAGCCTTTGTCGACTGTAGTTTTAACGCTGCGACTGCCATTTTTCCGTACCTTTTAACTCCTTGTTTTAATTAAAATGATAACACTGTCCTTTTCAGATTTACTTTCGCAGTCCTAAATCACAGTTGTCGTCTGATATTTTTACATATTACCGAGCTGAGCTTCTGAGCCAACGCTATCGTTTCATGGGTCACGTCTCATAATTTCTTTGCACAGCTTCTGCATCACTCTTAAATTTGGCGGAACCAATATACAAATACTAACAACCATAAAAGATTCATTCAGGTGTCTCTAATCATAACAGCCTATGGAAAATCCTTTTTTTTTTTTTCTTGTTATATCATCCCCTCTTGCCCCGTACGGGCGGGGGCTATCAACCAAGAGCGCTCATAAAAAGAGAGCAAAGGTGAAAGAAAACTATGAGGACTGTTTACATTTTAAATTAAAAAGATTATTGACAGATACCTAAAAGGACGGAAAATTTATACAATTTAAAAACACATTTGCGATGAGGTGAAATTATTCTGTGAAAAAACCCTGGAGCACTGCACTTTCAGTTAATGTTTGAAGGTCCTGCACTGAGCAAAGAAGTATTCTGGGAGGAGAGGTTTGGGGATGGGGGTGGGGCTAAGGAGATAAGGGTCTGTTAGATAGAGAAATTATGGAGATGATACATAGGAGGTGAAGCAGATGTTGGGAATACAGACATTGGGCATGACAGAGCGTGAGGAGGAGTAATGGCGTATGGAGAGGGTAATTGCACAAGGAGAACAGGGTATGAGTGGGTGTAGAGGGAAAATGAGAGAGGAGTCCTCATGTGTAGTGGGATACGTGGGGTAGGGCGAAAATTGGTAGGAGGGATAAGTACTGGGGCGGATCTTATTGTCTAGCAGAGGTAGTTGGCTGATGTTGCGTTGGGATGGGATATGGAGCGTGTGGAGGTGTGGGGACGCAGGAATGTGTTTGTGTAGGTGTAGCAACATACCATCATTGGTGACCAGAGGGGGCAATGGGTTGTTGAAAACTAGTTTGCGGACAATATAGGAGACGCATAGGTGTTCAATGTGGGTGAGTAGGCGTGGGAATTTGATGAGATAGTAGGTGATCCAGGGGGGGGGGGGGGGGGGGAAGGTAAACAGATGCAGAAAGTGAGACAGAGTGGATGGCGCTCAAGGACTTGGACGAGGGATTGATAGATTTTCGGTGGGGCAGAGATGCATGCAACATTTACATAACAGAGGATGGGTCGGATCAGGGTTTTGTAGTTGTGGAGAATAGTGGATGTAATCCCCAAGTTCAACCTGTTAGTAGTTTTAGAAGTTTTAGTCTACTGTGGGCTTTCTGTTGCATGTTTAGTAGATGAGGGTTGCCGGTCGAGGTTTAGTCTAAGATATTTTAGTATGTCAGTTAGCTGGATAGAACAGTTATAAATGGTAAAGTAGAAGTCATGGAGATGTAAGTGTGGGTAGTTCGTCCTATAATTATTGCCTGGGTTTTAGAGGGGTTGATTTCGAGGAGCCATTGGTAAAGGTAAACTGGTTGAGGTGAATTTGGAGGGATTGTTGGGATTTCTGGAGTGTAGGGTAGAGGGCGAGGAAAGCGGGCGTCATCAGCATACTGAAGAAGGTGGACTGGTGGGAGTGGTTTGGGAAGTCCAGCGGCGTAGAAGAGATAAAGGAGAGGAGAAAGGACAGAGCCTTGGGGCACTCCTGCAGTAGGATGGAAGGTACTGGAATAGGTGTTGTTAATAGAGACAAAGGATGGGGATTAGACAGGAAGGATGTAATAAGGGAGACATAGTTAACTGGAAGTGCATATGTTTGGAGACTGGAAAGGAGACTGGAATGCCATAGTCGCTCATAGGCTTTTTCTAGGTCGAGTGAGGCAAAAAAAGCGGATCTATGGGAGTTGTGTTGGTGGGACATGAGATGTGCGAGGTCCAGGAGCTGGTCATCAGAGCAGAAGTTGGGATGGAAGAAGATGGTGTTGGTTCAAGTGCTGATGGATGCGCCAGGAGAGGATGAATTCGAAGACCTTTCTAAATACTGAGGTGAGGCAGATGAGATTGTAGAAGGAGGTATCAGTAAGAGGTTGGAAAACCCTAATAAATATTCTTATCCACTAACGCTTGACTTCTTCGTGGTGGCTAGTTCCTCGCGTCCTTCTTGGATGTTAGAAAATAGCACTCACCCCTCACTGAAAGAACTAACGAGGGGTGTACAATAAGTAATACAATACATTTTTTCTTCGGCGAACTTCGGTCGAAAAACTATGGAATTTGTTTTGGGACATCGTGGAGTATTTCCACTTCAGTTCCTTTAGTTTCATGAAGTTCCAGTAGGTGACGGCGCTGTACGTATCATTCAAAATGGAGTCTGTAACGGAAGTACGTTCCAAGCTCAGAACTGTCATTGACTTTCTTTTGGCGGAAAACCAGAGCATCACAGATACTCATGGGCGCTTGCAGTGAGACCCGGCAGTGAACAAGAGCAGTGTGAGTCGTTGGGAGAGGCGACTGCCATCATCGCGATAATGTCGCACAAACCAGTCCGATCTCCTGTGTGCTGGCCAGCCGCACACAGCAGTGAGTCCTGCAATGTTGGAACGTGCGGACACTCTCATTCGAGGTGATCGACGGATCAAAATCGAACACCTCATTGCATGACTAGACATCTCTGTTGGTAGTGCTGAGACACTAGTCCACCAGTTGGGGTACTCGAAGGTGCGTGTGTATCCGCTGGGCTCATCGCCGCCTAGGAGAAGACCATAAAAACAACAAAGGACCATCTCTGTAGAATTGCTTGCGCGTTACGCGCACCGAGCGAGGTGGTGCAGTGGTTAGCACACTGGACTCGCATTCGGGAGGACGACGGTTCAATCCCGTCTCCGGCCATCCTGATTTAGGTTTTCCGTGATTTCCCTAAATCGTTTCAGGCAAATGCCGGGATGGTTCCTTTGAAAGGGCACGGCCGATTTCCTTCCCAATCCTTCCCTAACCCGAGCTTGCCCTCCGTCTCTAATGACCTCGTTGTCGACGGGACGTTAAACACTAACCACCACCACCACCGTTACGCGCTGATCGTGTCAATTTTTGTCGAACATTGTCACTAGCGATGAAACATGGGTTCATCGCTTCGAACCGGCAATCCATGTAGTGGCGTCACATCAGCTCTCCTCGGAAGAAAAAGTTCAAAGCCGCTGAAGTCAAGGCGACGGTCTTCTGGGACTCTGAAGGAGTTATTCTGTTTTATGTCCTCCCCGATGGTGCAATGAGGAACCCGGAAAGAAATTTGAGAAACGACTTTGGCGTGTTCGTCGCCACAAAAATGCAAACGAACTTGTCCTTCACCGTGACAGCGCAAGGTCTTGACAAGTCTGCGCACCCGAGAGCAGCTCAAGAAACTTAACTGGAGTGTTCTTCCTCATCCACCCTACAGCCCGGATCTCGCAACTTCCAGTTTCCACCTGATTGGCCCAATGAAGGACGCATTTCGCGAGAAACGGTACATGGATGATGAGGAGGTTATTGGTGCAGCAAACTTGACTGGGACATCGACTAGTAGAGTGATACCGTACTGACATACAGGCTCTTCTAGTAATGTGTCGTAAGGCATTGAACTGAGACTATGTTGGGAAATAGGGCTTTGTAGCCAAAAGAGTGGGGAATAATGTGATGTATAGAAATCTTGTGTTGCTTGTATTTGTCTCAGATTTGTTAATATGTAACATACATCCCTATCGGAGCGGGAAGGACCGCCTGGTCCCCGGCACGAATCCGCCCGGCGGACTTGCGTCGAGGTCCGGTGAGCCGGCCAGTCTGTGGATGGTTTTTAGGCGGTTTTCCATCTGCTTTGGCGAATGCGGGCTGGTTCCCCTTATTCCCCTCAGCTACACTATGTCGGCGATTGCTGCGCAAACAAGTTTTCCACGTACACCACCATTACTCTACCACGCAAACATAGGGGTTAGACTCGTCTGGTGTGAGACGTTCTCTTGAGGGGGGGGAGGGGTCCACGGGGGGCCAAACCGCACAACAACCCTGGGTTCGGTGTGGGCGGCGGAAGAGTGAAGTGGACTGCGGTAGTCATCGTGGGGTTGTGGACCACTGCGGCTGCGGCGGGGACGGAGCCTCTCCGTTGTTTATAGGTCCCCGGTTAACATACAACATGCATCTCTATGCCAATGGAAATGAAACTATAATATAGACTCAGTTACACATAAATCAGATGCCAGATTGCAGTTCATTGGTGGAATATTTGGGTAATGCAATCAGTTTACAAAGGAGTTTGCATACAAAACATTCTAGCGTCAAATCCTCGGATTTTTCTCAAGTGTATGGGACCGACATCAGTTAGAACTGACAGGGTATATTGGACGTGTACATAGAAGGGCATTAAGGATGGTCACAGGTTTGTGTGTCCAACGGGAGTCACAGAGATGCTGAGAGAAATCAACTGGTAAACACTACAAGATAGACGCAAACTATCCCGTGGAAGTTCGCCCCTAGCTGAGTGGTCAGTGCGACACTGTCAGTCCTAAGGGCCCGGGTTCGATTCCCGATTCCTGGCTGGGTCGGAGATTTTCTCAGCTCAGAGACTGGGTGTTGTGTTGTCCTAATCATCATCATTTCATCCCCATCGACGCGCAAGTCGCCCAAGTGGCGTCAAATCGAAAAGACCTGCACTCGGCGACCGGTCTACCCTTCGGGAGGCCCTAGTCACACGACACTTATTTATCCCGTGGAAGCCTGCTTATAACGGTTCAAGAATCAACTTTAAGTGCTGAAACTAAGACTGTACTAAAACCCCCACGAGCCGCTTTCTTAGGCATCGCGAAGACAAGATAAGAGTAGCCACAGCACTCACAGAGGCATTTAAACACTCATTTTTACCTCTTTCCTTACGTGAGTATAACGATAAAAAAGCCGTATTAGCTGTGAAATACTTGCTTGGGAAATGCCCAAACATGGTGAACTTTTTTTTTACTCTGTTGTGATTAAAGCAGATTGAAGCTGGTTCGATTAAGTATATCTACAGATGAAAAAAATACGGTTGCGTCGTTCGTCGAAATTAGTTTCACGCTATTCGCCACCATAGTGGCTAAATGAAAAGTGAAAATTACGGGTTTTAATTTGATACATTGTAATGTATTTCATGCATGTTAGCCAATTATAAGCCGCGCGGGGTAACCGTGCAGTCTAAGGCGCCTTGTCACTGTTCGCGCGGCGCCCCCCGTCGGAGATTCGAGTCCTCCCTCGGGCATGGGTGTGTGTGTAGTTCTTAGCGTAAGCTAGATTAAGTAGTGCGTAAGCCTAGGAACCGATGACCTCAGCAGTATGGTCCCATAGTCCTTACCACAAATTTAAAAAAAAAAAAATTGCCAACTAGCTGCCACATCTGTAGGAAGAATACATGTTGTAAAAAAATCTTATTTCATTATTACATGAATAACTATGTAATTATGGAATTTAAACTAAATCCCCATTCCGATGAAGTCGTGGTTCTTCTGGGAAGTTCACTAGTTTCAGATGGTGCTGTCGTTGTTGTTGTTGCTGTTGTGTTTGGCACTGCATACTTGTACTTTTTTACTGCTGCATATAGACATTTTCGAGGTCAGCACATTATGGTGGACATGCTGTTTTCAGTCGGGCTACAGACTATGGACTCTTTTTGGCACAGACAAGTAGTAATCCATTTTTCACTAACCCAACTGAGATCTATTTTACAATAGTTGAGCTGAGACCATTAAAAACTGAGCTTTTAAGTTATTACCTCATTGGGAATACTATCTCCATTCAGAGTAATAACTAAGAATATTTCCATTTCTTTTATGATAATTGTGCTTCCCCTTGTTTCTACTATCGAAGAGCGGTCTAGATCTTAATCGTATTCCACTGCTGCTGATTTGCGGTATTCCTCCAATTCTTAGCAGTCCGTGTCTTTAAATTGCTTAACAATGTTACAACAGCTAAGAAATACATTGATTGAAGAAATATAAACTACATTGACATCTAATAATTATCCATCAGTTACAAATGTAAAATTAGCATAAACCGTTGTAATATTCTATAACTGGCTGGATTATTCGTAACTAAATAAATAAAAAATAATTTTAGCAACGCCGAAAACGCAAGTAGAAGTACTGTCCATGATATGAAATTCACAGTCGTGCATTTGGACACATCTGGCTCTTACAGCAACGAATTGTATGCAGACCACACCACACTGGACTGGAAGAAATCTCAGGACTTAATTCACGGAACAAATGAACTGTTACAGATTGGACAAATGAAACAAATCAGCAGTCGCCGCACGTCTTAAAGTTAGAGGCAGTTATTAACAGTCGAATAGAACATCCTGGTAGCATTAATATACGTAAAACATGAAATTGGAGATGTACGAAAGAATATTTATTGAATTTAACATGCGAACATTCATCTGAAAATTTTCGCCGGGATGAGAACGTGAACAAGGACTTCCTACTTTTAGCAAGCAGTCGTTTTATTATGAAGTTATAAGAGCACATTTCCTGACGCGTTCCAAATTCTGGATTCCACTTGATGTTCGTCCCCCATACGCCGTATTCATATCGGGAGAGTTTCTCCCTTCAAGGGAATAGCATCACTCCAAGGGAACAGAGGCGGACGGCATTAATTAACTTACTCAACGAGGAGCAGTTTTGAATTACTACTTCAGATACAAATCGACACAGAAATCCGTCACAAAGCTGAAAAAAGTAAAAGGATGGGAGAAACAGAAGTACCTACCTATAATACAATGAATGTAAATAATTACTCATTTCGAAATTTATTCCCTCACTGTGAATTCTTTGACATCATTGTACTAGGTAATGAATGAGGTATAAATGTAGTGCTGCTTGCGAAAAGTAGGAAGTCCTTGTTCACGTCCTCATCCTGGTGAAAACTTTCAGATGAATGTTCACATGTTAAATTCAATAAATATTCTTTCGTACATCTCCAATTTCATGTTTCATATGTACGTATAACAATGCTACCAGGATGGTCTGTTGGACTGTTCAGTACTGCGTCTAACTGTAAGACGTGCGGCGACGACTGATCAGTGATACATGAAAATTTCTGCCGGAGCGGGAGTCGAACAAAAATTTCCACCGACCGAAATCTGGCTATGTCACAGTGTCTACATTCATATGCCATAGTCCACTGTATTCATCACCTAAGCTCGCCAGCATTATCAGTTGGATTCCCGAGCCAAGGAGAATGAGACTTGGAGGAATCGAGACGAATGATATTATTGTCGCATGCCGATCTAGACTTATAATACTTACTTGGGTTCAGGAAGAACAGATGTTGTTGACGATCTACAGCTGTAACGAAATAATTCGAAACCTATTCCCTGTTCTTTCAGGTGTGCAAATAAAAATTACTCATTTGTTCTACAGAGATGCTGTTCTACAATACACTGAGTCACTGCCTAGCCCGAGACAAAAAGCCCCCTGGTGGTGATGTGGTCTCGTCAAGCGGAACGGAGGAACAGAGGAGAATGTGGAACCCCTTCATCTACGATACGGGCCGCAAAGGGGGAAATCCACTGACGTAAGCGACTCTGACAAAGGGCAGCCTGTTGTGGTCTGACGACTGGGAATGAGCATATCGGAGAAGCCGGTCGGCAGCCCGCGTGCTACTGTCGTCATCATCTATGGAAAGTGGTTGAAGGTGAGTGAAAGCATGAATAGGAGTCTTGGACGTCCACGCCTCAGCACAAAGCTCGGAGGACAGAGGCTTGATCGCCATAGAAAGCAGGACAGGTGGAGATTTATGGGTTATCTGACGACAGAGGATAACACTCTACATGCACATCTACGTGGTTACTCTGCAATTCACACTTACGTGCATGGTAGAGGGTTCATCGAACCATTTTCATACTACTTCTCTACCATTCCACTCTCGAATGGCGCGTGGGAAAAAGGAAATCTTTCCGTTCGATCTCTGCTGTCTCTTATTTTAGTATGATGATCATTTTTCCCTACGTAGGTGGGTGTCAACAAAATATCTTCGCATTCGGAAGGGAAAGTTGGTGATTGAAATTTCGTAAATAGATCTCGCCGCAAAGAAAACCGCCTTGGCTTCAGTGACTGCCACCCCAACTCGCGTATCATATCAGTCACACTCTTACCCCTATTGCGCGATAACACGAAACAAGTTGCCATTCTTTGCACTTTTTCAATGTCCTCCGTCAATCCTACCTGGTAAGGATCCCACACCGTGCAGCAATATTCCAGCAGAGGATGGAGAAATGTAATGTAGGCTGTCTCTTTAGTGGGTGTGTCCCATCTTCTAAGTGTTCTGCCAACAAAGCGCAGTCTTTGTTTCGCCTTCCCCACAATATTATCTATGTGGTCTTTCCAATCTAAGTTTCTCGTAATTGTAATTCATAGGTATTTAGGCGAATTGACGGCTTTTAGCTTTGTGCGATTTAACGTATACCCAAAATTTATCGGATTTCTTTTAGTACCCATGTGGATGACCTCGCACTTTTCTTTGTTTAGTGCCAATTGCCACTTTTCGCACCATACAGAAATTCTCTCTAGATCATTTTGTAATTGGAATTGATCGTCTGATTATTTTACTAGACGGCAAATTACAGCGTCATCTGCGAACAATCCCCTGCAATGATCCCCTAGATCATTTATGTAAATCAGGAACAGCAGAGGGCCTATGACACTACCTTGCGGGACGCCAGATATCACTTCTGTTGTATTCGATGATTTACCGTCTATCACTACGAACTGTGATCTCTCCGAGAGGAAATCACGAATCCAGTCACACAACTGAGACGATACTCCATGTGCATCCAATCTGATTAATAGTCGCTTGTACGGAACGGTATCAAAAGTCTCCTGGGAATCTAGGAATATGGAATCGATCTGAGATCCCTTGTAGACAGCACTCATTACTTCATGGGAATAAAGAACTAGCTATGTTGCACAAGAACGATATTTTCTGAATCCGTTTTGGTTATGTATCAATAAGTCCTTTTCTTCAAGGTGATTCATAATGTCTGAGTACAGTATATGCTCCAAAATCCTACTGCAAATTGAGGTCAGAGATATGGGTCAGTAATTCAATGGGTCACTCCTATTACCTTTCTTGAATATTGGTGTGACCTGTGCTACTTTCCAGTCTTTAAGAACAGACCTTTCGTCAAGTGAGCGGTTGTATATGATTGCTAAAAAAGGCGCTATTGTTTCTGCATACTCTGAAAGGAACCTGATTGGTATACCATCTGGACCGGAAGACTTGCCTTTCCGACAAAAGTGTTTCGGAGCACGCAGTGCAGCGCACGTCATTCAAAATGTGGCCCTGCTGCAGACTACCCCTACAATTTGATCCAAGGATATCTTCAATTACGATTGCAATGGACACGTGATCATCGAGACTGTCAATGGAAACGTGGCGGTTGGTCAGCTTAATCACATTTATTGTTATTCCAGGTCGACAGTTCTGTCCGGGAACGGCTGCCGGAGACATGCACTGCGCCACGCACGTAGGCCGGTGGAAGCAGTATTATGCCGTGGGGAACATGGGACAGTAACTGGAGACGCGATGACAGGTGCGGACTACGTGAACAACACTGTGAAACGCCAGACGGCGGTGACATATTATACGGGGATAATTGTTCTTGTCAGAACGTCAGAATTGTGCTGCAGTATTTTGAGGAGCGTGATAGTTAACGCTGGTTAGTGTCTTAGCTACCAAATTCGCCCGATCTTAGCCCGATGGAACACATCTGGGACTCTGCTGGTCCCCATCTCCGCGTCCACAAACCACTGGTCTACATCTACCTACATCTACATTTATACTCCGCAAGCCACCCAACGGTGTGTGGCGGAGGGCACTTTACGTGCCACTGTCATTACCTCCCTTTCCTGGTCCAGTCGCGTATTCGCGGGAAGAACGATTGCCGGAAAGCCTCCGTGCGCGCTCGAATCTCTCTAATTTTACATTCGTGATCTCCTTGGGAGGTGGAAGTAGGGGGAAGCAATATATTCGATACCTCATCAGAAACACACCCTCTCGAAACCTGGACAGCAAGCTACATCGCGATGCAGAGCGCCTCTCTTGCAGAGTTTGTTAAACATCTCCGTAACGCTATCACGCTTACCAAATAACCTGTGACGAAACGCGCCGCTCTTCTTTGGATCTTCTCTATCTCCTCTACTACCCGACCTGGCACGGATCCCACACTGATGAGCAATAATCAAGTATAGGCCGAACGAGTGTTTTGTAAGCCACCTCCTTTGTTGATGGACTACATTTTCTAAGGATTCTCGCAATGAATCTCAACCTGGCACCCGCCTTACCAACAGTTAATTTTATGTGATCATTCCACTTCAAATCGTACCGCATGCACACTCCCAGATATTTTACAGAAATAACTGCTACCAGTGTTTGTTCCGCTGTCATATAATCATACAATAATGGATCCTTCTTTCTATGTATTCCCAATACATTACATTTGTCTATGTTAAGGGTCAGTTGCCACTCCCTGCACCAAGTGCCTATCCGCTGCATATCTTCCTGCATTTCGCTGCAATTTTCTAATGCTGCAACTTCACTGTATACTACAGCATCATCCGCGAAAAGCCGCATGGAACTTCTGACACTATCCGTAGTTTAAGGGCTTGTGTGACCTGCGCCTTGTGACATCTAGAGCCGCATACCTGGAGAAAGCTATCAGGAAATAATCTAATCCAGAGTTAACCAACACGCTATCACGAAGGTGTTCATAAGTTTTTGGCTCGTTAGTGTATTTCTAAATCTGCACTGGTTTAAAATAAAAACGTAGAAACGTTTACCAATAAAACAAATACACTGTTTGGTCACATTATTGTGAGCACCTATCAAAAACCGGAACGATTACTTTTTGCAGTGCTGACCGCTGCGAGGCGTGCAGGAAGAGAGTAAACGAGGCTCTGGAAGGTACCGACAGAGATGTGGATCCAGGCTGGCTTCACTGCCTTGGCCGGCCGTTCCAGATTTCTCGGTTGAGGATCCACGGTTCGAACAGCACGATCGTGCTGCTCCCTTACATTCTCGATTGACTTTCAAGAGTTTGGCGATCGGTGGGGGTACGGTAAACTCTTCCTGTGCTCTTCGGCCCACGCACATACACTGCGAGTTGTACGACACGTTACATTATCCTGCTGGTAGACGCCATCTTGCAGAGGAAAAACAAACTGCATGTAAGGATGGACATTCTCTCCGAGGATGAATGCATAATTGAGTCGACCCATTGTGCTTACTAGAATAACGGGATCGCCCAGAGAATGACTCGGAAACATTTCGCAGGCCATAACTGCTGCAGGGTGTTTGTTTTATGCTGTACACGCGAACGGCCATCTGTCCGATGGTACATAAAATGTGATTCAGTTGAAAAGGCCACCTGTCGCCATTCAGTGGACGTATAGTTGCAGTAGTGGCACATATATTGCAGCATTCGTCCTATGGGCTCACGAACCAGGCGCCTGCTGCGAAAGCCCAACACTGCATCATTCGCTGAACAGTCCCTGAGGAGACACTGTTGGTAGCCTGTAGATTCATCTTATCCGTCAATTGCTTAAGAGTTGCACGTCTCTTCCGCTGCACATGTCTCCGCAGCCGTCGTTGACCTGTAATATATTGCTTATTCCTTGCTACTGTAGTGTTATCTTGAAGCTGTCAGAAAGGAGGACAGGCGCTCCAAGGCGCGGAAGAAGAGACGATGATGAGGACAGACGAAACTAGGAGAGATATTGTTACATGAAGTAAACCGTAAGGGGAGAGCCTTGAGAAAACGCAGACGCCCCCCGACGCGGTCCCAGGGCGTTAGCTACTCTTCAAGGAATTGACATGTAACTTCATATGTCGTCTGGACGCTGCGGTAGGTTTCCACCGTAGTACATTGTAACCATCAGGCATGTACTAGCGTATAAAGCCAGCTTGATACCAACCCTGAGAACAAAAACGTCAGTAGGCTCACAAAGGTTAGAAAGAGAGCGAAAACACCAAAAACTGCTGACCTATCAGTCCCTACTCCGGGGAGCCCGAGGGGTGGGGCTAAATGACGCATAACAATAATGTAGCAAGCCTTATTTGGCAGAGCAGTTACGTTTAGCTTTCAGCTGAACAATGTTGATACCATATACGTACTTAGTTAGTGCAACTGCTTTAACATCCCCGCCTTAGGAGCAGTAGAACGGACCTAACTAAACCGTGATTGGCAGCCGCCTGCAAGAGGCCTGCAGGATTTGTCCGAAATCGCAGGATTGCCTAGGTGGCTTTAAGTGGAAAAAACAGTACCCTCACGCAACTCTTTAAAACCCCTAGATTCCCCACTTTGGCGGAGTTCTCAGTCAGACGATCTGGGTGCCGAATCCGCGTCCGTCGGTTCCAGTCTCGGTCCAACTCCGCGTAAGTCTGCTCTCTCACTTGGAGTGCCTCAGTGAAAAGTGCAACATTCAGTATGTTTTGTTTTGCAAGTACGTTGTTGCCTTAACATGCTGCTAGGGTTTGCTACTGTGGTTAGCATCCACTCCTGTGACTTCTGCATTGGCTTCTGTTGTAACAGTGTTATTCATGATTTTTCTAACCCTAGAACTAGCCTCCAGTGTATTAGTTAGTCCTGTCTGGAATAAACAACTATTTCAAAACCCTGTTTGTTCAAGAGTCTCCACAACGAGTTCCCTACCGTGCCTCACTACCTGCATTTCTAGTAAATGCCTGTACCAGTGTTCGCTCAGATAGAAGGAAACAATCAAATGCCTTCACTGTGAATTGTCTTCTGCCTTCTGCTCTGTACCGCTCGGGAGCGCAGACTGAGCAGTAACCCCTTTTTTCTCTCACCCACCTATGTCAGGACACGACAGACCCCCATCATCTATGGGCCGTGGTGCACCACAGCTGCTACGGCGCCGGTTTTTGATTGCGCCATTTTGCCATTCACGGCATACTTTAACCAAGGCGGCACGCGAACAGTTTACAGAGTCGGCCCTTTCGGAAAGCCAATGATCATGCCCTTTTGGACGTCAGATAATTCGCTCCATTTCCGCATTATGACAACGACTCGATTATTTTCAGCGTCTCCCAGACACCTTTTATATACCCTCCACTGCTAATGCTGCCAACTGCCGTCTGTGAGTGATTACCGCACGTTGACGTCGAATATAAGCGGTAGCAACATTAATGTGACTGGATCGTGTAAAAATATCAGACATGTTGGAATGAGATGTTCATTCTGCAGCGGAGTGTGCGCTGATATGAAACTTCCTGGCAGATTAAAACTGTGTGCCGGACAGGGACTCGAACTCGGGACCTTTGCCTTTCGCAGGCAAGTGCTCTACCATTGAGCTATCCAAGCACGACTCACGCCCTGTCCTCACAGCTTTACTTCCGCCAGTACCGCGTCTGCTACCTTGCACTTGGCCGCGAAAGGCAAAGGTCCCGAGTTCGAGTCTCGGTCCGGAACACAATTTTAATCTGCCAGGAAGTTTCATATCAGAGCACACTCCGCTGCAGAGTGAAAATCTTATTCTGGAAACATCCCCCAGGCTGTGGCTAAGCCAAGTCTCCGCAATATCCTTTCTACCAGGAGTGCTGGTTCTGCGAGGTTCGCAGGAGAGCTTCTGTGAAGCTTGGAAGGTAGGAGACGAGGTACTGGCGGAAGTTTAACTCTGAGGACGAGGCGTGAGTTGTGCTTGGGTAGCTCAGTTGGTAGAGCACTTGCCCACCAAAGGCAAAGGTCCCCAGTTCGAGTCTCGGTCCGGCACACAGTTTTAATCTGCCAGGAAGTTTCATATCACAGCTGTTGTTACTACCACAATCTCCATCGCTTTTATTACTACTATGTCTACTTTCATCATCGTTTTTGCTACTGCTATTATGACGCTTTAAGAAAGAGAAGTTTTTATATCAAAGATATCTTGTCAGTCAGTGGTACCTCAGTCCGTAATGCACGCTGACGGCCCTGCCTCTCCCATCCCCCCCCCCCCCCTCTAAAAAAGTGGAAGGAATTCTGAGACAATCTGCCTCTGCCCTGCTATGATCCCTGGCTACAGAGGACGTGCTCCATTTCCGAGGGTGCTGTTCTGGTAGCACAGGGGAATGGGGTGAATCAGACGATGTGCCTCCCATGCCTTTTTCGACATTGTTTCAGCAACATTATCGAGGACGTGGTATGCTGATCATTGGTAAATAACCGTCTTAACATCTGATATTCCACACTGAGTCAGTTGTTGTTAACAGCAACTAGTCATATCTCAATGCAGACAGTGGTCCCAGGTAGCGCTCGAGAGGACGTTAAATTCTCGTCTTCCTACCTTCCTTTTTCTCAGACAGCTTGTTGCGGAGTGCATTCTTCTCTGTAGTAACATTCTTTCTTTATTTCCTTCTGATACGGTGCAAGTACATGACTTACGAGGTGTGCATGTTGTATCAGTTCGGCTTGTGTGATCTTTTCGTTGTTGTGTTGGTAAACATATCTGAGAATTATACGTTGTGTTCATTATATCGGATATTAGTCTGTTATCAACTGTCAAAAAGGTCACATGTGTCTTGGTAACATCAATGATTATTTATTCATAAATGTAAATGTTCGTCTGTTCAAGTACGTGGATCTCCGAAAGTTCTATATAGATTGCTATTTATATACAACATGGCGTTTCCGTAGGTATGTAAAAACAAGTGCGTATTCCAGTGAAACGTTGTCTCAAAATTTCACAGAAATCCTTGAAGAACTTTCGGACATTTAAGACTGATTCTGAACTAAAGAACATGATTTTTTGCCATATGTATATATATAAAGATCTTTGACAAACGAACATTTACATCTAAATAAGTAGTCTTAAATTCGTGAAAGTTCTTCAGCGATTGCTTAGAAATTTCCGCACAAAGCTGCATTCGAATATGCGCCCGTTTTATATATCTGTTTTTAATACATATAACATGTTGTACATGGGAAGGGAAGGGGAAGAAGGTTGTTGCGTCCGGCTTACGACGACAATGTACAGGAGGTCGAGCCTTCAGGACTTGTGAGTGAACAACCAGGGCTGCCGTTAAATGACGGAACAGGAAATTAGGTGAAATAAAGAGAATCTATTTCAATATATGGTATACAAAGGGCGCGCCTATGGTCTGAAGTTACCAGTTTCAGGCCAGTCTAGGAGGTCGAACAATTAATTGAAATGGGCAACGGATGGAGAGGCGGTTCCTGCTAATTGATGTCGGTGGCCGTTCATGGAACGCAGAGCCAGAGGCGCTGCCTCCCAAGAAAGACGTCTGTTCTGCTCGATGTCTGGATCACAAGGGAGAGAAGTAACTGTGTTGTGCACTGCAGAATCCTCCAGAGTCCACACACGTAACCTGTATCCCATGCATGCTATTGGCTAAAATCGGTGGCTTGAATTCGCTAGCAGTTTCAGAGAGGGCTCAAGGTGTAAGTAGGCTGTTTAAGTTTTTACGTTGGTAACGCCACGTAGCGCTCTGTATGAGAATCACTGACCGTGCTGTGTGCAGCCTGTGGCTGGTTTGCGTTGTTGGAATATTCGCTATTGTAGTGTTGGGCAGTTGGATGTGAACAGCGCGTAGAGTTGCGCAGTTGGAGGTGAGCCGCCAGCAGTGGTGGATGTAGGGAGAGAGATGGCAGAATTTTGAGAGCGGACGATCTGGACGTGTGCCCATCAGAAAGAGGAAATTTGTAATAAAAAATGGCTCTGAGCACTATGGGACTTAACATCTGTGGTCATCAGTCCCCTAGAACTTAGAACTACTTAAACCTAACTAACCTAAGGACAGCACAAACATCCATGCCCGAGGCAGGATTCGAACCTGCGACCATAGCAGTAAATTTGTAATACTGGACATCATGAACTGATTTTTTTATATATATATATATATATATATATATATATATATATATATATATATATGCTGACTTTTGAACATTATTAAGGTAAATACATTGTTTGTTCTCTATCAAAATCTTTCATTTGCTAACTATGCCTATCAGTAGTTAGTGCCCTCAGTAGTTAGAATCTTTTATTTAGCTGGCAGTATTGGCGCTCGCTGTATTGCAGTAGTTCGAGTAACGAAGATTTCTGTGAGGTAAGTGATTCATGAAAGGTATAGGTTATTGTTAGTCAGGTCCATTCTTTTGTAGGGATTATTGAAAGTCAGATTGCGTTGCGCTAAAAATATTGTGTCAGTTTAGTCTTGATCAGAATAAGTAAAGAGCGAAATGTCTGAGTACGTTCAGTTCTGCCCAGATGTTTGAAAATCAAATAACGTAAGGGTCTTACCAGCATTGTCATTCATAATTTTTCTAAGGGAACGTTTCAAAAGATTCTCTTGTCAGCAGCTTCAACTGGACAGAACTGCCTCTGTTCTCAAAGACAGGCAACTTGGGTCACGTAGGCACAGTCGAAGTTGCTCTGGGAGAAAACTTGTAAGGATTTGACTGAGGCCTTCGAAATAAATTTTTTAAACCAATTCCCTAAAATATTGCTTCACTGGATGTCACCATGTACAATATAAATAAATACGTAATAGACAAAGAGGAAGCGTTATTAGCAGAAATCTCGAAAATTTATTGACCGATTTACTTTAAATTTTTTCACAGTACTGTAATGAACATTAGGACGGACATAGGCTACATGGATGTATATAATATAAAAATATACGTTTAATATACAATGGGGAAACATCGTTAGCAAAAATCTTAAATAGTACTCCACCGTTTTACTTCAAATTTTTACACGCTGCTGTAATAAACGTTTGGACTCAGTAGGATACGTATTTTTAAAATATTCAATATATAAATTTATATAAAATATATAGTGCTGAAACGTTATAAGCAAATAGGAAAGTTGTATTTATGGCTTATCGGCTTACGTATAGGGTACTATCGCAGAATCTCAATTGGCAATAAGAATAAACACGGCTCAAAGTCATAGAGAGGGAGAAGAGCAGATGGAGAGAGGGCTGGGAGGAAATGACATTGAAAGCAGAAAGGAGGAGACGGACAGAGAAAGAAAGGGGGGAGGAGGGTGGCCAGAGAGTGGGGAAAGGAGGAGTAGATGGGCAAAGAGGCGGGAAGGAGGTTATGGGCAGAGACAGGTGGGGGAGAAGGAGATAAACATATATTCAATTCCCATACATATTATAAACACGTGCTTTCTCTTTTGTTTCTCCTCCATTTAACCAGGCTGAACAGCTGTTTGATATGAAGGTAGATCAGAGAATTTGCGTTAATTTGCCGAGAGTTATAATCGTAAGAAGACCGTGACCACGTTGAAGATAAGGAGCGCCTGCCACCCATGAAATCATGAAAAATGTGGCAGAAATGATTATGAACGATCACTGAATCACAGTTAGAAAAGTCTCTGATGATGTTGGCATATCAGCTGGCTGACGTCATAAAAGTTTTCGGCTGTTTCGAGTAAGAAACAACTGATTGCCTAAATTCTACCAAAAGTGGTGAATTTCTAACAAAAACAGCGGCGAATGCAAGTTGTTTAGTCGCGAAATGTAATCAACGAACTAATGGGTCAGCCGTCCTTGGGTGTGTGTCATGAGATGTAAACTGATCTTTTCATGTTTGGGCTTTTTCCGCTGTCGAAGAGCTTCTTTCAGAGAAACAGGGCCCGATTTCTCGTTTTCAGTCAGTGACCTGCACTCCTACGAGATTCTGGAATTGAACTCGTCTCGAAGCATTGTATTACTACTGTTAAGTCAAGTGGATTTTTCCACTTGAAGTGCCTCATCGTTACGTTGCCGTAAGATCCTGACAACCTGAGATGTACTATTTGTTGTACCATGTTTACTGCTTGTGCTGTTGTTATCAGTAGCAGCCTATGAATCCAGACACTTACATAATAAAGCCCCCCACCCCAGACTGCAATCGTGTCTGGCCAAGGTTATTAACTTTTACATAGTTTTTCTTTTTAACCTTTCCCGCTTACGTCTGAATGCTGAAATTGCATCGCTTGCTCATCTCGAAAGACAGCATCATCAACGAAATAACAATGTTTGAAAGACCAAAGGCTTTTAATAGCATCAAGGCAACCATAGAACTACAGTTATAAGATGCACCAGTGAGTAACGTGTGATTACTCAGCTGCTATTTTTCTATAAATCGACGCCACAGGAATCGATAATAGACAACCTGACTGCAAATTGCATGTCCACTACGTTGAGCTTACCTTGACAGTGTCATGTGCAGATGTGAAACAAAATAATGACGTATGCGCTAATTGTTACAACATAATATTGCACAACAAAGTACTATTGTGTTATCGGGCGAAAGAAGAATTGACACTAAACTGCGTTGTGCAAGGTTACGTGATTACTGCACACAACGACACAGTAGCTGATACCAGTGAACTACGCTTTCCTTCTTTATTTCCCCCAACGCCCACCATTCATCGCAACAATAGACCGTGTTTATGGTGCTTACTATTGTAGTTAATTCTAGATTATTTAAGTAACTAGTATTTTCGTATAACGTGTATACTGTCCTCGGACATTTCTCGTGGTGATCAAAGCGTGCTCAAAACATATATCTCGTATAACATTAAAACGTCACGCAAATGTAATGCGAAAAGTGTCAGTTTACAACAAACGAATAAAAAAAAAGTTTCATGCCATGAAAATTAGAGTAAGATGCTAAACAGAAATGCCTTTCGCCGTTGAATAAACTAGGCAAGTTTCATTGTTATTTTGAATAAGTACAGAAAAACTGTTTAATTGTATGAAGACAAAGCTCGCATTTAATTAAAGGATAGAAAAATACAGAAGCTATCTGTTGTAGCGTGACCATATCTGCGGTAACCTCCGATGCCACCTTCCGTTTCAATCAGCGGCAAACAATTAAACGAGGTATATGTAAAGTAACATGTTAATGAACCCTGAACTCAAACCCTAGAGCATGCAGCAGTTCAGTTACAAGAAAGTGGCACTCAGAGAACGAAATTACTGAGAAAGTACTGCATTCATCGTTCACTCATATGAAGGGATATGCAGTAATAAGCGCACATCGTCACAAACGTCGTAGGGTTCCTGCCCCATGGCGACTTCAAACGAAGCAGTTGTGGTCGAAGAGGGGTCGCGGGCAGTTGGGGAGAACTGAGACATGAGTAACAGACAAATTTGTGTTGGATGTGAGAGCAGACGATGGCGAATGAGATAATTAACAGTTTGCGAACAGAATACTGAGGGCGAAAAGTAGCACGAAACTGAATATAAAAGTGTTCGAACAAGTTTATTTTGACGAAGTACAACTTACTGAAAACGTGTGCAATAGGTATTAATACTGTGTGGTAACAGCTGGCATCGTAATAAAACAGTGAAAAATGTAAGTGATAATATAAAACGAATGAGGGAGGGTGTGTCTTACTTCAAGAAATCTTTGGGCTACAAATTTACCTCGAGAAACGATTGGCACACTCCATAGAAACTCAACTCATTTTAAAGTAACAAAGAACAGATTTTTATTGCAGCTTAATTCTTCAGACGAAAAAACGATTTGGGAATGCCAGTGTAGTTTGCATGTCGCAGAATCGGTAATTAACTTCCCATGCAGTCAGATGCCATTCATAAACACACTCAGATTCAGTGATATTTACAGATACATAAATGCTGTTGCACATAAACAATAACAGTAGACATCCTACAAGTGTCTTACCGTACCAGAATAAACAGCTACAACGAAAGGCCATACTCTACCTCCTAAGGTAAGAAAGAGCACACTCGAAATGGCATTTTACATGCAAAGAGGATTATCACACTGTTCAAAGACATAAGCTGTTGAATATAGTAGCTCTTAACGGCCTTATTTAGTAGTGATACACTCCGTAGTTGTGAAAAGTCACTTACCTTAAACTTCGCAAAGTAGCATCGCTCTAAAGTGCGGTACTTTTGAAAGCGAATGAGGCATAAGTGGTTGAGATGAAGCACATTTTTATGTGCTGGAAGGTGGCTGTGTCGTAAAAGAGCAAATAACCAGCTGAGCTTAGCAACCTGCAACGGCTGGCCGGCACAGACATCCCCCTGCAACGCTTTAGTTCCCGTGTTTTATGGCTTCCGCACAGGAAAGAAAGGAGAAAACAAATTCCGGCTGCGAATAAAACCAGAACAAAAGGATTTTACAGAATAGAAGAAAAATATCTGCTGCATCCAGGTCCTATTATGTCGACTGAGGAAACAAAGAGCCATTTCCGAAACAAGTGCAGGGCTTATTTTACTGTCCCCGAGGGGTTTTCATTTACTGGCGACAAACGCTAGAGCTCTGTAAGTTATGGCTACACGGTTTCAATACCAGTACCGCACATTTAGTATCTGAGAATTTAACTTGGAAAGGAAACGTTCAACCATCTACGTTCTCCCTTCTCGCCATAATCAGAAAAAAATCTAAAACAAAAGTGCTGCATTATGTAATGCCGCGGTTCGGTGCTATAAGGCATGCATCACGGCCTTCTGGGATGAATCTGTACAACGAGCGAGAGGTTCTGCTATATTGACGAACTTCTATTCGAGAGTAATTTTGTTTAAATCTGTAGAAATAAGATTTCCTCCGATTACTACCCTTTCCCATGTGCACTGCGTGACGGATTGTTAGGTTGAGCTGTAATTAAGTTCTTTCTCGCTGTTCGTTAAATCAAGGGGTATTTCTCTGTCAGTTTGCTGCCTGTGTAAAAGCAAAGTTTGGCAGGTTAGAGGGTGTTTGACATAACTTTATAAACTGTTAATTACATGCTTCGCAATGTAGCTGTAAGAACTCGCTTCTTCTTCCGACAGAAAGGGGAATTTGTTGAGAAACTCTTCAAAAACTCTATCCCAGCTGCCAGATTCCTTGCAAAGGTTTCAAAGTTCTCCTAAGTCCTAGAGAATAAATTAAATGTATGTAAGTAATAAACTCTAGCGAAGGAAAAAGTACACGATTGTTTCCTAGAAATGTGATTACGGTAGTTAGAATAATTCATATAAAATACTTTCATCTTTAACTCCTTCCTCTGAAGGGGAGGTGGAAAGCCACGTTATGGAACGTAGTTCATGTCAGTCAAATATCCCAATACCCTGAGAGTGAGACACAGCAGTTTCCAATGCGGAGCATTTGGAAGAGGTTTCCACATCCAGCCATCGCCTTACGGTCAAAGGAAACCGTCGGAAAACCTTAGTGGGAACCAGGGTCTAAGCATTATTTTGCTTTATTTCTGGATCAGTATTATCCATTAACTCCGACTTATAAAGAGCCCTAATGGTATTTAATACGTTTTGGCTATATATTTACAAATAAAAAGGACATTACCTTTGAAGCCGTTCTTATTCTGTGAGGGCCGATTTTCAGAAGAACTGTAGTGTTAATAGTTAATTTTTATAGTTATAGCTGTTCGGACAGTAAGGAACGATAGGTCGCGAAATGGAAACCACAGTGAAAATCGAAACTTTTATTTGTAACAGTTAGGTACGACTTCCAGCTGCTTATCTCCATAGTCGCCGATCCGACTTAGACGTTTGTCGTAGCGTTGTTCCAACTTCCCAATACCCTCGTTATAGAAGGCAGCCGCCATTGCTTTCCGCGACTTCTCTACTCTGGCCTACAGCTCCTTGTCTGTGCCAAACTGTTGTCTTCATAGCCAGCGGTTCATCTGAGCAGAGATGAAACTCAGAGGGAGACAATCACTGGCTGTATTGTGGGTAATCAAACATTTCCAACTGAAAACGATGCAGCAGCATTTTCATTGCCCCTGCAGAATGGGGCTGAGAATTGTCTTGAAGAAGAAACCGTACGACAGTTATGTAATGTTGGCTGCATAGATTCAGGAGAAATTTCTCATCATGCCCTCGCCTCGTACTTGCCGGGAGAGACTATTGTTCTAGGTATCTTTATGTGCTCCCTGTGTGCTCCGAACTAAAAAGAACGATGGGTATACTAGAGACACTGCCCATCACACCTGTGCATAATGTCATCGGATTTTCCCTGTGGTTTCCATTACGCGACCGATCGTTCCTTACTTTCCGAATAATCCCCGTATATCATCGAACTAATAAAAACAATTGATTTTGCACGGAGAGGAGATAATAAATTAAGAGAGGAATATACGTTTAAATCGATAACGCAGGCTGTGTTTGATATTCAAGCTCCTCTGCCCATAAAGAAGAAAATAAATGATAGTTGCAGAAACTGAAATTAATGTAGGCGATATGGAAAACGTTTGCGAAATGGTTTGTATAATTCAGTAAATAACGGATCTTTCGACAACGCTATCATGATAAATGTTAAAAACACCAAACAAAGAAAACCTGTTTTCGCAACCGTATGCAATTTCAAAATGAATGAACGGGGACGAAAATTCATGAACTTGGCAGTAGTCTTAAAAAAGAGGCATGTATGGGAAGAGACATTTAAAATTTGACAACATGTGTGAATAACAGGTAACGACTGCGCTGAGTGCATGGATATAATAATATATATTTTTCAGGTAATGGGTCAAGGCAAAGCAAATTCTCAAAAAATTACTGTCGATAGTGTGTGCTTACCTACTTAATTCTACACAACTCTTTCTCAAATCTGAAGCCGGCCGGAGTGGCCGAGCGGTTAAAGGCGCTACAGTCTGGAACCGCACGACCGCTACGGTCGCAGGTTCGAATCCTGCCTCGGGCATGGATGTGTGTGATGTCCTTAGGTTAGTTAGGTTTAAGTAGTTCTAAGTTCTAGGGGACTTATGACCACAGCAGTTGAGTCCCATAGTGCTCAGACCCATTTTTTTTCTCAAATCTGACATAGTACAGTAGATTTTTCGCCATAATCTGTTTGCGACATGACGTTTAAAAGGAAGTGAGCCACATTTGCGACATGGAATGTACTTTCTTATCTAAAGCATACAAGAAAATCGATAAATCGCTGCTAACACCGTGAGTAGGTGCAAGGTGCACATGGAACGATATTTTTCTCTGCCACTCATCTTTGTTCCATAAGGAAAAAAACCGTAAGGCTAGGATTTAACGCCACGTCAACATCGTGATCATTAGAGTCGGAGCAGAAGCTCAGAATGTTTCAAGGTTCAAAGATGGGAGAGAAAACCGGTCGTGCCCTTTCAATGGAACTATCCCGTCATTTGCCTGGAGCGTTGTAGGGAAATCACGAAAAACATAAACCTGAATGGCTGAACGCGGATATGAACTCCAGAATACGAGTCAAGTATGCTAACCACTATGCTACCTCGCTCGCTCTTTATTCCGTCGCTTGACCAGCGTCATCTGCATAGTGTTCACATGTAAAGTGAGCAGAAAGTAGAACTCCGGAAACTGCGCTTGCCTGGGTATCTGGTTTGTCCAGGCCTGTGGTTGTAGATACTCGTTGTGCGAGAGGCTGCCTGAATTTTAACGTCCTATCTTTCACCGTATCTCTACTTTTACAAGAGTCATTCCTCTTAAATCCTCGGATACCAGGATGGCTGACCTATGACTATTACGCTTGACTGATGTGCTGAGATGCGAACTGTGTAGTATCTTGGTCTTGAACACTATTGCTCTCTACTTGTACACACCACGCTCTATTAGCTCATCGATGAAATACACTCATGGAAATTGAAATAAGAACACCGTGAATTCATTGTCCCAGGAAGGGGAAACTTTATTGACACATTCCTGGGGTCAGATACATCACATGATCACACTGACAGAACCACAGGCACATAGACACAGGCAACAGAGCATGCACAATGTCGGCACTAGTACAGTGTATATCCACCTTTCGCAGCAATGCAGGCTGCTATTCTCCCATGGAGACGATCGTAGAGATGCTGGATGTAGTCCTGTGGAACGGCTTGCCATGCCATTTTCACCTGGCGCCTCAGTTGGACCAGCGTTCGTGCTGGACGTGCAGACCGCGTGAGACGACACTTCATCCAGTCCCAAACATGCTCAATGGGGGACAGATCCGGAGATCGTGCTGGCCAGGGTAGTTGACTTACACCTTCTAGAGCACGTTGGGTGGCACGGGATTCATGCGGACGTGCATTGTCCTGTTGGAACATCAAGTTCCCTTGCCGGTCTAGGAATGGTAGAACGATGGGTTCGATGACGGTTTGGATGTACCGTGCACTATTCAGTGTCCCCTCGACGATCACCAGTGGTGTACGGCCAGTGTAGGAGATCGCTCCCCACACCATGATGCCGGGTGTTGGCCCTGTGTGCCTCGGTCGTATGCAGTCCTGATTGTGACGCTCACCTGCACGGCGCCAAACACGCATACGACCATCATTGGCACCAAGGCAGAAGCGACTCTCATCGCTGAAGACGACACGTCTCCATTCGTCCCTCCATTCACGCCTGTCGCGACACCACTGGAGGCGGGCTGCACGATGTTGGGGCGTGAGCGGAAGACGGCCTAACGGTGTGCGGGACCGTAGCCCAGCTTCATGGAGACGGTTGCGAATGGTCCTCGCCGATACCCCAGGAGCAACAGTGTCCCTAATTTGCTGGGAAGTGGCGGTGCGGTCCCCTACGGCACTGCGTAGGATCCTACGGTCTTGGCGTGCATCCGTGCGTCGCTGCGGTCCGGTCCCAGGTCGACGGGCACGTGCACCTTCCGCCGACCACTGGCGACAACATCGATGTACTGTGGAGACCTCACGCCCCACGTGTTGAGCAATTCGGCGGTACGTCCACCCGGCCTCCCGCATGCCCACTATACGCCCTCGCTCAAAGTCCGTCAACTGCACATACGGTTCACGTCCACGCTGTCGCGGCATGCTACCAGTGTTAAAGACTGCGATGGAGCTCCGTATGCCACGGCAAACTGGCTGACACTGACGGCGGCGGTGCACAAATGCTGCGCAGCTAGCGCCATTTGACGGCCAACACCGCGGTTCCTGGTGTGTCCGCTGTGCCGTGCGTGTGATCATTGCTTGTACAGCCCTCTCGCAGTGTCCGGAGCAAGTATGGTGGGTCTGACACACCGGTGTCAATGTGTTCTTTTTTCCATTTCCAGGAGTGTATTAGCCCCTCCCCCCCTTAAAAGAGAGTTGTAAATGATCTAGAACTGGTAAGGCACCAGGTCATATAACCCTCCACCGTATGTGTTAGTCCTGACGGTGATGTGTTGTGTGTCATTGTTGTTGTTGTTGTGTGTCATTGTTGTTGTTGTTGTGTGTCATTGTTGTTGTTGTTGTGTGTCGTTGTTGTTGTTGTGTGTCGTTGTTGTTGTTGTGTGTCGTTGTTGTTGTTGTGTGTCGTTGTTGTTGTTGTGTGTCGTTGTTGTTGTTGTGTGTCGTTGTTGTTGTTGTGTGTCGTTGTTGTTGTTGTGTGTCGTTGTTGTTGTTGTGTGTCGTTGTTGTTGTTGTGTGTCGTTGTTGTTGTTGTGTGTCGTTGTTGTTGTTGTTGTTTTTGTGTGTGTGTGTGTGTGTGTGTGTGTGTGTGTGCGCGCGCGCGCACGCTCGCCACTCGGTTGTATCGAGTTACCGTAGAAAAATGGATCTACGTGGAACGTGACAGAATGACTTCTGATGTTTCGAGGCGCGGATTAACACAATGCGGATGAAGTTGACCGATTTGTGGTTGTATTTACGCGTGTTGTGTTAAGTGTCTACAAGGAATGGTATACTACTGGCAGCCAAGTAACACGACGTAAGGACAGTGGTCGTGAAAGGGCCCTATCTAAAAGCGAGCGGAATCGAGTATCACTACTTGCCAATGAGTCTGTTTCAGATTCAACTGTAACTGCTACTCTCATTGAATGCAGGCGGACTTCAACCCGTTTTCAAATTAATATAGTGAGGGGAACTTCGTTCAGTGAAGATTCGGAGTCGGGTACCTCGCAAAAAGGCTGATTCTCGCAGCAGAGCATAAAACTCCACTTCTTCAGTGGGACAAGCAAGACAGAAACTATCAAGTGACTGAAGGCATGAAGATATTTGTCATACCAGTGAAGATGACTCCAGTAAGTACAGGGTGGGGCAAATAAAAATGGCCCAGAGAACGGAGTTACAGGGTGCAAAGAAACACAGCAGAGGAAAGGAAATACGGGACTAACCTGACAATAGCAAATGTTAAAAGTGGACACTATTCACCTATTGGTGCTTCTGGATACTGTTCAGCAAGTTACTGAAGGCGGATCAAAGCTGAATTGCTGCTACCTTATCCGAAATGTTCTGCTGCAGTTCTTGAAGACTATGGGCGCTATTGCGATACACCTTAGACTTGAGGGCTCCCCACACAAAGTAATCGCACACTGACAGATGAGGTGACTGGGCAGCCAGCTAGGGCCGCGACCAGTCTGACTTTTGCTAACAACTCTGTCAGGTGGGAAGACTGTGTAAATGTGCTCCAAGGTTCGGCCGGCTGTACGGGCAGTTGCTCCACCCTGTTGAAAGCAACTGTAGGTCTTTTTCTCCTTCATTAATGCTGCCACAAATGGTTTCAAAATGTTGGCAATGTAACGCTCAGAAATCAGCATCTGATGAAAGAAGATGGGGCCAATAATGCGGCGTACTAACTCTGCACACCAAACCCCACCCTTCTGATTAAGCAATGGTGTCTCGTGAAAGTCGTGCGGATTCTCCGTTGCCCAGAAACTGTGATTCTGCGAGTTGACATAGCCACTCAGGTGAAACCAGGCTTCATCAGACATATAGAACAGATGCATGTCCAAGCCAGTCATTGTTATCTCAATGAACAGCTACTCACAAAACTGGAAGCGATGAGGATCATCTGCTCGCTTTAGTACTTGGACAACAGACACTCGGTAAGAATGCATGTGTAGATCCAGGTGGAGTATTCGTCCACATGATCGAATTGATATGCTTTTCTCGTGCGGGTTGATTTGGTTGGGCTATGAAGCATTTTCTGGTGAACTGCAGCCACATTTACTGGTGTGCGTGCACGTTTACGAATGTTTTTTGACTTGTTGAAAACACATTCTGCCCGACATCATTTTCGGACTAAGCGTTGGCTGGCATTCTCAGCAAGAAACTGATGATACAGTTTCTCTGACTTCTTTGTTACGCAGTTTCCCATAAAGAACACACGCTGCTCCATTGTGAATACGATCGCCCACTCACACTGACACTACGCTTTGAACCGGAGTGGACCACGTGGCGGGCTTCCACGTGGTGTGCGCGTCACAGAGTGTGGATATATGCATACATTCACGCCCAATCGTATCCACTTGTCCGGGCCACTTGTTTGTCCCAACCTGTACTTTTAACTCGTTATCATTTAAGTAAAATTATTTTAGTTTGAGCATAATTATAGGGGTATTATAAGTTTATGTACCGATGAGGCACACAGCCGGAATAACAGTGGAACACATTAAGGATAAGGTTATTTTATTGACAAGTGATGTGAGAGGTGGATTGTATGGTAGATAAAAAAGTCAGGTCAAATGAAATGCGCAAGTTACAGTAAGGGTTCCAAAACATGACATCGATACCTCCTCCTGGCAGCTCTAACATGCAAACGACCTTGAAGGTACCGAATGACATCCTGCAATAAATTGCCCCAAGCGTCTTGCACTCTTGTAGCAATTAGACAATGGTTCTTTCAGGCTCTGGAGGACGTGTAAGTGCCCCTTCACCATCTCTCAAACGTGTTCTGGTGCTCTTTCTTGCCAGAACAGCTCTTTTACATCACGAAGAGCACGTTGCGTGGCAGCAGCCGTATGTGAAGAGGCAATGTCCTACTGAAACAGCATATCACGTTCCCGTCGAAGAAACTGATGTATTAGGAGCAGGAAAGAACTGTAAGGTGCTGGGCCGAAATTAGTGCACAATTCACTTGAAACAATTTATCATACAGAAATTAAAACTTATATATTAAAATCCAGAAGTTTTGTTATAACTTCCACAGACTGAATAACACATACTCAGTACTTTCTTATTACAATTTCTGATGACGTCATGCTACAGCAAATAACAGTTTAACGGCCTGATGGTGATCGACATGAAACCAAGATGTAGTCACAAATCTTACACACTGGGTATGGCTGAGGAAAAGAGAAGGCGTCAAAACTCAGCTCAAATACATCGGAAGGTGTCTCGCAATGCAAATTTTGTAAAATGTTGCTAATCACTCATTTAAGAACCTCGAATATGTTACGATATGTGTGAAAATTTGACCACTCCATAAATATTTTGAAAGAGGACAAAGACTTAGCGGCTGACAGGTGTGTGGAAATGTGTGCTAAGGACTTCAGGACACTTAGCAGTTTATAGTCTTTCTAAACTTAGGCCAAACATTGTCTGAAATAGGAAAGAAATATCGCGTAGTGGAATTTAAAAACTACATTCTGGTGGTGTGCAACGCAAGTGTGAATAAAGCTCAGTATGAAAGAAAAGCTGCTTCTTTAAGACATGTACTTTTTAGATTAACGTGATATGGAAAACGATCTTCGCGTTCATTAGTACATTTGGGGAATTCATAAAGTACTATTGTGGCCACTTGGAATGAATTCAGCGAACCTACAATACACATCCCGAAAAAAGTATTTGAAATTCGTGTACCTGTGTTCATATTTGGCTGAAACACACTAAGGTTACAGAAACTAGTCTTCCAAAATCTTCAGCTGGCGTTGAAATATGTTAGGACATCTTCAGGTTCTTAAATGCAAAGGATCTCGACTTTCAGAGATGGTTCTTCTTATTATAGAAAACGTATTAGACCTGATGATGGTTCGAATTGAGAGTAGCCAGTACTAGTTAAAAAAGGTTGAAGTTTCAGAAAACAGCGTTCATATCGAAATAAGCAAATAAGCACGAAATACGCCGAAAAGTAAAAAAAATTTTGTGGGCTACAACACCGCAAAATGAATATACACACATCAAAAAAAGTTTTGCATTACCTCGGTTTCGAGAGTCCTGGAACCAGTTCAGAAAATTGGAATATAGATCAACATAAACATAATTTCCGCCCTTTTTTATTGCTCATGAAAACCGCACATTGCATGTTGTACCACCATACAGCGAGGCCTTCAGAGGTGGCGGTCTAGATTACTATACACACCGGTACTTCTAATACCCAGGAGCACGTCCTCTTGCATTGATGCATGCCTGTATTCGTCGTGGCATACTATCCACAAGTTCATCAAGCCACTGTTTGTCCACGTTGTCTTACTCCTTAAGGGCGATTTGGCGTAGAACCCTCAGAGTGGTTGGTGGGTCACGTCGTCCGTAAACGGCCCTTATCAATCCATCCCGGGCATGCTCGATAAGGTTCATGTCTGGAGAACATGCTGGCCACCCTAGTCGAGCGATGTCATTATTCTGAAGGAAGTCATTCACAAGAAGGGCACGATGGGGGCGCGAATTGTTATCCATGAAGACGAATGCCTCGCCAATATGCTCCACCTTGCTGCACCCGCTAAGGCGTTCAGCCCGACCTGGTTGCGACGATTGTCTGGTTGAAGGCATTGGACACTCATTGGTGAAGAGAACGTGACACCAATCCTGAGCGTTCCATATGGCATGTTGTTGGGCCCATCCGTCCCGCGCTGCATGGTGTCGTGGTTGCAAAGATGGACCTCGCCACGGGCGTCGAAGTAAAGTTGCGCATCATGCAGCCTATTGCTCACAGTTTGAGTCGTAACACAACGCCCTGTGGCTCCACAAAAAGCATTATTCAACATAGTGACGTTGCTCTCAGGGTTCCTCCGACCCATAATCCGTAGGTAGCGGTCATCCACTGCAGTAGTAGCCCTTGGGCGGCTTGAGCGAGGCATGTCATCGACGGTTCATGTCTCTCTTCATCTTCTCCATGTCCGAACAACATTGCTTTGTGTTCACTCCGAGACGCCTGGACATTTCCCTTCTTGAGAACCATTCCTGTCACAAAGTAACAATGCGGACGCCATCGAACCGCGGTATTGACCTTCTAGGCATGGTTGAATTACAGACAAGACGAGCCGTTTACCTCCTTCCTGGTGGAATGACTGGAACTGATCGGCTGCCGGTGCCTCTCCGTCTAATAGGCGCTGCTCATGCATGGTTGTTTACATCTTTGGGCAGGTCTAGTGACATCTCTGAACAGCAAAGGGACTGTGTCTGTAATAGAATATCCAGTCAACGTCTGTCTTCAGAAGTTCTGGGAACCGGGGTGATGCAAAAACTTTTTTTGATGTTTGTATTTTGTAATGGGCTTTGTCTTGAGATACTAGGTTAAAAGAACTTCTGAACCAGACGCATAACACTACAGTGAAAGCGTACAGAGCAAACTGCTACGCAGCGTAGCGCCGCGGGCAGACGGGCAGACGGGCAGGTAGGCAAGCAAGCAAGCAAGATTCCTGTAGCTTGCTTGGGTTGGGCGTAGCTTGGCTTGAACGGGAGTAAAAAGCAGCCTACCCGTTCTGCTGATGACGTGCGGCAGCTTGCCCGCCTGGCTAACAGGCTAGCATGGGCAGGTTAAAAGCGGAATGCATACACTTCTGGTTGCAAACACTATTTATTTCTAAAATCACCCCAGTCGGTGAAGAGCTCCATCAGATCCCTGTTGGCAGTGACAAATGAATCACCAACACATTACATGCTGGTGCCACTGAACACAGTGCTTGAAGGTGTTGCATTTTTCTCTGGCAGTTTGTGTAAGAATATGTAGCTCATACGATATGTAAGCTACCTATATGACTGTTCGTTAAAACACAAGCACGGAATTGAACACATTTCACTTACGTATTCACCGAATAGTTTTCCGCTCATGTGCCGAATGTGCTCATTGACTGCAAGCTATGGATGTTACTATGTAGAAGTTTGACAGTGTACGCGTTGCTAGGTATCTCTTAAACAAGCGGACGTGAAGCTGCCTGTTTGTGTTTTCGCCCTGGAATGCCCCACTGCCAATAATTCATTTTATTCGGAGGCTGCCTGCAGGCTGCACATACAGCGTGGCATCCAGAAACAATATTGTTTGAAGCAGAAAACTGCTGCTGTGTAGTTCCATAACTTTATGCCGCTCTCCCCAGCTTCCATGCAGAATATCGTCGCCTGATTTGAGTGAAACATTTTTTGTACTTTCCAAACAAATTCGCCAGTGTGTGGTTTCAGAGAAAACACTATGCACACCACTTAAATAAAGGCTGATCCATATTATCTGAGAAGGTTAACATTTATCGGTGCTTACAATGACAACTCATCTCAGCGATTCAGGCTTGTCACGTACCGGCATTAAGGATCTTAGAACACAAGCTTCTCTGCCACCATGACTGTTTTGGCTTCCTAATGTACGCAAGGATTTTATTCCTTCAAGACTCATAATAATATTGGCGCCATACATACCAGATGGGAAAGTACGTGATTCACATTCTCAGCACATTCGCAACACCGCTCACTTTGTACACCGCCTCGGTCAATTGAGGCTTACGGTTTTATGGACAGTTTCGATGTAGTTTAACGGAAGATGTTATGGACAAACTGATGACGTCGCCATGGGTAGCCCGTTATCGACTGTCGTGGTAAACCTATTCGTGGAACACTTTGAAGAGAACACAGTAGAGTCCACCCAGTTCAGACAAATGTGTTTATATCGATACCTAGGCAACACATTTACGGTATGTCTACATGGAAATAAAAAACTTGGAGAATTCCTGGAAAACTTTAAGCTACTTTCAAATTCACAGACACTCCGCTGTAAAGTGATAATTCATTCCGGAAATCACATAGCAAATTTTTGCATGACAATTCCCATACCAGTGGCCTTACGTAGTTCTGTATGAACGTGACAGGGTTTTTTTCAGAGTGAAGACGATCGCCTGCCATCATCTGCACGATAGAAATCTGTAACCACATTGCCTGTTTTACGACCGCGACGTTTTGTTAAAATTAGTACATATGTTTTACTGTAACCTCTACCATTCAGAGTTAGTTGATACCTCGCTTATATGTTTATTAATACTAATATTTTCGAAAAGGAAAACTCCACTATCAGCCAGTTGTGGCAATAAAAACTTAATTCTTTTTCTCTGAAGACACCGACCTGATACCTCGTAAGGAACCCCCGTCTACATATTGGTATGTCTTATGTTGCCGATCATAGTCTCAGGTACACTATTTCACGTGGAATAAATCTAAACCTTTTCCACAAAATCATTTTTACAGTTTACTGTCTCTTGTAAGTTACTGGCAGAAAACAACAGTAAGCGTTCACGTTTCAGGCCCTTGTCACTAAGACCGATTCTCCTAAGTCTGCACCAGTGAGGCAGGTATCTTCCTTCCGATGAGGGCCGTAATGAGTGTGATCCTGCCAATGGACACCTTTTAGTTACTTATAATGAGAGTATGACTCTAGTTACAAGCTCTCAGGTCTACAGCGCTCGCAGCTAAGGAGATCGCCTGCTGTTATTCTCGGCATGTGTTACGCCAGCGGACCGTTTCCGTCAGCGGAAGGTGGCGTGGTTGTTCAGGTCATGCTCCATTAATACCTTTGCTGCAGGCAGTAACTGTGTCAACAATAATTACAGTACTGAAAATTTCGTCTAGATGCAATTCTTAGGATGTTTGTAATTCTGTAACCGAGATCATTTTGTCATATTATGTAGTTCATTTCCTGTTAGAGGTCTTCAAAGTGGTTCAGAGATTGGCAACTGGTTTTAAATGTTCAGAGATGTAGAACTGTTTACTTCACAAAACTAAAAATCGTAGTATCCCATGACTGTAATATCAGTGTGATACAGTTGGAATCGCTTAACTCATGCATGTACCTGGGTTATATAGTTAGTAGAAATATGAAATGGAATCATCAAATAGGACCAACCATGGATAAAGCAGATGGTGTGCTTTGATTTATTGGTAGAATACTACGGAAATGCAATCTGTTACAAGGAGATTGCCAACAAATCGCTCATGTGATCAGTCCTAGAATGTTGCTCAAGTGTGTGGGACCCATACTAAATATACTAACGGGCAAAAAAATAGCAAAAGTAATAAAGAGTTGTGCGACATAAATGAAAGTTGGTAGGCGTGTTTCTACACCTGAAAGATGTCTATTCAGACCTAGCGCTAGTCGCATAAGAGTGGCGCTAGTAGTGCCTTGGGTTACGAGAAGCTGGATGTACGTTCGGCGATATTGCCGGCAGCGGTGGTCACGGGAGCGTAAGGCTCAAGAAAACCGGGCACTGGGCGTCCACATGTCATTACCGAGAGCGAAGACAATCCTGTTCAGCGTATGACTCTGTCGCATCGTATTGCATCTGCTGCAGTAATCTGATCAGCATCTGGCACTACAGTGACACAACGAACTGTTACAAATCGATTACTTCAAGGACAGCTTAACCCAGACGCTCTGTAGCATGCATACCACTGACTCCATACCACCATCGTTTACGACTTCAGTGGATTCAAGTGAGTTCACTAGAGGGCAGGATGGAGATCTGTCGTGTTTTCTGGCGAAAGCTGGTTCTGCCTCTCTGCTAGTGACGGCCATGTATTGATAGGAGGAGGCGAGTTGGGGGCCTGCAACCAACCTGTTTGCGGCCTAGACACACTGGAACTACACATGGAGTTACGGCCTGCGGTGCAAATTCGTGTGACAGCAGGAGCACTCTTGTGGTTATCCCATGCACCTGACTGTGAACCTGCTCATCAGTCTGGTGGCTCAACCTGTTGTGCTGCCAGCCATGAACAGTGTCCACGGGGTGTGTTTTTCAACAGGATAACTCTCGCCCATATACCTCCGTTCTAACGCAACATGTTCTACAGAGATTAGAATTATATTAATACCTTCAGCTACTAACGGGCGTTGATATATATCAACGGGGACAGATGTAAATGTGTGCCCCGACCGGGACTCGAACCCGGGATGTCCTGCCTATACGGCAGACGTTCTGTCCATCTGAGCCACCGAGGGCACAGAGGATAGCGCGACTGCAGGGACTATCTCGCGCACGCCTCCCGCGACACCCACATTCTCACCTTGTATGTCCACACACTATATTCGTAGTGTCCCATCCCAACACAATCATTACTCGTGGAAGACATTCTTACGAAGTCCCGTAAGAATTTGGGGAATAAGTGTGCAACCGCATAGAAGAAGGTCATGGCCGGTGTCGCCAGAACTATATACTTATATGGATATGGTGTCTGTTCTTTCGGACATGTCTCCAATCGAACACACATGGGACATCATCGGTCAACAACTCCAGCGTCATCCACAAACAGCATTAATCGACCCTGTATTAACCGACCAAATGCAAAAAGCATGGAACTCCATCCCAGAAACTGACATCCGGCTCCCACACAACAAAATGCTTGCACGTTTGCATGCTTTCATTCAACAGTTTGGGGGTTACACTGGTTATTAATGTACCAGCGTTTCACATTTGCAATAGCTAATTTTGAGCTTACATTAACCTGTGGTGTCGCAATGTCATTCACTGAAATGTGTTACCCAGTCAAATGTATTCCCGAAATTCGCTTCTCTACATTAATTATTTTTTAGTGTTTAGACTTTTTCCGTATAAATGGTTCAAATGGCTCTGAGCACTATGGACTTAACATCTGAGGTCATCATTCCCCTAGAACTTAGAGCTACTTAAACCTAACTAACCTAAGGACATCACACACATCAGTGCCCGGGGCAGGATTCGAACCTGCGACCGTAGCGGTCACGCGGTTCCAGACTGAAGTGCCTAGAACCGCTCGGCCACACCGGCCGGCTTTTTCCGTATACTGAACGTATACAGAGAAGAGTAGCGCGAATGGTCACAGGTTTGTTTGATCCGTAGGAGAGTGCCACAGAACTGCTGAAGAAACTGAACTGGTAGACTCTCGAAGACAGATGTAAACTATCCCGAGGAAGCCTACTTACAAAGTTTCAAGGACTGTCTTTAAATGAAGACTCTAGGGATACACTACAGCCCTCTACACACCGCTCCCATAGGGACTGTGAGGACAATACTATATAAATTATAGCGCTCACGGAGGCATTTAAACAATCATTTTTCCCACCCTGCATGCGCGAGTGGTACAATGAGACAGTCCCTCCGCCATGCACTTCACAGTGGTTGGTAGAGTGTAGATGTAGATTGCTTCCCCCTTAGTGACCATAATGCACTGCTCTCCAAAGTAGACCTGCCACCTTTCCTTGACATTTAAGAGGCAAACAGTGGCTCATTGGCTCAGGATGTGCAACAGAGCACCTGTCTCCGAATACTATTCAGAGTGTGGAAGTGAAAAGAGATACGAAGAGACTTGACTCGTGATACAAGCCTAAGTTTATAGCGTTATCTTTTCTTCTTTTTTTTTTAAATAAGAATGTTGGGAAATCTAATATGAAGCAATGCAAATGTAAGTTTAGCTAAGGATTTGGTTACAGCACTTACTTTATTAAGATCTCGCTGGCCATCTCTTCCGTCGGAGCTAAAACCGTGGAAGTGACACGTGTTTTCTGCAACGGCGGCTCGATTGCCGGAAGACAAACTAGAAACGAAAGGGCGTGGTCAGCAGCGGGAATCGAACTTGGGTATAAAGAGCGGCGCGTTTCCAGCAGTACCGAATATACTCAAAAGGGGAAGGCCTCGGATGTTTACGCCCTCTCATGTTTGAGAAAACCACCGCTAAAGTTCATGACGCACAATCGACTCACGACCGACGGAATCGACAGATAACTGAAAATCGAGCGGTCTTCAACATCAAATATTGGGTCCACAAACGCACATTTCCGTAGAAATCGAGGAAAACTTTTGCGACTGCCGCTTATGCATTCGTACGGTAAGCGCCAATCATCATAAGCGGCGCCGCCATAGTTATCAAGGCATCTGACTGTGGAGTGGAGAACCTGTGTTCGATTCCTGCATGGACTCTGAATTTCTTTTCATATGTATTTTTTCCCGTTACGAAATTGGTAATAACACGAGGTATGTAAATCAATAAGGAACAACAAACAGGTAGGCAAATAAATATCTGAAACGACATGCATTAGTGAATAATTAAAACTTTAATGATGGTTACTTTTAAATGGCTTCTTCACTCCTCTGTTACATGTCCTTAGTTTCCTTCGAACAACTAAATGGATGATACTGATCATACAAACTTTCGAAGAAAATACACTCTCAGCACCTATTGAATGCAATCTTCGCGCAACTACATCGTTCCTTCCGAAGATTAGGAAGAAAGCAGACTTTGTTTACGTATAAAAAAATACTTATTTTTCGAGAATTAATTTAGATGCATAAGACGCATGTGATAACATGACAAATCGATGTTGAAAGTTGATAATGAATTACGCTCTGAAACGTTAGTGCATCTTTACGGTTGTGCAATCCCGCTGCGTATCCAGAAACAGACTGCAATTTAGAACCTTCGAAATAAAATTTTACTTGGCGGTAAAAATAAACATCACATGGCTAGCACACAGGTGTGCAGTTTTGCTGTATTACTTCTACCGTGTATGTCGCCTGATCTTCGTCAACTATAATCACGCTATCATTGCTGACGGCATTAGTTCGTCCACTACAGGAACACAACACTAGACACAACTTTTTATTAGAAACTTATAGATATACAATGTTCTCAAGACATGTTTTGTAAATTGAATTTGTCAGTTTCCGGGATTTGGACAAAGTGACGTAAACATTTTTTAACAAGTCAAATATAGGAGTGCCCTCTTCTGTAAGCCGTGGACCAAATTAATCACTAGTTTCTTATGAACACTGGGAAACTTCAGGCTACAATTCTCCAGATGCTACGATGGAATTTTGCGCAATGTACGAATGCCTTATCTTAATTACGAACGGCGACAAGTGTTCGTTTTTCTAGCTCATGAGATAACGTGTACAGACTGCTCTTCTTCGCAGCAGTCTCACATGTAGTTGTTTTCATGCAACGAGGTTAAGATTTCAATTCCTTACTAATCCAAGTCACTTGAGAAATTTATTTGTCTATTTTGTTATTATTTCTTGCTGAGTTATTTAATTTATTAACCTTACCATTACTACCAAATTCGACGTGGAAAAAAATCTAGAACTACAATAAAATGCTGAATACATCAGGGTATCGACCCAATATATGGCAACGAAAATGCACAGTTTTCAATAATTACTTATCAATTTTGGCATTTCTGACTCGATTACGCGTTATGAACATTAGGGGTGGTTTTCTCAAAAACAGAGGGGTGTTGAGACGAAATGTCTTAGAGACTCTCATTTTAGGTTCTACCGAATAGGAGCAGAATCAGTTAGGCGTGTTGAGGCCTTCGCCTTGTTAGTGAAGTCTAGAAGTGGGAAGACCTAAGACTACCTCGCTCGTGGCACTGCACGATCGCGACTACATCAATTGCCGAAAAGTGTGCAGAAATCTGGAATGGTCAAACTCCTGGACACCCGTAAATGTATCTTTAAGGAAACTATATATTTTGTGGTGCCACCCTGTGTAGCAGTTAGGTCTTCTTTACTTGCACCAGTTTAATAAGACAGATATCGATTGTCTGCAGTCAGTTGTTGACGGCTTCTGGCCGGTAATCATGATTTCGTTGGCGAGCTAACTGAAACCTATGATTTGCTGTCTGTGATATCTCAAGCTAGCAGGAACTGCAGGAAATAAACAGCGTATGCTACGTACATGAGGATAAGCCCTTCTCTTTCCATTCGACATGTGATCGAGCTATTTTCTTGAGATACAGTCGTAGGACGTGTCCTAGGACACCACACAATCATGCTTGCAGTTAGTTCAGTATAGTGTTCCGTATCAGCATAGGAACGATCTGTTAAATGTATGTAGTAGTCACTAGATTATCGAGACATTCATACGTCGCACTGTTCCACCAACACATTAGATCTTGACTGTATTCCTCTTCCGGTTGTTGCCTGAGACGTAGATGTTTCTACAATCACTACCCTGGGGCAGCCTACATATCCGGAATTCATAGACTTTATCTCTCACTCTAGTACTACTAAACTGGGACAAGATATCAGTGAACCCCTAAACGGCCAAGATATACAGACTACAGCAGAATAAGCACAAGCAGCAACTTGTTTGTGGTTAAGGGTGTAGCGCTTTTGAAGTTCGGGCAATATTGCTATCACTTCTTCCTGGTAATTAATATCAGTGAAATGGATTCTAGGCTCAAAGAAGTCTGACTAGAAATAGATCAGAAATATCTTACATCAAAGCAAAAATGGCTCTGAGCACTATGGGACTCAACTGCTGAGGTCATTAGTCCCCTAGAACTTAGAACTAGTTAAACCTAACTAACCGAAGGACATCACAAACATCCATGCCCGAGGCAGGATTCGAACCTGCGACCGTAGCGGTCTTAAGGTTCCAGACTGCAGCGCCTTTAACCGCACGGCCACTTCGGCCGGCTTACATCAAAGGTGCACATTTTTGTATTACCTATTTGAAGTTACCTGGCGGCTTATCATCAAATGGCCCAGTTCTTAGTGATACTTCATAACGTGGTGGTGGTCGTACAGAGGTATTTGATCCCATAGCTTTATTGCGAGAGTACAAATCATTTTAGAAAACATTGTTTACGTTGGTTAGTTACGTTGAAAGGGTAGAATAGTTCTCATTTCATTTTAATGAATACTGATACGGCCTGGAGGTCATTAAGTTATTTAGTTCATCTTTTATATACATTCGAACAGAAGTACCGGAGACTTTTGGAGGATGGATAGATGATATTGATGCTTTATTTACGGTTGCACTTCCCTACCATTTCCTTTAGTGTTCTTATTTAGTTCCTTCATTCTTTAGTTATTTTGTATTACACTGGTAATGACACCTAAATGCTAAGGTGTTTCATAATTTGTCTGTTTTATGTTCAAGATATTTTATGCTTCGCACGCTTGTGTTTCCCATAATAATTTATTAGTTAGTGTGGCTTCGCCCTCTTATTATAATATTTGAATGTAAATTTTCATGTCCGGACTTTGTAGCTATTTCTCAGGTTTGTCCATTTGTAGGACTTCTTCCCGTCACAATTTGTTTATAATTTACGTTTGCTCTAAGTAATTTTGAAACAGCTTGTTTCTAGCACTAGTGCATGCGCTTGGCCGCTGGCCGAGACTCGCCGCGGACCTGCTCGCGACGCCTAGTTTCCTTGTTGCTTACGTATGACCCTTATTCATGACCCGGCCTAGCTCCGTCTAAGTTTGTCTTAATGTTTTAAGTTTTGACAGACATAATCTTATGACTGTGCTTCTTCATTTTGTTTTAATTATATTCTGTGACATGGCCAACGTTCGGCCCTCTAAATAATTTAATTTTTATAAGTACCACGATTTTCTTTATCATGAAATTATTTGGTTGATGATGTATTTGAATGTGTAACATATGTCCGTATGGGTTAATTTACAGGTTCTGAGGAAGATATCATTATTGGCATCGAATCCTAGGTAAACTAATAAAATTTTACCTAGCAACTGAAGGCTGAATTTCTTAATTTCTGAACAATTCACGGTTGCTGAAGCGCTGCACTATGTTTAAATTGGTTAATTCCTGATGTCTTTGCAAGATTGAAGTATGGCATGGTGTGAATCGTCTGCTTGGATGTTGTAAGCTATCAAAGATGTTACGTGAATAGTCTCAGGAAGCTGCCAACCTGAAATTTTTGTCCTTAGAGGCAAAGAGAGCAGTCTAGGAAAAGCTGCGAAAGAGGCAAAGAGTGGTAGGTCATGGTTGGCCACTGTCGAAAGTCCGATGCCCCCCTCCACAAACCGCAAGAACGAATAGTCCCTGGAGCCGTCATGTTTAGACACTTGGACACGCCGGCCGCTGTGGCCGTGCGGTTCTAGACGCTTCAGTCCGAAACCGCGCTGCAGCTGCGGTCGCAGATTCGAATCCTGCCTCGGGCATGGATGTGTGTGATGTCCTTAGGTTATTTCGGCTTAAGTAGTTCTAAGTTCTAGGGGACTGGTGACCTCAGATGTTAAGTCCCATAGTACTCAGAGCCATTTGAACCATTTGAAATTGGACACGGGATGCGGTACTGAACGGTTGCACTTACAGTGTGCTCTGTAAATTTGGCCGACATCAGACGTATAAAGTGTGAACTAATTAACCAGGATATTTGATTAATCCGTTCTTTTTAGGAATTTGTTAGGTCGTGGGGAAATTTATATTCATTTCAGTGGGTAAATTTATTAGGGGGAGCTTAACCGTTCAGGCTTGCTTTGCCCTGATCGCTGGATACGTTTCTTGGGCAAGTGTCTAGGCTACTATTGTGCGTGTGAGTGCATTAAGCTGAAATACAGGGAGCGTGTTATAGATTAAGTTGAAATACATTATGTGTATGAAGTTTTATATTGGTCATTCTCGGTAATTGGGTGAGTAATTTTGTCTTCGTGGACCCCGAGGTTCATGGCTGCACGGACAATGTGCCAACGTCGTGGTTAATTCAGTCCCATGAGAAATATCGCGTGTGTATTCATAAGACTGAAATCCTGTTCGAATGAAGATATGAACTGCTCAAGAATGTTAGTAATGATGAGTGAATTGTATGGTCATTGTCTCCTTGTCCCACGTGGCAGGACTTGACCGATGATTAACCAAATTGTTCTTTAGGTTATTCATAATAGGATACAGCATGTGCTAGAATTAATTAAAATGTTATCTTTACGTCTCAACTAATTAAAGCACAGGAACGACACATAGTGAGTACAAATTGCCACTGATCTTCCGGTCCCACGTGGACCGATTGCACAAGGCAATGAGCCAGAGCGTTCCTGGTGAAATATTAAGCTAGGAAATGCGCATATCTACCTTTCGATCAATAGCTTATCGTGTGAAGTTTGGTCATTCAAGGCGACCCCATGGTTATGGTTATTGCATCAGGGATTGAGGTGCAGGTAATGATAACCACGGCCTTGGCTGATTTTAATGGTAAGATGACTGCGTGTGAATGGGAGAAGTCCATCTAGGTGGGGACAGTATCAGAGCTGATGTGCCAATTTTTGCACGTATGGCAGGAGATATCCTTCATATCCACCACGACTGGAGTTAATGATTTTACACCTTTTGGATGGGATTCTTTCCTGCTCTGCGTATCCAGATTAAGTTAGTTACAGTTAATTAGAATGTTTCATGGTAATTTAAGGGCGATGTGAATGAAAGAGAATTAATGCGAGATTGCATAGAAGCTACCATTCCGATAGTCAATAAATAAGGACACTTCCTTTCCCCCGTCCAGCGTGCACATTCATTATTAAGAAGCTTTATTAATTCATGAGTTGTAAGAGAAGAACTGCATTGTTGGTATCACTCGCCACATGCAATATTCAAGTGGGAGAAAAAGGCTCTCTCAATTTTTCTCTTCCGCCAAGAGTGGGATATTCAGAATAATAAATGTCCAAAGAGTTTAAATATGGACGGCTGGTCCCGGCGGAGGTTAGAGTCCTCCCTCGGGCATGGGTGTGTGTGTGTTTGTCCTTAGGATAATTTAGCTTAAGTAGTGTGTAAGGTTAGGGACTGATGACGTTAGCAGTTAAGTCCCATAAGATTTCACACGCATTTTTTTTTTTTAATGTGGAGCTTAAGTTGTTTTATCCTAGACTCCAATCCAACTCGTACCCATCATAATTTGATGTGTTATCTAGTCGTTGTAGATAATGGAAGCTGTGATGAAAATATCGTTGAGGAGAGATGAGGAACGAGTAGGACGAAACAGAAAGAGTGGTTCGCTGTGTTTTGTCTTCCCAGACAGCAGATTATAATGCGTTATCCGTTGTACAATATATTTAAAAGTTACGACCTACAGCTGGATGTGTTACTCCTAGTAGTTCAGCGAGAAAGTGGTAATGTGGGAACCTCTGCAGCTGACACCCCCCCATCTCCCCCACTCGTCCGATGCTGCTATCTAAGGGACACGATTTAGATAACTGATGTGTAGGGAAAGATATCTAAGAAATAGACAATGACATTTTTTTATTGAATCGGGGCCTCCCTCTCACAATGTTAGTTAGAAATGACTACATAAACTTTTCTACAGTAACAGTCTACGTACTTTCCTTAAATCCTATGGAATAAAATCTACAGAACAACCCCCACAGGACCATGAACTGCTACTAAGAGGTGTAACATATGATGTGGAGTCGTTAGAGCACTTCAAACAGGTGACGAAAAAAATAAAAAGTCTACCATCACCAAGGGTGACTGGTTGCAGGTATTTCTCAGAATCTTAATTTGCCACAGCCTTTATAGACCACCATACTGGATAAGAGCTTAAATACGTTAAATGACCCCTGTGCGTATGCCTTGACGTTGGGAATATTTTTAGTTTCGCCTCAACTTAATTTCAGAAATTATCGATTTTGTACCTATGATGTATTGATATGTAAGTTTGACCATTATACTATCAACTTGACGCTCTTTTGATGGAGCGAGAGGAGATTTTTGACAGCATCCATAAAGAAATTTTGTAATAGTTCCGTATTCGGTACTGGAAATACTACACACGTTAAATTTAAATTTTGAGTTTAAACCAAGAAAGAGCTCTGGATAATCAGATGTTCAAGCAGGCGACATAGAACGTACAACTTGGTTAAAAAATTATATACGCCGTTGATTATTAAAACTGCAACACCTCGAAACTTCCATGCAGGAAATGTCAAATGACATGTAGTGAACAAATGCAAGAAAAGTTTAGCATTCAATTGCTATAACACAAGGTAGATAGTAGCTACGCCAGCTCTATTCTGTAAATAAGATTACGCAGCGGTGTTTCATTCAGATACTGCCTTTGAATATTGTTTATGAGAAGTTAATGTCATGCCTCATGTAAGAAAGACAAAGATCCACTAGTACATGATGGAATTCGACAGCATCACAATCGAGACATTACTTTATCGTGCAGCGGTGTTGGTGCTTCCTACTCAGGATCCAAACGGTCCGAGAGGACAGATATATTGTTCACTCACCCGTGCATAAATGGTAACAGCCACGTCAGAAAATAGAGGTGTTTGCAGCATGACAAATATCCTCACGGACAGTGCAACGACGTTTCCAACATCAGGCAGAGGCGCGCGTCGACAACAGAGCGCCCTACAGCACTGGACGACACACCGTCTTTCCAGTCGGGTCTCCGTTCCGCGTACAGTAGCACCATGGACGTGTCCGTGAATGGAGGCTTAGAGAACGAACGCTGCCATATTGCATACATCATGAGAGCCAGACACCTGGCGTAATGGTATGGGATACTGTTGGAGACACAGCACGATTGTCTTTTGTTCGCATAGCCCCTAATTCGGAAAACAGCCTTCTCATATCAGTCGTGTTGAGGCCGCTGGTTGTGCATGGTCTTCGAGATCTCCGTCATGTTTCCTTCAACAAGATTTCCTTTTGATTTATTTCTATTTTCATATTGATCAACTACGATCAGGAAAATGCTTCAATTTCTCTCCTTTGCTTGTTCTTTCCTGTTTTTCCAATATTGCTTCGTCTTTCTCCCATGTTGTCTTTCCCTTTTTTCTGGCTTGAAAGCTTCTTTAATCTATGTTGTAACAGAAGTTTTCACTTTTCAAAATTGATTAATGGTGGTGGGATATTTTGCAAAATTTCAAATTATTACAAAAGTTTATTATACAGTTTTCAAGAACATTAATTACCTACAACTTTTACATGAAAAACATTTTTTTTATATATAATCGTTTCGAAGATTTTTCTGTAAACCTGAAATGCCAAATTATCTTTCGGAGTGTGTTTTACCCCTTAAAAGTGAAACTGAGCACACACACAAAAAAGTACATATTGCACTATTTAACCCCCTCTACATCCCACCAAGTTTCATCGAGATCGTTTGACACTTACGAGTGTTCCTTGTTAGTGGTGCAGTTACGACCGTGCAGAAAACATCAATTAGCAAATTATGTGTCGTGTTTGCATGAAGACTGTTAGACGCAGGGGAAAAACCACTATCAAATGGAATTTGGGAGCTGAGTGCGTGAAGATCACATTTAAAGAAAGGCAAATGCGACGATAGGAGACAAAGGGTCGGAGTTGGTGCAGATGGCCAAATCTTATTTCTTCTGTTAAAGGCAGTCCATGTTTGGTAAATGCTGTCTCTGCATTTAGACACTTAACTATCCATGAAGGCCATGCATTGAATGTAAAATTTACTTGATAACTTTTGACGTCTAATTCGCGAAGGCATTTTCCCTGCCTCCATCAGAAGAGCGTTTGTGGGCGTAGAATGCGTGGCTCCATGACAGATACGAGTGGCCGTATATTGAAGACTATCTAATTCGGTGAGATAAATCTCAGATGCCGTGTGATACAGTGTACAACTATAGTCTAGACGAGATTGAATAATTCCTCGAATTAGGCAAGGGGATGACCACAATAAGGGTACTGTGAAGGCGTGAGTTAATCCCACACTCGAACTCGGAAATTCTGTACGCTGGTAGCAGGACGGTCCGACACTAGGTATGAGTCAACGGGAGTGGTGTTCCTAGCCTTTATCTACTTCGTCAGTCCTGTGAAAGATCACTCACATCTGTGCAGAATCACATAGTGCTTCATTGTGTATTTCAGGTTAGTCATCGAAACGACAAATATGGTGGAAAGTCACTTTTGGATAGCTATTTTTAGTGACCGTGGTAATATACATTTAACCTGTGACGGTAATAAATTCAGAGCTTACATATGAGTTCTTGGAACTGAAGGACGTGGATGACGAACTTGTGGTAAAAATTTTCGGTGTTCTCTTAAATTACTTAAAGTACGCAGCGAAAACTTTTTTCGCGTTTTGAAAGACGCTCATGACCACACACCAGTTCCAGAATACTTGTTAAACAGGATACTGTTATCGAATTCTGTTAAAACAAAAAGGCGAAGCTTCGGATGACAGACCATCAAAGCTCATACTCAAAGACGTAGATGACAATCTTACAACCGCGAACACATTAACGAGGAATTATGAAAGGTATATTCGCGACAATATTGCTCATGCTCGTTTGAAGAATATGCTGAAACTGTCAGCATCCACGAGGGAAATTCAGGCTGCCTTAGCGCATGTGGAGGTGATAACCACAAGAGGCGGAGCCTTTGTCCTTAATAAAGATATGGAAAATGGTCACGTTGTTTTTCCAACACACTCCAGTCTACACTACCTACGTCATAAGGAAACTATTCTGATGGATAGGCAGCGAAACACTTTCTCCAGTTATTCTAGAGCCACAGTTACTCTGGAAGTTCTTACATGCTATTAGTGTTCAGTTGTATAAAATATAAGAAGGAAACATATTTGAAGATATGCAATGTTTTCAAGATGAATGTGGCTGAAGGCAACTGTCTTTTAGTCCCAAAACCGTGGTAACTGACTTAGAAAAGTCCATCCATGAGATTATCAAGGTTGCCTTCCCATCAGTCAAGATTGCTGATTGTCGATTTCACAAGGCTCAGGATTCGTAAGTACTGCTGTAAGCCTAATCGTTATTTTAAGAAAACCGTATTACTGGTAAACGATAAACGGTCATAATTAGTATAGAATATTATTTATCTTTTTTTAAAACGGTGGAATCCAATTACTCCTAAAATTACGTTGTTCCCGAAATTATCTATGGGCATTCACTCTACCAAGGTTGTGTACATTGCTTTAGTCACGGACCTTAAACTTTTGTCTTTTAAGTTTCGACAAACACTATTTTTTTCTACACATTTCAAGTAACGAAGAACAGAAACATTTGGTCTGGCTTAGAGACACAAAGACCAGAACTGTGAAAAAGACCAGTGGCTGCACTACATTTTTGGGCTTGATTACTTAAATCCTCAAAATGTTCCTGGTGTTTTGCTGACCTGGTCAGCATAAAGCCACAAGACCTAAAACTCACCAAATTACATTGATGACGAAGAAGTTGCGCTATTCCCTTCTCACATCTGGGTATCAGATTGCGTTTACTTAAGGAAAACGTATAATGGTTGTGGAAACTTTTATTCCTGTTTCAGTGCTTCGCGTGAAAATCCTCATCCAAACAGCTTCAGACTTGTGAAAAATCTGAACCAAGAACAAGTTGATGACTACGTAAGAATTGGCCCTGAATTTCCATCACATACCATGGGGATGAGAAATGAAAGACAGAAAGCTGCCAGACTTTAATTAATCAACGATGGAACCCCTGCTATGGTTTCTTCCCTTTCCCGTAGACGTTCAGCAACTGATGTCACACTTCGGTCCTCCTGTTATGCTGAAACTTCTAATTGGCACTTTAAAACAAATTCAGTGGGATCCGGTCGTCACCCGCCAGGGTTCTAAGTTAAAGCAAACTTAAATACTACGCAAATATATTATGCCAATAGTAACTGGAAAATTGTGGAAACCGATTGCGACAAAAGTACGGACGCAGTTAGACGAGAACTCGAGGATTGACCTACGGGTTCAAATGGTTCTGAGCACTATGGGACTTAACTTCTGAGGTCATCAGTCCCCTAGAACTTAGAACTACTTAAACCTAACTAACCTAAGGACATCACACACATCCATGCCCCAGGCAGGATTCAAACCTGCGACCGGAGCGGTCGCGCGGTTCCAGACTGTAGCGCGTAGAACCGCTGACCCACGGGAAAAAGACGCGTAAAACTCTTTAACCAACGATATGGAGATAGCTGCGAGTGACAGCATTGCGAAGAAAAAAGAGTTTACTCTTGTGGAGCAACATTCCTCTTTTTGGTCGAGTAGCGAAAGCTCTACAAATGTTTCAAAAAGGCTGACTTGCTTTGAAAACTTATCGCCAAAATTCTAACTTGGATAATTTTTTGAAAGTGCTAAAAGTAAATGCACGTGTTAAATTCCTGAAAAAGCAAAAAAGAGTAGTGTGATCAAATTTTGTCTTCTGTCAACGAGGCAAAGAGTGAGAGTCTCATTTGGAATGAAACAAAGGTATTTCGAAACAGCCGCCTGCCTTCCCCCTCTTCCTGCTACCACTGCCTGGATAGAAGAATCTATTGACACACTCGCACCTTACGCAGTCCCGTTTCAAAATCATCCATTTCTTGTTGACGACGATTTTCTTCACGTTCTGCTTCGTCTCTTCTTTAAAAAAGAACTAAATGATGAGATTAAATCATCAAGTGACAGTTGTCCTGGTATTGATTTCATTGATTATTCTACTCTTGGGAATCTGCTCATCGGCATGAAAGATTTCCTTCTGTTCATCTGTAATCAGTATTTAATGCAACAGGACCTCATGGAAATATGGAAGATGCAGTTTATAATTCCAGATCTGAAAAATGGGAAGGATCCAGATACGGCCCCTAATTATCGACCGATCCCGTTGTCGTCATGTGTATCAAAAACGACGGAGCTAATGGTAAAAAGGAGACTGGAAAGATTGATTGAAAATAATAATTTGATGCCACGGAGTCAATACGGTTTCTGGAAAGGCAAAAGGTCCTAAGACAATCTGTTTAGCTTGCAATGGACATCACTTCAGGATTTAAAACGAAAAAAGCAGTTGTCGCCGTTTATCTTGACGTTAAGGGAGCTTAAAGATCAAGTTCAGATACCGGTTCTCCTGGAAAGCTGACGGAAGTCGGAATACGTTCGAGGCGAATTTATAGTATCAATATCTTCGTCGCTCAAAGAACAATCTATGTCAGATTTAAAGGCAACATGCTCTGACCTCTTCTTGTCTCTGAGGGCTTGCCATAGCGTGCAGTTTTTAGCTCCTTCTCGTATTCTCTCTATACTCTTCATTAGGAACGAAAAATTACTCTCCATACAAAAGTGTCCACTCAAATGCAGAGTCACATCTTCAGACCAAAACAGCATTACTTTCTACCAATGAACACGTCTGTGAGAGGCTGTCTGCCAGCGGTCTGGACCTTTCGGCTGAGAAACCGACGGTCAGCTCGTTTTGCAAATCGAACGCTGCGCGCAATGACGGTCACGCCACATGAGGAAATTATACTTTCCAGAGAGCCTCTCACGCTCGATTACTAGGCATGATAGGTGACTCACGGTTAAGCTGGATGCTTCACATCCGATCTACTGTTAGTAAGTGCAGCATGATTTAAATACGGCTCGCTCGAACTCGGAACTTCTACCTGCTGGTGGAAAACGAAACACTCGAATTCCGCAACTCTTGCTAAAGCGTCTACTGAGCGGCACACACGAGTTCGGCAACTTCTACCCTCTCATGGCGGACCAGCTGCACAAACTCGGTGAACTCTTCCAAATCTGAACGGAGAAAGTGCACGACCTTCGCCCGTTTTTACAACATTCTTTAAGAATATTACAAATACTGGAAAAGATAACACAGAAAACAAATTATACGGAAACACAAAGGTTTCATTGTAAATTTCACATACAATATTTCCTGACGTCAACTGTATTTTTTTTTTATTATTTTACGTTCTGCTCACGACTGCTTTGTACGAAACGCACTTTACAATTTTGCCAATTTCACCATTTCTGAGTAAATCTAATATCTGTTGTACGAAAGCTTGCCTCTTCCTGGATTTTGGGTCCGTTTTTCTACAACATTCATCAAAGTCTGGTCGCTTCTGTCTTTTATTTCTCCTCTCCACAGTACATCATGGAAATTCAGGCCTCCGTCTGTTATGAAGGAAGGAAGACCGAAGCTGTCTTATTAAGCGTCTCCACTCATCTTCCGCTATACTACAAGGGTTGGAACTTAAATAGTGGCAACAATTTATTCACAATTGATACAAAAGAGTTAGATGTTTGCACCTGTTACTGTCCTTCAAAGTAGTCACCAGCTTTGTGTAGAACCGTTGCCAGCGATGTGGAAGGCGTAGTATACCGTTAGCAGAGCCTGTTCTGTTGATAGTGCCTGTCGAATCTCTGGAACAGTTCTGAAGCGACTGCCACGAATCATCTTCATATTCATCTTTCGAATCGAATCAAAGTCACAAGAATTTAAGTCCGCGGAGTATTGTGGGTGGTACAGTACTTTTCAGTCCCATCGACCAAACAGAGCAGCCACGGCTTGCGCTGTATGAGCCCGCGCATTTTCGTGCAAAATGATGGGTGGGTTGCGCAGAAAGTGTCAACGCTTCTTTCTCAAAGCTGGCCGCAGGTGATGCTCCAAAACCGAACAGTAATACTGTGCTTGGACGGTCTGCCGCGTAGGAACGTAATGCATTAGGATAACACCACCACAGTCGTACGCGAGAATCACCATAACATTCACCATACTGGGGCTCTGACGCACTTTCGACTTTCGCGGCGACCCATAATGACGCCATTCGTTGGATTGGCGGTTCAGTTTTGGGTTCGTGGCATTCGCTTCAGAACTGTTCCAGAGATTCGACAGGCAGTAGACCGCTCCATTCGCACCATCAACAGAACAGGCTCTGCTAACGGTATACTACTCCTTCCACATCGCTGGCAACGGGTTCTACACAACGCTGGTGACTACTTTGAAGGACAGTAACAGATGCAAACATGTAACTCTTTTGTATCGGTTGTGAACAAATAGTTGCCATTATTTAAGTTCCAACCCTCGTATACTGGGGAGCTCTTGTGCACGGAGTCAACTGTTAAGATATTGTGCGCAGATCGACAACGATTAGGAGTATGTCCGTTAGCAAATGACTGACGCCAGTCCATCGTGTTGTCCAGTGTAGTTCCTGAAGGAGCTGTGAGGGGGATTGCTTTTTGATCAAGCCGCTGGGTAGCTGTTGCAAATGGTGACTTGCAGGGGCTTTGATACTTCCACCTTCTTCGCTATAGACCCGACCATACATGACGGAGCTTGTCACCAAGAGAGAAGTCAAACGCTACAATTTGCTACAGGTAACCATACCAAACGTAAAACAAGTATTCACGCTGTATAAGGAAAGCTCAAGCGTCACACGGATGTGCGACCTCGGAGCACGTCAACAATTCCGCGTCCCTGAGCGAACTATGAGCAAGATAACGCAAGACCGCATGTTGCTTATGTTACCCTGGCTTACCACGATACAGAGGCCATTGGACTGTTGCGATGGCCTACACCTCCTCCAGTTGTCTCACGCATTGTGAACATCTTGTCAGGGGTTGCCAAGAGATAGGCACCCGATCACTCGCCACCACACAGCCATTCAAGAACTCTGGCAAAGAGTTGAAACGGATCGTCTGTCACTCAAGGCTATCTATACTCGAACTAACGGTTTTTTACCTAGTAGTTGCTCTAACTAGCAGCCACACGGGAAAACCAACTGCGAATTTATCTGATGTTGCTCGCCCCGTAGGTAGTTGGGCTATGCATGGATCTGTTTAAAAGAGGTAACTCGATGTAGTTACGGAGTTGAGGCACGCATGTCTCTTTTCATGCCCAGCAGCTAACTCGCTGCAAATAATAATCTTTAGAAGCGATCCTACAGTCAGACAGTCTATGCATTGGCTAGAATTACGAATTAATAAAATGCGCAGGAATATTAAATAAAAAATAAATTAATAGTTTAATAAAAGGATTCAATTGTAACATCTGTAAGACAGAACATTACTTTCAGTGATGTTTATTAACTAAAGTATATCTCAGCTAAACGGAAATGGTCCAACGACAATTAAGTATGATACAGACAGAAAACAACCATATCAAATACCGTAAAGTTGCGTTGAAACCGTTACGAGAATTGTAGCAGAGACCCCAGTCTAAGTAGTAATCCAAGACGCGCGTAAACTATGTCCATTTCGTGATCATAATACACGAAATATTCACCAGCTCAAAATAGTTCAGAGTTCAACAGGATGATTTACAAATTAAACACATGGCATAGAAAGTATAAACTCATGCTCTGCCTATTCCCGATTCCGTAATGCAACCGGAGAAAGTAAGAGCATCGTAGTGGCCGTTCACCGCCCAGAATCAACCACCTACACGACCGTATAGCTCACGTTACTTTCAGGTAGGTCTGCCTTCTTGGAGAACCCGACATAAAGGGTCCAGAATCGCTCCCTTGAGCACACCATTCGGAAAGTGTACGTCACTACCTGACTTCAGCAGTGTTCCGCCACTGTCTGCTTCTCCATTGGTTGAACGCCGTCCCCTCCAAAAATACATAAAAAACATGAACTATATTCACAGTGGCGAATATAGACATCCATCAGCTGCATAACTGAATGACGAGAGAAAAAGTTTGTGCCGGACCGGACTCGAATCCGGGTTTCCCACTTATCGCGAGCTGTCGCCTTACCATTAGGCTATCCGTGCACGCTTCACGACCAGACACAAACTCCCATATGTCATCAACTACGTATCTACAACCTGCACTTGAACATCCATTATGTATATTTTCGTTCACGGGACACATTTTAATTGAAAGTAGCTTGCCTGGTGTCGACGGATAAATACTATATTGCACTGCTTGTGTTGTTCAGAAGTACGATGCAGATTTCTTAGAACATACATCAATCTAAAAGTAGGGAAAATGAGGTGGGGGTTTAAGCCCTGCTCTTACCAAACGTGCAGTAACGAGCTTAATGTAGACGGGCCGCTAGACTGCAGCCTCTCTGGTTCCTTCTTCCAAAAATTTCTCCGTGGTGAATGTCCAGAAGTAAAAATTAAGCGGATATGTCTTTTGGAGCGACATTCGTTGTCACAAAGTAAGGTAGTGCTTATAGAGAAAAAAGCATCTAACCTTTGATCTCATAGATTACTAAAAGAAGCGGCAAGCCTGGAATTACCGAACACATAGGTTTTTTAACTCCTGGAAGGCAGATAATCTGAGTAACAGGCTTAGTAACAGACTTTTTTTAAACATGGTCGTTCCACAAGGAGTGTCCACTCTTCCGATATCCTCTGCGCACTCCTGAGATTGCTCTGGGGCTCCTGTCGGATCGAATTGTCGCTGTGTCACTGCACAGCCTGTTCAGAGGAGCCTGGGGCCAATTCCCGACAGCCGCCACTGCCGTATAGCGCAGCTAACCTGCAGCCGTTTGCCTTCTTTTTTCTCGTTTTCTTTTCCTGGACTTGACAGTGCCGCACTGCAAAACAACAACCAAATACTGATATTTGCGCTGTCCAAGTAAAATACGTGAAGTGATACGTCACCCACATGGAATGTTATTTAGCGGAGCATCCTTATTTACACTTCATGTTTTTCACAATGTACTATTACTTTATTTCACGCTGGCGCACAAAAATTATTTGCTGACATTTTACGGTTAGACACTTTATGACTTCAGCATCGTTAAAAACGTCGACAGTTCGGCGAAACGCTTGTCTGAAATTAAAAGAAGCAGAGAAAATATTTATAAAATAAATTCCTAATATAAATTTCTGTAGTCCGAAAAAAATGCCTCGAAATTAATCGCTGAAGACATATTCTTTTCTAGCTAATATCTACGTGCTAGCATTACGTAGAGAGGTTAGAGCTAACTTATGAACAAATTCTCGTCTATGAACGAATCAACGTGGAATCAACCCAGTGTTAGTATGCCCGATCCCCTACAGGCATAAATTTACCAAACATTTTCGACCAATTTATAACTTTTAAATAAGTATAGACCAAACTGATAAAGAAATTTCATATTATTAGACTGTAAAAGTATTGAAGTGCGCGTAAGGCAATACAAAACGATGAATAGCATTTTTATCACAGAAATACTTTCATCAGTTTCTTTCCTGTAATTTTTCGCAAGTAACTTTGATGAGAATCTCTACTAACGTTAGTATATAACACCAGTAAACCCTCATCCCCGATTCTTTACTAAATCGGACTTCAATATATGAAACAACTTCAAACGTCTGATACCTTACATGTGAGATAGTGTGTTAAATATTTGAAACGAAGTATATAAGTGACATAAAATCTAGAAAAGGTTTGAAATTATCTTTAAAATTTTTTGAAGTAGAAAAGTGTTCTCGTTATCAAACACTGGATGAGTATTGTAGGGATAACTTGCGCTTCGATTTAACCAGAAGCTAGTTTTTCACGCTCCTCTGTGAATAGGACTCATACTTACTGAATTGTGAGTCGTAAAATGAATAATTTCTCAGGTACTTTCAGTGATCCATGTGGATATTGTCTGCAGAATGTGTCGGGAATAGAGCAAGTAGTAAATGAGTAATGAATTAAAACGTTATGCCTGATGCTGAAGTTTTACTGCATGAACAGCGAAAATGTAGTAGGCGGTGAATTTTCTTCCTTTCTTCATTTTGTGGATGGTGTCAGAGGGAGAAAGGTTTCGCTAATATTTGAAATTACGTTAAAGCTGGTTGGAAGTCGATAACTGATCTCATTCTCAAATACTGGATGAATAAAATCTGGATAATTTGCACGAAATGAGTTACAGTACCTCAAGGCATATATATAGTTTATAACTACAATACTTATCCTACAGCGTTAAAAATTTAACATAAGATTATAGCTCTTAAAGAGTAGATTATGACAACATTTTAAATTTTTAAATTCTGTCAATAACTATATGAAATTTTGAAAATTAAATCTTTGTCGTCCCTGGAAACGGTCAGGTAGGCAACCTTGAAAACTGGGAAGCGGTTACCGTGTCTCTGGTTATCAGTTTAGTTATACTGATATCGTATGTGCTGTCCGACTATCAGTAGACCCTCCAGTGGTTGTATTAGGTGAACTTCATATAGCTGCCAAAAGGCGTTGTTCTGGAATTGCTGATGTCTGTTCACAGCTTTCTAACACATGTGTTCTTGAGGATGACGTCATACTAGATCTATTACGACGCGTTTTAGTTCATCCTTTATCGTAATCGAAAGTGTGAAGAACTCGTATAACACTATATTTTACAGAGACATAATACTTTCTGTGAACAAACTCTCTGTAGGTTTGAGTGTTAGGCCTACACCTTACGATTGGATCAACAACAAAAACATCAAATGTTTCATCTCGTACTCTCCTTAAATTGATTTATAGATTCCTTTGAACGTTTCCCCTGTCAGTTACAAACGTGTGGATCCTTAACTAACACGTTCTCACTCCAAAATAAAAACAAACAATATTCCCCTACACTCGTACACAAAATAGATTGAAGAGAACGAACGAAAAGTGTTTAAGGAATTCGTTACTCAGACCAGCTTGGTAAAACATCGCCATGACTCAATCATTGATGTAAGTGCAATCTATTTTAAATGAAATCCATGTATTAGCTGAAACTAAAGCAAACTTATTGGAAATTTCAGAAAATACGTTTACATACAAAAAATAAAGTGATATAAAGACTAAATATTAAAAGTGCACAAAATCACAAAAAGCATGAAATTTGCATTTACGTCTTAATATTTCGTCCCGCTCTCAGACTAACTACTGTTAGCGTCTGTACATATTATTGCTTGACTGACAGATAAGGGCATAATGGTGCAGACAAATATAAGTGATTTTTCACTTTATTGTTTTGTGAGACACAGGAGGCCCAAAGGCAGTGTGGAGTAACGATATACAAAATGTGAGATGTAAAGTTATCAGAAACCAATAGGAGTCGGAGAATGTATTAGACAAATAGGGACTTATTGGAGTTCCAAACAGAAATACAAATAATTACTGAAGTAACATGAAATAGAAAGATGGGAATACTTGAAGAGAACGCCTGAATAACAAAGTTTGGCAAAGGCAAAATAAACTATTGACAAAAAAGGTAGAGTCCCCAGTGGTCCCTATGGTTCAAATGGCTCTGAGCACTATGGGACTTAACATCTGAGGTCATCAGTCCCCTAGAACTTAGAACTACTTAAACCTAACCAACCTAAGGACATCACACAACACCGTCATCACGAGTGGTCCCTATGAGAAAGCATATACGATTCAATATTTCTTTTAACGCGAACGTTGTCTACAGGTGACAACCGCAAAAATGAGGTACGACAGGAGTAGCGAAGAGAAGCTAAAACGACTCTTTCGGAGGAAGTGACTGATGATACTGAACAAGAGAAATGTTGCAGAGGTTGATGGAATGAAGGTGATATCTTTAGGCACTGAGACATCGAAACTTTAAAGAAAAACATACGCGTTGATGCTTAGAAACTCTTAGGATTTAAGAGATGCGAATAATTAAGAAATAATTCATTGTGAATATCTAGACATCCGTAGAAATCTTGCAGGCGTAAACCCAAATCAGCTTGAATTTTAACAGAGAAAAATCAACGAAGAACTTGAAGAATAGCTCCTATCATCAGAACATCAATAAAATGTACACCGTGGGGATTTTGGTGCACATTACGTTTAGTTTTGATATCCGATGACCTCAATATTGAGGGAAATCAGTTCCCCTAAAATCCTTTACAAGAGTATATGAGATCACTAATGCAAACGAAGACCGTAACATTAAGTCCCATAGTGCTCAGAGCCAAGGCCGTAACACACTTCGTCCGAAACTTGTCACTTGAAGTATTTAACGAAACGATGCCTACAAATATCGGTCTGTGGCTTAGTCTTTCGGGATAATGCCTTTGACTTGTGGCTGAGAAAGCTAGCAGGTTGCATAGCATACTGGGTGTAGAATAAGATTCAAAATGTAGACTGCTCTCATTTGCCAAAGAAGTTGCAACAGTGGTATCTACGAAGTAATAACCAACTGATGGAACAGATAGTTTACTTAGAGCTTTAAGAGAAACTGTTACGAGTTACAAACCCTCAAAAAGTGTATCAAAGCCAGCTAAAAGAACGAAACATTTGGAAATGTCTGAGACTGCTAGAAGACAAAACTTCTCGGGTGTTCGATTCATCTGCAATAAAGGACTCTACATAATGGGAACAAATCAACAAACGTGAAAAAAGAGCGTTTAGGATTCCACTTACATATTATCGGAATACGGGGCGACTCAAACGACTATGGCAAAGTTACAGGGTGACAATTATTGAACTGTATGAAATAAAATCGTCATAACTTCTGAACGGTTTGCGTTACGACGTTCAAATTGCACGGTTGGCCACGGGACTTGATGGCAATAATTCGCGAATGCATGGTTCGGTTTAGCGACGGAGTCCACTTTCATTCGGATGGGTTCGTCAATAAGCGAAATTGGCACATTTGGGAGACCGAACATCCGCATTTCGCGATCGAGAAGTCTCGTCACCCTTAGCGGGTGACCGTGCAGTGTGCAATGTCCAGTCACGGAATAATTGGTATGATATTCCGTGACGGCACGGTGACTACGGAACGGTACGTGAAGGTTTTGTAAGGTAAGCTCATTCCCATTATCTAAAGTGTCCCTGATTTCGACAGGATATGGTTCATGCAAGACGGAGCTCGGACCCAATCGAAGCAGGAGAGCCGTTTGAGCCCTGGAGGACCACTTTGGGGGCCGCATTTTGGCTTCGGGGTACCCAGAGACCACTGGCATGGGCCTCGATTGGCCGCCATATCCTCCGGATCTCAACATATGCGATTCCTTTTTGTGAGGCTACATTTAAAGACAAGGTGTACAGCAATAACCCCAAAGCCATTGCTGAGTTGAAAACAGCCATTGAGGAGCTCATTGACAGCATCGATATTACAACAACTCAGCTGGTCATGCAGAATTCCGCTATTCGTTTGCGCCTGATCATCGCCAATGGTGGCAGGCATATCGAACATGTCATAACCTAATTTAGAATATCTGTAGTGACCTTTACATGTTTAATAAAGAGGGTGCACGCCGTAATTTGTAACTAATTTACGTTTTTTTTCATATAGTTCAATAATTGTCGCCCTATGCTTAATAATACTTGCAAATGCTGTGTTGAGGCACTAAACTCTCCAGCATAAAAGCGCTGTGCCACGGATGGCCGATGCCAAAAGTCGCAGGGGCTACAACGGCGAACAGCACCAGTGCAGTTCAGGGTGCGCGCCTCAGTGACTTCAGGCTACAGGGTTGCTTCAAGAGGACGCAGTCAGCGTGCATCCAGTCACTTTCGCACGATCACATGCTGGAAAAGAAATCTGCATTTCACTGTCTATCTGGGCTTTAGTTTCTCTGCGTCTAACGCGTCATGGGCCACTTTCATTGACGATGAGGTTTTCTGTGGACTCACTCTGCACGCTTGTGCTACATCCCGGGTAGGCGATGCTTCTTCCTGTGTTTTTTCCTGTTCGTGGTGGCCGAAGTTTTCTCTTTGTTCCACTACGTCCACCTCTATGAACGTCACCTCTCAAGTCTTACTGCTTCTACAAAAAATGGCAAGCTCAGGAGCTGATGTTAGAGCATATGGCTGCCATCACCTACACACCACTGCAATCTCCACATGGTTGTCTTGCATCGCCTCATTTCCTGAAAGCACCCTCGTCGTTGAAGGTGTTTGACAAAAAGTTGGAGCCATGGACCAGTTACGGCTATGGAAAATTTCAGTACCTACCTTGTGCTCTATCAAAATGGACACAGAATATAGGATGAATATAACTGTAACACAAGCAGTCGTGATTGATCATACTAGACTCATTAAACCCAAATATCACAAATTCCTACCAAGTTGAATGTTAAATGGTACAAATATCACCTTCTTTCCCTCAGAAAAGGGTCTAAGAACTATAACGGATGATAAGCCAGATTGGGCTATGCACACAATGGGAATGTACAAGAAGGCATCAGTATCTCTCCATGTCCCACAAAAATATAAAAAGCTCTTCCCTTCCCACCTGAAAAAGAAATTTTTACACGCTCTTATACTTCCAATTGTTCATTACAGCGATGTTATACTGCAAGGTCTTTCTCTGGAAAGCTCACGTCGCCTGGAGCTGGTGATGAACGTTTGCGATCGATCGTATTTCACCGTCTCATACGCAACTATCCTGGCTACGTGCAGACAAGTGCAGCGGTTTCCATACCCTCTGTTTCCTGCACTGTCTTACCCAAGTACACTGCCAAACATATTGCTCCTCGATCTTAACCTCTTCTCTAAACAACATAGCAGAAATTCTCGTCCCTGTCAGAACAAAATCGTTTCTGTCCCACTCCATCACTCACCTGTTTTCTCGAAGTTCTTTTCAGTAGCAGCAACCAGGTTTTCGAATGACCTCCCTCTTTATGTTAGAAAACTAAATAATATCTCCACTTCAAACGCAATGGGGATTATCAAAATGGCTTCTGCAAAAACAAATCCACCACTAACAACATATTTGCAATCAAATCAATAAATGAAAAAGTTTGTAAATGTAAACAAAAAATACATTATCTGTTTATCGATTTCATGAAAGCTTATAACCCCACCCATAGGCAAAGCTTGTGGAATGTAATGACTGAATTTGGTTACCCAATTAAATTGATAAATGGATGAAAATACAAGCTTGGTTTTACTAAATGTATTAAAGTCTGACTATTTTAAAAATAAAAGTGGGTTAAAACAAGAAGATTCTTTGTCCCTCATTCTCTCCAATATAGCTTTAAAAAGAGTTGTGAGGAAACTCAAACTGGTACCTGCTGGGATCCTCCAAAAAAGTAAAATCAACGTGTTAGCATACGCAGATGACATAGTGCTCATTGGAGACAGTGAAACAGAGATTAGGCAATTATTTGTGGAGCTTGCAACAGAAACATCAAGACTTGTTCTGAAAGTAAATGACGAGAAAACGAAATGCATAATAGTTCAAAGATGTAGAGATCAATGGGATAATCAATCACATCTAATAGTTGGTGAACAAAAATTCGAGTGTGTTGAACAGTACAAATTTCTGGGCTCAGTGACAGACGAACAAAATCAGAGACAGGTAGAAATAAAAGCGAGATTGCAAAATGCTAACCGACTCTATTATGCAATACAAAATCTCTTAGGATCCAAACTGCTGACTAGTAAAACCAAAATAAAGTTATATAATAAAATCATCAGACCATTTCTAATCTATAGGGGAGAAACATGGAGCCTAACGAAACCAGAAAACCACTATTTACAAGTGTTTGAGAATAAACTTCATGGAAAAATCTTTGGTCCATATTACGAAAATCAATCACAATGCTGGAAGAGAAGACAGGACATAGAAATCCACGAGATATCACAAAAACCAACGATAGTAAACATAATAAATGCTAGATGACTGCAACGGCCTGGACATCTGATGAGAATGAAAGAAGATCAAATTGTGATAAGAATATTCAGAGAGAAGCCATATGGCAAAAGACCAAGGGGGAGACCCAGAAATTGATTGGATATGCGAAAGATTGGGACTAAATAACTGGTAAGAGGGAGCACAAGACAGGAGCATCTGGAGGAATCATGTGAGATTGGCACGGGAGCTTCGAGTCCCTTAGAAGCCTATTACTACTGCTACTACTTCAAAGGCCATCTACTGAATAACAATAATGTCTACCTTTGTCTTAGTATGCAATCATTACTCATTTGATTATTCTTTCCAATCAGATCTTCCTCACTTCCCGCTTCTCTTAGCTGGCGCTGTCTACCTAAATTTGCTTCCCTTAGAACTGGCGATATCTGAAATAACCTTTTGTACACTATTATTATTATGACTGTAATCACAGCAGTAGCAGGAGAAGCAGAATCCTCATGGATCTTAAGTGATATCCCACAGCGAGCAATTTTTTTTTTTTTTTTTTTTTTTTTTTTTTTTTTTTTTTTTTTTTTTGCGGAATCAGAAACCTATCACTTCTTGCAGCAGCTCAGTCCTGTGGTCGAACCTCATAAAGTGTCTTACGAAGTTTAAAATCCTGTTTTTGGACTATTTTTATGCCCAAGTGCACGTGGCAGTCATGAACCACAAGGTTTTTAGCTGCCGTAAGCAAAACCGACAGTCGTACACGAAGTGAATAGCCATTTTGTGTGGCCTTTCAAGAGATTGCCGTTGCCAGTGTTCTGATCCTCAGCACAAACAATTTTATGCAGAATCGCTCTATGAGGATTTGATCCTGGTTCACGTTCCAGATGAAGGACTCTGGAACGACCTCTTGAAACTAAATGACTCATCGTTATCTACGTGCCTTCCCATCATTTGAGCGTTTCACCAGCCACAAATGGCTCTGAGCACTATGGGACTTAACATCTAAGGTCATCAGTCCCCTAGAACTTAGAACTACTTAAACCTAACTAACCTAAGGACATCACACACATCCATGCCCGAGGCAGGATTCGAACCTGCGACCGTAGATGTCGCGCGGTTCAGGTGTTTGTTGCTTGCCCAGAGTTATGGATGTCCTATTCCTAAATTGGAGAATAATATGGCACGCCTAGCCAGAGACAAAGGTGTTGTAAAAGTGGACCTATCGACACTTACTTTCAGCTCCCTTGGACGAAGCCTCCAAAAGCATTCTGGTCATCAACACGCCATTTGGCCTTTTTCGATGTAATCGCCCGTCCTTCTGCATCTCCAGTGCACTAGCCATATTCCAGTACTATTTTGGACATCTTTCACGGGACACACCAGTGACAGCAATTAATTTGTTCGATATTATTGTCACTGGTAAAAATGTACGGGATTAAGCAACCAGTTTGGACTCCTTGTTCAGCTTGATCCAACGGCTAACTTGAAATACAATCAGAAAAAATGCTGCTTCTTTGTGCCGCAAGTGGGACATGTTTTCAGTACATCATGGATATGCACCGTTCCGCATCAGATCGAGGCCATATAAAACCTTCCAGCCTCCGAGATATCAAACACCTCAAATCCATACTAGGTCAAAAATTTATTCCTCAGGCAGCGATCGCCAAACCACTAAATTAGCTCCTTCACAAAAATATTAACTCCCAATGGTCCTCCGCTTGTGACAATGTGCTTCATGGCATACGACCTCTCCACGTCCCTTGGGATATAACTATTCTCTAATTCGCGGACGCTGTATTTGAACGTTGCACAACAGTTCACTTTGCTGTTCGTAAACATCCGGGTGAAGGCTATGGTCAGTATTTTTGCGTGATATTTTTGTAGCATGTTTCATTTTTTTTCTTAACAAGATTGGGAACGCTACCGTTTTATTGCATTTTTTACTCGTAAAAATATACCCGCCAGGAAATGAAAGCAAACCATTTTAATTAAAGTTTCAGCTATGGCACAAATGAGAAAACACTGCGTTCTGATGGGCTGATTCAATCGCTTTTCAAAGGACATTAACTTACTCGGTTCCATGGGCAGTTTGAAATCTTTTACTGTTTTTCATTGTCGATTTCCAACTGTACTGATTTGTTTCAGCCAATATAACTATAATGGGATACTAATGAGCGTGTCAGGAGAATAACGTGAGCTGGATTATTCACAAGAGCATTTTTTCGTAAGTTCAGAGAGTAAAGGGTAATGTTTTTTAACATCACATTACACGCTATAGTCAGTGGTGACGGTCACTTCATTCTTTAGCAGAGTGATACCACTGTGTGTGCTCGTCACATAGTGATTGCACCAGTGTACTTAAGAACTGATGTAATTTTATGACGCCAGATGGTGTTACTTACCTTTTACATTACAAGATAATATGGCAATAATTGGGGGTTGGGGGGGGGGGGGGGACACTGTAGAAGGGGGCCAAGACTTGAGTGCAGCAAGCAGGTTCAAATGGGCGTAAGCTGTAGTACCTATGCACAGATCAAGAGGCCTCCGCAGTATAGGATAGCGCGGAGAGCTGCATCAAACCGGTCATCCACCTGAAGATCACAGCTACAATAGGGCCATAATTCTCGCTCAAAAAGACTGCAAATTTCAAAATTCTTATATCATGGCTTGATTAAGAATGATGATCATATGTATGTATCAGTTCCATTCCACTAACGAATTGTGTGAAATAAATTGTCTACGCGATTCCAAATGTAAAGTGATATTCCTGTTATAGCGATAGTGACCTTTGAACGTTACGTGGTGTCGGGAGGGGTTGAGTTCAATGGTGGAGTTCATTGAGTGTGTTGTAATGCTCTCACGCTTCCATACTGCATGAGAGTAAATAAACTAATGTATTGCGCATGAAATGGCGATGCTGTAGTGGCGTCAATCACTGAAAACTGTAACTACCGTAGAATATCTACGAATAACCATCTAGTATTTTAAGGTAGTTACAGTAAAATACCTTCGAATAACCATCTGGAGCAAATGAAGCAAGCGAAAGCGTAAAAACGTTTAAAAATGAGATTGACAAGAAGTGCAAAATCTAAGGATTCAGAAGCATGTTTCAATAGGGAAAATGTAGATACTGCCTACAGGAAAACCAAAGAGTTCTTTGGGCAGAAGAGAAGTAGCTGTATGAATAACAAGAGCTCAGATGGACAACCAGTTCTAAGCAAAGAAGGGAAAGCTGAAAGGAGTATGTAAAGTGTCTATACAAGAGGGATGAACTTGAAGACAATAATATAGAAATAGAAGAGAACGTAGATGAAGATGAGATATGATACTGCGAGAAGAATTTGACAGAGCACTGAAAGACCTAAGTAGAAAGAATGCCCCGGAAGAAGATGACATTCCGTAAGAACTACTGATAGCTTTGGGAGAGCCAGCCATGACAAAACTCTTGCATCTGGCGTGCGAGATATATGAGAGAGGCGACATACCCTCAGACTTGTAGAAGAATGCAACAATTCCAATTCCAAAGAAACAAGATTCTGACAATGTGAAAATTACGGAACATCAGTTTAAAAAAGTCATGACTGCAGAGTACTGACACGAATTCTTTACGAAACAATGGAAAAACTGGTAGAAGCCGACTCCGGGGAAGATCAGTTTGGATTTTGGGGAGTCAGTACTGATCCTACGACTTACCTTAGAAGATATATTAAGGAAAAGTAAACCTACATCTATAGCATTTGTAGACTTAGGAAGGGCTTTTGACGATGTTGTCTGGAATACTCTCTTTGAAATTCTGAAGGTATCAGGGGTAAAATACAGGGAGTGAAAGGCTACTTACAATATGTACGGAAACCAAACGGCAGTTATAATGTTATTCAATCCGCACACTGAAGAAGCAGTAAAGGAAACCAAAGAAAAATTCGGAGTGTGCATTAAAGTCAGAGGAGAGGAAATAAAAACTTTCAGGTTTGCCGATGACATTGTAATTCTGTCACAAGCAGCAAAGAACTTTAAATAGCAGTTGAAGGGAATGGATAGTGTTTTGAAACAAGGATGTAAGGTGAAAATCAACAAAAGCAAAATAAGGATAATGGAATGTAGTCGAATTAAGTCAGACGATGGTGAGGAAATTAGATTAAGAAACAAGACACTTACAGTAGTAGATGAGTTTTGCTATTTGGGCAGCAAAGTAACTGATGACGGCCGAAGCAGAGAGGATATAATATGTAGACTGGCAATAGCAAGAAAATCGTTTTTGAAGAAGAGTAATTTGTTAACACTGAATATGCCGGCCAGTGTGGCCGAGCGGTTCTAGGCGCTTCAGTCTGGAACCGCGCGACCGCTACGGTCGCAGGTTCGAATCCTTCCTCGGGTATGGATGTGTGTGATGTCCTTAGGTTACTTAGGTTTAAGTAGTTCTAAGTTCTAGGGGACTGATGACCTCAGATGTTAAGTCCCCTAGTGCTCAGAGCCATTTGAACCATTTTGAACATCCTCCAGAATTTTTTGGCGGAGAGAAACGTGTGGGCAAAATTTGTCCCACACTCCTTGACTACCAATAAAAACTACGAAGTATGGATACCTGCAGTGCTTTGATGAGAACAAAAAAGGTGGACCGTTCTTTTCTGGAAGAAATTGTCAAGGGTGACAAGAGATGGTGTTATCGATCCACAACAGAAGGACAAAGTGCGGAACAGATCTCCGATGGATCGCCAAGACCAACGAAGGTGCGACTGTGACGGCGAGTCAGCAACATTCCAGAGAATGACTTTTCTAAGTCTCGCTTGGATGTGTGGAAGTTCTGTGCGTTGTACTCAATTGGGGGAGGCTATGCAGAAGAAATGAAGCATTACAACCACCATATTAACTTATCTCTATTATTTATTAATCCAGTATCCAATATTTTGGATTAAAGGGTTGTATTTGTCGGCAAAGAGTAATTTAGTATGAGGCTCACGAAAATGTTGATACCTAGCATGTTCCGACGCAGACACCGCCAAAGAAGTATTTATGAGCTATTGAGCATGAGTAGCCAGTCCACACCGTCCTTGCCATTGAAGAATTTATGCGAGGATTTGACTGGGATAAGCTTTATTGCTTCACGTAGTAATTCAATCTGACACAATTTACTCTAATTATTTTCCATTGTTCTTGAGTTTGTCTATATGTTGAAATGGCTCTGAGCACTATGGGACTTAACTTCTGAGGTCATCAGTCCCCTAGAACTTAGAACTACTTAAACCTAACTAACCTAAGGACATCACACACATCCATGTCAGAGGCAGTCGCGCGGTTCCAGACTGTAGCGCCTAGAGCCGCTCAGCCACCCCGGCCGGCGTGTCTATATGTCTTTTTAATTTGTTAGCATACATTGGGGATAAGAAGAAATTCAGTAGACTAGGTGTTGCTGTGGTATTAAATGTACCTGCGTATTGTAACAGGGTATTAGGAAGAATTATAATACACATACAACTGAATCATTCAGAATAGTTCCAAGGAGTTGCAGAAATCGTTTACTAAATAAATTATGTATCGAAGGTGGTTCAAGTAATGTGGAAGCCATAAAGTTTTACTAGCGTTTCCAAGCATCGAAGAGCAGGCCGGAGTGGCCGAGCGGTTCTAGGCGTTACAGTCTGGAACCGCAAGACCGCTACGGTCGCAGGTTCGAATCCTGCCTCGGACATGGATGTGTTTGATGTCCTTAGGTTAGTTAGGTTTAAGTAGTTCTAAGTTCTAGGGGGCTTATGACCTCAGCAGTTGAGTCCCATAGTGCTCAGAGCCATTTGAAGGTTTTTGAATCAAGCATCGAAGAAGTGTTTACAAAAGTTTTAGCCTTCAATCAGCATATATTTTTGTGTATAAAAAATATTATAATTTTTGTCTAACAGCATAACGAAGGAAACGTTCTTTTTTTTTTAATGGAACGATGTACTTAATGCCATTAGAAAGGTTGTTGAAGTTAAGTGTAGTGTCATGATAATTTCCAGCAAATGAACACATAAAATGGCCCATACATATGGTAAACTAAAGAATAATATTCTCGGAGCGATGCAGTTTCTACTCCGTTATCCGTTGCTTGCATGACCCCGGAAGGTCACCGTGTGTTGTGCCGCAAATCATGACCTTGACCGTTACCACACCTCCTGTCTTTTCATGGGAAAAGTTTCAGCGCAACTACCATCAATAGTAATATTAGTATACATGCCTCTGTAAGAGTTCTCGAATGGCAAAGTAAGGAGGAACATCGTTCCATTTAACAAAAACTATAGCTAATTCAGTATTATGTGCAGATGGATCAGCTAACGAGATTAAGCAGACAGTAAGACATTAGTCCCCAATAGAAGATCTTGTTTCAAATACTTAACCGGTTCGTAGAAATGTTTTAGAGTCCTTGTTAGTTGGGAATCCTGGATTGACACTCCATACAAATCCAAAGAAACTAACTGATATTTTGCTCATTGCTAAAGTCACCTGAAAGATAATTTTGGGTAGCATGATATCGAGGAAGCAGTGCGTAGGAAATGTGGAGAACGGGGTGCCTGTGGAGGCTTGCTTCAGGTCTGCACATTTCTTGAGCTGCTACCACGTTTTGATGCTTGGCTATGTGATAGATAAAAAGAAATTTTTATGTCGTAACGATCGCGATGGAAAGATGATGCTTTGTTTCAGTACTATATTTATAAATGTGATAAGAAATGGACAAGTCAGACTACGAGACGAATTTTAGTGTTGTTAGTATCAGATGTTAATTCTTGCGTGTCGGGGGACCAGTGACAGGCGATTCGTTTAGGTGGAACAGTTCATTGTGATTCCTCAGGACTACGCATCCGTGTCTGCTGATACCAGGATGTGTTAGAGGTAACAAGAGTATTTAATAATTACAAAATCAGGTGTAGTTATAATTTAATTTAATACAAACAACAAATTGCGTGTATCTTGAAACAGGTCAGTAGTACACCATGCTGAAACTTATGTAAAAGTAGAGACGTTATTTTAAAATTATAATCCAGCTTTCTAGCTTTCTTTTTTCTGTAGTAATTATGACGGACTGCCATAGCCAGTAGACAGCAAACTTTACATATGATAGCAGATACATAAAATATTCTGGCTTGAGAATAAAAATGGTACCAGTACATTTCCCTGAGGAACACTAGAAGTTAGACGATGTTACAGCTTCCCCTACCTCAAACACAGCTACATACTGGGTTTTCTGTGTAGCGTTATGGGGTTACTAGTCGTTTTACTAGCAATTCGCAAGGCTGTAAGTGTTGTCTGCTTCAGCCACCTTTTGTTTACCAAAATGTTGCAGCATCACGGTGCCATCTTCGGGTGCTCTGAGCGTTTAAAGACATGAGACGTGTGGGGAGCAGAAGACGGCAGCGTGGCGGGGACAGAAGTAGCACCAAAATATTTTGATATACAGTGAATGCAGTAGAAAATTTGTCTACATACGTAGTGAATTTCATAAAGTATTTTAATTTAATTTCGTACAAACAATTTACTGTGCATAACCTGAAGTAGCTCAGTAACACACTGTCATCGCTTACAAGACCTGGCATTGTGGAATAGATGCTAAGACCCAATCTAGACCTAGTTATGTATGTAGTAATATGCCTTTTACATTGTATACAGGCTCCTGTCCTAAAGTTAGTAATGGTGCAAAAATACATGTATGGATGAAAGGACTTGGTGTACTTGCTGAGAATGTAACTGTAACCGGTGATGTAACCCTGTACTATAATTATTAATGAAGTGTGATCTGTAGCGTCAGCCACCAATCGCTAGACGTACATCTGGTGAACGGGGGCTCAAGGATGCAACAATTTGAAAAAAATATAAAGCATAGTGCCGCGTTGGCCGATGAGCGCCTGCGAAGCTATATGATGCAACCCGCTCGGGCCGGCCAGCCCGCGGGTACGCGTGCTGCTAAAGAGACTGAGTTTTGAAATTATAATACACGTTTCTTTTTTCTGCAGTAGTTATCTATGGTAGTTGTCAGGGTTTGCCATAGACACTAGATTGCAAATCTTACATATGATGGGAAGTAAATAAAATACCGTGGCTTGACAGTAAAAATGGTACAAGTACATTTCACTGAGAAACACCAGAAGTTAGACGATGTTTCAGCTTCCTCTACCTCAGCCAGAGATACACATTGAGCTTTCTGTATAGCGTAATAGTGTTACCAGTCGTTCTACTAGCAATTGGCAGTGCTACAAGTGTTGTCTGCTTGAGCTACCTTTTGTTTACCGAAATGTTACAGCATCACGCAGCGGTCTTCGGCTGCTCTGAACATGTGAAGACGTAAGACATGTGGGCATCAGAAGGCGGCAGTATGCCGGCAGTACAAGTAGCGCCAAAATATTTTGATGTATAGTAAATGTAGTGGAATATGTGTCTATACGTTGTGATTTTTGTAAGATATTTCCGGCGTCAGGTAACTCTGCTTGTAATAAAGATGCGTTTAGCATTTTCCTGGCGCGGGTTGGGGAGTGAGCTGTCGGTGCGGGACTCACCGTCCGGGCAGATGCGGCGGCGAGCAGCGCCAAGAGCGCGAGTGCCGCTGCGCGCGTGCGAGCCATGCCGCTGCTGGTCTGCTGCTCTGCTGGCGGGGGCGGCGGCGGCGGTGGCGCTGGCGGTGGCGTGCTGCGGCCGGCGTGCTGGCGGGCGCGCTACTGCCCCAGCGGCCGCCCCCGCCGCCGCCGCCGCCGCCAGAGATCGATATTCGCGCAGAGCGGCTGCTCTGTCTCTCTCGGGCGCTCCTCACCTGCCCGGAGCACCCCTCCGCCTCCAACCGTGCCCCCGCCTCCACCCCGCGCCGCCTCCGTATCGACTGGCGACCGCCGTCCGCAAACAACGCTCCCCGTGCTGGTAAACAACGCGTGCCGTCCGCTGCCGCCGTCGCTTCCTTGGTGATGGAAAACGTTACGGGCTGCAGCGGGCAGCGTATAACGAGCGGATACGATCCAATTAGAATTTCTCCAGGGTCTTGGAGCTCATCCTTTATGTGGCACTAACAAAGTAATGGAGGAGGAGACGGCAGTCCCGACCTCCGTTATTTCCTCTCAAGTAACAACACGACATTAGTTGGCTACTGCGCCGTGGGGGGAATAGTTATGGATAGATATACGGGCCTAATGTTCATATTGGTTGGTCTCCGCGCCATTGATGCCGTCACTGAGGAAATCAGCTATGAGTAAATGGTAAACAGGCTAACCGTCACCTACCAATGGATGGTCTCGCTTAGAAGGACAGTCTGTACGTGAGGCTTACTCATTTACTAAGCGAGGACGGGAAAGGGGCCAATCTTCACAAGCCATTGATTGGTCACTGCACTATCATTCCCATTACTGAGTTCATGTATAGATGGGCAGTGGGACAGTGTTCAACTGTCACTGTTGCGCCGTGGGTGCAAAAACTGGAAATTTGTGGCAAATACCTATGGGACCAAACTGCTAAGGTCATCGGTCCCTAGGCTCACACACTCCTTAATCTAACTTAAACTAACTTACCCATGCCCGAAAAATGGTTCAAACGGCTCTGAGCACTATGGGAGTTAACTTCTGAGGTCATCAGTCCCCTAGAACTTAGAAAACTTAAACCTAACAAACCTAAAGATATCACGCACATCCATGCCCGAGGCAGGATTCGAACCTGCGACCGTAGTGGCCGTGCGGTTCCAGACTGTAGCGCCTAGAACAGCTCGGCCGCTTCGGCTGACCCCATGCCCAAGGGAGGACTCGAACCTCCGACGGGGAGAGCCTGGCGAACCGCGGGAAGGCGCCTCAGACCGTGGGTACCTTACCTAAGGACAGTCAAGGAGAGATCCGAAAGGAGCAGTTCTTCCCCCTCTATTAGTTGGTCTCCGCGTCATTGCTGAGGAAGACAATCGTGTATAGGAAGTGAAATAAAGAGTTAAGAAGGGTGTGAGGCAAGTTTGATGCTGTGAAGCTATTAAACTTGTACGCCGAAGAAGCAATAAAGGAAAACGGAAATACCATTCATGGATTAGGTCTTAGGTCTGTTCCAACTGGCCAACTGCAGCCTACAAGGCTGTACGAGGAGTGTTCAATGATTTTGGCTGGTCCCGGCGGAGGTTCGAGTCCTCCCTCGGGCATGGGTGTGTGTGTTTGTCCTTAGGATAATTTAGGTTAAGTAGTGTGTAAGCTTAGGGACTGATGACCATAGCAGTTAAGTTCCATAAGATTTCACACACATTTGAACATTTGTACAATGATTTTGGGACATGTATAATCAGCATGTCGGCAATCCCTCTAGCCGTTCTTGTCAGTAGATGAATCCTGAAAATTTTGGTGCTTATTTACTCTGGTATCACGACGCTGAGTGGACCAGATATCTCTACCTCAGAAAAATCCGGGGAGGTACCACGAATCGAAGCCGCGCCCTTCCGCACTGAAGGCAGCGACAATAATCATTGGGATACGGAGGTCGTCTAGCGATAAAGGAAATGAAAGAAAATATCGCAAGGGGCATAATTGTTCACTGTCAAAGTTCACACACAACGCACCCCTTCCGGTCGGATGTCTGAAAGACGCAGAAGACGTGGTGTAAAGAAAGGAAAACTTACTCAGCACAGAACATGACTTAATGCTAAACAGAGCAAAGACGAAAGTGATGACTAGTATATAATAGAATACAGAGGGTGGCCGAAGCAGGGAATATCAACAGATTTCCACACCCGAGAAGAGATTCCTTCTTTAAAAAAAAAAAAAGCTCTGCAATTATGAGACGATAATAAGGAAATGCGTAGCATGTTCCTGATAATATAGGTCTGCAGCACAGCATTGTATGAAATTGAAACGCTGGGTATCAAAAAACTGGAAAAGAATAGGAGCATACGAAACATGGTGTTATTACAGAATGTTAAAAATTAAGTGGACAGATCTAGTAAAAAATGTAGAAGGATTAATATATGGATGAGGATTGGAGGTTATCCAAAGCCCATCTCTGAAAAAGCGAAAGGTATTCACGAACAGCTAACCTGTCTCCGGTAGCGGCGGAAGAGGGAGAAAATAGTATGTCAGATCATTACCAGAACAAGCAAAACGGATCGAAGATGTTGAGCGTAATAGTTATGGTATGGGGCGTCGGGTGGAATAATATATATAATGTTCATCGTCTTTCACGAGAACCTGGAAACTATTTTTGTCGTCAGCCAGAAAGGGATGGACAACATACTGACGATAATTTCCAGTCTGCGAGTCCACATTCTTCTCGTGCTCTCTGAAAGAAAATTGCAGCGCAACTTTACGCTAACACAGAAAAGGTTCAGTTAATTAAAGGACTAGGCCACAATTCTCAAACATGATTGACTTTATTACAAAATAGCTGTATGAGCAAGTTTCATTCCTTGGTACTTATTAAAAAAACACAGAGCATAAATTTTAAGACAAAGTTTCTCATAAAACATTACTCTAATTAAATATAGAAATCTCTAAAACAAATTCAAGCTGACATGTAAATGACTTTAGAGTTAACTTCTGCAATAGTTCAACACAGGATCATTAAGCAACATTAAACAAACTCGTGGTTTTAAAATTGAGCCATCACTCACGCAACTGCAAATGCATCAAGAGATAATGGTTATACTTGGAGGCGTATACTTAAAGAAAGATTACAGAGCTTTCCTTTCATTACACATGAACTGCCGCTCTTGGTACGAGCCCTTTTACTCTCCAACAATCAACAGGCCCAGCTCGACCGTCTCCTCAGGCAGGTCGTTGTACACACGGGAGATAACACAAAGTAACAAGACAAGCTTCTAAAACACACAAGCAGATGGTGTTAATCCAACAAGCCTCAAAAACATGTTCGTACGTGCTTCAGCGAATACATGACAGACAAAAATAACAATTTAAACTACGGCCTGGAAAACTTCAAGCAACCAATTGGTCCAGTAAATAAAATAAAAAATTTAAACACACTTGATAAACACGGGCATTTCACTGCTAAGGAAATCATTCAGGACTGGCAGTTGGCAATACCCATAGCACAGTTTGAAGTAGCTGACGAGAATTCCGAATGAGGCAACAAATGGCAGCAATACATTAAATCACATTGTTACCACAGTTCATGGGCTGAACTTTTGCTCACCCTAAAAAAAAAACTATGCATGGTTCCAATGCTGTGGTGAGCAGAAACAAGGCTGTCCATTCGGCGTCCCTTCAACCAATGAACGTCAGAATCACCAACGCCAGTACTAACAGTCTCAGTTATACACGTTGCCAGCTTATACTGCCCCCCAACCTGCTTCCAAACACAGTGCATGCGCGACTCACGCCTCCTAGCGGCTCCGTGTCCACCCTCTCGTCACGTGCGTCGCCTCAGGCGCACGCTTTGTAGGCAAACTTTACGCCAGACGGGATCGATAACCGCTAGGTCGATGTGCACACATCAAAAATGTTTCTTTCTCTCTATTTACTCAGTGGGATCAGGAACTATGATTATAAACAAAAGTTTTCAGTTCTAACTGATTAATGTACACTCCTGGAAATGGAAAAAAGAACACATTGACACCGGTGTGTCAGACCCACCATACTTGCTCCGGACACTGCGAGAGGGCTGTACAAGCAATGATCATACGCACGGCACAGCGGACACACCAGGAACCGCGGTGTTGGCCGTCGAATGGCGCTAGCTGCGCAGCATTTGTGCACCGCCGCCGTCAGTGTCAGCCAGTTTGCCGTGGCATACGGAGCTCCATCGCAGTCTTTAACACTGGTAGCATGCCGCGACAGCGTGGACGTGAACCGTATGTGCAGTTGACGGACTTTGAGCGAGGGCGTATAGTGGGCATGCGGGAGGCCGGGTGGACGTACCGCCGAATTGCTCAACACGTGGGGCGTGAGGTCTCCACAGTACATCGATGTTGTCGCCAGTGGTCGGCGGAAGGTGCACGTGCCCGTCGACCTGGGACCGGACCGCAGCGACGCACGGATGCACGCCAAGACCGTAGGATCCTACGCAGTGCCGTAGGGGACCGCACCGCCACTTCCCAGCAAATTAGGGACACTGTTGCTCCTGGGGTATCGGCGAGGACCATTCGCAACCGTCTCCATGAAGCTGGGCTACGGTCCCGCACACCGTTAGGCCGTCTTCCGCTCACGCCCCAACATCGTGCAGCCCGCCTCCAGTGGTGTCGCGACAGGCGTGAATGGAGGGACGAATGGAGACGTGTCGTCTTCAGCGATGAGAGTCGGTTCTGCCTTGGTGCCAATGATGGTCGTATGCGTGTTTGGCGCCGTGCAGGTGAGCGCCACAATCAGGACTGCATACGACCGAGGCACACAGGGCCAACACCCGGCATCATGGTGTGGGGAGCGATCTCCTACACTGGCCGTACACCACTGGTGATCGTCGAGGGGACACTGAATAGTGCACGGTACATCCAAACCGTCATCGAACCCATCGTTCTACCATTCCTAGACCGGCAAGGGAACTTGCTGTTCCAACAGGACAATGCACGTCCGCATGTATCCCGTGCCACCCAACGTGCTCTAGAAGGTGTAAGTCAACTACCTTGGCCAGCAAGATCTCCGGATCTGTCCCCCATTGAGCATGTTTGGGACTGGATGAAGCGTCGCCTCACGCGGTCTGCACGTCCAGCACGAACGCTGGTCCAACTGAGGCGCCAGGTGGAAATGGCATGACAAGCCGTTCCACAGGACTACATCCAGCATCTCTACGATCGTCTCCATGGGAGAATAGCAGCCTGCATTGCTGCGAAAGGTGGATATACACTGTACTAGTGCCGACATTGTGCATGCTCTGTTGCCTGTGTCTATGTGCCTGTGGTTCTGTCAGTGTGATCATGTGATGTATCTGACCCCAGGAATGTGTCAATAAAGTTTCCCCTTCCTGGGACAATGAATTCACGGTGTTCTTATTTCAATTTCCAGGAGTGTATTTAGTAAAAGTTCACATGCACAAACATAGTAATATTCCTGATAATTATAATAATTACGTCTATCATAAACAGGACTGTCCGCCCCCGGTAGCTGAGTGGTCAGCGCGACAGACTGTCAAGGGCCCGGGTTCGATTCCCCGCTCAGGGACTCGGTGTTGTGTTGTCCTAATCATCATCATTTCATCTCCATCGACTCGCAAGTCGCCGAAGTGGCGTCAAATCGAAAGACTTGCACCAGGCGAGTGGTCTAGCCGACGTGAGGCCCTCGTCACACGCCATTTCATTTCATAAACAGCACTATGATCAGCTCAGAGGCGACGTCTACTGTAAGTTCCCATTAAAATGTTGTTTCGCCCTGACTTCTAGGCATCAAAGTTATTTGCTCCCCACAAAAGTGGAAAATAATCTCACCAGTTGCCACTCGGTTTTGTTAACATTAGGGGCCGCACACAAACAGTTTCTTCCGCGAAATCTAATCGATCCAGGACGGTGTACAGTCCTCTCGAGTTCATTTGCTATTTGAACCGAAAACATGCGTTTAGCTGCCGCCTGGTTGCGAGGTCACCCGAGGCAGTGAGTAAGCCGACGTTTGCCTGCGGCCCGATTGATAGCTGGGTGCGAAGTGTGTTTTCAAAAATCTAAACGATCCAGTCCTCGCGAGTTCACTTTGTATTATTGCTGAGAACATGCATTTAACAACAGCCTGCCTGTGACATCCGAGGCAGCGCGTAACCCGGCGTTTGACTGACGCGGACAGAGTGATAGCTCGGTGCGAAGCGTGTCGTTTGTGAAATTTAAACGATCCAGGACGGTGTACAGTCCTCGCGATTTCACTTTCTATTCTTACCCAACACGCGTTTAGTAGCAGCCTGGCTGTGACGTCATGCGAGGCAGCGTGTAAGCCGGCTTTTGACTGACGCGCACCGTATGATAGCGGGGTGCGAAGTGTGTGTCTCACCATCTCTCAGGCCGTATTTATACATGGGTGCAACGGACGGTCGAAGGGAACACCTGGAGCCATCTACTGTATGCCGATATAGCGACATCTGAATGGCCACTTTCTCGGACAGATATTATTTAACAACTCCGTCATCAATCAATTTACAATCTTTGTAATTTTTATACGAACGGGGTAAGGTTGGTTCTAATTACAGAAAAAGTCTTAGCTCGCCTGAATTTAAACTTTGGCGGCTAGAATTTTTAGAACAGAACCGATAGTAGAAAATGACCTCTGAACTATAACTTCAAGAGACTTTGTATTGATTGGTATTTGCATCAAAGTCTTGAAACTTGTTATAGCTTTATTATTTAATGGATATAATCAATTGCTGTAATCATAACTTTCGATCATTAATATAACTGATACTTAATCTACTACAAATAGGTGCGATCTTGTTCCAAATTTAGTTTTTAATCAATTACTTGAAAACTATGAGAGGTAGGTTAATGGGGTAACATAGTTAATGTTTTTATATCAAACTGAACCTTCATATGAATTTTCTTATTTCTGAGTCTAATATTTAGCGCCTTCAGTTTTTCGTAAAAACGTCGATTTTGACCAAAATGTTGTTCCTATCAAATTGAAATTTGTAACAGTTTTTTGTGTCATACATATGCACATTCTTAACAGTTTTCTAGCTTTATTATTTAGCGTCACTTTTTTTCTGAAAACTATATATTAAGGGAAACATATTCATCTGATCAGTCTGAGATTTAACAATTTCAACATTAACGTACTGAAGCATATATTGATTAATTTAGGAGAAACAAGTTTAATTTTTTATTTCATTCTTAGATTATGGCACAATACTTTTTATGCTGCAAACAGGTGCGTTATGATGATGTGGCGCTAGTAGCAGTGAGCTGGGGCAAGTACGGGCACACTCGCTCGCCTCTGTATCTGAAGTGATGCATCGCTTGTTTCGCCACAATGGGAAATGATAGCGTTAGCACAGGCTAGAGAAAGATGGAGGTCAACATCAAACAAGTCGAAAAACTGATGAACTCTTAAGAAAGAGAAAGTTGCTTGTTAAACGGCACTTTAAAGTTTGCTACTGTTTTGTTTCTTTAATTCAGTAAACTAATCTTTGCAAGTTTTTTGCAAAGACGTTATATATTCAGTATCGATTTTTAGTGCAGAATATTTGAGTTACGTCTCTTTGAGAAACCGCTATGCGAACATGTGTATTTCTGGCGAGTTACGTACTTCTCCAGCCAATCAGAGCATTGGGTGGTAACAGGCTAAGCTGGTGAGATGGTTTAAAAGTATATTTTGTTTCTGATCGTCGTAGCGAGGAGCGGTAAGAGTTCTAAGGTGGCGGCTGCAGTTTGGAGATTTAGTGAGACCGTTCAGTCATTTTCAGCGTTTGTTAACATGCAACGTTTCCAGTCATTACCGTCGTGTAATATACGTATTTGTATCAATATTTTGCAACAATTTCGCCTGCTGAACTTGTGATGAATTGTGAACGCGATCTGCTATTTAGGCACGAGATGCTACAGAGCATCAGCAATCGCTTCTTTTTCATATGTTGGAACCTGATTATAGAACCTTGTTGTAGTCATCAGTCTGAAGTACTACGCTCTCGATTTTATCATCCTCTTCTGCAGCCTTAGACTTTTCAATGCTTTGCTGGAACTCATGTATAGAAATACTTACATTTCTGTGATTACTAGAAATTTGACTTATATTTCACTTGTATGTGAATCTCATATGAGTTATGTTCGCTGAATATCAATTCAAACTTGCTGTTATCCATTTCTGCTTTCCTGCAACTTATCTTGAACTTCAGTGACGCCAACTTGTCAACATTGGTTATAAGCCGCCCCTTGTGTCTAGTCAATTATTGCGCATGGTGGAGGCAATGAAAATTTCCTGCACCATGTATAATAGCTCAGTCCGTATACAACACTTCCACATCAGTAGTGTTAAATATCTAGCTCCCTTGCATGCAAAATTTTCAGGTTTTAAAGGTTGTTTTTGTCGTTGGTTCCAGAAGTGCAGTGCTGCTGTTGCAGATTTTCTGCAGTCTACGCGTGTTCTTATCTCTACCAAACAACCTGCACAAAGCATGTTGGCAATGGCAGCAGCAGTCTTTAGTACTAGACGCAGAGATTCTCTTTTGAACCATATCGCTATTCAGTTTCTTTGGTCAGTTAGAATAGTTGAAATGGTACAGTACCGTCCGACAAAGAAAATATGTACAACAACATACTTCGTTGTTCTTGTCAGAACAGCATTTTTTGTATAATAACACCATTTTTTATTTAATACACCAAAGCCGGGTTTCAATGTAGGAAAGAAGGACAACTTATGTATGTAATTATTCAGATGTGCACTTCCTGAAAATAGATCCCTATAGCCAGTTTGGTAACGTTTGTGAATTGAATGAATGGCTGGTCGTCTGCTGACCACAGATAGTGAAGGTAGATTCTGTAATCATCTTTGCCGGCCGTTGTAGTCGAGCGGTTCTAGGCGCTTCAGTCTTGAACCGCGCGATCACTACGGTCGCAGGTTCGAATCCTGCCTCGGGCGTGGATGTGTGTCATGTCCTTAGGTTAGTTAGGTTTAAGTAGTTATAAGTTCTAGGCGACTGATGACCTCAGAAGTTAAGTTCCATAGTGCTCAGAGCCATTTGAACCATTTGTTGTCATCTTTGAGAAAGTCCTCTTGTCACCTTTGGCCGAACCAAAGAGAGGAAGTATACCAAAGCACTAGAGGGCCTGGGCTGTGGCTGACCAATGCAGTGGCAAGGTCCTCCCCCACTTCTGCGGAAGCGCGGGATGAATTGATGAACGGCCATGTTTCAGCACTCTGTCGCTGGTTTCTGAGGTGTGAAGATGTGTTTTATGTGTGCTCCATAAAAAAGATTTTTAAATGAAAATGGTTTGCATATGGAATATTTAAGAGCAGATAAAAAAATAATGATTTCTCTTTTGAGAAGCTTTTGGTGGGAGGCTCATGTGAATTGTTTGGAAAAAGATAGCCAGGTAAAATTCGTGGGAAACATAGGATTCTCCGGAAGTGACCAACGGTCATAATGAAAGCACGTGTTGTAATTATAAGATGAAATATTTGCGTGTGGTAATATTAAGATGAAATACTTGATTGTGTAAATCTAAGTTGAAAATATTTTAGAACTGCGTGTGCAGAACTTGAATTAAAGACAAGCACTTCCACGTGGTGAGTACAGTGTGGGTCTCAACCTGACTATGAGACAATAGAAAAATAGAAGTGCTTGTCCAAGCTTTCTAGTTGAGGATCCATGTGTGAGATAACTAAGATACGAAAAATTTCCGTTATGAGATACATTCGTTTGACGCTAGCTTGAGATTCTGATACCATGAGAGTGAATTAAGGTGAGTCAGCCATCTATCCGGCAACACCATGTGAGTTGCATTGCACATGGAGATGTGCATAAATCCTCCAGAGTTTGTGGTCGAGAAATTTGTTACGTAGGTCAGTGACGTGTTAATATGGGATGACTATTGATTGATGTGGGAAAACAGAACGAGAAGATAACCAAACATTTGGTTTTTGAGATGTGTTTTATACTGCCAATGTGATTTATTTTTTATATTTAATCTGTGTGATCTGCATGAGACAGTAGCGAATTAGTTTCAAATACGGTGGGTCAAGCATGATTTTCCTTAGTACAGCCCGATAGTCAGTAAATTCGTTATGTTGCTAATGAATGAGCTTATGAGAGTATGGGAGAGGATGAAGTAACGAAAGATTCCTTAGCAATCCAGAAAGTGCACAGTAGCAACAAACAGAAACATTACGAGGCCATATAATAGTAAAATGCTTATGTAATGTCATGCCCATTGGGTGGAGAATCTCTTGTTTAACTATTGTGTTTAAGTGTAATGCAAGAAATTATGCAACATTATTGTGAAAGAATTTATTACAATGCAAGAAATTATGCAACATTATTGTGAAAGAATTTATTACAATTAAAGAGGAGATATATGAAACAAATGGTGGTCTTCATTATTGAGTTATGGGTAGCCATTTTGTTGAGGCATTATACCATAAGCTTCATTTTTTGCTAGTATGCCCACAGTAACCACCCATTTTTCAGATTGGGGCATTGTGGCTACAAGTCAGGGGGTACTATCCCATTGCTCTGTGGTTCACTACACGCTGGTACTCATACACTCTGTAGATTTGATAGAATGTTCACACTCTAAATTATACAAGCTATAGCTGCTAGTTAGAAGATGTGCGGATTATTTTAATTGTGATCTGCTATAATTAATTCTTTTTTATTGTCGAAATGAGACTACATTAACAAATTTACTATTGAGTCAAGAAAATATACTGGTCAACACAATTAAACGCCCTCTTTCCAAATCCCGAAATCGTCTTCCTTTGCGAAACAGGTCTGAAATTTGGCTCAAGGGTGTCTACAACTTTCTTCTATAATGGTAGAAATGTGTGGCGTCCTGCGACGTCACCCTCTGGCGCGGGGACACTTCAAACAGCAAGGTGTCGACACATGCGAGAAAAAGTCAGAAAGCTCGGAAGTTCATGAGAGTTGTAAGGTGGGTTAATGACGCTACATTGGCACCACATATCACCACAATTCTGCCCACTGCCCTGTGGACGTGTCACAATATGAGAAGGTCGTCATATCCTTCTTACCCACGTTTCACCCCTTCTTTTGAAGCGTTGCGTTTGCAATGGAAGTCAGAGCCGCGACGCCCATCATTGAAATTACGATTTCTTTTCTTTTTTTTTTGGGGGGGGGGGGGGCGTGGAAGAGGAATACATTTCAGACACACGCCGCATTATTTACGCGAAAATTCATCGGGGGTGGTATAAAGGACGTCAATGGTAATATCCCTTCCCTTGGGGCGATGATTCCCACACATTTCGCGGCCTGAAACAACGGTAACAACGGTTCACTGTGCAATGAGCGACAGGCCGACGTTTTTTGACCCCGCCCCCCTTCCCCCCCGGATGACTCAACCCTTCTCAAAGGAGCACCAAAGGGTTTTATGATTTTTCAGTCCTTTGTTTCGCACCGTCCTGTGGCGTGCGCAACTGACACATGTGTGAAGAAAATACAGAAGAGCTGCTTTAGTAAATAGATTAACAGCCACGGATTTTCAAATCCCACAGGTATGGAGAAAATCCGCCAAGTCCCATTATGAGAGAGAAAATAAATCAAGGATCAACAGTAGAGTCGCGCTCTACCAGAACTACGGTTCGGTAGTTTCGTTGCAATATATAAATGACGTAGTGATATGAGTACTAGCAGCATTGGTAGTACTGATATGGAAAGAAACATAAATGGATTTATGCGATAGTAACTGCCAGCCAACGACTTCTCTGTTTTTTGTTTGTTTGTTTTACATGTAACTGGAACCACAAATGGTTCAATGTTAGTCCATGGGGTATTTTGTACCCATTCAAAATATAAAATGCATTTTGTAAGTAATAAAAAATTAGTTGATCGCGTAACTCCGCGCTTTTAAGTAACCAAAACAATTACTTTTGTGGCAAATACAGTTTAAAAGCTCAAATGTAAAAAAATATAATTCTCTTTGTTGTTTTGTACTCAATAGAACGTGCTTTCTTATTATTACTGATAAGTGCGAAAGTTTTTGTAAGTAATAGAAACATGTTTCCAGAATGAGATTTTCACTCTCAGTTTCAGAAACATGTTTTATGTAAGTCGAACGAAGTATTGAAGCGATGTTTCACATGTTTCTGTTCTGCGCTTTTTTTCGCCATATTGAAGAAATTAAGTCTTTTTAGTGCTGTATGCTAAATCTTCATTTTTTAAAAAAAATATTTTGTACTACAAACCGTCGTTTCACGTTAGAAATGAGCAGACTTCGAACAGAACCACAGATTTCGAATAAAACCTGTATTAAACATTGAAAATTTAAATTTTGCTATAAATGCTGTTTATTTTTAAGTAACAGACATGATGATAACTGTGTAGAAGAAAAATGTGGCATAGGTCATGTGGCATTTTATATATCGTCCCTCAGTTTTTAAACGGTTCATCACATCCGGTTCCTAGGGGAATCAACTAAGACACTGCTTGCATACGCAAGCAAAGCGATCGACTTGAGGTAACTCACGATGGTTATGCAACACACTTAATGTGCAGGTAATGCGGTTACGACCTTAACTGGCCAACGCTATGCAGTGGTTGCGCTGGGGAGAACAATATTTATTCGTATGGAACTTCGAACAGTGCAGTTTATGATTTTCAAAAGGCATACGTAAAACTGTACAGAAAAACATTTATCATTCAACGTAATTGTATTTAGAAACAATATCGATTTATTATATGTGTGCATTATTCTACGTTCTGTGTTAAAATATTAGTAAATTTGAAATAGTTGAACGATTTGATGTAATTATCTACTCTGGTCATGCTCTTGGTTGAGGATAGACACGCGAGACATTGTAAGTGCACTTATGTTGGCACTTTGGTTAAATACATGTGTTTATTTGCTCTTAAAACGTTTATCTAAGTACCTTTAGCATACATACATGTTAAGAAACTAATAATTTATTTTTTAGCAATATCAAAACGCGCAATACAGTGCGAGCCTATGACTGATTATTATCGGCTACTTGCACAGCCACAGTGTTTTATTTGAATATTGCCAATGTCAATTGGCACAGAGTCGCTAAAATGACCTAAAAAGTTTGCATTTTAATTACGTTATTTGACTTCAGCGCCATTTTAATTTATTTGCAAAGATTAGTAGCAGTTTTCATCAAATTCTTGTGGCTTCTGCATAACGGCTATCTTTTACCTCAGCTATGTAAAATCACAGAAATTAACTTACTCCATAATGATCGGTGATAAACGTGCCACACAATAATACACTCCTGGAAATGGAAAAAAGAACACATTGACACCGGTGTGTCAGACCCACCATACTTGCTCCGGACACTGCGAGAGGGCTGTACAAGCAATGATCACACGCACGGCACAGCGGACACACCAGGAACCGCGGTGTTGGCCGTCGAATGGCGCTAGCTGCGCAGCATTTGTGCACCGCCGCCGTCAGTGTCAGCCAGTTTGCCGTGGCATACGGAGCTCCATCGCAGTCTTTAACACTGGTAGCATGCCGCGACAGCGTGGACGTGAACCGTATGTGCAGTTGACGGACTTTGAGCGAGGGCGTATAGTGGGCATGCGGGAGGCCGGGTGGACGTACCGCCGAATTGCTCAACACGTGGGGCGTGAGGTCTCCACAGTACATCGATGTTGTCGCCAGTGGTCGGCGGAAGGTGCACGTGCCCGTCGACCTGGGACCAGACCGCAGCGACGCACGGATGCACGCCAAGACCGTAGGATCCTACGCAGTGCCGTAGGGGACCGCACCGCCACTTCCCAGCAAATTAGGGACACTGTTGCTCCTGGGGTATCGGCGAGGACCATTCGCAACCGTCTCCATGAAGCTGGGCTACGGTCCCGGACACCGTTAGGCCGTCTTCCGCTCACGCCCCAACATCGTGCAGCCCGCCTCCAGTGGTGTCGCGACAGGCGTGAATGGAGGGACGAATGGAGACGTGTCGTCTTCAGCGATGAGATTCGCTTCTGCCTTGGTGCCAATGATGGTCGTATGCGTGTTTGGCGCCGTGCAGGTGAGCGTCACAATCAGGACTGCATACGACCGAGGCACACAGGGCCAACACCCGGCATCATGGTGTGGGGAGCGATCTCCTACACTGGCCGTACACCACTGGTGATCGTCGAGGGGACACTGAATAGTGCACGGTACATCCAAACCGTCATCGAACCCATCGTTCTACCATTCCTAGACCGGCAAGGGAACTTGCTGTTCCAACAGGACAATGCACGTCCGCATGTATCCCGTGCCACCCAACGTGCTCTAGAAGGTGTAAGTCAACTACCCTGGCCAGCAAGATCTCCGGATCTGTCCCCCATTGAGCATGTTTGGGACTGGATGAAGCGTCGTCTCACGCGGTCTGCACGTCGAGCACGAACGCTGGTCCAACTGAGGCGCCAGGTGGAAATGGCATGGCAAGCCGTTCCACAGGACTACATCCAGCATCTCTACGATCGTCTCCATGGGAGAATAGCAGCCTGCATTGCTGCGAAAGGTGGATATACACTGTACTAGTGCCGACATTGTGCATGCTCTGTTGCCTGTGTCTATGTGCCTGTGGTTCTGTCAGTGTGATCATGTGATGTATCTGACCCCAGGAATGTGTCAATAAAGTTTTCCCTTCCTGGGACAATGAATTCACGGTGTTCTTATTTCAATTTCCAGGAGTGTATTTTTCTACGTACACCCATGAATTAAAGCTGTATTAATATCAACGAAATTGCAATGCAAAATGAACCTGAAATATTTTGTTAACATATGAGCTAGTGCTGTGCTTCACACCGCTGTTTATGTTTCATATTGCGGGCATTAAACCTTCAAATAGTATTTCCATAAAAAGAGACTGTGTAATTTGCCCATGATAAGTTGTGTTGTCACTTCAGTGTGTGTGACATCATTTGATGTGTAACTATACGTAAATGTGGCTACAAATCATACGGTTTAATGAACTGCACATGTACACACAATGAAGGCACACCACTTGACGTACAGAACAGAAGACAAACACACTGGCACTCAACGTGGGACAAGATATATTTGTGTGATTAGGTTGTATAATATTTTTACTTTGTTGTAACGCGTACTGTATTTTCTTTTACATACCAGATCGACTACAACAATGAGATAAATACTTATTGACAAGAATTCTGTAAGAGAGAGGAGCCATTGCTAATCCAGAAAATTCCGAGAAAATTTACAATACGACAGAACATTCGTGTAAGGAGACGGTTGTGTGGCCACCAAGCTTCAGGGATACTTGTAGCTAGTGCCTTGAGGGCATGCAATAAGTGTTTTGTGCATGTACAATTTTCTAAAAGTATTGCTTGTTGCTGAACATAATGCACTGCTGTTGGAGATAGTTTCATTCACTGATTTGTTTCAGTAGATACTTAGAGAGTAGTTTTAGTAAATGAGGAAAAATGTTTTATTCAGTTTATTGCAACTTTTAAGTGTCATACTATTTTTTGTGTTGTTTGTGTTATATTTGTGTATATCTAGTGTGTACTTTCTCCTTAGTCATCAGAGATGGGTGGGTCAAAGAGAAAGGATAGAGAGGAAGGTGACGATATTATAGATTCACAGGTGACAGAGAATATCAGGGAGTATCCATGTACTGATTAAAACGATATTAGCCCGGAATTCCAAGCTTTGAAAACCGAATTAGGGAATTAAATGTCTGGTTCTAATGCAGAGACGTCAGAACCACAAACAGGCGAGGTCAATAGCGAACACGCAGTAGCGGCAGGAAATGTGATACCGCTTAAGGTCCTAGGAATGAATTTCTCTGCATTAATCCATTGTGTAAATATATGCTAGCTGATACGGAGGTAGAATGCGAAGAGAAAGAGAAGACGAAATAAAGGGGAACAGAAGAGAGGGGAAGGATTAAGGAGTTAGAACGCGAGGAGAAACAAAAGATGAAATAAAGGGGAGCAGAAGAGAGGAAAAGGATTCAGGAGCCAGAACACGAGGAGAAAGAGAAGACAAAAGACGGGGAAAGAGAAGAGGGAAAGGATTATGGAGATAAAACGTAAGGAGAGGGAGCAAGCTAAAGAAAACAAAGGCTAAGAGAAACCTAAAGAGACAAGAGGTTAGCAGAACAGCTCAATACGGGCCTTGATGCGCGAGATAAGCGGATCGTTGATCATATTATAGATGATGCGCACCAAGCTCAAAGAGCGTGTTACGTAAAACACAGATTTGTCTAAAAAAGTGCGCTTGAAGAACAGGTTAAAAAGATTGTGACGACTGTAGACGATTTGTCTGTCAACTTAGATAATAAAAACTGAAACCGAAATAACCGCGACTGTGCAGCGTATGAATCTTGCGGAGAGTTGAGAGGAAAACGAACATAGTACGCGACTGCCACAGGATGGGCATGAAGTACTGCAGCTTACACCAGGAGCAGAGCGTGAGAACAATGACAGTAGGTATCGACAAATTTCTGAGACTCCACATACAAGCTGTCAGTATGGAAATAGTCCAATCAATGGTACGCGGTGCGAGAATTTGAATCGTAGTGCTGCTGTTAGGTACAATTTGTGTTGCGAAGGATGCATTGATGCCGTGACGAGCGCTGGAGCTGCGGTGCCAACATAGGCTTATATAAAACATGATGAATCTTCAATAAAACGTCACCAGTTCCAGATCTTCTCGGAAGAGAAGAAAACTGTGCTTCTCGTGATATTTATTGAGAGTTTCCAGAGTGTACTACCCACGTCATAGACTGAAAGACAAAAGATCCTGTTCGTGATCCATTTATAACTGGCGAAGCAGCTCTATGGGCGATGGAGATCGCTGATAGCTGCCAAACATTTTTCAAATTTGAGAAGACGTTGTTGGGTCGCTTCTGGTCGAAGTGTGCACAAGAACGCTTAAGAAAACAAGTTTATAATCCTGAGACGTGCAATTCAAAGCAGTTTGAGAAGTGTTTGAACAAAACGCGACGTGTTAAGAATTTTAAAAGGTAGATAACCGATCGCTACACGCGAGAAACTATTCCACGTCCCTGACACGGACGTGGAATTGTTCATGGCCACAGTTGACTCGCTCTGTCTTTTCCAAGAGGATGCAAAGCAGAGCGAAGCAGTGAACAGAGGTCACAACAACTACAATAATAACAAAAACCACAATGTCAACAATCTACGTAAGAACGGCCAGAAGACGTGTAATGATTACTGTACATGATATAACAGTAATCAACCAATGGACTTGTAAATCAGCCTAATTATAACAACGATCATTAACTGAGCTGATGGTAAACTGTTTCGCAGTGGTAATGTTAACGGTAATATTAACAGGAAAAGGCAGAATGAAGATGGTTATAAGGCTCGATTCCAGTCTAAAGACATGTGTGAGATGAATTACCCTGGACAAACATAAGGTCCAGTTAACTGACAGTCGAATCTACCATGGGACAGAATCCATCCTGTAAATAATGTCAGTGTAATACCAATGCCACCTCATAACCAGCAACAACAGTGGATACCGCGACAGAACGAGATGCCGCCGCCCCTGCAGCAGCAACCTCATAGCGTTAGGATTGTTGCGGCTGCTGACGAATCTCAACCCAGCACATCAGAAACGTCAAACTCCACACGACTCACGTAAGCTCTCTGCATGTGGTCGTGAGAGAACGAAGGGAGTGGGGGACAATTGTTAAATAAATGTGTCCATTCTCAGGTACAACGAGGTGTTGGACCTGAAGAAGGAATTGATACACGCCAATATGTTCAGTGGAACACTGAATTGGTGCAAGTTGCGATTAAGGGAACTGTCCATGGATGGCCCGTGAATATCATTATCCAAGCTGGTGCAAGTGTATCCGTGGTTTATTATTACTTACTCTGGTGCATAAACCAGCTGCATAAGTTAACCTCGTTGCCGGTGCAGAACTGCAGAATTGTCAGACCCATACGTGGACGAATGCTACGAATCCAGAACCAGGTGCAGGCCGCTATGTAAATGGAAAACGAAACAATTAAATGCTCATTCCTAGTTGCAAGGAATTTGGCGGTTACCTGTATCCTAGGGTGGGAATTTATGAGAGAGAAGGACGCAAAAATAGACCTTTCTCGGACTGTCTGTTCACTAGGGAACGAAGGCAGAATTGTAGGACTGGAAATGATAAAGACAACCGCCCTGCATTGGCAGTATTGTAGGGGGTTAAAGGTTACTTACAACCGGCCGAAGTTATTGCACGCCGCCTGTGAGAATACGCGGGAAGACTACCCACGTATGTGTAGAAGCTGTGAGGATGAGAAAGACATCGTAAGGAAGGACATCGGCACTAAAGTCACAGAGTCGAATTATCTCGACGAAAGTCAGCAGCACCAACTCGCACAACTACTAAAACATTATGCAGCGGTATTTTCGGAGAAACCGAGCATAAAAAAGGATACATTCATGCCACGCAAGTTAAACCGCGTGAGACATTTTGTCGAGCTATGTACTCTGTCCCTTGGACAAGACAGAGGTGATATCGAAGGAGATACAACTGATGAAAAGTGGTGGAGAATCAGACCACTTTATCTCTTTATAGCAGCTCATTGGCCGCAATCCCAAAGTCGGACGGTAATATTCGTCTTGTGATCCATGCACGTAAGATAAACAAGATAATAGTTCCTCTGCAAACACGACTCGAAAATGTGGAGGAACAAATACAGAAGTTCCAGGGAGTGAGATACCTTACGAGCTTGGAAATACCAAGACAGGTGACGTCAGAGGAAAAGATTGAGCAAGCTTTAACATCTGCAGGCAAACGGCGCAAATCAGTAGTCGCCAACATAACAGACAATGGACGGCTATTGATGAGTACCGAGAGGGCAATCAAGTCTCGCTGAGGACTCACCCAAAACACTCTAGTCAAAAAAGAGACAGTGAAAAGTGGCAGTGTTATACACAGGGCCACACTTGTTTGGAAATATACCGCATGAGGGTTGCTACCTTCTTGCAAGGCCAAGAACTTTAACGGTATACCCACACCGTGATTTGAAACCTTTCACACTGCAGAATAAATTAACATTAATTTGCCATGTCGTATGACAGAAGAAACAAAATTTTTACACATGTAAATAGTAGTGTCTGTATAATTTCTGTGTTTTATTAATTGATATCTATGTATGTATGTCAGCAATTTTAAGTTTTTTTCTGTTTTTGTGTAATTGTGTGAGTATAACGTTTTGTTTGGCTTTGAGGTGGTAACTAAAGCCACAGCCATTTCAATTTTTTTACGTAGGAGTCACAACGGTATGGGAACCGCGTTAACAATTGTAAGTCAAAATGAGCCCTCAGTAAGCAACTATCGGACGTGCCGGGAGAACATTTTGCTTTTGATTTCGACTTACTAATCAGTCGTTTTGGGTTTCACTTTGCTCATAATTATGTCTCATCCAGCACGAGACTTGTCCTGGTTGTGAACATTTGTACGATTTATGCGTATGTTCTTAACTGTTCATTCATGTGCGAAAGTTTTCTAAACATCATATCGAAGCTCCACAAGATGCAACCGTGTGCTGTGTGTTACAGAATTTTTCACAATAAATCATTACGTATGACTGTAAAACCACCAGAATTACTCCAGAATGACCAAAGGTTAAGTTTTCGGTGTGAAGGGACGCTACGTTACTTCTGATGTGATCATAAGTAACGAATGATCAAAGCATTGTAAATGAAAAAATGTAACATGTAAATGTATGTCACATTTTGTGTAAATACTGATGAACTGCAGTAACTTATACACTTATAGTGTTTCTTTTTCGTCATATACAATGTACGGACTGAATGATGTGAAAGACATTCTAACTACGAATTTGTGAATATGAATTGTGCTTCAAGTGTAAAAACGCTTTATTGGAGAGCTAAACTGTGTGTGATGCAAACAAACAAAAACTGCATAATCACATGAATCACGAGACTGATATAATTATCAGTGAGTTCGATTATTCAGTTAAGTATTTACACTGGTGTCCAAAATTAAAGCAACAAACTGCTGTTTCCCCGACCTGTGTCTAATTCACGATATTCATACAAACTGTCAACAGATGTCGTTACGATTGTGTTCTCTGCGAAGATGGCATTCCGATCAACGGACAACCACGCCATCAATGCATCAGGGCGTCCATCAAGCGGGGTAGTGTTTTCAGGGTAGTCCCACCTCTACAATCGATGTGTACACAGTCACAGACTGTACAACATGGAACAGAGAAGATCGCTACAGACTTTCTGCTCCTGAGGGCTATAGAAAGAATGGAAGTAGGAGAGAGTCACAAATTGATGTGGTCCGATGCCTTAAAGTGATATGTTCTATTGTTTCTCGGATGAGACGACAGTTTTTAAAGACCGAAACAGTATCCCGGAGACCAGGACAGGGGCGATCACGTGTGACTTCAGAAGGAGTGGACCGTTATTTGGCTGTAAGAGTACGAAGGTATCGTCTTAGAACTGCACTGCAACTGGCATCTGACATTGCAGCATCCCCTGGACGTGTTGTACGGATGCAAACACTGTACAGAAGGCTGCTGTCTGTTAACCTCTGGCATGTCTTCTCAGACGGGGACGCCTGAAGCGGAGCCATCAACATGACACCTGGACGGTCGAACGGTGGGCTGATGTTCTTTTCACAGATGAGTCCCGATTTCATCTGGAGAGTGATTGTTGACCGATTCGTATCTGGAAGGCATGTGGAACACGATTTTAGGACACAAACATTGTATAAAGATCCCGTTATCGAGGTGTATCCCTCATCGTGTGGGCAGGGATTATGTTGACCACTCGAACACCTCTTCATCAAATTGTACGGGTGAATCAGCAAGATTAAACTGCTGTCAGCTACCGTGAAGAGATCTTGCGATCCATGCTCAGTTGTTGCGAGGTGCTGTAGGCCCAGACTTTGTACTGATGGACGATAATGCTCGACCTTATAAAGCACGGGTGGTTGATGTCTTTTTGAAAACGGAAGATATCGCATGCATCGCATGGTCTGCTAGCTATCCCGATTTTAATTCCATAGAGCATGTCTGGAATGCACTAGCCAGACGGGTTGTATCACGTCAGCATTCACCAACCACTCTCCAAGACTTCTGAGCAGCTCTGCAGGAAGCACGGGCGTTATTGCCTCAACATGAGATTGATGCATCATTCACAGCATCTCCCGTCGTTGTCAGACTTGTTTTGGTGCCAGTGGTGGTTAAATCCCTTACTGAGCGCAGTAATCAGTTACCACAATGTGTGTGCAAATTCGTTAAGTTGGAAAAAAACGAAGAAAATTTTTGTCTATCGTTACGCATGTTGCAGTTGATTACGTTCTGTATTGATTACATTGTTTCTACTTTACTATCACCTGTTTGTACTGTTTTGTGGCAAAATAAACACAACCCTGCTTTAATTTTGGACAAAAATGTAGTTGAGTAATACTTCACCTCACATGTCTATAACTTTATAATTGTGCATTACGAAAAAGAGGCTGGAGCTGTGTCACGCAATGGGAAAGCAGCTGCGTTTACTCGCGTGGCGGACAGTGTCGCTTAGAAATGACGCATCTGAACACTGCAGCTCCACGTGCACCAACCACGCAAACTAAAAGCACTACAACCCTACGAGCCTGTTACGAATGCTCACCACAGTGTCTACAGATGATGCGGGATGTTAGAAGTGCCGTGCCAAAAGAGAAAGCGATGCTTCGTATAGATTCTTGAAAACAACGAGTTTCTACGGCCCAAACGTGGAAGAAACATTTCTTCACACACAAGAATAACTGTGGAATGAATGCAATCTAGCAAAACTTCTTTACAGCTAAACTACCATTGCTGATAAGACATTAATCCTACGTTCGGTGACATTTCATGCGCTCGGGGCAACAATCACGGCAACAAACTGGGCGTTCGGAACCAGACCATCTTATCGCCTCTCGGGCGGAGCCGGCCGCAACAGCTGATCGACGAGGGTGGCGTGTTCCTGACCTTGAGGCGTCGCACAGCACCGGCCAACCACACGTCGAACCATGGACTTCTGTTCCAGTGCGCCGCACCCACGCCGGCACCACCAACACAACTGACGAAGAATTACTTGTGTATTCACGAACTATTATTGTAAAAACTTCGTACTTCCGCCAACATTATCAGTATGAATTGTTTACCAAACCTTACTCGGCGAATACTTTCGAATTCATTTATGTTTCTGATATACAAAAGACAATCTTGCAAACGAATATTGTAATATTCTTTATATAACATGTTTTTGTAAATTTCGTAACCATAAATAAATAATTTTGATTTCTTACCGCATTTTAATAATTGGCGTAATGTAACCTGTAAAGGACTTGGTAATTATTACATAAAGTTCAGTTTGAAGACTACGGGCACTGTTTGTAGTAGTACCCGGTTTTTTCTGTTGCCTGTATCACGAATGGGGGAGTCAGTCAATATCTTTCCGGGGAATGTAAACTTTCCACACTGTTTTCGGTAATTGTTATGTATAAGGCGGCCAAAAGTCAAGAATATAGCGCCGATATACACCCACAGAATTACGCGAAGAATGTATATAATCAATAATATCCAATGTCGTCTGATATCTAAAAACTTTTAAAAACTTTGAACAGTCTATTAATGCAATCATTTTTTAAATAATCATGGACGTTCTGAAAAGGAGATGAACACTCCGTAATGATGAACTCAAACAAACGTAAAGTGTCTCTTTTACAAGTGACAATGCAGAACGAGTGAACGAGTGCTAGTGGAATTACTGTCCACATAAACGATGTGAATATGTGGTACAATAATCCCAGGGGGCCGCTGTACTGGTTCCCCTGGGGAGAACAATATTTATTCATACGGAATTACGAACAGTACAATGAATTAAGACTTTTATGTTTCTTGAAAGTAACAATGTAAAGAAAAAACATTTACAATTCAACTTAATTGTATTTAAAAACAATATCTATTTATTATGTATGTTATTCTTTGTTAAAAATATTGATAATTGTGAAATAGTTGAATGATATCATGTGATTATCTACTCCTGTCATGATCTTGGATAAGGACAGACGTTAGAGGTATTGCAAGTGTAACTATGTTGCGTTTTGCTTAAATAGATATGTTTATTTGCTCTTGAAATTTTTATTTATGTATCTTCAGCATTCCTACACGTTAAGAAATTAATAATTTTTTTCATAGTATCAGAACGCGTAATACAGCACGAGCCTCTGACTAACTGTGGTCGGCCATTTGCACGGCTGCAACGTTTTATTTGAATATTCCCAATATTAATTGACACAGAGAATCTAGAATAACGTACAAAGTTTGTATTTTAATTATTTTATTTAACTTCAGTGTAATTTTAATTTATTTGCAAAGATTAATAGCAGTTCTCATCAGATTCTTGTGGTTGCCGCATAACGGACATCTTTTATATCAGCTACGTAAATTCACAGAAATTAACTTGCTCCGAAATGATGAGTGATAAACATGCCATACAATAATATTTCTCTACGCAGACCCATGACATTAAAGCAGTATTAATTTCAATGAAACTGCAGTGCAAAATGAATCCGAAATATTTTGTTTACATACAAGTCAGTACGGTGCTTCACACCGCCCTTTACGTTGCGGGCATTAAATCGTAATAATATTTCCATAAAAAAAGACTGAGTAATACGCCCGTGATAAGTTGTGTTGCCACTTTAGTGTGTGTGTGGCGTCATTTGATGTGTAACTATACGTATATGTGCCTACAAAACATACAGTTTAACGAATTGCACAAGTGCACACGATTAAAGCCCACCACTTGATATACAGAACAGAACACACAACATACATACTATGAACAACATAGCTACTAGGAAAAACTACCGAAGTCTACGGCTATTTATGATTCTCTGCGATAGCCTACGGTAGTTTTACAACTCTAATAAACTGTGATTGGGTATTTTTTTTTTTTTTTTATTGCTGTACATCTGCCTTGAGCGACTTGTGATTCTAAGAAGAGTCGTTACGCTTTGCACATTTCAGTTTGACAGTGAATACACAATATTGAAATCTACTGCTAAATTATATTGCTGTATTAACAGAAAAAAGTAGAAATGAAAGAAAGTAGGAAGCGGCAAGTAAAAGTTAAACAAATACCCACCACTATGTGATCCTCTGTGCCAAAACCGTTGAAAGGTGGCAGTCAGCCCACCTTACAGATAATTTTGTGGGTTTATAATTCAGTAGTTTTATCAAGTTGGGCAGAGTGTCTTTTCTGGTATTTTTCCATGTCAGTCAGGAAGATCGCGAGGGGAACTGAAACTGAATGGGTTCCGTTCTCCTTTTTATTACATGAGATATCATGTTTCTAAAACTACCTGTCTTAAATATGGATGATTGCTGGATTGAATGAATGTTGGTGTAATTGCAGGGGCATGAGAATGGGTGTCTTCAGGTGGAATTACTTGCTTTAGCTTGGCGGCAGGGACCCGGAAACAGCAGTGGAGTTCAACTTCCAAGTTGGCTTGCGTCGACACTCATACTGTGTGCCGGGACGTTGCCGCGGGCTTTCATGACAGTCGCCAGTGGGATTCGCGCTCTTAGAGCCACCCGCGAGGGACGCTTTCGTTCAAACTTAAGACGCTGAACCGATGGAAAATATTTGAGTGAGAACGAGTAAACAAGCATCGTCTTTCCTGTCTTGTGGTTGGAGAAGATGCCTTCTACCACGAAAGAATTCGTCTTCTTGTTTGGTCTGCCCGCCTCTTTCCAGGTTTTACGGTCACTGTGGTTGGAGGCGAGGCAGATTTGATTTTGAGCATAAGTAACGGGGTCACGGTGGAGTAGAGTGGCAGACGAATCACTGTGCTGTCGTTTGTATGTGCGGCAATTTTGGGTGGGAACTAGTTCAGAGTCTTCTAGCAAGGAGCTTTGTGTAACTTTAAGGTCATTTGTTACAAGTACCATAGGGTTCTCGTGAATGATAATTTTGGTACCATTCAACGAAATTCTGACGGGGAAGAACTTGCTCTTTACCTGGTCACGATTCTCTTCAGATCATGTTTCTAATTGCGTTTCAAGTTTTCTTTCTGCTACGACGCACAAGCGAGATTTGATGACTCAACATTGGCGAGAAACACGTGAATATTATCTTCGGTAATTCCGTGAATGTCTGAGATTCTGTGTATGAGCCTAAGTGTATCCACGTTGCGCCCTCTAATCCAGCCAATCCTCCTGAATAATAACACAGTTTTTTCTTACGGAACCATAGAGTTATGATTTTGTATGTGTACCATGTTTAAGGCAGTTCAGGAGTATGCTCTAATTAGTTGAATAAAGCTCTCTCTGTTTCATTCTACTAGGGGCCTACAATAAATTATGCAACAAAATTTTTCTCAGCCAGTTTCGATTGAAAAAATGCGGAATTTGTTGTGCGACACCGTGGAATGTTCCCGCTTCAGCCCCTTTAGTTTCATGAAGCTACGGTACGCGGCGGCGCTATAAGTGACCTTCAAAATGGCGTTTGTAACGGAGGTGCATCCCAAGCAGGTAGCTGTCGCTTAGTTTCTTTGGGTGGAAAAACAGAGCATCGCAGATATTTCTACGGGCTTGCACAATGTCTACGGAGACTTGGCAGTCAACAAAAGCACGGAGAGTCGTTGGTCGAGGCGTATGTCATCATCGCAACAATGTCGCGAAAACCTCCCACGAGCCGGCCGGCCGCACGCGGCAGTGTTGGAACGTGCTTGTTCGTAGTAATAAAAACACAAACGAACGTCTTTCTTCTTCTCAATGACAACGCAAGGCCTCACATAAGGCTGCGCACCCGGCAGCTACATTGGCCTGTTCTTCCTCATTCAACCTACAGCCCGGATTTCGCACCTTCCGACTTCCATCTGTTTGGCCCAATGAATGACGCACTGCGAGAGAAGCAGTACTTGGATGATGGGAAGGTTATTGATGCAGCAAGAAGTAGGGTCCGACGTTGACGGTCAGAGTGATACTAAGCGGGCGTACAGGTCATCCCAGTAAGTTAGCGTAAGACCGTCGCATTGAAGCGATTATGTTGAAAAACAGGGTTTAGTAGCCAAAGGAGTGGGGAATAATATGGTGTATTGGACTCTTGAATTAAACCCACCTGTTTTCAGAAAAAAGTTATTGCATTTCTTACTGAACGTCCGCAGCTCGTGGTCTTGTGGTAGCGTTCTCGCTTCCCGCGCACGGGGTCCCGTGTTCGATTCCCGGCGGGGTCAGGGATTTTTCCTGCCTCGAGATGATTGGGTGTTGTTGTTATCGTCTTCGTCATCATCATTCATTCCCATTACGGTCGGAGGAAGCAATGACAAACCACCTGCACTAGGACCTCGCCTAGTACGGCGGTGCGGGTCTCCCGCATCGTCCCCTACGCTCCTCGGAGTATGGGACCTCATCATCTTACTGAACGTTACTATTGATGAGCTGACGTTTCCCCAATGTGTTTACCGACATGCCACCCTTCCTTCTGTGATAGCTGACCTGATTATTAAAGAGCATTTAGTGATGTTCAATTGGTGACAGGAAGGGCATCTGACCACTTCTTAAATTAACCTTGCCAAATCAAACATAACCATGCCGACCCTGCGGCGGTGAGAGACAGACGCACAAGAAAAGAGAGAGTGAAATTCAATCCCTGATCGGTCGATATGAAGTGCGCTAGATTTTCGTTGTTTTTTTTTCCCTTGTGATAGGAGCTAGGTCTAGACGCAGTACTTCCGGGACTTCGAACAACTTTACACTCAGGGCAAGGCCGAAAATGTTAAGCACTGTACTTCTTCCATAGGAGGTTCGTGGCTACGGAACATCCCTGTTATAGGGCGGAGTTCATTCATCCAAAAAATTAACAACCAGTATTTAGAACTTTTGAATAGCCAGGGAACAGTGGGCATCTATTACGTTACTATGGTAATCAGCAGTCTTGGTGTTGCTGAAGACTGCTGACCATTCAATCCGTTACATCTAAGTTTATCCCAATAATAAACTACTGCCAATTGACCCTGCGCAGCACGGTAGAACTCGAGCCTTCTCATTACTATTTTGGTTCCTATGTTTCGTATGTAATTTAAACAACTGTGCAGTCTAAATAAACATATTACATCATCGATTAACCTATTTATAACCATCCAATTCCTACTCATCATCACCTGCTACCGAACTTACAATCGCCGAAAGCTTTCCACTTCACTGTTCCATTGCTGAACTACTTCTCGATGTTGTTCTGCTGCTCATTTTCCTGACTGGCTCTACAGAGTGTCGACATGTTGCCTTGGCCTGCTTGATCACCAGATCTACGAGTGTCACTCCAAAAGAAATGCACACTATTTTTGAAAAAATGCCGTTTTCATTCTGCATATGTGAAAGTTTTACAGTGTGTCGATACATCCTTCCCTCTTGTTTTCAAACTTAGTTCAACCTGTTCCCGTGAGTGGCGCCGTCACAGCATGTCTTCAAGATGGCTGCTACACTTGACTTCGTCAGAAGCAACGTGCTGTCATAGAATTCCAGTGCTATGAAAACGACACAGTGAGAAACATCCACAAGAGGTTGAAAAAGGTGTATGGACATGCTCCTGTCGATCGCAGTACAGTTAGTCGGTGGGCAAGCAGGTTACGGGATGAAAGCGGGCACGGCAATATTGAGGATTGTCCTCGCAGCGGGAGGCCTCGTACTGCACACACTCCAGACAATGTGCAGAGAGTTAACGAACTGGTGACTGCTGACAGACGCATCACAGTGAGCGAATTGTCACGCCACGTTGGGATAGGGGAAGGAAGTGTTTGCAGAATACTGAAAGTGTTGGCGTTAAAAAAGGTTTGTGCCAGGTGGGTTCCAAGGATGTTGACAGTGGCTCACAAAGAAACAAGAAAAACGGTATGCAGCGAACTTTTGGAACATTACGAGAATGCTTTGGATTAGTTTCTTTGAAGAATTGTGACAGGTGGCGAAAAATGGCTCCATCATTTTTCACCAGAGACGAAGGGGCAATCAATGGAGTGGCATCATGCAAATTCACCCAAGAAAAAAAATTCAAAACCACACCTTCTGCTGGAAAAGTTATGGCTACGGTGTTTTTAGATTGCGAAGGACTCTTGCTTGTGGACATCATGCCAAGTGGAACCACCATAAATTCTGATGCACTTGTGACGACACTGAAGAAACTTCAAACTCGACTGAGTCGTGTTCGACCACATTGGCAAAAGCAGGATGTTTTGCTGTTGCACGACAATGCACGGCCACATGTCAGTCGAGAAACCATGGAAGCGAACACAAAACTCGGATGGACAACACTGAAACACACGCCTTACAGTCCTGACCTGGCTCCATGTGACAATCATCTCTTTGGGAAACTGAAAGACTCTCTTCGTGGAACAAGGTTTGAAGATGACGACTGCCTTGTGCACGCTGCCAAACAGTGGATCCAACAGGTTGGTCCAGAATTTTACTGTGCGGATATACAGGCGCTGGTTCCAAGATGGCGTAAGGCAGTTGAGAGGGATGGAAATTATGTGGAGAAATGGAAATATTGTTCCTAAAGGATGTATCTACACGCTGTAAAATTTTCAAACGTGTAGAATAAAAGATGGATTTAAAAAAATAGTGTGCATTTCTTTTGGAGTGACCCACGTATCTCCAGTGGAGCACATATGGGACGTCAGCGTCATGCACAGCCGGCATTAACCGTCCCTGGAACTCCATCTCACGAACTGACATCCGGCACGTGTGAAACCTAATGCATACACATCTGCATGTTTGCATTCGACATTCTGGCAGTTACACTGGTTGTTAATGCACCAGAATTTCACTTTTGCAATAGCTTGTCTCATGTGTAGTTTAACCTGTGATATTGCAATGTCAATCGCTAAATATGTTACCCATACAAACGTATTCCAGAAATTTCATTTCTCTATATTAATTATTTTTTGGTGTTGCCAATTTTTAGCCCCATTTCTCCGCTTCTTCGCAATTACTCAGAGCTGTTTCCCGCCTCTCTATTGTAAGAACCTTGTCCAGTGAGGAAATGCACCATTCACTTAGTTGGGTACGTGAATCAGCGCGAAGAATATCACCGTAGTTCCAGAGTCTGCTAGGTTTTGCATCACAGCCTGACATCAGTAGGGAGCCCGCAAATTATTCGCACACTACCGAGGGCGCTGTCGTAAGCAAGACTCTTCTCTCACCGCAGCTCGTCTCGTGAATAATCCATCTGGCAGTGATTTGTGCGTAGGTGGCCGACTCTGCAGTTCACAGCTAGTCTTGTGTTTATTGTGAATGGCGTCTGTACCTTCTTGCTACTCCGTACCACTTGCTGACTTTTGGACTGGTGTTACTGACCGGTACTGTATGGAGCTCTCTTACATCAAATTTCCCTCGCCGTTGACGAGTTTGTTCTCCAGTCTTACCATTCCTTCGGACCCTTTACTGTACAAGTCCAGTAAACTGACATTATTTAAAAACGTAAGTAGGTATTTGAGTTGCCCGTCAATTACTGCGGTGCCGCATCCACACGATCTTCAAAAACAATGTGATGATCAGTATGCTAGCTGGAAAGAACCATTGTGTTTCATCACTGACAAAAAAGACTCTATCGCAGTTCTCATCTGAATATGTTACATCTGAATAAGAAGACAGAAAATGAAAATTTAAACAAAGTTTCTTGTGGCACTTTTGGGACAGCAAGCACAGCGTAGCTGTTGTCTTGAAAACATTTTTACTTTACATATGTTCACAGCATTGAAAGTATTTCTTACTTTCGGTATGTTCACGCGTTTCATTCACGGTGTATCAGTACTGAATCTTGAGTTTATCTGACTGTGATCCGTGCAATTAGACAACGTTGTAAGTGTACGGCTGGTGACGATAGGAGAGTGTTAATATAAGTAGTGTCGACACTCCATACTCCAACCCAATACACATGTGTTACACCAGACTGCGGTGAGACATCGCCCTAACTCTACCCGACCACCTCTAGGCTTTGAGTTATAGCACTGGTGTGTCTTACAGACTTCAGTTGCAAAGAACAGAAAATACAGAACGAGGCAGTTTAGGTGATGGATGATTTCACAGGAAAATAGTCATCTCCTGATATATTGTACTCAGGTAAATCAATGACTCGTGGAAAGCAAAAATTACAGAATAAGTGAAAGACCTGAGTGCATTTCAGAATCGACAATCATTTCAGGATGTGAGGGAATTGCCAGAGAACATTTGGAAATGGTGTGCTTGAAAACAGTTCACAGTTGGGACACCTAAAGAGAGATATTTCTGATTTCCAGCTTTAACTATGACAGATATCCTTAGGATCTGCTTTTTGATATTTTCTTACGTTGTAACAAGGTATTCAGTCAATACTTTGACTATATTTGTAATATCAGATATTGCACACTTTCTAATGTGCTTGTTTTCCAGACAGTCGCAGTGTATTCTCTTCTTTGACAAATGTAAATAAAAATGCCGTGTGCCTAGGGCCTCCCGTCGGTTAGACCGTTCGCCTGGTGCAAGTCTTTCGAGTTGGCGCCACTTCGGCGACTTGCGTATCGATGGGGATGAAATGATGATGATAAGGATAACACAACGTCCAGTCCCTGAGTGAAGAAAATCTCCGACCCAGCCTGGAATCGAACCCGGGCCGTTAGGTATGACATACCGTCGCGCTGACCACTTAGCTACCAGGGGCTGACCTTTGACAAATGACCTCCTTCCTAATTTCGCTACACAAGGTAACAGCTTTAATATTCGAGTATGATAAAAAATAGTGAAATAATATATATCTACAATATTCATAATTACAGTTTTAGTTTGTAAGGACGAACGAAGGCCGTACAGTCAATGTCCGCAGCTCGTGGTCGTGCGGTAGCGATCTCGCTTCCCACGCCCGGGTTCGATTCCCGGCGGTGTTAGGGATTTTCTCTGTCTCGTGATGACTGGGTGTTGTGTGATGTCCTTAGGTTAGTTAGGTTTAAGTAGTTCTAAGTTCTAGGGGACTGATGACCATAGATGTTAAGTCCCATAGTGCTCAGAGCCATTTTTTTCGTACAGTCAACAAAGGACTTAGTTTCCAGATGATAGACGCTTAGTAACGAACAATTATTGCAACAATTTTCCACATTTTTCGTAGGAAATACACATAGTTGTCAAAAGATCGAAACAGCTGAACAGGTGCGATTAAAATGACGTTGGGTCTGCTTTAGTTTGGCGTAGAGTTTAGAATAATGCCATAGTCAGCGAGGATTCTTCCAATGCGGCCCCCCTTCAGGGCCCAGAGGCATCTTGTTCAGAAGAATCCCCACAAGAAGTATCAACTGGCATCAAACAAGATACATGAGCGGCCACCAAACAGATTTCATCTTCCTATCTTACTTTCGGGGCACGCCAGAGGGAAGCTCCACTGGCGAGATACCAACTCTATCTTCATCACGCATTTAGGTTCACACAGATCAACTAGGATATCTTCTGACAACGTAGATAGTGTGTTTCCCAGAAACAAACCGTACACTGCTGCAAGTTATGCCAGTAGGAAGCAGATACGAACTTATTTACCAATTATTGACAATGCCAATTCACAATTCACTGCTAGTGCTCGTTTGCAGCGCTCCTCAGTTGAAGCGTGAGGAATTATAACACAGCGTACAAACAGGGATTGGTAGTTTCCCGCATTTCACAGCATTAACCTTTGGAACGTTCGAGTTAGTCTTACCAGGACTAGGATTCCTGTTTCAGATTAATATAAGAGTAGCGTTCAATATGTAATGCCACACGTTCTTTTCTCGGTCAGTTTTGGTTGAAAAAATGCGGAATTTGGTGTGGGATATTGTAGAATATTCTCGCTTCAGCCCCATAGTTTCATGAGGTTCCGACGCTCGACGAAAGATCCATACCCAAAGACTGGAAAGTTGCATAGGTCACACCAATATTCAAGAAAGGTAGTAGAAGTAATCCACTAAATTACAGGCCCAAATCGTTAACGTCGATATGCAGCAGGATTTTAGAACATATATTGTGTTCGAACATTATGAATTACCTCGAAGGAAACGGTCTATTGACACACAGTCAACATGGGTTTAGAAAACATCTTTCCTGTGAAACACAGCTAGCTCTACATTCACATGAAGTGTTGAGTGCTATTGACCAGGGATTTCACATCGATTCCTTATTCCTGGATTTCCGGAAGGCTTTTGACACTGTACCACATAAGTGGATCGTAGTGAAATTACGTGCTTATGGAATATCGTCTCAGTTATGTGACTGGATTTGCGATTTCCTGTCAGAGAGGTCACAGTTCGTAGTAATTGACGGAAAGTCATCGAGTAAAACAGAAGTGATTTCAGGCGTTCCCCAAGGCCCTTTGCTGTTCCTTATCTACATAAACGATTTTGGAGATAATCTGAGCAGCCGTCTTCGGTTGTTTGCAGATGACGCTGTCGTTTAAAAGTCATCAGAAGGTAAAAACAAACTGCAAAACGATTTAGAAAAAATATCTGAATGGTAAAAAAACTGGCAGTTGACCCTAAATAACGAAAAGTATGAGGTCATCTACATGAGTGCTAGAAGTAACTCGTTCAACTTCGGTTACACGATAAATCAGTCTAATCTAAAAGCCGTAAATTCAGCTAAACATGTAGGTATTACAATTACGAACAACTTAAATTGGAAAGAACACATAGAAAATGTTGTGGGGAAGGCTAACCAAAGGCTGCGTTTTATTGGTAGGACACTTAGAAAATGTGACAGACCTGCTACACTACGCTTGTCCGTCCTCTTTTAGAATACTGCTGCACGGTGTGGGATCCTTACCAGATAGGACTGACGGAGTGCATCGAAAAACATCAAAGAGAGGCAGCACGTTTTGTATTACCGCGAAATATGGCAGAGAGTGTCAAAGAAATACAGGATTTGGGATGGGAATCGTTAAAAGAAAGGCGTTTTTCGTTGCGACGGAATCTTCTCACGAAATTCCAATCAGCAACTTTCTCCTCCGAATGCGAAAATATTTTGTTGACGCCGACCTACATAGGGAGGAACGATCACAACGATAAAATAAGGGAAATCAGAGCTCGTACGGAAAGATATAGATGTTCATTCTTTCCGAGCGCTACACGAGATTGGAAAAATAGAGAATTCTGAAGGTGGTTCAATGAACCCTCTGCCAGGCATTTAAATGTGATTTGCAGAGTATCGATGTAGATGTAGAAAGGTGATGCCGCCATACGTGACCTTCAAAATGTAGCCTATAACGGAGTTGCGTTACAACCACAGACAGACATTGAGTTTCTTTTGGCGGAATACCAGAGCATCGTAATATTCATAGCTGCTTGCAGAATGTCTACGGACACCTGAAAGTAAACAAAAGCATTGTGTCGTAGTTCTTCACGCCTGTCATCATCAGAACAAGGTCATACAAAACTGTCCGATTCCCCGCGTGCCGGCAGGTCGCACACAACTGTGACTCCTGCAATGTAGAAAAGTGCGGGCACTCTGATTCGAGGTGATCTACAGATCACAATCCAATACCTCGCTGTTCAACTGGCTGTCTCGGTTGGTAGTGCTGCCACAGTCGTCCGCCGGCTGAGGTACGCGAAGATGTGTGCCTGCTGGGTTCATCGCGGTCCAACACAAGACCGTCAAGAGCAACGAAGGATCACCTGTACCGAATTGCTTGCGCTTTATGAGGCTGATCGTGACAAATTTTTATGGAGCATCGTCAGAGGTGATCAGATATACACTACTGGCCTTTAAAATTGCTACACCAAGAAGATATGCACATGATAAACGGGTATTCATTGGACAAATATATTATAACGGCCTTGATACGCCTGGGCATTGAGTCAAACAGAGCTTGGATGGCGTGTATATATACAGCTGCCCATGCACCTTCAACACGATACCACAGTTCATCAAGAGTAGTGACTGGCGTATTGTGACGAGCCAGTTGCTCGGCCACCATTGACCAGACATTTTCAATTGGTGAGAGATCTGGAGAATGTGCTGGCCAGGGCAGCAGTCGAACATTTTCTGTACCCAGAAAGGCCCGTACACGACCTGCAACATGCGGTCGTGCATTATCCTGCTGAAATGTGGGGTTTCGCAGGGATCGAATTAAGGGTAAAGCCACGAGTCGTAACACATCTGAAATGTAACGTCCACTGTTCAAAGTGCCGTCAATGCGAACAAGAGGTGACCGAGACGTGTAACCAATGGCAACCCATACCAACACGCCGGGTGATACGCCAGTATGGCGATGGCGAATACACGCTTCCAATGTGCGTTCACCGCGATGTTGCCAAACACCGATGCGACCATCATGATGCTGTAAACAGATCCCGAGTTTATCCGAAAATATGACGTTTTGCCATTCGTACACCCAGGTTCGTCATTGAGTACACCATCGCAGGCGCTCCTGTTTGTGATGCAGCGTCAAGGGTAACCGCAGCCATGGTCTCCGATCTGATAGTCCATGCTGCTGCAAACGTCGTCGAACTATTCGTGCAGATGGTTGTTGTCTTGCAAACGTTCCCGTCTGTTGACTCAGGGATCGAGACGTGGCTGCACGAGCCGTTACAGCCATGCGGATGAGATGCCTGTCATCTCGACTGCTAGTGATTCGAGACCGTTGGGATCCAGCACGGCGTTCCGTATTACCCTCCTGAACCCACCGATTCCACATGCTGCTAACAGTCATTTGATCTCGACCAACGTCGTAGCGATGTCGCGATACGATAAACCGCAATCGCGATAGGCTACAATCCGACCTTTATCAAAGTCGTAAACGTGATGGTACGCATTTCTCCTCCTTACACGAGGCATCACAACAACGTTTCACCAGGCAACGCCGATCAACTGCTGTGTGTGTATGAGAAATCGGTTGGAAACTTTCCTCATGTCAGCACGTTGTAGGTGTCGCCACCGTATCGCGACACTGCTGCTCGCGTTGGTCGAGATCCAATGACTGTTAGCAGAGTGTGGAATCGGTGGGTTCAGGAGGGCAATACGGAACGTCGTGCTGGATCCAAACGGCCTCGTATCACTAGCAGTCGAGATGACAGGCATCTTATCCGCATGGCTGTAACGGATCGTGCAGCCACGTCTCGATCGCCAACCTTGTGTGAACGCTCTGAAAAGCTAATCATTTGCATATCACAGCATCTTCTTCCTGTCCGTTAAATTTCGCGTCTGTAGCACGTCACCTTCGTGGTGTAGCAATTTTAATGGCTAGTAATGTAGGTTCACGACTTCAAACCGGAAACAAAACGGCAATGCATGGAGTGGCGCCACACCACATCTCCTCCAAATAATTAGTTCAATGGCACGTCCTATGCCGGTAAAGTCACGGTGACTGTCTTCTGGGACTCTGAAGGGATTATTCTGTTTGATGTCCTCCCCCATGGTGCAACGATCGACTCTGCAGTGCATTGTGCTACGCTCAGGAATCTGAAGAAAAGTCTCCAGCGTGTTTGTCGCTACAAAAATGCAAGAGATCTTCTTCTTCGTGATGAACATGCAAGACTTTACCCAAGTCTGCGCATCCGAGAGGAGCTCAGGAAACTTCACTCGACTGTTCTTCCTCGTCCACACTACAGCCCTGATCTCGTACGATCCGACTTTCAACTGGTGGGCCCTGTGAAGAATGCCGACGTTAATGATGGGGAGGTTACTGATGCAGCAGGAAGTTGGCTCCGACTTCGACCAGTAGAATGGTTGGTTTTTTGGTAGATTTGGCGGGGGGGGGTTCCAAACAGTAAGGTTATCGGTCCCATTGGGTTATGGAAGGAAGTCGGCCGTGGCCTTTCAAAGGAGCCATCCCGGCATTTGCCTGAATAGCTGGTAAATAAGCTCGTATCTGCTTCGTCCCGAATGAGGTGACTTCAACAGAAACAAGCGCAGCTTCAGGTGTGCCCCAGGGCAGCGTAATAGGTCGGCTGCTTTTTACAGTCTACATAAACGATCTGGTTGATGGTATTGACAGCGGCATTAGACTGTTTGCCGATGATGCTCTAGTCCACAGGAAAGTAGGATCACACGAAATTTGTGAACAGATCAATGAGGATTTGCAAAAAATTAATGCGTGGTGTAATGACTGGCAGTTATCTCTCAATATTAGTAAGTGTAACCTACTGCGTATAATAAGGCGAAAATCCCCATTAACGTACGAATGCAAAATAAATGCCCAGTCTTTGGAAGTGATAACATCCGTCAAGTATCTGGGCGTGACTATTTGAAATTATGATGATGAGGTCCCATACTCCGAGGAGCGTAGGGGACGATGCGGGAGACCCGCACAGCTGTACTAGTCAAGGTCCTAGCGGAGGTGGTTTGCCATTGCCTTCTTCCGGCCGTAATGGGGATGAATGATGACGATGAAGACGAAACAACAACACCCAGTCATCTGGAACAGGAAAAATCCTTGACCCCGCCGGGAATCGGACCCGGGAACCCGTGCGCGGCAGGCGAGAACGCTACCGCAAGACCACGACCTGCGGACATTCGAAATGATCTCAAATGGAATGATCAGATTACACAAGTAAGGGGCAAGGCGAACTCTAGATTGCGGTTTATTGGTAGACTCCTGAAGCGATGCAGTCCTTCAACAAAGGAAATTGCTTACAATACGTTAGCTCGTCCAGTCTTAGAGTATTCTTCGTCTTTATGGGACCCTTACCAGTTGGGTCTGATTCAAGAGATTGAAAAGGACCAAAGAAGAGCGGCAAGGTTCGTGGCTGGTACTTTTAGCCATCGCGAGAGCGTTACAAATCTCATAGAAAGTTTGAAGTGGGACACACTTGCAGATAAATGGTTCAAATGGCTCTGAGCACTATGGGACTTAACTTCTGAGGTCATCAGTCCCCTAACTAACCTAAGGACATCACACACATCCATGCCCGAGGCAGGATTCGAACCTGCGACCGTAGCGGTCGAGCGGTTCCAGACTATAGCGCCTAGAACCGCTGGCCACCCGGCCGGCACACTTGCAGATACACGGCGCGCTAAACGGAAGGGGCTGCTCACTAAATTCCGAAATCTAATCTTCGCCGAGGATGTAGAGCATATATTATTACCACCATTCAAAGATAAGGGAAATTGGAGCTCGTACTGAGGCGCTCAGACAGTCGTTTTCCCCTCGCGCGATCCGCGAGTGGAACAGAAAGGGGGGGGGAGGGGGGGGAGGGAGAAATATGACTCTTGGCTAGCGGAGTATATATGTAGATGTAGATGTAGAGTTGATTTATGGAAATAACGGAAAACCTAAATCAGGATTGCTTGACGCGGGTTTAAACCGTCGTCCTCCCGAATGCGAGTCCAGTGTGGTAACCACTGCTCCACCTCGCTCGGTACCAGTAGAATGGTACCATGCAGGCATATAGGCCCTCGCAGTAAGACAGCGGAACGGGGTAGCATTGGAAGGAGATTATGTTGAAAAGTAGGGTTTTTTAGCCAAAAGAGTGGAGAATAATGTTGTGCACTGGAATCCTGAATAAAACTAACCAGCCGTCAGAAAAGAAATGCGTCACATTTCTCATTGAGCGCCCTTAGTTTTTGACGCTTGTGACTTATTTTGATGTGTATCAAATATGGTTATTAAGAAAACGTAAACAACACCCTAGGAACCGCACAATGTTTCGGTGTTATTGATGCTTAGTGAAACCTTGTGGCGTTGATAAATGCGGTATTTCCTGCGCAAATGCGTACATCCAACAGCTGTACTTCTCTGACAGCACTGGAGTATTCGCAGAGTCCATTTGTCGCGGAAAGTTGGGGCTTCACGCAGCACGCTCTGCGGCAGCTAATGCCTCGTCTAAGTGATGGTGATGGCGGCCCTGCACCGGCGCACATTACAGAGCTTCCGCTAAGCGCAGCCGCCATTCTCCGGCCGCTCATTTGCATAGGAAACGGCAGTCGGTCGGCGCGCCTCCCGCCCCCACCTCCACACACCGTGCAAGCGGGGACGCGTGCGGCTTTCAGCGGGGCTAAACGCCAACTGAAAGGGAATGGGGCCGCTATTACAGAGATTCCTGAGAGCTCCTCACGCCAACGGCTGGCTTAATACGTGATACACACATTCTGTTTCGTGCGGTTTCCCTATACAGCTCCTGGTAATAGCACTGACAGTTCCTTCAATGAGTGGACGGCCGGTATTTTCCCTGTCTTTCTCTAATCGATCTAATGCTCTTTCCATAATCATCTCGACTCTAATCTTCCTTCCAGCCTCTTCCACACTGTGGAAAATAGCTGGGTAGTTAGTTAATTCATTTTCGCGTTTTATATCCCATGACATGGCTTGAATCAGTGTACGTTGAGGTGATAAAAGCCATGGGATACCACCTAACATCGTGTCGCACCTTCTTTTGCACAGCCTAGTGCAACAACTCGACGTAGCTTGGACTTAACAACTCTGCATTCAACATTGTAGGTAGGCCAACCACAGTTATGGGTAGTCATGTTGAATATTAATAAACCACTTCAGCCTTATTTAGTCTTTTATTACTGTGATTCAATAATAAAGGACTCAATACAGCTGAAGGTTTATTAATACTCATGGTGACTTAACAAGCCTGCAGAAATGCTGAGCCATGCTGCCTCTACAGCTATTCATAATTGCAGGTGCAAGGTTTTGAGCGCGAATTGACCTCTCAATTATGTCCCAAAAATATGGGATGTGACTCATGTCGGGCGATCTGGGTGGCCAAATCATTCCCACGATTTGCTGAGAATGTCCTTCAAACCGGTGCCATTGCGCATGGTCATCCATAAAAGTTCCATCGTTGTTTGGGAACATGAATCCCATGAATGGCTTCAAATGGTCTCCAGGTCGCCGAACATAATCATTTCTAGTCAATGATCGGTTTAGTTGCACCATAGGACCTATTCCATACCATGTAACAGCCCACACCATTATGGCGCCACCACCAGCTTACATACTGCCTTGATAACTACTTGGGTCTATGGCTTCGTGGGGTGTGCGCCACACTCACACCCTAGTGTTAGCTCTCAGCAACCTAAATCGGAACTCATCTAACCAGGCCAATGTTTTCCAGTCGTCTAGGTCCAACCGATATGGTCACGAGCCCAGAAGAGGCGCTCCTGGCCATGTCGTACTATTACCAAAGACACTCGCGTCCGTCGTCTGCTGCCATAGCATGTTAACGCCAAGTTTCGTCGCACTGTCCCAACGGATACGTTCGTCCGACATCCCACATTGATTTCTACGATTATTTCAAGCAGTGTTGCTTGACTGTTAGCTCTGACAACTCCACGCGAACGCCGCTGTTCTAGGTCGTTAAGTGAAGGCTGACGGCTGCTACGTTGTCTATAGTGAGATATAATGCCTGAAATTTGGTATTCTACTTCACTCTTGACACTATGGATCCTGGAATGATGACTTTCCTAACGGTTTCCAAAATGGAATGTCCCATGCCCCTACCTCCAACTATCATTCCGTGTTCCAAGACTGTTAATTCCCGCCTTGTGGCCATCATTGCGTCGGAAACTTCTTCATATGAATCACTTGAATGCAAATGACAGCTCCGACACTGTAACGTCCTTTTATGCCTTCTGAAGACGATACTGGCGCCATCTGTCGGTTGGTTGACTTGAGAGAGGGGACGAAACATTGATGTCATCGGTCCCATCGGATTAGGGAAGGATGGGGAAGAAAGTCGGCCGTGCCATTTCAAATGAACCGTCCCGGTACATGTCTGAAGCGATTTAGGGAACTCACGGAAAACCTAAATCAGGATGGCCGGACGCGGGTTTGAACTGTCGTCCTCCCAATGCGAGTCCAGTGTGCTAGCCACTTCGCCATCTCGATCGGTCCACCATCTCTATACGTGTTTATCGCTATCCCATGACTTTTGCCGCCGCAGTGTATACGGGTTGTAGATCGCAATTTTGTAGTTAGTTCTACTATATGCAATAATGAACATTTTGTCGCGTTCCACTTTGGTCGCCATTTTTGCTTTTTATTAAATGCATTTCGAGAAGGTTGTTAATACTAATTGCATTTGTTACTTAAAACAAATACACTTGGGTATCACATTTATAATCAATAAAAATTAACTGCACCAGCTTAAGAAGTGTAACTGAAGTACCGCATAATCGCTTTTATTCAGCACCAGTACTAAATTAATTACATTTACTTTTCAATAATTATTCTGAAATAATCAGCAGAGCGGGCTGTAATGGGGATAGGGCGGAACTTCTCCAGCATCTACTGGCAATTGCTTTCACTGGTAGCAGACCATTTCCTACACAAAGAATCAATCCTGAGTGACTTTCCACCAGACGTCAAAGTGCCTCACTGCCTGTAAAGCAGTGCGAGGATCACTCTACTTCGCCGGTCGGAGTGGCCGAGCGGTTCTAGGCGCTGCAGTCTGGAACCGCTCGACCGCTACGGTCGCAGGTTCGAATCCTGCCTCGGGCATGGATGTGTGTGATGTACTTACGTTAGTTAGGTTTAAATAGTTCTAAGTTCTAGGGGACTGATGACCTCAGAAGTTAAGTCCCATAGTGCTCAGAGCCATTTGAACCATTTGAACTCTGCTTCCTTTCTCTCCTGTTGTACAAAAGTCGCCCTTGACGTTTCTTTTCACTTTAGTGGGGAACTGTAGAGCTGTTTGTCAGCAACTTTCGTTCCTGTTGTGTAGCATCCATACAATGGTGTCAACAGCTTTCGCCTGATTGACAGTCCAGAATGTATGATATTTCTCTCAGAATCATCATACTCCATACCCTGTTCGGTCGTAAAACTTGTAAGATCCCTAGGAAGATAGAGTCCGAGGTAGAGAAGAAACCAGCGATTGGTGCTCAACGCATCCCTCCCACCATCACAATACCGTTTAGATCGCTGGTAAAGACACTGCCTTTAGGAATGCTGCCTCTGGCTGTCTGCATGGCAGCCTCGTGTTCACGGTTTGTATTTAGCACTTCAGCACTTTGCATGTGCTGTGGCAGCAGCAGTTCATCACCACTGTTGTAACTAACAAAAAATGTGCGATAATAGGAGAGATACGTGTCGTATTAAAGTTTCGATATTACTGAAAAACGTAAACAACAGCGTCGCAACTTCGAGAGACTATAGTGGTTTGATGCTGGCCACATGCATTAAACGCCATGCTCACTACGTAGGTTTTCCTACATTATCAGACACGCTCTTCCCCTTTTTAACTATAACCTTTGTTAATGTTTTGTGATCATTAAGAAATTTTGGAACAAAAGGTAATGTTCATAAGATAATTAGACCCTTGGAGCAGAATGTAATGTTCATGAATGAAGCGAAAGTGCGGCGTAAAATACCTAGGTGTTAGGAAGTACTTCTCCGTTGTGATGTAATTATATGCCGTAAATAATTCTCTCCGTGATACTGTTGTATTGTAGTTCTGAAAAATCTATACCTCACTTCGCGATGTCTCAGTTCACGTTTAAGAATGGAAGCACTAATTCTGGAACAGCATTTGTTGATCATAAATGTTTTATTAAAATTTTGGACATATTGTTGTGGTGAGATATCCACTTAACAGCACATTTGATCCAAGAACAGCGCCATCCGTGACCATTTGTAAATTTCTGATCTTAAGGGACCAAACTGCTTAGGTCATCGGTCCCTAATCTTACACACTACTTAACCTAACGTAAACTAACTTACCCTATGGACACACACACACACCCATGCCCGAGGGAGTACTCGAACCTCCGACGGGGGGAGCCGCACGGACCGTAACACAAAACGCCTTAGACCGTGCGGCTACCCCACAAGGCTAATGACCATTTCTCGGTGAGATTACTGCATAGTACTGCAGTCAAATTGTTACGACAAAATTTTAGCATCGTCTCATGTAGATTTTGTCATGCCCTCCATGCTTTTTGACATGTTGATGAAATGTTTTGAAAACCCCGGATCCCTACATGATTCCAGAAAGGGGCAGTGAGGACAACCAGCCTCAGCTGTAACCCTGGAGAATGTCGAACAAGTGCGAACCTTATTCAGTGAGGAGCCCACTACATCAACAAGGCATTCAGCACAGCAACTCAGTATGTCACGATGGACTCTTCAGTAGCTTACGAAAGAGAAAGTTATCTTTTACCACACAAAATTCGACGGTGCCCACGTCTGAAGGAGAGGGATATGGAGCGGCAATATTCTTTTGGAACTGAGATGTCTGTCATGAGAGACCTGTTAGAGCAGGCAAATATAGCCGCGTACTGGAATGTGAATTTATACCGGCTGGACAACGCAACCTAATGCTCCGAAACCACTGGTTCATGCAAAATAGGGCACGTCCACACCACACTATGGATGTCATCGATTTCTTTCAGCATACGATCAGAGATCAGGTCGTAGCTATGGACACCTTAGCGTTCACTGGACATGTTTTGGATTTGACCCCTTTTGGTACCGATCTCAACCTGTGTGATTATTTCTTACGGAGTTATTTAAAGAGCAGAGTCTTAAAAAAAGAACCTAAAACACCCCAGGATATTTTTACTGTAATTTCCAGAAAGATTCGAACAGTATAAAATGACGTTCTTCACAAAGTTATCAAGAAATTAAGTTCAAGGCTCTACACACTTATTGCCGCAGAAGGAAAGCAATTTGAAAATCTTCCTTATTAAATTTTAGATAGCCTGCTACAGCATAAACATGATATCAAGAATCTTTCACCTGTACTGCTTGCCCTGGAGAGAACAATATTAATTCATATGGAATTACGAACAATGCAATGAATTAAGACTTTTAAGGTTCTTGAAAGACTTACCTGAAAATGCACAGAAAAAACCTTTAACATTCAACGTAATTGTATTTAAAAATATCTTTGTTCTATATTAAAAATATTAATAACTGTAAAACAGTCGAATGATTTTGTGTAATTATTTACTCTGGTCTTGATCTTGGATGAGGATAGTCTTAAGAGACTTCGTAAGTGTACTTATGTTACATTTTGCTTAAATATATGTTTATTTACTCTTAAAACATTTGTTTCTATCTTCAGTCTCAACATGATAGGAAACTAATAACTGAATTTTTCACAGTGTCAGAACGCTCGGTACAGCGCGAGCCTGTGATTGATTGTTGTCAGCCATTTCCACAGCCGCAATGTTTTATTTCAGTATTGCCAGTATTAAATAGCACAGAGACGCTAAAAACTTACAAGGTTTGTATTTTAGTTATATTATTTAACTCCAGTGTCATTTTTATGTATTTGCAAAGATTAAAAGCAGTTTTTATCACATTCTTGTGGTTCCCGCATAACGGCTGTCTATTATCTCTGGTACGTAAATTCACAGATATTAACTTACTCCAAAGTGGTCAGTGATAAATATGCCACACACTAATAATGGTCTGCGTGAACCAATGACATTAAAGCAGTATTAATTTCAATGAAATTGCAATGCAAAAGAACCTGAGAGATTTTGTTACCAGGGAGTTAATACGGTGCTGCAACCGCTCTTTACGCGTTTCATATTGAGGGCGTTAAACCTTCAAATTAATATTTCCATAAAAAAAATTACTGTGTAATTTGCTAGTGATTAGTTGTGTTGTCACTTTAGCGTGTGTGGCGTCTTTTGAAGTGTAACTAAACGTATGTGTGCCTAAAAATCATACAGTTTAAGGAACTACACATGTACACACAGGTAAAGCACACCACTTGACGTTCAGAACAGAACACAACAACGTAAATATGAAAAACAACACACACTCCGAATTATGTAATAAGAGGTAAACTGACAGCTATTTTCCGTCACCATGTATGTGTAAACACAGTCTGTGGTTAGATGTTTTGGAACTTCGTACTCATACATATCATGGGCAGGTATGTACATGATTAGAGTTACAATTCTCTATTGCAGGTAGAAAGGCCACCAGAGTGCATTAGCATTTGTCGGGTTTAGTTTCGTTACCGGACATGGTAGGGTATGCATGGTGCGTGAACGTCGTACGCTGAGAGATCACTGTGAAGGACACGGAGGTGGTACTCGTGAGAGACAGCGCTATCAGCAGTGACAGAGTTTGAAAGGGGCCTCATTGTGGGCCTCCGTTTTGCCGCCCGATCGAATCCTGCAATATCCAAATTTTTGTAGCATTCGGATGTGACACTGGCCTAATTTGACTGCATGGGAACGAGAGAGCAGGCACACCCGTCGTCAGGGCTCTGGTCGACCACGGATTGTATTGTAGCCCACAAAGTAAAATGGAAAGAGAAATTATGTGACTTTGAATATTAATTATCGAGTAGTGGGACACACCACATCAAGAACAAGATGATGATAATAAATAATAATAATAATAATAATATGGAGCTGTTGAATTAAAAATAAAAATGAAAATCCTCTTATGACGCTTAATGTTTAAATACATGGCAGCTTTAATAATTGAAATGGACAGGTGCCGAAGTCGTTGTTGGATAGTGGTAAAGCTTGGTGACACGGGATTGTGATGATATTAATTTTCAGTGCAACAAATTATTTGTATGATAATAATAGAGATAACTGGAATTTTCAAAAAAATATATTCTGCAGGTTCGACTTCTGAAAACGTAAATGTAAATAAAATAGCGCCCAGACGACGTGCGATAGTTGCATCACCAATCCAACCACTTGCAATTGGCTTAATCAGCTCAGATCTTATAAAAAGTTTACAATCAGAAGAGTAGGATATTCAGTGACGGCTCAAGAGTATACATTCTGGGTGTTCACAAATTTTTAGATTCCGATAAATTCGGGAGTGTGAAATTAATAGCATCTGCTGTATAACAGTTATGCTTCTCAACAAGTTTATAAAACTACAGCCACTGCCAAAATAACAGCAGTAATAGTAGTAATAATAATAATAATAACAAGATGATGAAGAAGAAGAGGAAGAAGAAGACGAAAGAACTTATCTGACAAAGAGAAACAATGGTTTTTGTGCAATTTTGTTGTTTTGTTCATAATTAAGTACCTTTTAGGGCAATAACGAAATAATGTGTAAGCTTTCGCAATTCTCCGTCTCGCATTTTTATGTAAACGGGAGTTTTCGTGCTTTCCATTTTTTCAGACAAATGGACAAGACCCCTTACAGATGTATTAGTTCACGAATTTACTTCCGGGCTGAAAATCAGATATTCTTACAGTGCATCCACACAACATCTTGTGCTAACTGTACACTTCCGTTGTTAAATATTCGCTTGTAGTGACGCTTATTTGAATTCGCCACTCTCTCAATCAAAGAATCTGTTCTCAGAGGCCCTAGTTCCTCTGCTGCTAACTTTCTTGATACTTTATTTTTTGTACCCAGAATGACATTTTTCACCCTGCAGCAGTGTGTCCGCTGATATGAAACTTCCTGGCAGATTGAAGCTGTGTCGGACCGGGACTCGAACTCGGGACCTTTGCCTTTCGCGAGCAAGTGCTCTACCGACTGATCTATGCAAGCACGACTCACAGCTTTACTTTTCTGTTTGCATTTAAAATAAATTCAACGTAGCTCATGTTTACACTGCACACAAAAGCCGATTCCCGCACAGTAAACAACCAACTCCAAACACAAAATGTTGTTTGTGGAAATGATTAAACTCAAGTAGTAATGTCTACCAACATGGTCAGTTGACCAGTATACAAAAGAGGGACTGAGATCCATAAGGGCCTAAGGCACACCGCCGTCAACCCCACGTTTAAGTGAATATCTGAGAAACCAGTGATACAGCTTTTCGTGAATTTTCATGTATACAATGTGAGCCTACAGCACAGATAAACCACTCACCATAAGATCAAAAGATTTCAGAACCACGAATACATGCTACAATCTCACAATCGCCGGTGATGTGCTTTAGGCTCTTATGATCCTCACCACTTCGAATGGATTACTCATTCAGAAACCCACAAAATAGGTTTAGTGTCAGTACAACTTTAACATATACTGACGTCCGATCTAATTTTACAATATAGTGAGTGAATTAGCGTATCTGAGGAGTCTGCTATCATGTAGCAGGATTTATGCGGGGATAAAAGTCTGTCGCAGTGTGCTGCCACCTTATGGCACTGACGTAAACTTCTAGTTGAGTGGCAAGGGCTAGCTGTGCACATCATGAGCTATGCACGTTGTTTTCAAATCCGTATGTATTTGGCCCATAAGGCAATTATGTCACCCGAGTTGAGCGTGCGCAAAATCTCCTCAAAACGTGCTCACGACCCTGATGCCAAGTTCCACAGAGTCTACAGGAGCAGTAACGAGGTAGATTTAAGTGCTGCATCTTTCAAATTACAGCATCTATGTTACGTTTAACAGCATTCAAATAAAAATAATCGATGAATCCACAAGGCGTCGAAAGGTAGGGTGTTCGCGTCCTCTTACACAGCAGCCGCCACTGAGGATATCAGTCAATTTTCTACTAAATGAAACACGATGCATTTTTCAATATTTTATGAATATTTCGCTACCATCTGTATTGACAAAGCAGTACATGACTTTCTCATCCGGAGGCCGATAAGAGAGAGATAACAATCAGTCAATACAAGAGTTGAAGCAAGAGTAAGTCGTACATCAATTTTGTTGAACGGTTGATTCATGTAACTCATGCAGATAGTAATACAAGGGCTAAAGATGAAATCTCTGCAGGATAATTACGTCTTTATCATTATAATGGTTTCTTACACGAGGGGCCTTCAGTAAGTAATGCAAAATATTTTTATTTCTGAAGCAGGTTGATTTTATTCGTGATTCCAATGCACCATATTATTCCCCACAGTTTTGGCTACAAAACCCTATTTTCCAAAATAAATGAAACCTGATAGTCAAGGGAAGTCAGGATTCGGTTACGATTGTGGATGGGTCCGTAATCAGTCACTACTGGTTGCCTTTTACAGTTACACACATTTATTTTTTAAAACAGTAATTCCAGACTCAACAATAAATAAAAAGATACCACACGTTATTAATGAAAGAATAATCACTGTGTAAATAATAGTGTTTTTCAGTGCGTTACAATTTAGCAGATCACCATAAAATACAGATACAAATAAAATTTTAAAAATAAAACAAGCCACTGTGATCACGGATGAAGGCGTTACACTCCAAGAATGGCAATAAATTAAGAATGTTTAAGAACTCGCTGCAATTTGCAACTTTCAGGTATTGAAATATTAAAAAGTAAGTGGCCACAAACACGGCAGAAGGTATCAGTCGCCAGGAATGGCAGTAAATAAGGTTTTAAGGCTTACTGCTAAAATACAAATACTATTTTTTTTTTTCAAATCAAATGACCACAATCACGGCTGAATGCCTTACACGCCAGGAAAAGCAAATATATTGAAAATTCAAAAACCTGCTGTAAAACAGCAAATACAAGCAAAGGTTAATTAAAAGAAACAAGCAACTGGCCACCAAACGGGTGAAATAAGATGATGGTAACCTTGTAACACAATCCTTACACTGCTAGATTTATTCCAGAAGGTGACCGGAACTATTAACTAGACATACATGACCTTTAATGTAGGCATTAGAAGGTATGGTAATAAATAATACAATAATAAAACACAAGGACCAGTCATAGATGGTGCCCCAGGAATCGACCTCTGAGAACGTCCAGCAACAAACACTTTCACGAGCGATGAGGTAGGCAGCCAAGAGCTGCATTCAGTTCACAAGATGGTAACTCAGACTAGTGTCAGTCTAACGAATGACTAATGATAATCTTACTGAAGCTACTTGGTGTCCAATAAACCAAATGCAAGAATGGAACAACACGTCAAAGCCGGAACCGGCGAACTGCACTACGCCCCCAGAATATTGTGCTTAGAGCGCCCGGAACGAGAAAGGAATCACTACTACCAGAGTAGAAGAATCACAAACGGCCTACAATCAAGAAAGCTGTGAAAACTACACGCCTTACTGGACAGCAGCGGCAAGGCGAGAAAACGTACACTGCCGTTACATACACTAACCCCCAGGCAGGCAACTGGGGCGTTAGCGCCCACCAGGCAGGAAAAATATCGCTGGTTGAATTTAACTAATCCTAACAAGGTGAACGCAGTAATTAGAAATAAGAAGTCGAGGAAAGTTAATTAGATCCGCTTTCCCCAAGCACTCCAGTCGCTGCTCTTCGTCTCGGCGACACCACGAGCAGCGACATGAACCCAAGTCACTGGAGAATAGCAAGATGTCACAATGGTGCAGGTTTCTCTACTTCAATTGAAATGCACTCATCTTAAAGCCTGCAGGATCTGGTTTACGACGAGGTTGTGCACCCTCGTGACCACAGCCCTTCGATCCGGCAGTCCATGCGCGCCACCAGTGGTCCCGGCATGTTCCCACACTGAGTGGACCTGGCGCCGCCTGAGTCCCCAACCGAGCTGCCGCACTCACACGACACGGAAAAACAACGACGTCGCCCCAAAGGGCAACAGTTTACTACATATCGATAACCGCCCCTGCTGCCACTAGCGGACTGGCAACGCTTGCGAAACGAGTGGCGCCAGTCAAGATGAGAAGAAGACAAAAAACCGCAACCATGCCAACTAAAAGATACGGTCTGGCCTCAGAGGGCGGAAACCTACAAACAGCACCAATGCGAGCCGCAGCACAGTTCAATAAACTCCGCTCAACGCGACGGCCTTACGTCACTTTATTGGGAGGGCCTTGATGCAAAAATGGTACCACTCTACCGGTCGACGCCAGCGTCAACGTCTTGCTGCATCAGTAGCCATCCCACCATCTACGTACTGCTTCCTACCGAGTGCATCATTCTTTGTAGCAAAAACAGGGAAATCGTAGCGTATGAGATCCGGGCAGTGGGGTGGATGACCAAGAACATTTCAATGAAGCTGTGTGAGCTACTCTCTGGTGCGTGGACTTGTGTGAGGCCTTGGGTTGTCATGCACAAGGGGAACTTTGTCTGCAATTTCTGTGGTGTCACCGCCAGACACCACACTTGCTAGGTGGTAGCTTTAAATCGGCCGCGGTCCATTAGTATATGTCGGACCCGCGTGTCGCCACTTTCAGTGATAGCAGACCGAGCGCCACCACACGGCAGGTCTAGAGAGACGTACTAGCACTCGCCCCAGTTGTACGGACGACGTAGCGAGCGATGCACACTGTCGAAGCCTCGCTCATTTGCAGAGCAGATAGTTAGAATAGCCTTCAGCTAAGTCAATGGCTACGACCTAGCAAGGCGCCATTAGCCTTACATAGCTTGTATCTATAGAGTCTCACTTGTATCGTCAATAGCGATGTACCAAGGATGGATTAAAGTTAAGTATTCCAGAAGCTACGTACTTTTCTTTATAGCATTCATTACGTATCCTGTTTCATACCTCACGCCATCCTGCGTGAGCTTATAGCGTGCATATCGGTCTCCTCAAAGCACACTGTGTCGGCACTTCTGTCGACACATCACTTTCATGGTGTCGAACATGCTACAGTCATTTCTTCAGTTTCCTGACCGTAGCACAGTACACTTCAGAACTGATCGTTGCTCTATGACGGAGAACATCAAGCAGAATCATCCCTTCAGAGACCTGGAAGACCGCTATGACTTAACCGGCTGAGGGTGCAGCTTTCAACTTTTTCTTCGGAAGAGAGATGGTGTGGCGCCATTCCATGCATTACGGTTTTGTTTCTGGTTCGAAGTGATGAACCTACCTGTATGTTTCATCGCCTGTGACGAAGTTCGTCAAAAAATTGACACGATCAGTCTCGTAACGCGCAAGCAATTCTGCACAGATGGTTCTTTGTTGCTCTGTATGGTCTTCTGTTAGGTGGCGAGGAATACCTTTGAGTATCTCAACTGGTGGACGAGTGTGTCAGCACTATCGACAGAGACGTCCAGCCGAGCAGCGAGGAGCTGCGTTGGGATCCGTCGATCACCTCGAATGAGTGTGTCCGCAAGAACGAGCATTGCAGAGTCACACCCGTGTGCGGCCGATAGGCACGCGGGAGGCTGGACAAGTTTGTGCAATCTCGTTGCGATGATGACAGGTGCCTCGAACTATACCGCCCTTTTGCTCACTTCCAGGTCTCCGTAGACATCTTCCAAGCGCCTATGAATATCAGCAATTTTCTTGTTTTCCGCCAAAAGAAATTCAATGCCAGCCCTCTGCTTGGAACGCACCTCCATCACAGACGCCATTTTGAAGGCTACATACAGAGTCGCCACCTATCGCAGTTTGATGAAATGATAGGGGCTGAAGCAGGAATATCCCACGATGTCCCTCAAAAAATTCCACATATTTTCAGCCGTAATTGCCCGAGGAAACAAATGTGTGGAATTACTTACCGAACGTCCTTTGGGGTAGGCCTGCACAAGCGAGGATCGCCGTACAGTTCGCCTAGCGCATTGTAACTGTTTCACATCTGCGCCCGAAATCCGAGAACAGGTAATTGACTCCCTGTATCATTCAGTGTCATCCCGATGCGCTGTTTGGATGCCAGCAACAGCTGGACAAGGTAATTACCGTCCCACGCGGGTGTTGCCTGACGTCACAACACAAACGGCTGTGTTTGGTGTCCTGCCGTGATTGGGACGCATGCACTGCTTACGCATAGCATCGCATTATATACAACAATGAGCCACTATCTGAATGGCCATCGTACGCAAGAACGGCGGCGACCTTGAGGAGGCCCCATTCATCAAATATTTTGGGAAGGCACAGCGGTGCTGTTCCTGGCGTTAAGGTATGTGTATCAATCGTGTGTGACTTTGAAATTTCTTTATGTAAATGTGTGTGTCTGTACTTAAATTGCTGAGTTACTGAGAAGATGAAACTTCTACGTTATTTGATTCTGAAACAGCTGAGTAAAACTGAACGTACTGAGCCTACTTTTTCTTTACTTTTTCTTATCATGTCAACGCTGACTCACAATATTCTAGTGCAACGCAATCTGACTGCTCAAAAAAAATTACAACCTGACTTCAAATAATTAATACAAAAGAATGGCCCTGAATAAGAAGCAATCCTGACAATAACCACCGAGCGAGGTGGCGCAGTGGTTAGACACTGGACTCGCATTCGGGAGGACGACGGTTCAATCTCGCGTCCGGCCACCCTGATTTAGGTTTTCCATGATTTCCCTAAATCGCTCCAGGCAAATGCCGGGATGGTTCATTTCAAAGGGCACGGCCGACTTCCTTCTCCGTCCTTCCCTAACCCGATGAGACCGATGACCTCGCTGTCTGGTCTGCTTCCTCAAAACCAACCAACCAACCAACCAACTGACAATAACCTATACATTTCATTAAGCACTTACCTCACAAAAATCTTCATTACGCGAACTACCGCAATACAGCGAGTGTCAATACTGCCAGCTAAATAAAAGATTCTAACTACTAAAGCCACTAACTACTAATAGGCATGTGGTTAGCAAAGGAAATATTTTGTTGTAAACCAAATAATGTATTTTTTCCTTAATAATTTGACACCCAGTTCAAACACGAATATAGATCGTCATTGACATCCAGTACAAAGATACATAATCATGAATAATTTTCAATCTCCAAGTCGGATACTTCCAGATCGTTGGCCTACGCTAAGACTTCAGACACCTACCCACCTACCTTCTCACATTTAACATCCATCACTGCTAACTGTTCACCCCCAACTGCACAACAGTACTTCCATCACTGCTGGCGACTAACTTCCAACTGCCCAACACTACTGGCGATTAACTTCCAACAACGAGTCCAAACAGCCACAGAGTCTCTTACAAAGAAAGCGCAGTCAGAGATCCAATGCATAACGCTACACAGCGCTGCCAACACAGAAGCAGCCCATTTACAACTTCAGGTCGCGGTTGGTAGTGACTGAAGGGCTTCAGACGGCACTTCGATACGTCATGGACATCTTGGGTCCTCATGTGTTACCTCTTATGCAATAGTGTCGTGGTGGCATTTTTGCAACATGACTGTGGTCGTGAACTCATGGTTCATACCTCTATGAAGCGTGTACATGATGCTGAGACGCTCCTGTGCCCAGCAACATCCACATGCCCGTCCCTGATAGAACGTATGTGGAAGTCAACGCCGTCCCAGTGCTAATATCCAGGATATCAAGGGCATTTTCAACAGTTGTGGGCCAGCTTGCCTGAGGAGAGGATACAACGTTTGTATGACACCCTTTCCAACTGAAATGGTGAGTTCATCAAGGCCAGAGACAGTGTGCACCATCATAATGATAAGTGTCTGCTGATAAGATTTATGTAAACCTGACTCGATACAGTAATTACTGAATTAACATCACATATTCTCTCAACCCGTGTTCCTTTTCCTCCTCCCTTGCAGCTTCATTCGCTCTCTCTCTCTCTCTCTCTCTCTCTCTCTCTCTCTCTCTCTCTTATGGGCTGTGTAAAACAACGAAAATGACGTTGGCTGTATTTTACGTCAAAAACATACTTTCAATTTCCTGTGTACAGATTTCGGTGTTGTTTTACACTCTAAGACAAGAAAAACGACGCACCACGAAGGAATTATACTGAAGGGGTACAAATCATTCGATGTGATGCACATGTACAGACAAGCAAATGATTACAACCTCAGAAAAAATGGAAGATTTATTCGAGAGAAAGAACTTCATAAACTGAGCAAGTCAGTAACACGTTGGTCAACCTCTGCCTCCTTAATCAAACAGTTGTCATTAATTGATGGAGTTGTTGGATGTCCTCCTGAGGGACAAAGTGCCAAATTCAGTCCAGCTGGTGCGTTAGATCGTCAAAGTCCCGAGCTGATTGCAGGGCCCGCCCATAATGCTACAAACGTTCTCAGGTGAGGATCCTGCAACCTTGTTGGCCATCATACAATTTGGCAAGGACGAAGACAAGCAGTAGAAAATCTTGTCTTATGCAGGAGGGCATTATCTTGCTGAAATGTAAGCCCAGAATGGCTTGCCACGAAAGGCAACAAAACGGAGCGTAGAAAATCGTCACGTACCGCTGTACTGTAAGGGTGCAGCAGATGACAACCTAAGGGATCCTGCTACAAAATGAAACAGCACCCCAGATCGTCACCCCTCGTCGTCTGGCCCCGTGGCCTGCGACAGGTATCTAGAGAGCCTCCAGACTCGTCTTCGGCCAGAAATCTCATTAACAAGAGTAAAATTGTCTTCAGTGGTAATTCCGGCTTTGAATGAGCCCGAATTACCAGCAAAGACGTGTCTGAAGACGCCTCAGAGTGGTGGGATACCAGCGTGACACACGCCCCGACAACCAAGACATGTGGCCTAAGATGCCATTTCATTTTATTGTAGGACGCCTTTGGTCGTTATCGGGGCACCATTACAGCACAGTGGCACGTCGACGACATTCTGCTCCCCATTTCCTTGCGTTTATATTTCAGCAAGATACTGCCCGCCAGCAACGAGGATACCTTCTACTGCTTATTTTCGTGCTTTTCAAACCCTACCTTGGCTAGCAAGGTCCCCAGATCTCTCCTCAATTGAGAAGACTTGGTGCATTATGGGAGTTTGACGATCTAAAGCGCCAATGGGACAGAATATGGCATGATATCGCTCAGGAGGACATCCAACTCTATGAATCAATGCCAAACCGATAACTGCTTACACGCGGTCCCGATGGTGACTCAATGCAAACTTGGTATTAGTTTACTATTCACCCGTCCAAGGAGAGCCGCAAGCCAAATCGTCATAAGCCGGAAGTTTTCTCGGACTCTCTGAACTGGTGTAAAAAGGATGTGCAAGCCCCAGCTCGGAACAAAGGCTTCTGCTGAGATGCTGTTTGCAGCCGCGACCTGCTTGGTTGCTGCTGTGCTTTCTACAGCCACCTCAAGACTCCCAAGAATATTGGAAACCAGGCACATATGAGGATCACTTCAAAAGAAATGCACACTATTTTTTTTAAAAAAATCATCTTTTATTCTTCATGTTTGAAAGTTTTACAGTGTGTAGCTAAATCCTTTAGGAACAATACTTTCATTTCTCCACATAATTTCCATCCCTCTCAACTGCTTTACGCCATCTTGGAACCAGCGCCTGTATACGCGCACGGTAAAATTCTGGACCAACCTGTTGGAGTCACTGTTTGGCAGCGTGCACAAGGGAGTCCTCATCTTCAAACCTTGTTCCACGAAGAGAGTCATCAATTTCCCAAAGAGGTGATTGTCACATGGAGCCAGGTCAGACGGTAAGACGGGTGTTTCAGTGTTGTCCATCCTAGTTTTGTGAACGCTTCCGTGGTTTTTTGACTGACATGTGGCCGTGCATTGTCGTGCAACAGCAAAACATCATGCTTTTGCCGAAGTGGTCGAACACTACTCAGTCGAGCTTCAAGTTTCTTCAGTGTCGTCACAAGTGCATCAGAATTTATGGTGGTTCCACTTGGCATGATGTCCACAAGTAGGAGTCCTTGGGAATCTAAAAACACTGTAGCCATAACTTTTCCAGCAGAAGGTGTGGTTTTCAATTTTTTTTCTTGGGTGAATCTGCATGATGCCACTCCATTGATTGCCTCCTCGTCTCTGGTGAAAAATGATGGAGCCATGTTTCATCACCCGTCACAATTCTTCCAAGAAACTCATCTCCACCATTCTCGTACTGTTCCAAAAGTTCGCTGCATAACGTTTTTCTTGTTTCTTTGTGAGCCACTGTCAACATCCTGGGAACCCACCTGGCACAAACCTTTTTTAACGCCAACACTTTCAGCATTGTGCAAACACTTCCTTCCCCTATCCCAACGTAGCGTGACACTTCGTTCACTGTGATGCGTCTGTCAGCAGTCACCAATTCGTCAACTCTCTGCACATTGTCTGGAATGTGCGCAGTACGAGGCCTGCCGCTGCGAGTACAATCCTCAATATTGCCGTGCCCGCATTCATCACGCAACCTGCTTGCCCGCCGACTAACTGTACTGCGATCGACAGCAGAATCTCCATACACCTTTTTCAACCTCTTGTGGATGTTTCCCACTGTCTCGTTTTCGCAGCACAGGAATTCTATGACAGCACGTTACTTCTGTCGAATGTCAAGTGTAGCAGCCATCTTGAAGTGCTGTGACGGCGCCACTCACGTGAACAGGTTGAACTAAGTTTGAAAACAAGCGGGAAGGATTTATCTACACACTGTAAAAGTTTCACATATGCAGAATGAAAACTGTATTTTTTTCAAAAATAGTGTGCATTTCTTTTGGAGTGACCCTCATATTTATCTGTGTAACTACAACTAAATATTAGGATTGCTGCCCCATCAATGTACCGGAAATGTCTCCTCTTGACGACTGTGGTTCTGGAATGAATCTCAATATCAACAGCACACACAATTTTCCACGTAAAAAAAAAAAGTCTTTCATTCCCCTTATGGCTATCGATGTGCTGAACCTATACCTCCCTCACGACAAGACACATAGTAGTGGCCACCAGACACTCGTAGATATACTGCGAAGATGTTGTGTGCATAGTTCCGCGTAGTCAGCGCGTACACAACTTTGCCGCTAGAGCGCGCCCCGCTAAGCACAACGCAGCCAATGAGATTGCTGCTAACTTAGAACCTTTTCTCCTCGCGGATCACACTCGCGCAGTGATACCTGAACGCTCGAGGTATTATAACGAGTGTACAGACCTCCGATTAGTTAGTCTGCATTTGTCTGTAGTCAAGTTTCAGTCTGCGCCTAATAAGATTATCATATTCCTGCACCTAGCCATGAAGAGAAATGTATAGACATTTTGTCAAGTATCAGAGATATGTGAGAATAAGATTAACGTCTCAAGTCAAAGGAACTTCAGATTGTCAATTGTAAATAGCATCCAGAACCAAGTTAAGTTATTTTTATGCTTGTTATTATTTTAATAAATGTGTGTGTAAATTAATCAAGTTCTGCAGTCTGGAACCGCAAGACCGCTACGGTCGCAGGTTCGAATCCTGCCTCGGGCATGGATGTTTGTGATGTCCTTAGGTTAGTTAGGTTTAAGTAGTTCTAAGTTCTAGTGGACTGATGACCTTAGAAGTTAAGTCCCGTAGTGCTCAGAGCCATTTGAACCATAAACACGCCACGATAAGACCACGAGACATATTGCTGACACTCGCCTACTTCGTTAGAGCGACAAGTCAAATAATCTGATGGTGTTTGTACCGAAGGTCTTACAGTACGCACACCACAGAAGACTACTGTACAAAGGCTGGGTCCCACCAACAGTGTACACGTCGCGGAAAGGCCACTTTCGCTGCGTGTGTTTCAAGCGTTTCTGGCCGACGCGACTGGAAAAAATCGCTTCACTGCAGGCCAGCGATCACAAGGATAGAGCTGAAAACGGGGTCTGGTGCATTTTCCACATGGCAGGGACGAATGAAAAAATAAAAATAGAACCCGGGCCCGGGGCCGTGTCGGCTCAGTCTGCCCGCCTGTCATTCTCCGTTACCTCCCGTCGCTGCACCACGACCCCCCCCCTCCAAGCCCCTCCCACTCCCCACAGGGTACAACACGTGCCGGAATTCCGGGTGCCGCTCGAAAACTCCGCCAAAACAGCGAAAATTTTTTTGCTATGCGGGTGTCACGCGACAGGAGAACGAGCAGTGCGCAGCGCCGCTGCGAGTTGATTCTTTTCACGGCTGTCCCGCAGATTTTAAAAATGCAGGTCCGGCCAGTCGCTGAACAACAACCGCTACCGCCGGCATACGACTATACCAGCCGTTGACAGATGCTGCAGGGCGGCAGCTGCTATTGAAAACCGATAAACGGACCAAAAATCGTACACCCGAGCACACATATTTTCACCTTTCGTCGGTAGCATGCCAAACCAGTGACGCATTGACATACGGGTTAGGGGCGGCACCGTAAGGGGGGGGGGGCATTTTTGCTCTGCACTCATTTTAAGTTTTTACGTTTTAAAATAACTACGCTTACAAACGACAAAAATTTTTGATGTTAAACAACTCGCTAGTTTAAGTAAGCCTTAAGAACGAAATTTGACAATACAAGCTTGGAAATATACGTAGTTTGCTTGGTACTGAATGGAAATTTTGCATTGGGTTTCTGTCTGATGTCATCTCCATGATTGCACAAAATACACTACTGGCCATTAAAATTGCTACACCACGAAGATGACGTGCTACAGACGTGAAATTCAACCGACAGGAAGAAGATGCTGTGATATACAAATAATTAGCTTTTCAGAGCATTTACACAAGGTTGGCGCCGGTGGCGACACCTACAACGTACTGACATGAGGAAAGCTTCCCACCGATTTCTCATACACAAACAGCAGTTGACCGGCGTTGCCTGGTGAAACGTTGTTGTGATGCCTCGTGTAAGGAGGAGAAATGCGTACCATCACGTTTCCGACTTTGATAAAGGTCGGATTGAGGTTTATCGTATCGCGACATTGCTGCTCGCGTTTGTCGAGATCCAATGACTGTTAGCAGAATATGGAATCGGTGGGTTCAGGAGGGTAATACGGAACGCCGTGCTGGATCCCAACGGCCTCGTATCAATAGCAGTCGAGATGACTGGCATCTTATCCGCATGGCTGTAACGGATCGTGCAGCCACGTCTCGATCCCTGAGTCAACAAATGGGGACGTTTGCAAGACAACAACCATCTGCACGAACAGATCGACGACGTTTGCAGCAGCATGGACTATCAGCTCGGAGACCATGGCTGCGGTTACCCTTGATGCTGCATCACAGACAGGAGCGCCTGCGATGGTGTACTCAACGACGAACCTGGGTGCACGAATGACAAAACGTCATTTTTTCGGGAAGCGTGTATTCGTCATCGCCATACTGGCGTATCACCCGGCGTGATGGTATGGGGTGCCACTTGTTACACGTCCCAGTTACCTATGTTCGCATTGACGGAACTGTGGACAGTGGACGTTACATTTCAGATGTGTTACGACTCGTGACACTACCCCTCATTCGATCCCTGCGAAACCTTACGTTTCAGCAGGATAATGCACGACCGCATGTTGCAGGTCCTGTACGGGCCTTTCTGGATACACGACTGCTGCCCTGGCCAGTACATTCTTCAGATCTATCATCAATTGAAAACGTCTGGTCAATGGTGGCCGAGCAATTGGCTCGTCACAATACGCCAGTCACTACTGTTGATGAACCGTGGTATCGTGTTGAAGCTGGATGGGCAGCTGTACCTGTACACGCCATCCAAGCTCTGTTTGACTCAATGCCCAGGCGTATCAAGGCCTTTATTACGGCCAGAGGTGGTTGTTTTGGGTACTGATTTCTCAGGGTCTATGCACCCAAACTGCGTGAAAATGTATCACATGTCAGTTCTAGTATAATATATTTGTCCAATGATTATCCGTTTATCATCTGCATTTCTTCTTGGTGTAGCAATTTTAATGGCCAATAGTGTATTTTGAAGTAAGCTGTCAGGACGGCAATCTACAATACAATGTTTGAAACGTTATTATTCTACTTAACCCTACCATATTTTCCCAGTGAAAATACCGGGACCCCTGAAAAGCTTTAATAAACTAATCAGCAGTTTCTTAAATACTGTAACACGTGTGGGCTTCAGTATGTAAAACCCGACTCTACTTAAACTTCTTTTAGAAATTACGGGGAGGTATCAAGTCAACCCTCCGTTGCCGTAATTAATGTGAAAGCTCTGTGGTCTTCAATATCTGAGCTTTGATTTAATGACACCTGTTTAACAAAACATGTTGATACTGGGAATGTTTTACATTTTTAAGCACTTGTTTATACGAAAAGAACGTAAGCAGAATATCTAATAATATGGGAAATACACTTCACAACAGTTTAAACACTTTATTTATTTACTTAGTCACTGTTTTTGGCGAAAAAAGAAGAAGAAACCAATTTTCGTTTGTCTCATTTATTGTGTTGCAGCCTGCTCGATATCACAGTTCCCACTCTGTGCAACCGAATAGTACGTGGCATTGCAAATTTATATTAAACTTCGTAACTAAGCTTTTTTTCTTCGAGGAAAGGTTATTTTTATTTTATGTTGGAACAAAAGGTGCGTTTGTGAGTAGACATAACAGCAGTGTTCACACAAATGACGACACACCACATCAACTGCCAACAAGACTACTTCAACTTTGTAGTCCGTCTTCTCTGCCCACAGAACCGCTAAAATGTTATAAGTGGGATAAGAGTCGATCCAGCACACCTCACTGCAAGAAACTGCAAAAATTATTTGCTTTTTAAATTAGAAAGACAGTGTCAAGGATATTCAGAACATATTTGCGTCCCAGCTAAAATTCCGGAGATGCGGGAAACAGTAGCCAAAAAAGGTACTGTCCCGTTTTCTTTTCGAGACGAATTCCAGCCGGCAGGTGTGCTTCTACTGTTCACTGACAACAGAGAAACAGGCGACAATGAAATTAAATTATTCTACATTGTCATTCTTTCATAGCAGAGTCACGTCGAATAATCCGAGTTGGTCAGTTCATCGCTCTGTGTTTAAAGGAAAAATCTTGATAGCCGTGTGCCGTGTTTAAAGTAAAAAGCTTTGTGCTCATGTACGATTGTAACTGGATACAGTCATTTTTTCATTCCTTTTACAATTTTTTTTCTTTTGTTTTGACTCCTAATTGACAATTTTGTAAGTGCATTAACGTGAAAAACAGTGCAAAAAGCAAACGTGCACAATTAAGTGGGGCGGCATTTCGGAAATTATCGAAGGAAAGGCGAGAACGAGAAGCCAATGTTCTAAAAACGCTTTTTTTCGCAAAAAATGTTGTTGGTTCGACTTCGAGTTCAAGTAGTACGGATGATATTTCTGCACTGCAGCTGTTGTGAGAGAACTAAATACACACGAAACAAAAGTTACAAAATGACGAAAAGCAAATTGTTCCTGATTTCGTGTATCACGAAAACTAAGTGTTGAGTCAGACATTACAAAAAGAATAACGTCGTTAGTGATGATCCTGCAGAATGGAGTGTCAATGAATCAACAATCGACATTCTCTTACAACGTGACATTAATCAGAATTGTAACGGTGATTTTTCTAATTCAAGGAGATCGATAGGCGATAAAACCAAATATTTGAACAAAAATGTATTTTACCGTAAACTTTTAAATGGTGAATCAACTTTGCATGATTTTATGGTATACTCCTGTAGCACCGGTGCTGTTTTTTGTGCACCATGTAAATTGTTCAGATTGCTACTAATGGTTTTGTAGAGTGGAAAAATATTTCTAATATTTTATCTTATCATGAGAATTCACTTGAACACAAAAATTCTGTGTTATCACTCTTAACTAGAAAAAAGTCACTTGGAACAATAGATAAACATTTCGATTCATATGTTGAGTCAGAAAAAATGTACTGGCGCAGTGTGTTGAAAAGGGTGTTTGCAGTAGTGAAGAAGCTAACAAGTCATGGACTTCCCGTACGTGGACTCGTTGAAAGATTCCATTCGTTACATATTGGTCAATTTATGATGTCTCTTGAACTTATAGCCGAGTTTGATCCTTTTCTCGTAAAGCACATTGAACGATATGGAAATCCAGGACAGGGACACACAAATTATCTTTCTTCAACAATATGTAATGAAATAATAGAGCTTCTTTCTGAACGAATAAAAAGAAATATCGTAAGTGAAATAAAACAGGCCAAATATTTCTCTATAATAGTATATTCTATTGCGGACATTTCACATATTGATCAATTATCGCCGCGCGGGATTAGGCGAGCGGTCTAAGGGCGCTGCAGTCATGGAGTGTGCGGCTGGTCCCGGCGGAGGTTCGAGTCCTCCCTCGGGCATGGGTGTGTGTGTTTGTCCTTAGGATGATTTAGGTTAAGTAGTTTGTAAGCTTAGGAACTGATGACCTTAGCAGTTAAGTCCCATAAGATTTCACACACATTTGAACATTTGATCAATTATCCTTGATATTAAGATATGTGAACGAGAATGGTGAATCTGGTGAATGACTCTTTCTGTTTTTGCCAAACTCGGCACACAAGTCCGTAAACTTAGCTGAGGCCGTACTAAAAGTCCTATTTGCAAATTCCATTGATATTACTGACTGTAGAGACCAGTCATATGGCAACCCAAGCAATATGTCAGGAACCTACACTGGTTTCCAGGCACGCATTAAAGAACGAACTCTGATAGCGCATTATGTGCCTTGTGCAGCTCATTCTTTGAATTTAGTTAGCAGTAGTGCTGCAAGCTGTTGTTGGGAAGCATGTCCATTTTTCAGTGTAGTGCAAAACCTTTATAATTTTTCTCTGCTCCTACACAGCGCTGGGATAAACAATTTTCTTTCATGAAACCAGGAAGCAAAACGGTAAAAAGTTTATCAAAAACACGTTGGTCAGCAAGAGAGGAAGCGTGTGTAAGTCTGTATGAAAACTGGGAGGACGTTATCAATTTCCTCACACATATTACGAATAATACGATTGAAAAACCACTTGTGTGAAATGAGGCTTCAGCTTTATTGAATCAACTCAGCAGATTGGAAACAGTATTCATGATGACCGTTTGGAAGGACATACTCCAGAGATTTAATAGTGTAAATCTGAAACTGCATGGTTAAATATTGATACTAAAATAGTAGATGAATTGTAGGATTTTTTGCATCTATTCGTGGCATGTTCGACTATTATTAAAATAAATCCATGGAGATTGTGAATGATATAGACTATGAATGCACCTATAAAAGATCACGAAAACGCAAACTTCATGATGACGAAGATGCGGACTCTGAAGAAGTTTGTCTAACTGAAAAGGAAAAATTAGAGTCGAAACATTCTCCCAGTACTCGACAACTTGTACGCCGAATTAGTGAGGAGGAGGGAAATCTACAGAACACTATTGGACTCCACAGTTTTCAGTGACCTTAAGAACAATTCACCTGACGATATTTCTGACTGTGCGGCAGAACACCAAGCGTCATATGACACAGATTTAGAGCCTTCCTTCCCTAGTGAATGCGTACATTTCGCGGAACTTTTGAAATCTTCTGAGGTTAGTGATATACCAGTCGAAATGAGTAAATTTTTACGAAAAGAGATGTTACAATCCGTGTTTCCGAATGTTGACACTGCTTTTAGAATATTTCTATATATGACATACCGTCTGAACTATGAAGATATGATCAACGCGTTTTCTGCCGTCAAAGCCAGATGCAAACCTTTACTGACTGGTGAGTTTATTTATTCATTCATATTAGTTTTAAAAATTTAAGATCATAACCTGATTTTTATTATAACTTAGAGCACATTCATTGAACTTACAAACTACGTATTAACTGTTTATTTTACAATTGCCGATGGCAGACCGCGGAACTAAACTTCGTTTACCTGCGGACGTGACCGAAGGCGCCCGACAATACCAAACAATACCCGAATAACCCAGGCCGCTCGGCGCTGTAGTCAAGTCATACTGATCTGTAGTATATTACAACTGATGTGTATTCTTGGCGTCTGCTGAAATGTATAGTTATCGCGGAAATATACATTAGCGGAGACTATGCTCAGATGAAAAAGTGTCAATAAATGACGTAGTTCTGTTCTGTCGATAAATACGTAAAAGCTTTGCTAATACCGTTAGAAAGAGCTATGGTGAGAGCAGTAGCTGCAGCACAAAACCGTTCAGCCCTTACATGGATTAAAGGTATTGTGTACACTTATTATGCAGAATCTAGCTACACAGACCCTAATGCTTTACACTTTAACTATTAGATTACAGTAAAAATTTCATTTTTCTATACTAATCTGTAAAATTATGTAATAGCAAATCCAGTTCTGTGTTTGTTCGTGTGTATTTAGTTTTTAGTTCGTGCACCGATAACTCTATTTGATTTTCATATCTTACGTTTTCCTATAGATTTACGTATTAATACCGAACGTGGTTTTTTTATCTGCTACACATTCAAATTATTAGATCGTAAAACGACAGTTTAATTTGAATTTTGAACGCATCTCTGTAAAAGTACGTATTAATTTCTAATGTATGAATCGTTCGCTTCAATTTTTAGATCGTAACACAAGTTTTTTATTTTCATTTTCAACGGTTTCGTGTAAAAGAACATGTTAAAAGTGAATGTATAACAAAAATACGTTGTCTCCTACACGCTCTCCTGAACTTTCAGGCCATAAAAGAAAAGTTATTTTCCTTGTGTTCGTTTCTGCTGTCTTTCGACAGAAGAATGTGTTAACACAATTCAGATTTAAGTTTGTGTTATCCACTGCCCTACATCAAGTACAGTTCAGAAACCATACTACATTTTGATTGAGCGCGACTAGACCGCTGACGCGTCCTTCACAACAACGAATAGCAGCGTACGGAAACAGCTCATAGCGTTTCCACCCAAAACGGCAATTGTAAAGTAAACGGGTAATGAAACTTCCTGGCAGATTAAAACTGTGTACCGGTCCGAGACTCGAACTCGGGATCTTTGCCTTTCGTGGGCAAGTGCTCTACCAACTGAGCTACCCAAGCACGACTCACGCCCCGTCCTCAGAGCTTTACTTCTGCCAGTATCTCGTCTCCTACCTTCCAAACTTTACAGAAGCTCTCCTGCGAACCCTGCCATGTCTCCGCAATATCCTTTCTCATTCTGGAAACATCCCCCAGGCTGTGGCTAAGCCATGTCTCCGCAATATCCTTTCTTTCAGGAGTGCTAGTTCTGCAGGGTTCGCAGGAGAGCTTCTGTAAAGTTTGGAAGGTAGGAGACGAGATACTGGCAGAAGTAAAGCTCTGAGGACGGGGCGTGAGTCGTGCTTGGGTAGCTCAGTTGGTAGAGCACTTGCCCGCGAAAGGCAAAGATCCCGAGTTCGAGTCTCGGCCCGGCACACAGGAAGTTTCATATCAGCGCACACTCCGCTGCAGAGTGAAAATCTCATTCTGATCGGGTAATGTTAATTATTTAAAACATCTTTTTTGAGGGGAGGGGGGCGCATATAGTAAGGTGTATCTAGGGGCGCAAAATTTTTAAATCCGCCACAGTGCCTAACCAGAGCAAATGCTTGCGATATCTATCAAGTATAGTACGAGGGTGTACTGAAAAGTAATGCGTCCAAATTTATAATGTGAAAACTCTTAAAGCTTTTTTAAAATAAAACAGACGTTTTTAACATTCTATATGTTTGTTCTTCACTAACTTTACCCGACCACGATTTGCTGTGGTTCAGTCTGTATCTCCCCTTCTCTGCCCATCTCTCTCTCCCCCTTTCTTTGTCCATCTCCTCCACCTTCCCCCTCTAGCTTTCCACAACCTTGTTCCCCTTTCTCTGTCATCTTCTCCTCCCCCTGTCTTTCCATCTCCTCCTGCATCCTCTCTCTAGTCATCTCCTCCTCCCCGTTTTCTATCTTCATTTCCTCCCACCCTCCCCTGCCCATATCCTTTTCTCCCTCTCTCTGAACTTGGGCCTTGTTCATTGTTATTGGAAATTCAGGTTCTGTAGTAATCTTAAACCAATAAGTCAAAAATGCAACTTTCTTGTTTGCTAATAACGTTTCACTGTTATGTATGTATTCAAAAAGTAAGTAGCGCAAAAACTTATAAAAATTTGAAGTAAATCAGAAATGTACGGTTTGAGATATTTGGTAGCAATGTTTCCTCTTTATGCAATAAATATATTTTTATACTTTATATGTATTAAAAAATATGCACATATTAAAGAAAAACACACTCGTATTTGAATTCAACATACGTGTCAACATTTCAAACCAACCAGTCAAGAACTTCGGAGATTAATGAACAAACCAACATTTTAATATTTTCTTTTTTATAATGTTACTCCTTTTATTACATATATGTATATATGATGTCAACGTATGTTCTTATATAGAAACTGTAAATATCACAAGTATTCGAAAGTTTTTGACCAAATGGTTTGAACTTTTAACACAATGCTGCATTGGAAAACGCGTGTGTTTTTCGACCTATTTTTTAATATATTTAATATGCGTCTTTAATGAATTTAATGATGGGAAAGATTGTTACAAAAAAATCTCAAAAATAAAAGGAATAGATACGTAAAAACAGATCTGTATTAGAATGCTACGTTGTGTCAAAATTTCAAAGCAATCGCTCAAAAACTTTCGGAGATACATGATTTTTAACAAAAGAACATTCACATTTTTATTTTTATGGAAGCCTATCTATTTGCAGACCTCCGCCGCTAGAAGGCTCCTAATTGCAAAATGTAATAGTGCGGTGTATAACGTAAATACGTCGGTGAGTGAGAAACAGACGCCTTGGGTTCACTGTCATAGGTCATCCTCCATACAGTCCCCACTTGACCCCATCCGAATTTCATACGTTTCCAATACTTAAACACCTTCGAAGAGTTCACTTCCGTAGTGATGAAACGGTGCAAGAAGAGATGAAGATGTGGCTCCGTGAACACAGTCAAACATTCTACAGTGACGGTATCAACAAACTGGTGTCTTGTTGCGAGAAATGTGTTCGTGGACAGGGTTGAAAAATAAATATGTAGACATGAAGAATAAAGGTGTAGTATGTTAATAACATTTGTTTTAATTAAAATACTTTATGAGATTTCAAATAAAGAATTCGTAGGTGTCAGTTTTCAACACGCCCTCGTATAACAAATGGGACTGTAGCGATCAGTGCTTTCTGTAGTATTTGTCGCCTGAGTCAAAGCTTCAAGAATTGAAAACTAGGAAATATGGTGCTGTGTTGCGCATACCAGTAACAGAAACTCGTCAAAAAGGATCGTACTGTCACTGAAAATTACGTTTAACATAATGTTCTTACGTTTTTAAAGCTATAACGCTCAGTTCTCAGAAGTAAATATACTGTTCAGAAAAATTTGTTGTGGTGTCTAGAATTTTTTGTCAGGTGAATTATGATATCGTTCTTCTAACCTCCTGTCATTTGAAATACTTGTTTGATATAAAATTTATAAAAGCTAAGGCATGACTGAAAGGAATCTGCCAGCAAAGGGGAACTGGACAGTTTTATTTTCATATTTTCTTTGTAGCTAAAGCTACCGCGGCTAAATTTTATCATGTAGGCAATCAATAGACAAAATTCTGCTTCCTGTAGAACGGCTGAGTATTCATAAAACTTTAGCTACTACCTGGAAAAATTCACCTGGGACCTTGAAACGTGGTGACAGAGTTAATCATTCTCTGCTTATTCACCACTGAATGCTTCAAAGACACTATTTACCGATGATGGAGAACTTGGAGAAGACATTGTTTGTGGAAGTCTGCATTTCGTCCATTCTGGAAACTTTCCACCTCGGAAATCACTTCCTCATCATTCTGGAAATGTCCACCACGGAATGGTTTCTTCATCTGAAGAAATAGGAAGAAGTCATTGGATGAGACGTCAGACACAGCTTGATAGCCCAAAAAAGCAGTATGTGTGACTGTGCACTGTGCAAAATGAGTTGGGGCGTTGGCCCGGAGCAAAACTCCCCCTTGGACATCTGGCGACGCATCGTTTTGACAGCAACACCTTGCCTAGTGGTGGTTGGGTCTCCACATTGTTCGGTTCTGTTGAATCCATAAGTCTCCACTGTTTGCTTCGTTCCTTTATCTCGGGGTCGTAGTGAGACACCCACCACTCGTTCAAGGTGACGAGGCTGCTACAGAAGTCGTCTGGATTGGCCTGACACAGGTACGACATTTCTGCTGCTGTGTCGGCTCGGAGGGCTATTTGACTGGGTGTAAGTAGTCGCAGCACACAGCAGTCATGTTTAAAAGTCATGCAAGGAGTTGAAAACGGGTCCATGACTGTTTTTTATTTTTCCCTATCGTCTCGGTTGTGACCCACCGATCTTCTATCATCAATATCTCCTGCATTTTTCGGTTCTGCACAGAGAAGTTATTCAGACTTGTTTGACAGTACCTGCATCACCTAACAACCACTGCGTCATATTCCAAACCACACGCGTGTGAGAATGTGAAATCTAAATGCATCTTAAATTAATGAAGAATTTGGCTCACTCTTGAGATCCAGCGCTGAACTTAATATGTGCCAAGTAATTACTAACGTTTAAATTTGTCGGCCCTAGCGGTGAATCTGAATGTGGGAAATTGAAATGGTACTTATCATTTGAACGAAATGGTTGCGATAATGCACACGGGATTCAACTAACTCTATGGTTTATTACAAAAGACACATGAATAATAATGCCACAAAAGATAGTTATATGGACAAGATCTTTTCAAAGATCCACTAAACTGTGAAAACTGGAAACTAAAGCTCTAATTTGGAAAAGCTACTGAGAGAGATGAGGTTGCATAAAATCTCGGATGTAATTATGGGAAATACGTGCAGTTACCTGTCTACGACGATCACAGTGACTGCTTGTCTGGTCCCAACACCCAACAACGCTAAGCATCTGAGGAAGCTCTCGCGAATATGAACCTGTGGTATCACCGCCAGACACCACACTTGCTAGGTGGTAGATTAAATCGGCCGCGGTCCATTTAGTACATGTCGGACCCGCGTGTCGCCACTGTGATCGCAGACCTAGCGCCACCACAAGGCAGGTCTCGTGATACGAACAAGCACTCGCCCCAGTTGTACGGACGACCTAGCTAGCGACTAGATGTACGAAGCCTTTCTCTCTCATTAGCCGAGAGACAGAATAGCCTTCAGCTAAGTTAATGGCTACGAACTAGCAAGGCGCCATTAGCCTTACAGTGATTGTAATTAAAGTCTCCTGTGTATCGTCAAGAGCGATGTACCACAATGATTGATTAAAGATAAGTATTAATCCAGCTACGTACTTTTCTTCATAGCATTAATTACGTAGCCTGTTCCAGTACTTCACGCCCGTCTGCGTTAGTCTAGCGTGCATTTTCAGCCATCTCGATCTACAAGGTGTTGGCCCAGCTGCCGACACATCAGAACCAATGATAGCAATTTTGCAATTGAACTACAGTACTCTCACTGGTCCTAATAGGCTGGAGCTATAAGCAATTTTTACCATAATCTTCAGTGTACTGTGGGCCGAGTGCAGACACAGTGATTACATGACTTGAGAGAGCACAGCTGCAACTTAGCCCCTATCAACTCTCCGTGACTTCTGCTCTGGAAGTTCTTCAGCTTCCAAGACCCTTCACCCTCCGTGACTGGATATCTGGATCCATATGTTTTTCCAGTCCCCTCCCATTAGCTTGCTCCTGTCTTCCCACCAGTCAAACTCAACCACTAATCCTCTTCCAAGCTGCTAGAGCCAACCAATGGCACAATCGTTTGTTTGATGTTTTGTGCCCAAAAATGACGAAAGATGCCAATGAATCGAATTTCTTCCCCTCTTTTCTAAAAAGCTTCCCACCAAATGTTATATCCTCATCACATCAGTACTAACACTCCAATTGGTGCTCATTCATCCGCTAGCTAGTCTCACATTACACATCCCTCGAAATGTTAAAAAGTTTGCACTAAGGCCAGTAGCCAACTTTGTTCCAGTGTCCATCTGATAAGTAGAAGAGTGCTGTCCTGACCAGTTCTTAGGAAAGCCAGGAGGAGTTTATCTGCCCAAGTATATCACTTAACAAGCTCCTAGCGCCTACCATCTGCTGACAGAATTCTGTCTGCTGGAATGAAAGCCTTTTTTATCCCAGCCACCTGAAGACTCTCCTAGGAATGGACAACGGCTGTCTGCGTTCTCTTCATATGACAAAATGACTACCATTCCCTGAAAATGGAGTGGGCATACTACATGCATTTGCTTCTCACACTGTCTCTGCCAAGGCCAGTTCGTGTTCGAGTGCGGAACCACTGCGCCTTATATAGAGACCGATGTTGGGATCCGGATCCACAATATGCCACGTTTGGGATATGGTTTGAAGGTGGAGCCACCATGCACAATGTTCGGAGCGATGTAGTGATGCAGATCCACAATATATCACGTCCGAGTTAGTGTTAGAGTGTGGATCTGCCATGAATTATACAAGGTAAATCACTAACTATTGCCACCAAGAATAACTCCGAAAGTGTGATAATAGCTGAAAATTTTGTGGGACAGATGTTGCATGGGACAATGGGGGTCATAATATGACATTGGTTTTTTGTTGGTATGTGGGGTCGCGTCAGTGATATGAAGGTCAACTTTGTTTTTATAAATGTTATGCTATAGTTTGGTACTTATTTTCTGATAGTGGCTATCGAGACGAATCCAATGATGTGTAACAGTAAGGTCTTTGAAGGTCAATGAAAGTCAAAAAGTTGGCACAAACGGCCATTTACAGAAGGTGTTCGAAGTGTTGACCATTGGTATCAATGCAGTGCTGCAATCTTCTTATCAAGGATTGAGTGGTATGTATTCCTTATCACATTGGCACTTATCGAAGGACGTGCTGTCACAGTTCTCTCTTGTATATCGTGCAAATAGTAAATATTCACCAAACTAATGTCCATTGAAATGTAAACACCATTCGACAGTTTCGCAATACAACTCTAATATTAACGGTAAGACTAGTATCGTCGAATTAAGCGAATGACAATGATGTGTTCCTTCGGAGAATAGGTTGATGTGGTTCTCATTTATGGAGAATGCCAACAAAATTCAGTCACAGCTATAGACTTATTGGCGGAAAGATATCCTCAACGTACTCACCCAACACGTCGTACATTTAAATATGTGTATGATAAATTGAGAACAACTGTATCTTTAACGCACTGGAAACATATCCAGCAAAGGAAAGTTACTGACGAGGAAACGGAAATTGGTACTCTCGCCACTGTGGTTCGAAATCCTTAGTTCACATCAAATTGCAACGGAACCTGGCATGAGCCAGAGTAGTGTTGTTCATGTTGTGCATCGTGATGAATATCATCCATACCATATCAGTCTCCACCAAGAATTAACAGGTACGGATTGAATGCGTCGTATTGAATTCTGCCGATGGGCTCAACTTCAGATTCAGAGGATGACACATTTATAAATTTGATTTTCTTTATGATGAGGTTACATTCTCGAACCATGGAAATGTTAATACACATAACATGCATTATTGGGCAACTGAAAATCCATGTTGGATGCGGCAAGTTGCACACCAAAAACCGTGGTCGGTGAATGTATGGTGTAGGATTCTGTAGGACAGAATTACAGGCCCCTATTTCATCGAAGTAAATCTTAATGGTATGAAGTACACCACATTCCTGCAAGAAACATTAGGCCTGTTATTGGGAGAAATACATTTAGGAACAAGGAACAGAATGTTGTATCAACACGATGGGCGTCCAGAACATTTTTCGCTGATGGTTAGAAATTCCCAAATCGTTGGATTGGACCCGGAGAAGATGTGTCGTGGCCGGCTCGTTCGCCAGACTTGATGCCTCTGGATTTTTCCTTGTGGGGATTTGTAAAAGACATTGTTTATAAGACATTCCAACTACACCTGAAGATATGCCATAGAGAAATGTCAGAGCATGTGCTTTGGTAAGTGCCAATGTGACAAGGAATACCACCCAACCCACGATAAGAAGATTGCAGTACTGCATTAATACAAATGGTCATCGCTTCGAACTGTAAATGGACGTTCATGCCACATTTGTGACCTTCATTGAATTTCAAAGACCTGTTGCACATCATTGGATTCGTCTCAATAGCCGCTAGCAGAAAATAAGTACCAAACTATAGCATCCCATAAAAAAACAAGTTAACCTTCACAATTCTGAAGCGACCCCACCTATCAACAAAATACCAACGTCATATTATGGCCCCTGTTGTTTCATGCAACTTTTGTCCCACAAACTTTTCAGCTCCTATCATACTTTCAGAGTTATTCTTGGTGGCAATAGTTAGTGACTCAGCCTTGTGGTATATTGTGGATCTGCATCACTACATCGCTCCGGACATTGTGCGTGGTGGGTCCACCTTCAAACCATATCCCAAACGTGGCATATTGTGGATCCGGATCCCAACATCGGTCTCTATATAAGGCGCAGTAGATCCACACTCGAACACGAACTCGGGTCTACTGCAGATCCTCGGAGCCATCCGTGACACACGCACATACACAGTCATACAGAAAACAGAGCAAGTGCACTGCAAATGTAGAATATGTGGCTGGAGGGGACTGGATGTAATCGAGTACTGCGCTATACTATGCTGCCTGAACAGAAAAAAACAGTGCATTTGCGCTAGGTGTTGGCAGCTGTACTACATTTTCAAGAAATTTTAGAACACGGAACGGGACGTCATGTCATGATCGTATCGATAGAAGTGACATGAAATCGATGAAAGTACGTAGAAATTGAGGGAAAATACACCGAAATGCGGGGAAATTGAGGATGTGCTTGCGTGTCTTCTGGTTAGTGCAGAAGAATTCTTGTTCTTGGGAACGAGTATGTGACAGCAAGAGGGATACGAGAAAACGTTGACATGGAAGCATCGGTAACCATGGACACAGTCATTTTTTTGGTCGAGGCAGCATTATACTATATGTCTATTGAGGTAATAGTGATTAACTTGAGTTGACTGCTGTCTCTGATGCTTTCCTTGAAAAACAGAGAACCATCTGCCTCTAAACTTACTTGCATATGCGTTAAAGGATGACAGAGAGTGGATGGAGTGATCGGCTGAGATGGAGTTGTAACGAGGTACGATTTAGTGGTAGACTGATGATGCATTCTGGAGAGAGATGGAGATGTTGCTGCAGGTCATTTGACCATTTTTTCAGATGTTCTGTCAGGATGCATCAGTTGTGTGACATAACCTGCGTTCGAATCGTATACAATCACGTGTTCTATAGGTGACTTAGAGCACTATCTACTTGCGATGGTTAAAAGCAAACCTCTCGGTCATCAGAGGACTTCCATCTCATGTGTGATGAATCGTGACCATCCTGTTTCGACACATTCCTCTAAACGAACGAAGATTTATGCGACATACTCCATTCCCCTGTGGCATCTTGGGTATAAAATGGAAACTGCAGTTTCATAAGTAAGATGATTGTAAGTTTGCGATAGGTGTTTTTGAGACACTGCAATCCCCTTGTGTATACGTCTGCTTGACAGATGTGCTGTTTACAGAGTTAGTGGCGGCATGATGTGTAATTTCACATGTCAAATGCCGCCGCTATGCGTTTATCTGTTTCCTTGTAAGAGGTATTCTCCGTCACAAACGATCATTTTATATAGGATTGATGTGGGCATAGTATAATTTCCGAACATTGATCGGATGTGAACACTGGAAGGTATACATCTCTGGAAAGCTATACTGTGCACGTATCATCGGAACCGATGTTTTAAGGAAGTAATTTTTTTTCATTTTATAGTTTGTTACCATAGTTTATTAAAGAGAAAGCTGCGCTGGAAATATATTTCTTACATTGGAATCTTAACAGCCCTGCATTCCATACGAATAATAGGTCGGAAACTGAAGCAATCTAACACTATAGCCAGTTTTCAGTGCGGAATCGTGCAGCCTTAGGAGTGCGTGTGTTTATGTTGTCTCTTAGCAATACCTTCCCCATACTGATCCCAGACACTAGCATAATACTTTAGAGTTGACAGTGTGGTTGATTTACGTAATAATGCTTCGAACTCCATCTGTCTGGATCTGCATCATACACAAAAATCACCCGTTTCTTGTTCTTCTTAACCATCTGCTATTACATCGCAACACTTTCAAACCTACTACTATACTCCAATAAGGAGTGCTAACCTCCTCGACATGCGCGCACCTAGAGAAATCTTGTGCACTTGGATGGACGAGGACTCGGCAAGCTCCTCTCATTCACGAAACGCAGAATGTAGCGGTCTTATTCTGGTCAGATTCAGATTAAATCGGTATCGGTGCTGCAGGGCTGGTTGGTCAAAGAAAGTTTGAGGGATCTTTCAGTCTGTAACTTTATCCTAAGAATGCGAGAATGCTCTGTAGCTCCCATCCGTATAGAGTAAGATCGTAAATTATGCACTATTCTCGAGGTCTTAGAAATATGTATTCTTTGATGATGTGTATGTTCGAGAATCAACAATGAATGGAAGTACTGTGCACTCATCTATCTACATGCGCAAAGGTACCCGCAAAGTATAGAAGGGGCGGTTTATCGATGACACTGAAATCGGGAAACATGCTGTCGCATCAGTGTCGATGTTGAAATTACTGTAAAACGCCAACATCTTGCATTATTACAGTATATTGAGTGTCTTTTCCATTCCATCCATCCACTGGTATGCTGTTGGTTACCACATAATGATTGACTCACATCGCTTGTTTGAGATAGAGAAAGAGTTTTGGCTGAGGGGCAACATCTTCTGGGGATGGCTAGCACTGAAACAGTGATCGCGTAGATGACTGCAGTCTGAGGAATCAGTCGAAATGGAACACAGAGTCATCAGCTATTCCGTCACTGTGACAGATGAGTTTAAATGAAGAGCTTATCAGTCACCTTCAGACAGCAGTTTGAAAACGCTCCACAATCCTGAAAAACGCTTCCAGTTCCCTTATGTTGTGACTGTCTTTTATATAAAATCATCCTGTGTGTGTGTGTGTGTGTGTGTGTGTGTGTGTGTGTGTGTTATGGTAGCAGCAGCAACAACATGATTTACACTGTGAGATGTCTAGTTTTCTGTGAGAGGCAAAGGATCAGAACATGTTAATATCAGTTTAGAGCCTCACACAGACCTCGAAGTTGTAGTGAAAAAAAAAAGTATGGCTGTGTACAAACCGTGTTACAGCAGAAAAAAAAACAGTGTTTCAAACAAAGACACAGGGAGCCTCTCTTGCAACTGACAGTGAAGTTTGTGCGATAGGGTCATCCTCCTACGGTACATGCGTTGACACTTTACACTGGTCTGTGCAATGGATCAATAACTGTATATTTAAAAGGATCACCACACGTGCGCGATGCCTGCAGGCAGGCGGCATTTGTTTTAGATGTAAGGGAGGAGCGAGATGTGGTAAAAATATTATCAAGTTCTCTATCGGATGAAGTTGGTGGAGCTTTTATAGTTCGTAGTTTTTCTCTGTTCGATGGTACCGAATAATGATGACAGAATGTTAGGGTGATGGACGTGAATGGACTATGAGGACCCGGATCTGCTTCAGACTGTAGTACCTGTATGTAGTTTGGAGATGCACCACAATGCAGTAGCAAAACCCTCGTTCTTCTCCCAGTTCCTGTACTGTCTTCTGTAGTACCTCATGTTGCAGGAGTCGGTTTCCTTTGGCGCTGACCTTACACATCGTATACTGTTGGCGGAGCTATGACAACATGTTCCCACCTCTGTCAAATGATCAAAACACGGTTCTGTTGAACTAACTCAGCTTAGCCTGTTTCTACACGGGTGGTAGATATAGCTCTCTCCGACTTCAGCTCAGTTGCGAATTAAACTGGAATGATTACATGTGCAAAGCTGCACGATGGCAGTGCAGAGTCTGAGGGGTGGTTGCAAGATGCATAGGGATTATCTAAAGTTTTACTGTAGCAGGTAGGTTCAAAGAAGGTGACTCGTTTCAAGATATGAGAGTGCCAGAAGTATGATTCACCAGTGGTTGTAATGATTAAAAGACTTCTCCATAGGATCCAAAACTGGTATGTGGTTGAATGGAAAGACTTGATTCCAAATCTCAGGCATCATTTCTATCGGGAAGTGTAGCACTAGAGGTCTGTAAAGCTAGTGTATATTTCTTACGACCTCAATCACCACACCATCTACTGTTTGTGATCATTCTCAATGAACCGTCACCTATAATCCAGTGGATATAACACTGAATGTCTGACGTGGCATCGAGACAGAATGCATTACATATACTGGAGAAATATATAGCGCCAGCATGAGGGAGTTGCAAATACCGACTTCATACCACGTTTCGTAGCCGAATCACCTTCTGACGTGGTAATTTTATTACGAGGTTGCACCGTCGGCGACGTGTAACCGCACTGTTGGTCTGATAATATGCACTCCAGCGATCACCGTCTATAATCATTGTCACGGTATTTGTCTAGAAAAACCACTTCATTCGGAGGTAATGCCATAGCTTGATTTATAAAGCCAGTATAGCTTTTAACATGGATACTTGTGGGCACCTATAGAACCAAGACGCCTTGTGATAGTAACATATAGTAGTTCTTACGATCATGTTTTTTAACATCTGGCGGTTTGTAAGACGATTACTACGCGCAATAAAAACTTATGAAACGTGTCCACCCATCGCTGATTTTAGTCAGTATCTTAGCAATCAGTTATTGGCAAAGTATTATACTTAGTAGTAGGGGATGCGTGATAGATTCACCTTAAGATTCAGGCTTATAATGTGTGTGTGTGTGTGTGTGTGTGTGTGTGTGTGTGTGTGTGTGTGTGTTAGGACGGTATGGATTTGATGTGGAATACTGTGACATCAAAAGGGAAAGCATGACAAGTCATAAGAATGGTACAGATATTTCTATTTCCAGAGCCACAGCCGTCAGCAATGTGCATTTCTGATTCTTCACTCATTGGATAATGTCGTCCAATTAAGACAACACTAGTAATACTTAACTGTAAGTACAATGATAAAATATATAAGTGGCTAGTTTCCTAGGATGATTCTGTCTGGGGTGTGTGGCGAGCTGCGTCAATGGCCTGTGGCGGGAACGATTTACGTTTCCAGCTAATGGTAGGAGCTGTATGAATGGAGAGGCAGGAATGCAGGGACGAAGGAATGTAGCTGACTTAACCGTCTCGTCCTCTAGGCGGCCGAATAGCGAACTAATTCTTAATACCTGTTAGACAGCTTTCGTGATCGCGTGGAAATTTGAGAATATTCAATATGGACCTGTGTTTGCGCTGGACCATTATTCGATCCCATGTAAATTATCCGGTTGACTGCTTCTGCACATTTCGCGCCTTTATTTAGCTGAGAGAATATCGATCGTGGTGTGGGCATTTAGCAGGTGAGAGACAGGTGGAAGACACGTTTGCTGCTTCTATAGACATGAGGAACACCCTAGTTGATTTTTTAAATGATGAGAGGTCTTCCCAGATGGGATAAATTTCTAGTTACTCAGTGGTTTACAGCATGCTGCACCTCACTAAAGTTTCGAGTTTCTAGAGAAATAATTTCCAGTCTATATCTTCGGAATTATACTGTGCAAGCTATCGGTAGCATACTGCTAAATGCTTGACATCGAGAAGTGTCGCGTAAATGGTATAATATTCTGGCAAAGCATGTGAAAATACATGTGTTCTTGTAATCCCAGAGTCTGGAGATGGGTGTAGAAAGCAAGCAAGCAAGCAGGAAGAGGCTAGAAACAGTGACACCTTTGTGCCGAGGGGAACCGACACAGAGTTTGTACAACAGTCTTCGCAGTATATGTACGAGTGTCTGGTGATCTTTATTGTGTGTCCTATCACGAGGGAGGTACGGATTCAGCACACCCATAGCAATAAGGGGAATGAAAGATTTTTTTACGTGGAAAAATTATGTGTGCTATAGATACTGAGATTCGTTCTAGAACCACAGTCGTCAAGAGGAGACATTTCCAGTATATTGATCAGTATCGGACTGTGGCAGCAATTCTAATATTTAGTTGTAGTTCCACTGTAGTTACGTGTGGGTGAACAGTGAATTAATACCATGTTTGCATTGAGTCGCCATCGGGACTCATTGAGTAGCGTGTATAGTCTGTGGAAATTTGAGAAGATTCTATACGACAAGTGTTTGCGCTGGCAGTATTGACAGTGTTCAGATTCCCACCACTCAAGTCGTCCTGAGTGTGGGGTTGTCCACTGCCGGCTGGCCTCTCTCTGGCTGACACACGTTTCTGCAGCAGCGGTCAAGGGCCACGTTTACAGCCACTGTTTCCTCCGTCAGCGCTGCACAGCAGCACGGTGCGTATGTGGGATGTGTTTGACGATCTGAAGACCACTTTTGAGGGTTTAACTGTCAGTGCAATATAGCGATTTGTACAAAATAGTTTTTCTGCTGAAAGTCTCGGCTGCAGAAAAAAATGGTAGACAGTGCTCCCACATTGGCAGCATCAGCAGTTTCGTGGGTAAATTCAATAAGATTCAATCACACTACTCCATTCATTCACAAGACGTCCTTTGTGCTTGGGCTACAAATTGGTTAAAACAAGATAGAGGCAAGGTGTCTAGGGAAAGTTCTGAGAAAGCACATGTTCAAAGGCAAGGTGAAGCAGACCAACCGTCTCTGGCGGGGATGCCATCACTCATTCGCGACTGTAGCAATAGGACATCTCCAGACCAGTAGCTATATGACACTGAAAGTTCTCGCCATTTTTCTCTTCTGTAGGACAGTGGTTCGAATTCTGTTTGCATCATTGTTCTGATTTTCCCATCTGTGCTTAGAAAGTACTCTCTTTGCAATTCTTTTATGATTAACGGTGTTTTCGCGTGCGTGAACAGATATGATGAAGGCCTTTAGCGGTGAGAACGTTTACCGTTTCTGAGATGTATGCTGAAAGCAGGACGTCGCGATTTCCAGGAAGGGAACACATGAAGTCTCGTTAGTATCATCAGGAAGAACGCAATCGGTGTTATTCTGGGCTATTTTCGTAAGCAGGTCCTGTTACGACAAGAATTTCCATGTAGACAAATTGAGATATCACGAAAGCTCCGTCAGCTACTTCTGTGACACTTTAAAATTTCCAATAGGAAGACTCGGCTCTTATTTACGTAGACATGTGACTTGCTGAACCCCAGGTACAAAGCTATGCGTCATCACGCAACCAGGAATGCCTAGGTGAACACGTGTTTCGATAGGTATTTCTCAGGTGTCAAGCATGAAAGGGATGCTTCCACCTCATGTTTGGTGGACCTGAACTGACACCTGTGTGTGGTTCGGCATCTGATGGCCACGTCGTCACTCGGCGTGGGCCACCGGTGCATCCCGACTCCTGGCAGCATGTGCAGTAGAGTTCCGTGTGGTCCAGAGAACGGGGGACAGCGGGCAGTGCGTGCTTTGCGATCGAAAGATTTTTAACTGTGCAATTATGTGTGATGTGTGTTTCATGACGGTATTCCTTGGACGGTCAAAGTAAAAAGAAGGGTGATCGATTTAATTACTTCTTACAAGACCTGCATCTTTCCAAACAGCAGAGAATAACGAGCAAGAGAAATCCAACTCCCGCAAACTGACTTCTTTTATAAATAAACAATATACCCTTGAATTTGCCTTCGTGAAATCCTTCCTCTGCACCGTAGAGCCGCAAATTTCCAGGTAAAGTGGGAAGGGGAATAGGGTATAGAGAAAGGGGAGGATGGGGTGGTAGGAATGGTGGATCGATTTCTTGAAAAATTTTTAAGTGAATATATAAAATATGTTCTATACACTGCCTTGAATCCCATAAATTGTTTAAATAAACAATATTCCACACATTGTCTAAATTGTATAAACAATATTCCATAAGCTGAAATTGATTTCCTCACAAATTTTTAACTAAATAAATAAACCATATTCCATACATTGCCATAAATAATTAAAGAATATTCCATACATTGTATAAATTGTTTAACAACATTCCACACACTGCAATCGAATTCCCTCCAAATGACCGATCACCTGAGTCTTTTCCCGCCAATTTATGGGAGGGGGTTACCAGAGGGGTAGGGGTTAATTACTTGATCAATTTACTTAAGTAGTCAATCAAACTGATAAAAGTGAGAGGGGCTATTGCAATAACTCAGACCCGAAAGAGAACCTGTAGCACTGAGGGGGAGGGGATGAATTGGAGGTTTCCTGAGGGATGGTGATGTGGTGAGGGGGAGGGGATGGGGGGACATTTTGTTAAGGACCTGTCAATCAATAGGAAGGATTCTTTTAGCAGAACTGGCCGAGGGGTTCTAAGCGCTTCAGTCTAGAACCGCGCGACCGCTCCGGTCGCAGGTTCGAATCCTGCCTCGAGCATGGATGTGTGTGATGTCCTTAGGTTAGTTAGGTTTAAGTAGTTCTAAGTTTTAGGGGACTGATGACCTCAGATGTTAAGTCCCATAGTGCTCAGAGCCATTTGAACCATTTTTTAGCAGAACAGTAGGTTAAGACTCTGTCAATCAAAGGAGAACAATAGATTAATGACCTGTCAGTCAAAGGAGAGCAATAGGTTTGCTCCTCAGTTGCATACCTGCCCCTGATGTAGGCAACTCACACTAACAAAATGCACCCAAAATGGCCTTGTCCTCTTACTATCGTCCTGGGCTGGGTTCCCTCGCTATATCCAACAGCAGGGATATAAGCATGGTGCCCAGTGGAAGATAACGATCAGCACCACATGTGGACATTAATTGTTTATTTTAGCATTTATCGATTGCTGTTTTTACATACGATCTGCACCCTATATGGAACTGAAGGCTGTGTTTCACACTGTAATTGGTTGTTACACACTGTATTAATAAAAGTGATACCTTCTTTTACAAATATTAGTATCGTCAGTTACGATATTTAATTTCAGAATGAAACCAAATAATCAAATTATTAATCAAAAGTATTAATGATTTATTCAAAATAAAAAATTATTACTGAAACCCTGAAATAACAATATACATGATCAAAATACACTGACGCAAAAAACCGCAATATCAAATCATAATTAATTGTAGAGTAATGAAGTTTCGGGAATAAATTTGTCTGGGTAACATATTTAAATAATTAACATTGCAAGATCACAGGTTAATGTAAGCGCAACATAATCCATTGCAAAATGTGGAATGCTAATACTCTAATAACCGGTGCAACCCCCAGAATGTTGAATGCGAGCTTGCAAAACGTGCATGCATTGTATTGTACAGGTGCCGGACGTCAGTTTGTGGGATGGAGTTTCATGCCTGTTGCACTTGGACGCTCAATACAGGGACAGCTAATGGTGTTTGTGGATGACGCTTGAGCTATCGTCCGATGATGTCCCACAACTCCTCGATTGGATGCACATCTGCCGATCCAGCTGGCCAAGGCAACGTGTCGACACTCTGCAGAGCATGTTGGGTTACAACAGCGGTATGTGGGCGACCGTCATCCTATTAGAAAACACCCCCTGGAATGCTGTTCGTGAATGGCAGCACAACAGGTGGAATCACTAGAATGACGTACACATTTGCAGTCATGGTGCATGTGATAAACACGCGAGGGGTTCTGCTGTCATACGATATGGCACCTCAGATCATAGCTCCAGTGGATGTAGCAAGCAGACACGCTGGATGCAGGCTCGGAACTGGCCTCTTTCTAACCGACACAGGGCTATGACTGGCCCCGAGGCAGAACCAGCTTTCATCAGAAAACACAACAGACCTCCAACCCGTTCTCCAGTGACCTCTCACTTGACACCATTGAAGTCGCAAACGCAACTGGTTTAGGGTAAATGGAATGAACGATACAGTGCGTCTGGCTCGGAGCTGTCCTAGAAGTAATCGTTTTGTAACAGTTCGTTGCGTCACTCAGGTGCCAACTGCTACTCATATAGTTGTTGTAGTATGATGCGCCACAGCCATACGCCGAACTCAATGACCTTACCTCTCGGTAGTGCCAAGCGGCCGTCTCGAGCCCAATCTTTTTGCGACTGTACGTTTTTATGATTACTGCCGGCAGCAACCATGTACAGTGGCTTCTGACAAATCTTTGTGCAGTATCGTATAAGGAGGCGTCTTTGTCGCCTTAAAGGCTTTCTTGATTAACATCAACTCGTCATGAAGCTTAAAGTAACTAACAGTCACGACTGTTACAATGTGTATTTTTATCCTCACACAGGTACTACTAGCGCTTCTCTTATGCAACTGTCACGAAATTTGAATGAAAATGATCCTTTAGATGTAGAAACACGCCTACCAACTTTCGTTTAATGTCGCACGTCTCCTTTTTAGTGTTGCGATTTTTTCCATCAGTGCAGTTAACGGTACAGCCCCAAACCCCAACACCACATTATGCTATCGTAAAATGAAGAAAAATCGTTATGAAACATAGTTGGAATAGAGGAGGAGAAAAGATAGAAGGGAATCAGAGAATGAGAATGCGAAAGCAAGTTTCTGTTTAACCATACTAGTGTGCAAAACTTTTGGGCGACAGTAACTTTCGCGTGATGTGTCACTGCCAATTTACATAGTTCGATGAAACTTGGATGGCACATAGAAATAACCGCTACAGTATACGGAAGATAACTGAAAGAAATTCGCAGAGAGACGAACAGAAAAGACACTTTAATTCAGAGATAATAATTGCACCAACGCTTTATAATGGACATTGGTTCATAATATGGTGTACGATAACCATGGACAGCAAAGCATTCCCTGTGACATGCACCCACGCAGAGCACAAAGTCTCATTGCTCCACCAGCGTGGTTGAGAAGTGCTGGTTGGTCTTTGGTGCATCTGAATGTGCTGCGTATGGTTGCCCAAAGCATTCCACATGTGCTCGATGGGTTTTAAGTCGAGGGAATGCGCAAGCCAGTCCATACCACAAATATCCACTCGTTTTCAATGATGTCATCAATGAAAGTGAAATCAGGACCGAATGCTTCCCCAAAAAAACACACGTGGGGAAGAAATACAGTGTCACAATAAGGTTGATCGGCGAGTGTGCCGTGTTCAAAGATTTGGGGATCTTTACACTCATGCGACTTTATACCTTCCACGCCGTAAAACCTGGACCGTCTAAACGATTATGCTTGACACTGTTGATTATGTTCGGCACTGTTCCTGGGTGCATTACGTGTTCCCACCACTCGCCTTATGGGGGAATGTCTAGCTTTATCGAATTTGAGTATGGCAGCAGCGGTGCGGGATATCTGGGGCGAGTACTCCACCAGAGGCTGACATCCCTTGCAAGTAACTTGGCAGTCTTCAGCGCCGCGGGGTCCGATCGCATGCGATCAAGTCCCATTGACGGGGTGGTACACTGCTGCTTGTAGAAACCCGAGACTCAGACAGAGGGTGGAGCGAGGAAGCCGCTCAGCGCGGAAACGGGAGAACATCGCACAAACCGTCTCCTGCCGAGTAATTTGTTACATCAGACCCCACTCCCGGACAGCCTGGAACTATTACTGCAAGTGACCTTCCGCCGTTTACGATCGCCCGCTTAGGAGAAGACTCCAATACCTTGCCAAGTATGGCCACGACAGGAGGCTTAGGCGTGACGCACTAACATCACATCCTCCGCAGCTGTCATTGCATGAAAACAGTATTTAACCATCACCGTTCCAGCCCATCAAGTTTAGCCATCTCGGCAGGAAGTGACGCCTAGTCTGTGTTCGTCTGCGCCGTTGCCGTAACTCTGCCGCCGCCGGGCCGCGAAGGAGAGGAGAGACATCTGCCCTGGCATCAAACACCGCTGCAGCTACCACCTGCTCAGGATAAGGATGGGAAAAACCGTCCGGCTGAAACAGATACCGGTATTTTAGTTCTGAATAACCGCTATTTTTCGGTATCTGTGCGGTCTCGACTATAACAGGCGCTATTTTTTATTTTTCATTAATAACCGCGTAAAAAACGGAAATATCAACCAACCATAGCAGCAGTGCTAAAATTTTTCGTTTTTAAGCAAACACTTTTTGAAAGAATACCTGTTGTTCGTAAAATTTTTATTGGTTTGAAATATTGCGTTGTTATATAAAATGAGAAAAGGCAGCAGTGCTATTTTAATAACAATGTCGACAGAAAAGAGCAGCAAAAAAATGGCATAAGAATCGTTACAGCATTGCTCAGACAGTAATAGCCTTGTTGCCGTGTGTACTGGCAGTGAGCAAGACTTGCTCCCACCCGGCCTCTAGGGTAGTTTCTCTCTTTGACCGCCAGACGTTCTTTGAATTGCAGAACGACGCCAACACTAACCTGGAAATATTTTTACGAAGTGATGTAACAGAGTGCTACAACATTTCTTTTGCTTTAAAAGATTAAAGAGTTGAGTGCCATTTCTATGAAGTTATGAAAGAGGAAGGAAATTATGGTAACAGTAATAAATTAAAAACTTAACAATAATTGATTCATAGTATATAATAAAAATAGAAAGTAGCTAATATGCTGTCTCCATCTACATAATATCCCAAGTCTGCTTGCAGTCCTTGAAAACGGACAAATTAACACGAAAAGTAGAGTTCCTCAGCCTCAGTTGCCGCGCGGGATTAGCCGAGCGGTCTAAGGGCGCTGCAGTCATGGAATGTGTGGCTGGTCCCGGCGGAGGTTCGAGTCCTCCTTCGGGCATGGGTGTGTGTGTTTTTCCTTAGGATAATTTAGGTTAAGTAGTGTGTAAGCTTAGGGACTGATGAAATGAAATGTCGTGTGGCTAGGGCCTCCCGTCGGGTAGACCGTTCGCCTGGTGCAGGTCTTTTGAGTTGACGCCACTTCGGCGACCTGCGCGTCGATGGGGATGAAATGATGATGATTAGGACAACACAACACCCAGTCCCTGAGCGGAGAAAATCTCCGACCCAGCCGGGAATCGAACCCGGATGACCTTAGCAGTTAAGTCCCATAAGATTTCACACACATTTTTTCAGCCTCAGTTTTCAACCTTTAGCACTGATTATTCGTAATGCCCAAACAGCGGTATTATCCCCTACTATAACATGATTTTTGAGTAGAGATTTTCAAAAAATTAGGATCAGTAGAAGAATACTGGTGATTTTTTTTGTAATACCCGACCACCTACAAATTTTCGTGAAAAGCAGCGAGCGGTCCACGGACTAACTTTCCTTTCATTTGGTTATTCAATTTAATAATTTGATTCTATGTATCTCGAAGCTGAGAGAGTCATAATTTTTTAGTCTTTGTTCAGTTCCTAACTTTCTCACAGGAAATAACGAAAATAAAAAACCGAAAATCGGGTATTGCAGAAACTTATTTTGAGCGATTTTAATGGTCAGGTTAAAAAAAATGGTGTTATAGAAAAACCGTTTATTTCATCGACAACGTGAATCCGTATCTCAGGACCGGTTGCCATCGCCAGAGTGCACCCTGCAGTTCGGAATCAGATTCTGGGCAGCGCCGCGCCGCAGCCGAGCCAAGTGCGGCGTCCTCACCGTCGCCGAGCCCTTGCGTCGTGTCAGCGCTCCACTGTGTAAGCGGCTCGCATGTCTGCGCCGCTGGCCGTGACTACGAATGGCACTCACTCCAAAACCTCCACATGTCAGACACTCAGACCCCTACCAAAGGTTGTATGTCGATAGAGTAGCAACCGAAACTACGATTTGGTTCGTGCTATGTGCTGTCGTCCAGCAGAAGGGGCGTAAACGTTAATTAAAAGTAACACCGAAACTGCCAGTGCACAGGAAAAGTGTATCTATGTGGTGTTAACACTAGTGGCGTAACTGGGTGAGTTGGTAGAGCAACTGGTCGTCGTTTAAAGGGTCCCACGCCCGAACCCGATGACAACAAATTCTTTTTTTTTTAACTGTTTGCGCGTGTAACAGTAACGTGGGAGAACATTTTCCTGACATGTAAAAAGACTTTTCGGAGTTTGTAGAAATGTTCTTTTGGCCGTCTGCCTTCGCTTCGTAGTTGAAAGTAGCAAACACAATAAGTACATTCGTGTAGATAGGTGCGGTGTTCTCTCGGACATGTGCGACAGAACGGACATCACTCGTGATGTTGCATGACGACTATTGTGTACATACAACAGAAATAACTGAAGATGAAAGTATCCAGCATTCCTATTAGACGTCACAGAAGAGGAAATATTAGATGTCGACGAGTGCATACCAGGTGAAGTGGAATCGTTCGTTTGAGACCAAGCGAATGGACTAGAGTCGACGTCTTCGATATCGTCGCCAGAAGGGTCCTCAAGCGATGGAAATGATGAAACACCACAGAGGGAGAAAAGGATAGTGTCTTACTCAAGAAACGAGAAAATCATAGTGCTCAAATACTAGCTTAAAGTCAAAACACAACCGAAGCCAGCCCAAACATTTGCACATCGCAAGCTGTCTGCAATGAGAAATACATTGGGCACTCGATGTCCTGACCGGTGTATGTTGTATGTAGTGGAAATGGCAGTAAGAAAGTGGACAGTTACCTATTTTCAAAGAAACAATGCGAAAGCAGTCTGCCAAAGGGACATTACTGTAAACTCTAAACAGCCCTTTTACATGTCGTAAACGTGTTGTTCCCTATAACACTGTCACGCATAATACAGTCTAAAAACAGTACCGCCATTGACTTTTGAACCCGGGACTTATGGTACAACAACCTAACGCTATACGAACTCACCCACGGAGCCACTAGCATTAACACCACATACACACATCAGAAAACGTTTTGCATCATCCCGGTTCCCGGAACTCCTGAAGATAGACGTTGACTCTGGATATTGTATCACAGACACAGTCCCTTTGACTGTTCAGAGATACCACAAAACCCGCCCAAATATGTAAACAACCATGCATGAGCAGCGCCTATTAGACGGAGGGAGACCACCAGCCGATCACTTCCAGTCATTCCACCAGGAAGGAGGTACACGGCTGCAGTTCAGCCATGCCTAGTCGGTCACTACCGCGGACGATCGCGTCCGCATTATAACTTTGTGCCGGAAGGGCTCTCAACAAGGGAAGTGTCTAGGCGTCTCGGAGTGAACCAAAACGATGTTGTGCGGACATGGAGGAAATCCAGAGAGACAGGAACTATTGATGACATGCCTCGCTCAGGCCGCGCAAGGGCTACTACTACAGTGGATGACCACTACCTATGATTATGGCTCGGAGGAACCCTGACAGCAACGCTACCATGTTGAATAATGCTTTTCTTGCAGCCACAGGACGTCGTGTTACGATTAAAACTGTGCGCAATAGGCTGCGTGATGCGCAGCTTCACTCCCGACGTCCAAGGCGAGGTCCATCTTTGAAACTACGACACCACGCAGCACGGTAGAGATGGGCCCAACAACATGCCAAATGGACCACTCAGGATTGGCATCATGTTTTCTTCACCGATGAGTATCGCGTATGCCTTGAACCAGACAATCGTCGGATGCGATCAGGCTGAACGCATTAGACACACTGTCCAGCGAGTGCAGCAAAGTGAAAGTTCCTCTACTGTTTTGGGGTGGCATTATGTGGGACCGACGCACGCCACTGGGTGTCATGGAACGCGCTCTAACGGCTGTACGATACGTGAATGTCATCCTCCGACCGATAGTGCAGCCATATCGGCAACATGTTGACGACGCATTCATCTACATGGACGACAGTTCGCGCCCCCATCGTGTACATCTTGTGAATGACTTCCTTCAGGATTACGACATCAACCCACCAGAGTGGCCAGTACGTTCTCCAGACAACAACCCTAGCGAACTAGCCTGGGATAGCACTGAAGACGACTGTTTATGGACGACGTGACCCACCGACCACTCTGAGAGATCTACGCCGAATCGCCGTTGAGGAGTTGGACAATCTGAACTAACAGTGCCTTGATGAATACAGGCATGCATCAGTGCAACAGGACGTGCTACTGGGTATTAATGGTACCGGAGTGTGCAGCAGTCTGGACAACCACCTCTGAAGGTCTCGCTTTATGGTGGTACAACATGCAATGTGTGGTTTTCATGAGCAATAAAAAGGGCGGAAATGATGTTTATATTGATCTCTATTCCAACTTTCTGTACAGGTTCCGGAACTCTCGGAACCGAGGTGATGCATAACTTTTTTTGATGTGTGTAGATACACTTTTTCTGAGCTCTGGTAGTTCTGGTGTTACTTTTACTTAACGTTTATGCCCCTTCTGCTGGATGACCCCCATAGTAAGAACTATATCGTAGGTTTTGTTGATACTCTATAGACATATAACATTTGGTACGGATCTGAGTGTCTGACATCTGGAGGTTTGAGTGTCAGCAGGGATTATTCCGTGAGGAAGAAATCGATTAAGACTTGTTCATGTTCATGGAGGAATCAGGTTGATGTCCACTACTGGCCTGTTTGCCACTTCTGCATACGCCTGTCCTGTCTCCCAACCCATTTACCGATCTTATCAAGGCCACAGGAAAACTCTAAGCCGTCCTGACATGCAAAAACTGATCATGTTGAACTCCAGCTTTCCCGCAGTTATCCCCAGCGCTGCAACATGCTTAAGCTACTGGAGAGAGAAATACTGTGCACTAACATCAGAATAGGCTCTGAAGGGGCGTGGCCGCCACCTTCACCAAGACGCTATCAATGTAGTCAAACGACCACTGATAAAATATTTTGACTTTTGATGATGATCGACTAAGCTACCATCGGCCTGTTCCTATGACACAAACCTACACGGATGTGGTCCTACATCCTCGGACCGCTTTATTGTTGTTCGCCAATTTTATGCTAACGTCTGTTGAATATTTGCATGGACATGTACTTCGAAGACTTCATTTGTTCTTTTATTATATACCACTGTCTGCTGAAATTGTTGTGTGTTTGTCTCTGAGAGTACGAGCACAGTTATCGTAGGGTATATTGCTGCTGAGAATACTGTTTCTATAAACTTAAATTTTCCTTTAGTTTGTCGGGCTGTGGGTTCATAATCGCAGTTTAGAAGAGTGATGGGCTGAGGACTTTCAATTTCGTTCTTATTAGGCTAAGCTTAAGCTGTGCTTAACTTTCCCATACTATGAACAGTGCAGGGTGAGATCTTTTAATGTGTGGAGCGATATGACAAATAGTGATCGGCACCTTTGTTTTACTGAGCATTTGACAGGAAATGTGTGGGTTGTTTCTCCGTTGACAATCGCTCGAGGATTGGAAATTGTAGCAGGTCAAAGATTGCAGCACTAAATTTATTTTCAAAACCTAGAGCGTCAATAACTGTCAGGAGACACTCATGGCGAATCATGTCGACAGGCTTTTTTAAATCGATTGATATTATTGCAGTGGCATTGTGGGTGGCTGTTGCGTGTTCAATACAGTCGTGGTAAATCACAACTTCGTAGATTATTGATCTGTCTGGTACGGCACAAGTTTGGCACGTTCTAGTAATTAGTTTGGGGACATCTTGAGGCGTCAGGCAAAGCATCGGGATATGATTTTATAATCGCAGTTTAGAAGACTGATGGGCTGAACATTTTCAATTTCATTCTTATTTCGACTTTTTGGGATTAGGAAAATTTCAACTTCGAGGAAGTGTGCTCGGACATATGTCCCATTTGCGATTTCGTTAGTCATTGGTAGAAAGGTATCTTTCAGAGTGTTCCAGAATTCTAGATACAATTCCACTGGCAGGCCGTCAGTTCTGGGAAACTTTCACGTAGGAGTGGCCTTCAGTACGTCGTGAATGTCGTCAGTGAAACGTTCGTTCAGTTAGAGACTGCCCGTGCTCGTAAGGATTCGTAACACGTCGCACAAGAGAAACGTAGTCACTTTCTTTTCACAGATTTTACTCTGGAAGAGTTCTGTAAAATATTGCTGTATCTTATATTTAATGCCTCCTTTATTCACTCTGATCTTTGTGCTTTTCTTAGTAGTGTGTCACCCAGCGGATGTGACTTCGTTCCTGGTCTGAAGATATTTACTTGTGTATTTATTTATTTACTCATTTACTGCTGCTTTTAGATCTACTGTCTATATTTATGTAATGGATCGTATTTTCCACACGTTCTTAACTTGTTGCGTGTTGTAATTGAGTTGAAAATTTTGTTTCAGAATAGCATTAATAATAACAGTAATAATTATAATAGTAACGATTACCTAATTGTAAAAAAATATTTGTCAGAAACCATGTTCATTGACAGAATAATTATTCATAGCGCACATGTTACGTGAGCTGACTCGAAAGTTTCTCGTATGTACTGAACAACCTAACACGCAACCAAAAATTCTCTCTCGTGCAGCGTATGTTTTCCCAAGTGTATGTACGGGAACGCCACCTGCAGGTCGGAGTAAGTTGGCAGCTTTCCGCGTCGTCTGCTGCATCTCAATACGTCGGCTCTGTGAGGAATATTGATGACCACGAAAGGGAGCTACTCTTCAATGTCCACCGTGGATGCCTTCCTTCCATTCTTCCATATTATTCCCCAGAATACCTCTGCTGCTGTTCGCTGAACGATGCAATATAGTCACAGAAAGCGCTGGTGTTTGCTTCACTAGCTCCTGACAGTGCAACAAATATCACCTAAAACATGTATAAAGTCGATTAGAAGACAAATTGAGAAATGCACATTCACACAGAATAGACACAACCAGGGCTAAAAATACAACTACTTATACATCAGTGTTACCAGATAACAGTTACTACTTGCGCGGCAATATAAGAACACTTTAATAGTTATTAACAAATTGCTATATCTTCTCGATCAGATAGTTGCAATGTTTGAGCGGTTGAACCATAGCTTAGAACTGGTAACAAGTGGTCAGACTGATGACCTTTTGGTCTCCAGCCCCAAATAACCCAACCCAGAAGTGGTCATGCGACCCTCTGCGCTATGGTAAGTCGTGGCAGTGAAGTAGTGTTTGCGTGCCGGTCGGTTGTTTAGAATCTGCGCAGATTTAAATAAATTTCACAGTGCCGTGAGATGGGTCGGCGTGGATATGTGTCACACGGCACGTAGAAGCTACCTTATTTGGAAGTGCCCATGACCACACCGTGAATGAAGTTGCCCGATTCGCTGGTGGATCAATGTGGATTGTCCAACATGTTCACGTGGTATGGTGTACCATTGGCAGCCATGTGTCAGGACCTAAAAGTGTGATCCCTAGAAACATCCTAACCCACAGAATCGAAGACGAGAGTCACGCTTTTAACCCGACGAGAATTGCTGTTGCCAGTGAGTATAGGTCCATCTAACTAGTCCGCGAGCGAACATTGGGAAGAGAGCTGTAAGCAGTTGACGTCTGGAATCGAATATTTCGTAATCGCGGTAGATTCGCTTACACCAGATATAAAAGGGCAGTGTGGTGGTGGAGCTGTCATTTGTACTTAGGTGAGTCATGTTAAAAGGTTTCTGCAGTGATTATGACCGCACGACGGTAATTAATAGACTCTGAACGCAGTTGGAGCTAGACGAATGGGAAATTCCAATTCGGAAATCGTAAGCCAATTCCGTGTTCCGAGATTAATAGTGTCAAGCGTGTGCTGAGAATACCACATTTCAGGCATTAGCTCTCACCATGGACAACGCAGTGGCCAATGGCCTTCACTTACGACGGCATTTGCTTAGAGTTGTCAGTGCTAACAGACAAGCAACACTGTATGAAATAATCGCAGGAATCAATGTGGGGCGCACGATGAACGCATCCGTTAAGAAAGTGCGGCGAAATTTGCCGTTAATGGGCTACGGCAACAGACGACCGACGACATGGCCTGCAGCGCCTTTCCTGGGCTCGTAACCATATTGGTTGGACCCTAGACGACTGGAAAACCGGATGAGTCCGGATTTCTGTTGATAGGATCTGATGGTAGGATTTGAGTGTGGCTCCCACTCAACGAGGCCTTGGATCCAAGTCGTCAACAGCGAACTGTACAAGCTGGTGGTGACTCCATAATAGTGTGGGCAGTGTTTACACGTTCTGGACTGCGTCCTCTGATTCAACTGAACCGATCATTGAGTGTAAATGGTTGTGAACGGCTACTTGGAGACCATTTGCAGCCATTCATGGACTTCATGTTGCAGAACAACGATGGAATTTTCATGCATGACAATACACAATGTCAGAATATTCTGGACAGTTCTAGCGAATGATTTCGCCAGCCAGATCACCCGATATCAATCCCACCGACTATTTATGGTACATAATTGAATGGTCAGTTTGTGCACAAAATCCTGCACCGGCCACACATTCGCAATTATGGACGGCTATAGAGGCAGTATGCCTCAATATTTCTTCAGAGTTCTTCCAAAGATTTGTAGAGTCTATGGCACCTCGAGTTGCTGTACCACCCCGAGCAAAAGGTGTTCCGACCCGATATTATGAGGTATCCCTCGAGTTTTGTCACATCAGTATATAAAACTGCGTTTCAGTGGACCAAACAACACAACCGAATGGAGGCGTGGGACGACTCGTGATGTTATTTCTTTTCGAGTGATGCAAGGCTTCGACTGCACGGACAGCCCTATGAGGCGTTTATCTGTCAGTGTGTGGATGGTGTCGACATGGCTGTGTAGTGGTTCTATGATGCTTTGGAGAAGGCTTTTCATACCACGACTTGAACATGTTACCGCGAATCGGAAGGAGGAAGATTATTGCCATTTTCTCGGTGACCATGCGCTGCCCTTTTCTTTACTTCACGATAAATGTGCTGTAGACGCTCCTTTCGGAGGTGACAGCAACAGTATTTATAGGACTACACCAATATGTTCCTTTTTTAATGAGCACTTAGGCACTGTATCACACCTCTAATGACTGCTAAATCACCCGATCTCATTCACTTAGAGAATGTTTCATACTATTTCGAAGAGTGTGTGAAATATAGCTCTACAAGATCATCAATGAGTGGATTCCGCTGGTTGTGGCAAGTCTGAAGAAACTCATTCTCGCTGAACTGAATCTATTGTCAAGGCTGGAGGCGATGCTGCGTGATATTAGCCTGATCTCTCTTGGAAGGTTACTAGTTTTTTGTCTGTGGGCTTACACACTGTGCAGTCACATTAATGTGAGCACGTGTCAGACAATCACGTTTCGCAGCGAAAAGTGCTGCGAGACATGCAGGAAGAGAGTCCATGTCGTTCTGGAAGGTACCGACAGGGATGTGGAGATATGCCGATTCCAGTGTCGTGTCCAGTTACGCTCATTCTCTGTTGAGAATCCATAGCGCAGACAGCCCGATAGAGATGGTCCCACAGCGAAACCTTCAGAGGTGGTGGTCCAGATTGCTGTAGACACCAGTACCTCTAATACCCAGTAGCACGTCCTTTTGCACTGATGCATGCCTGTTTTCGTCGTGGCATACTATCCATCAGTTCATCAAGGCACTGTTAGTTCAGATTGTTCCACTCCCCAACGGCGATTCGGCGTAGATCCTTCAGACAGGTTGGTGGGTCACGACGTCCATAAACAGCCGTTTTCAATCTATCCCAGGCATGTTCGTTGGGGTCATGTCTTGAGAACATGCTGGCCACTCTAGTCGAGCGATGCCGTTATCCTGAAGGAAATCATTCACAAGATGAGCACGATAGGGGCGCGAATTGTCGTCCATGAAGACGAATGCCTAGCCAATATGCTGCCGATTGGTTGCACTATCGGTCGGAGGATGGCATTCACGTATCGTACAGCCATTACGGCGCCTTCCATGACCGCCAGCGGCGTACGTCAGCCCCACGTAATGCCACCCCAAAACAACAGGGAACCTCCATCTTGCGGCACTTGCTGGACCGTGTGTCTAAGGCGTTCAGCCTGACTGTGTTGCCTCCAAACACGTCTCCGACGATTGTCTGGTTGAACGTATATGCGACTATGCGACACTCACCGGTGAAGAGAACGTAATGCCAATCCTGAGCAGTCCATTCGGCATGTTGTTGGGCCCATCCGTACCGCGCTGCATGGTGTCGTGGACCTCGCCATGGACGTCGGAAGTGACGTTGCACATCATGCAGCCTACTACGCACAGTTTGAGTCGTAACACGACGTCCTGTGGCTGCACGAAAAGCATTATTCAACATGGTGGCGTTGCTGTCAGTGTTCCTCAGAGCCCTAATCCGTAGGTAACGGTCATCCACTGCAGTAGTAGCGCTTGGGCGGCCTGAGCGAGACACGTCATCGACAGTTCCTGTCTCTCTGTATCTCCTCCATGTCCGAATACATTGCTTCGGTTCACTCCGAGACGCCTGGACACTTCCCTCGTTGAGAGCTCTTTCTGGCACAAAGTAACAATGCGGACTCGATCGTACCGCGGTATTGACCGTCTAGGCATGGTTGAACTATAGACAACACGAGTCGTGTGGCTCCTTCCTGGTGGAATGACTGTCTAATAGGCGCTACTCACGCATGGTTGTTTACGTCTTTTGGCGGGTTTAGTGACATCTGTGAACAGTCAAAGGGACTGTGTCTGTGATACAATATCCACAGTTAATGGCTATCTTCAGGAGTTCTGGGAACCAGGGTAATGTAAAACTATTTTTGATGTGTGGATTACAAGAATGTGTCCAAAAGGCTAAGGATTACGTACAAACATGTAGAAACTGTCAAACAAATGAAAAAATTATTACATTATTGTAACAAGAAAGTGTTTGGAGGAAAACGACCTGCTCGTTGAAGCTACTGCAGACGGTAAACATATACCACGTGGCAGTAAAGCTGTCGAGGAAGTTCTTACTTGCCAGCTCAGCCGATCATTCAAGATCTTGTTCGTCTCCTTTTGCTTGCGCCTTTGTCCCACAGTTTTCGCGAGGTCGGCGTGATTACAATGGATTTGGCATGGTTAATGAGAAGGGGTGGCTGGATGCTCTTCCTGCCACTATCCCATACCCCCCCCCCCCCCCCCCCAGACCCCCAGGATGGAATTATTGTACCCCAGCTGTCTGCATCTAATGTAAATCGTTAAATAGTGCGAACGTGTTTCAAATGTCTGTGAGCCGTGTAACTGAGGCGGGTCGTGGGAACCAGTCCGGTATTCACCTAGTAGGATGTGGAAAACCGCCTAAAAACCACATCCAGGCTGGCTGGCACGTCGGTCCTCGTCGTTAATCCTCTGGGCGAATTCTATCCGGGGCCAGCGCACCTAACCTAGTCCAGGAAGCAGCGCGTTAGCACACTCGGCTAATCTGGCTGGTGGCTGGTCAGCTGATCATTCAAGATGTTATCAACAAAATTTTCAAATATGTGTGAATTCCTAAGGAACCAAGCTGCTGATGTCATCGGTCCCTAGACTAACAAACTACTTAAACTAACTTATGCCAAGAACAACAACAACAACAACACACACATACACACACACACACACACACACACACACACACACACACACAAACACACACACCCATGCCTGATGGATGACTCGAACCTCCGGCGGAAGGGGCCATGCAATCCGTGACGTCGCCTCTAACCGCGCGGCCACTCCACGCGGCAGATGTTAGCATCTCTTTAAGCTAAATGTTTGAATATTTCAAGCTCTTCTAACAAATCTAATTGCACCCTTTTAAAATTTATATAGAATTATTGTTTCTTCCAGTTTCCTTGAAAAATGGCTAGAAATAAGCGAGTGTTTTGAAAAAGAATAATTATATACTCTGCCATCTTTCTTTCCCAGCAGTTACTCCTTATATTTGATTTGCATATCCCTTCCATTCTGTCCGATATAATAAATAGGACAACTACTACATAACATTTTGTAGACGCCTGAGTTTGAAAAATATCTACTTCAGTTTTAGCGTGTGTATTAACTTTACCCTAAAAACTGTTTTGGTGGACAAAGTAACATTACAACCGTATCTGTAAGACAACAGACGGCTAATGCTGTAAGCCACATTGCCATAAAATGGTACAGAAATGGACTTGACATTTTTGTATTCGGAATCTGGTCGACCATATCTTGCTCGTAACTATTACTGCTTGCGATATGTCAAGAGAAAGTGGCCTTTTTAAGGGTGATTTATTGCGTAAAGAAGAAAGGATATTTTATGAGCCTGTGAGTGAGAGAGGTCTGCTGGAATAAAATTGTAAGAATAAGTTGGCTTACAATGAATATCAAAGTTAATCCTTTTATTCTGTATGGATGATTTCAAATCTAGAAAATGTAACGCCGCGTTCTCATTTTGAACTTCTTTAAAAGTGTGATTTCTCATGAAAGTTGGTAAGGGTATAAGACAACAGTTCCAGTTCTTGATCAGACCAATCGAACGGAAAAATTAAGTCATCAGTAAATCGGACCTAAAACGTATCCTACTCTTTAACTCTGATCTAGTTTCGAAAATTTCATCTTCTAGGTAGCTAATAAAAATATCAGCTAAGATTCATTCTGACTCATGGTCAGGTCAAAGGACTGAACATAAAACCTGCCGTTGAAGGCAAAATAATTGTACTTACGCACTCTCTTTAATAAGCACATAAGGTCGGTGTCTTGCTCTTCTGTTAGTTTTTATACAACAACAGGTTCTTTTCAATAATCTTAAGTGTCAAATCGATAGGAACGGTCGCGTACGCGTTCTTAATATCGAACGAGATCAGCCTAGTGTGAGATGCGCATTCAAGCATTTCCATTTTATCAACCACCTAGACTACTTTTAACAAAAAAATTGCGTTTAAGGTAAAAAGTTCTCTAATTTTCCAATGGAAGTTCCTAGCTAATTTGTGATGAGCACTCCCAATACGTCCACAGTTGGGTGGATCAGATGGTCGTCCTTATAAATCTTTAACTGGCTTCTCAAAACAGGGGGCTTGGGATTCATGTTCACTAACCATTTCTTTTGAAACTTCTACCATTCTCTTCTTGGAAATTAACGGTTGGATCTGTATTCACATCGGTGATGTCATGCCATCCTCCGACCGATAGTGCAACCATATCGGCAGCATATTTTCGAGGCATTGGTCTTCATGGACGACAATTCGCACCCCCCATCGTGCATATCTTGTGAATGACTTCCTTCAGGATAGCGACATCACTCGACTAGAGTGGCCAGCATGTTCTGCAGACATGAACCCTATCGAACAAGCCTGGGATAGACTGAAAAGCGCTGTTCATGGACGGCGTGACCCACCATCTACTCTGAGGGATCTACGCCGAATCGCCGTTGAGGAGTGGGACAATCTGGACCAGCAGTGCCTTGATGAACTTGTGGATAGTATGCCACGACGAATACAGGCATGCATCAGTGTAAGAGGACGTGCTACTGGGTATTAGGGGTACCGGTGTGAACAGTAATCTGGACCACCACCTCTGAAGGTCTCGCTGTATGGTGGTACAACATGAAATGTGCGGTTTTCATGAGCGTTAAAAAGGGCGGAATGATGATTATGTTGATCACTATTCCAATTTTCTGTACAAGTTCCGGAACTCTCTGAACTGAGGTGATGCAAAACTGTTTTTGATGTGTGTAGTTTTATTCTTAGTTATGAATTTGGAATTTGTTGCCTGCTGTGCTGTATCTGAAGTTTGTAAACATCTGTAGTACTAAGAACAAGTTTCTCCATTTTAGATATTAACTTTTCACAAAAGTTCACAAAAATTCATAGTACCCCTTATTTACAGTACGTATTACTTTTAAAAGCGGTATTTAATAAATGTTCACCGGAATGTCGTTGCTGTGGTGCTTTGTTACAAGCTACTGTTTGCAAGCTTCTCTAACGCTAAGTAGAAGTTTATTTCAGCAATTATCTTTTAATAATTTTAGTTCATGGTACGCTCTTTCCCCTCTTTTACAGTATTTATTATTTTCCATAGGACTATTCACTACATACATGGCGGAATCGTTGTTGCAATGTTACCCTGTTATCTGCCACTGTTTGTTAATTTCTTTATGATGTAGGTAGAATCACTATAGTCGTAAGTCATGGCTTCTGATCATTTTTTCTTTCCTTAAGATGGAAGTGAAATATGACGAGATCCGTTTGGCTTTATTCAGAGTACTTAATCTTCATGTGATGAAACTATTGAGTTCCCTCATTATACAAAATTTTGGTTACAGTTGTTACTTTTCTCTGTTTAAAATATTTTTGTAACCACTAGTGTAATTTTTTGGATCCATGATACCTTCTGCTGATTTAAAATCGTCGAAACCTACGTCAGGAGTTCCAATTAACCTTTATTTGCAACTGGCTGGCAGATTTGTTTCAATCTCACCGAGTTTACATTTTCAGTTGTCACTATAGGTATATTACAGTGCATTTTCAGCGTATCGGAACGGTTTGCACGGACGTCATTTCAGCTCTTGCAAGAGGTATTAAAAAAGTTAGACTTGCTCAGCGATTAATGAAGGTATGCGCGTTTGCCTAAGACAGCTGGGAAAACAAAGAAGGATTAGAGAACAGATAAGTTGGAAGATGTAATACTGACTGCGATGGAAATGAAATGAGGTGAACGTGATACGAAGGTAATCGACTGAAAGGTAAATGGACCAATGAGATTCTTTGCTGTATAAAACGATATCCTAATGGAAAGTGGCCGAACAACATTAGAAAACTTTTAGTAATAACGTACATGCGTATAACTGAAGACAGGAAGAGTCTAGAGGAACCATTTATCCAAGTGGCTGCTGACGACGAAATAATATCCTGAGCCACATTGTTATTTCAGGAAATGCCGGGTTGTAACTGATGAGCACGTGATTATTTTTTTTTTTTTTTTGCGTGAAAGTAAGATTTTGAAATTTATCTGTAATTTAATTTGCACTTCGTGGACAATTTCTTTTTCATTTCATAACAAATTCAAAAGTCCTTGTTATGTTGTAACCTTCAATAGCAAAACTCAAAACCAACGTAATGAGGGTGAGCTTTTAACTGTTCAGGACAGTCCAGTGCTGACGAATAGATTTATGTCATAAAATTCTGTTTTTCTTGTTACTCGTTCTTAGTTTGTACCCCTTTCAGATTTCATTTCTTCCACACAGTGCCGTAGGGTCAACGATTTCTTCAATATGCCGTGTCTGTTACTCTAATGACTTTTGTTAATACTCTACAAACTGTCAGCACACAGAGAACAAAGGACGTAAACCCTCGTAAAAGAGAAGAAGAAGAAATGTTTTATTCCAAATGCAAGTAAATCGAGATGATGAATTTTACCGTCCTTTACTTTGATATAATAACTGTCATGATTGATGATTAATCTACGACTGGGACTCTAAAAATAGCTGCTGCTAAAGCTTTAGGAATGTGAGGTCGTGGTCCAAATCGGCAAGACTGAGCGGAGGAGCGCCTCTGAGGATGTCTAGAACAGTCCTGGACGAAACGTCAGAAAGAGAAGAGTTTCTTGGACCACGAGCTCACATCCCGGTAGCTTTACCAGTAGCTGTGTCATCCAGTCGTGAAAGCCTTCATTCTATGACTCTAAAAATAATTATGGAGACTAGGTGATATAACCTCTACTTGTGAATGCTCTGATAAATCTGATACTGCGTGACTTCTTCTAAGCTATTACTTCTACGCGTGTTGTAAATCTATACCTTATGGATGCATTCACTGTATAATACAGCCCATCACACTTGCATTCGAATACAACGTTTCGCACACGGTCTGACTTCTTGTCCGTAGAGAAATCAGATGATTAGAAGGAATAAGGCATTCTCTCTTCAAGTGTCCTCTCAGTATGAAACGATATGTTAAACGGCGTACTGAATATGCTGATGCGTGTACGCTCTGCAAGAGCAGGGAATTGGGCCTTCTGTCGTACATTTTACTCTAGAATAAACATGCATGTGCCACCATATACCGCGTAAGTAGTTTGCGTCCTGAAAATTTTCCGTCTTCGTATTCAAAGCGTAAACAGAAATGGAAAGCCTCTTTCTAACAATCCTGTCACATATCTCTATCCTCCCTTTAACGTTTCCAGCAAAAACGAGGTCATCTGGGTTCGTTGTCTGGGAGACCTATGATGTTACGCTGAGTTGCCTAATTGGAAAGTTTTTCTTGCTTCTCTCACGGCGCGAGCACCTTCGCATTAGCGTGCCCAAGCGACCTCGATTACAGAGTCGGGCGCTCACCTGTGAAATTGGCGCAGCTGCGTTTTCAGCAAGTTGAAGTAAATGAACTGCCGGACCAATGCCAAGTCGACCACCAGTGGCGTATTGCTATTCCTGCGAAATAATGGTTATCAGTGGGGAAACCTGTGGCTCAAATTCCGACGCGGTCATCCTCATCGTCATCTTAAAACAAATAACGTTACTCTCAAATGTACAATGTGTCGTGACTAATAAATCTGTTGCGAAACGACGACTGATCAGAGTGAAGAAAACGCATATGGAGTGCTTCCACAGTAAGACACAGCTGTGGGACCACGTGAGTGTAGCGTATTTTTGTGTAACGGGAAATCGTACGGGTTACGCAGAGACACGTAATCTCTCACTTGTATTCTGTGCTGGAACCGACGTTACATACAAATGAAACTCATGGAATCAGAAATTGAAATTATCTCCCACAGAATGTCATACTCTGGCGAAAAATCTTCGCTTAGGTTTAAGTAGTATCTTCAGCAAAATGTTCTGGTGTGACAGTTGGGATTTTTACTATGGTTGCTACTTATGGTCAGTTCACAAAATCATGTGGATACATATGGTATGAATTTTTCAGTGTGGTACTTTGAGAAAAGTCTCACTATCCAGATGCATAGTGAGTGTCATATTATTAGGTGCTAAATGTTATGAGTCACGATGTGAAAATAATAGTAGCATAAATTCACACTTTTAAATCTGGAATACCTTGGTGAGGTTTTAGTTTTATTTCTATTCCCAAACTCACTTCAAATGAATGTTGAGATGGTGTCTTATTAAACCCGTTTCCTTCTTCCGTCGATTTCCAGCCGAAAATGGTCCTTTACCAATGAATGGGCTATGGCTTTAAACCGCATAATATCAATGGTAGACCGTGCCGGCCACGCTGCTGAGATATGATGAGACTCATAATGGTTTTCATTCCATTTTCTCACACATGTTTTGACAATATATAAAACGAAACGTGTTTCACATGTCACTATGAAGTGTTAGAATAAAATATTTAAACGTAAGTAAAAAAAGGGGGCTTTTTTCACTCACAGTAAAATAATCTAGAAAACTAGGAACTGTAAGAAATAAAGTCAGTTGTTTCTGTATTAAACCAAACCATGTTGTGCGATTTAATGCAGGAATAGGTGGATGATTCTGAAGAAACGAAGTTACCTTTACATTACGTAGCAGTAATTGAAAATCATGTTCATAGATACAGAAGTAGCCACTGGATCGTAACGAACAAGATTATGGCCAGTCATATCCCATATATGGTGCATGGTTCACTTGTAAGGTGAATATACAGGCCAGGGAAATAGAAGTCGCCGACGTTCTTCAAGTAATGCATGAACATACTTCGGTACGAGAAAATATCTTGAGGAAATGTTTCCAGAGAAATTGTCTGGATGATGAAGTCCTTAAAACCTCCCTGAGGCGACTGTTACTGGTCAGGTATGCTTCTACACGCAGAAATCAAGATCTCATCTTGCATCAAAGGCACATCAGATCAAGAAAACTTTGCATTTATTCCAATTTCCTCTCAACAATGTAAGGTTCAAAGAAACTGATACAGGCATGCGTATTGAAATACAAAGATATGTGAAGGGGCAGAATACGGCACTACGCTCGGCAACGCCTATATAAGACAACAAGTGTCTGGTGCAGTTGTTAGATCGGTTACTGCTGCTACAGTGGCAGGTTATTAACCTTTAAGTGAGTTCGAACGTGGTGTTATAATCGGCGCACGAGCGGTGGGACACGGCATCTCCGAGTTATCGATGAAGTGGGGAATTTTCCCGTACGACCATTTCACGAGTGTACTGTGTATATCAGGAATCCGGTAATACATCAAATCTCCGATATCGATGCGGCCGGAAAACAGATCCTGCAAGAACGGGACCAACGACGACTGAAGGGAGTCGTTCAACATGACAGAAGTGCAAGACTGCCGCAAATTGTTGCAGATTTCAGTGCTGAGCCATCAACACGTGTCAGTGTGGGAACTATTCAACGAAACGTCATCGATATGGACTTTCGGAGCCGAGGGCCTACTCGTGTACCTTTGATGACAGCGCGGCACAAAGCTTTACGCCTCCCCTGGGCCTGTTATTACCGACATTGCACTGTTGATGACTGGAAACGTGTTTCCTGGTCGGAGGAGTTTCCTTTCAAATTGTACCGAGCGCATATACGTGTACGGGTATGAAGACCACCTCAAGAATCAATGGACCCTGCGTGTCAGCAGGGGACTGTTAAAGCTGGTAGAGACTCTGTAATGATGTGAGGCGTGTGCAGTTGGAGTGATACGGGAGCCCTGATACGTCTAGATACGACTCTGAAGGTGGTAGGTACCTACGTATCGTGTCTGATCACCTGCATCCATTCACGTCCATTGGGCATTCCGACGGACTTGGGAAATTCCAGCAGGACAGTGCGACACCCTACACGTCCAGAATTACTATACAGTGGCTCCAGGAACACTCTCCTGAGTTTAAACACTTCCGCTGGCCACCAAACTACCCAGACACGTATTGAGCATCTCCCTGATCTTGAAACGTGCTGTTGAGAAGAGATCTCCACCCCCTCGTACACTTACAGATTTATGGAGAGCCCTGCAAGATTGATTGGTGTCAGTTCCCTCCACCACTACTTCAGGGATTAGTCGAGTCCATCCCACTTCGTGTTGCGACACTTCTGCGCGATAGCGTGGGCCCTACACGGTATTAGGCAGGTGTACCAGTTTCTTTGACTCTTCAGTGTATCATTGCAGCACAGGCTGAAGTGTAACTGACAGGAAAATATTTCTTTTTCTCGCTCATTTGGTCAGCGATACGTTCACGAGCCCAGGGTAGTCTGGGGCATTTGTGGCTTTTGGAGAATAGAAGCCGAAGCAATGGCAGTCCAGCACGCCGCAGACGTCCGGCGCAACTGACAACTCAAAAAGTGTAACGTGCTCCAGCGTCGAACCCGGTCAGGACAAGAGCACTGTAAGCACGTGACAGATTCGCGTGGTGTTCACGCGGCTACTGTGTGCGACAGAGAATGTGAATGTACTTCACATATTTTGGTGGAAGTTTCCGTAGACTAATGATGCCTAGTGAGAGGTAAGTGAGCTTTTCGATGCGGCTACGCGAATGGCACTGCCACGCCAGCACTTGAGCACGGACACGCGGATGTCCGGCAGGTACTTCACTAGCCATGGGTTTCAAATTCCCATGTGCACATGCTTGATGCACTTCGAATAGTACCGAAATTGGGCGAAATGTATCCGAATGACGAATAACGAATACGGATAAAAATTATTGTTTGTTATTCGTGAATAAAATGGTGCAAATGGCTCTAAGCACTATGGGACTTAACATCTGAGGTCATCAGTCCTCTAGACTTAGAACTACTTAAAGCTAACCAACCTAAGGACATCACACACATCCATGCCCGAGGCAGGATTCGAACCTGCGACCGAAGCAGCCGCGGGGTTCCGGACTGAAGAGCCTAGAACCGCTCGGCCACAGCGACCGGCCATTCGTGAATAACGATCACTTCTCGAAACATTACTTATGCTGATAAAAATGTTTATTCGTCATCTGTGCATATAAACTGTTACGAATAATAGATAAATCTTACATCCAGTGACATTCATTGTTCCAGTTCTTTGTCATTTATTAAATGATAGTACTTTTTGTTGCTTTTAGATTTTTGAAGATTTATTACTATCACACTAACGCATTCACAGAGCATATCGGTGTATTGTATCTCCTGAACCGTCTTCATTTTATGATAACTGCCACGCGGAGTGGCCACGCGGTTTGAGGCGCTATGTCACGGACTGCGCGGCCCCTCCCGCCGGAGCTTCGAGTCCTCCCTCGGGCGTGGGTGTGTGTGTTGCTTTTAGCATAAGTTATTTTAAGTAGTGTGTAAGTCTAGGGACCGATAACCTCAGCAGTTTGCTCACTTAGGAATTCACATACATTTGAACATTTTTTATCATAACAATATATGTGTTTCAGCACACAGTTTCCTTCAGCAAAAATTGAGAATCAACAAATCCGCTGTAGTTTTAACAAATAATGCGTTAACTTTTCTTCCCAAACTGCATTCAAAACAAAATTCTCTTTTTGCATTATAACATCATTCTAAACATGTGACCAGATTTCTTCGACATTTCATTGCCTATTATATGGGTGTAGTTTGTTGAGTGGCCCCCTTGGTCACTTACAGCAATAGAGATGAACTGCTTGTTTTTTCAAATCATGGGTAAGACATTGCTGCAAGAATTGCAGTTGTTGTAGAAAAGCGAAAACGTATTCCAATGGCCTCTTCAAACTTTCTCGATAAAAAGGTGGCCAGTTTGCTTCAGTATTATGAACTCTTTTATGCCTTCACACCCAGCGTGTCTTCGAAAATTTTTAAATCTCAAAGCGCTATGTAACTGCGTATCGAGAAACTACTCCACATTCAAACGGAAAGCTTACTCAGAGTGAATCCTAGAACACTTTTGGATGGCTTTTGGACGTTCAGCACCATTCCACAAACGATTTAGTTCTTTAGATTTAAAATCTGTTGATGTTAGTCGCTAGCAATTGAGTTCTCCTTTGTTCATTCATTTTGTAGAACTATAAAAACGAGCGAATTGTGAAGTTATATAAACGAGACACCCACATCCGATACGTTAGCAACCTTGGTACATGGGGGAATGTACTGCAGATTAACAGTTGGCTATATTCTCATCAGTAGTTACTTGCGCAAACTACTTCCGCATGTTAGTAGTGGGAAGTACTAGCAAGTGCAGAGTTAGCTTAACTCTGCACTTCGGTAGAGTAGCTGCCAAGACTTTAAGCTTATAAAGCATTTTTATGTGGCGTTTGTTACGCTGTAAAACAAATAAAGCTGTGCTCAAGCCGAAGGTTAGTTTGAAGACAGCAGTGCTTAACTAGGCATGGTGGTGTGCCCTTAACTTCCTCCCACCTCTGGACCAGCTTACATGATCAGTCAGAAGGGGAGCTACAGTTTAACATTTTCTCCAAAATGCGGTACAACTTCACTTGGCCATATTTCTCGTTGTCAGAGATTAAAGAAGCGTTACGTAATAGAAAAAATCTTAGAACTAATGGGGGACCGAATCCAAAATCTTTGGGCTTGGGGTCCAGAACGTAACCCATTGATTCACGGAGGGAAATCTGTATATGATCCATTAACAATTTATTTATCAAACAAACTACACTGAGACAAGGGTACAAAGTCTAGTCACAGAAGTCAGTGCAAGGCGTAAACAAAGAAAATACTGTGGCAACCTACGTTATTCGTTAGTTACAAACAATTTATTCATGAATAAAGTTGTTTGAATGATGTACTTATTGGAATAATTACTCAGATAGTAATTTATTCGAACAATGCCCAACTCCGCTGAGCACTTCACCTTGTGCTTCCTTCCTTCTATCCGTTCACTGCAGTTAATATTATCAACTGAAGCGACTCCTATTGGTTCATCTGCTCGATTTACGCACGGGAGCCAACAGTTTAGATGGATTGCAGTTTTCGTTAATTATAAGCAAAGCTGATAATTATAATCTCATGTCATGCTCCTCAACATAAACCTTTTTCATTTGTTCTGACCAAAATAAGTCTCAATGTCGGTGCGATTTTAGCAGGAGACTGAATGCGAGCATTGTTTTATCAGCTATTCCTCCACGCAAATTTACTGTTTCACAACTAAATCAGTGATCTTCACTAACATTTAGTATTGGATTATAACTTTAATTTTCTTTGTACGTGGTTCTTATAATCAAATTATCGCTGCTTGAGGCAGTGTAAACTCAAAACTATTTACCATATGGGTACCCAACTTTATGGGAATGATGTTCAGACTGTGCACTGCAGGATTTGCGTGTTTAGTAGTGTTAGTGTCGTGACTTGCCCTTAGGTGCCGGTACGGGTACGGCGAAGAAGGGTTTGAACACAAGTATTAGTGTGTATTACAACCGCAGACTGTCAACATGGGTCTGGACAACATGAACAGAACTTTACTAGTAAAGCTGTTTTTATCAAAATAACAGCAACAGTGCTGCTGCTCTTCGTGAGTATCGACGAATTAGAAGAATACGATTCGGAAGTTCACTGGCAATTTTGGAATTGCTCTAGGGAGAGGCCGATGACCAAGTGTGCCACAAATTGGTGAAGAAGTTCCCGCTCTAGGGAGAGGCCGATGACCAAGTGAGCCACAAATTGGTGAAGAAGTTACTGTTACTGTAGCTCAGACTTCCAGCAGTGCACGAGCTTGTCCCGACAGCTGAACATTCTAAACATTCCGTGATCCACCGTTCGAAAAGAATTGCAAACAATTATGAAATTGTTTTTAACTTAATAAACCGCCATTTGACTGGGTATTAGTGTATTTATCTTCTGTATTATCTAGAATTCGTCTTTTACGCCATTATCAAATACAGTGCTAAAATGCTAAGAACTTACAGCATTCCTCTTGTTAATGGCATAAAATCCGAAATGAAGATAATACGGAAGATAAACTAATGGCCATTAAAATTGCTACACCAAGAAGAAAAGCAGATGATAAACGGGTATTCATTGGACGAATATATTAAACTAGAACTGCTATGTGATTACATCTTCACGCAATTTGGGTGCATAGATCCTGAGAAATCAGTACCCAGAACAACCACCTCTGGCCGCTGTAACGGCCTTGATACTCCTGGGCATTGAATCAACCAGAGCTTGGATGGCGTGTACAGGTACAGCTGCCCATGCAGCTTCAACACGATACCACAGTTCAAGACTAGTGACTGGCGTATTGGGACGAGCCAGTTGCTCGGCCACCATTGACCAGACGTTCTCAATTGGTGAGAGATATGGAGAATGTGCTGGCCAGGGCAGCAGTCGCACATTTTTTGTATCCAGAAAGGCCCGTACAGGACCTGCAACATGTGGTCGTGCATTATCCTGCTGAAATGTAGGGTTTCGCAGGGATCGAGTGAAGGGTAGAGCCACTGGTCGTAACACATCTGAAATGTAACGTCCACTGTTCAAAGTGCCGTCAGTGCGAACAAGAGGTGACTGAGACATGTAACCAATGGAACCCCATACCATCACGCCGGCTGATACGCCAGTATGGCGAAGAATACACGCTTCCAGTGTGCGTTCACCACGATGTCGCCAAACACGGATGCGACCATCATGATGCTATGAACAGAAGCTGGATTCATCCGAAAAAATGACGTTTTGCAATTCGTGTACCCAGGTTCGTCGTTGAGTACACCGTCGCAAGCGCTCCTGTCTGTGATGCAGCGTCAAGGGTGACCGCAGCCATGGTCTCCCAGCTGATAGTCCAAGCTGCTGCAAACGCCGTCGAACTGGTCGTGCAGATGGTTGTTGTCTTGCAATCGTCCCCATATGTTGACTCAGGGATCGAGACGTGGCTGCATGATCCGTTACAGCCATGCGGATAAGATGCCTGTCATCTCGACTTCTAGTCATAAGAGGCCGTTGGGATCTAGCACGGCCTTCCATATTACCCTCCTGAACCCACCGATTCCATATTCTGCTAACAGTCATTGGACCTCGACCCGCGTGCACAGCAATGGAGAGTAAGTTTGTGATTATTGTAGTCAGGTTTTTAACATCTTCTTATTGTAGTAGCGGAACTTAGAAAAAGTAAAATTTTACCATGAGTGAGAAGTGTGGGCTTTGCCGTAGGTTCGTGAGTAGTGGATTGTGGTGTGAAACCTGTTCGAATTATTTTCACTGGGGGGGGGGGGATGCAGTGGGGAAGCCAGTGGGCATTCTGGTGAGATCCTCTCCTGGAACTGCAGGTTATGTAGCAAGAGTAAGTTGATAGAGGAGTAGGAGAGTAAGATCTGTGCCCTTCAGGTGCAGTTGAAAAACACACAGGAGGAGCTAGATAGGATGAGGAGGGAGAAGGGGGTTGGGGAATGAGAGCTGGCTGTTGGCAAGAGATCTCCTAGGAGAAGAAGATTTTCAGATAGTTTTACTATTGGTGTTTACAATAGATATGACCAACTGTCAGAGTCTAGTCGAGAGGAATCTCTAGTAGCTGTAGATGTAGGAAGTATGCAGCAGACCTCAGTAGTTACGGTGGCTAGAACAGTTGCAAAGTCGAAGAGGAAGAAGAAGGTTCTGCTGTTAGGTAGTTCTCATGGCAGAGGTGTAGGCCAGCAGTTGCAGGAAGTACTGGGGAGTGAGTACCAGGTCACCAGCATTGTGAAGCGTACTGAAGGATTGGCTCAGGTGACTGTTAACACAGGGGGGTTATGTGGGGATTTTACTAAAGAGGATCAGGTAGTGATTGTGGGTGAGGCTGGTAATAGTATTGATAGGGATGGGGAGTATGACATAGATGGTGACCTGGAAAAGATAGCCACTCAGACTGGCAACACGAATGTGCATTTCGTGGAACTGTTTCAGCGTCACGATCGGCCTCATCTTAATACAGGCGTCAGGCGTAATAACATGAGACTTGGGGGTGCGCTGATGACAGAAAGGATGGGTACTATTTCAGTGTTGTCGGTGGAGTCTATCAGCAGGACGGGTTTCACTAGACATGACCTGCACCTCAACAGGTATGGGAAGGGGAAGTTGGCAAAGCTTATAGGTGACAGCATAGGTGGGGTTGGTGGGATCACTCATGGCAAAATTCCTGCAGTAGTGGGTGTTAGAGCTGCACCTTTTTTAGATTGAAGTCAGCTGATAGGTATTCCTGCTTAAGGGAAGTCTCTCTAACAAAGGAACCACTTTTGACAAAGCTTAGGTATCCGACTAATGACGGAATTAGTATATTTCATCAAAATATACAAGGTATTAGAGATAAAGTTAGTGAGCTGCTTATAGATGTTGACTCTGAAATTATTGGTATATCTGAACACTTCTTAAATAAGGAGATAAAACAGAGGATTCCTTTACCAGGATACAAGTTGGCTGGCAGCTTTTCGGGGAGGTCTTTGCAGTGTGGGGGAGTAGCCATGTATGTGAAAAACGGCATCCCATTTGAGTCAATTGATGTTTCAAAGTACTGCACTGAAAAGGTGTTTGAATGTTGTACAGGTGTTGTTAAATTTAGTGGAGCTAAACTTCTAACTATTGTTAATTATAGATCCCCAGACTCCGATTTCACAACAATTTTGCTAAAGTTAGGGGAGGTTCTTGGTTCACTTTATAGGAAATACAAAAATTTAGTTATATGTGGTGACTTCAATATTAATTGTATAAGTGATGTGCAAGGAAGAGGATGCTGGTAGACCTCCTTAATTCATATAATCTTATGCAAACCGTATTCTTTCCAACGAGAGTGCAAGGGAACAGTAGAACAACCATAGACTTTCAGATCATGATGCACAAATTTTAACTCTAAAATATTTTTGTGGTGCAACACGTGTTAAATATAGTCATCAGATGTTTAGGAAAGCTAATCCAGTTGCTGTAGAGACCTTTGTAAACCTTATCAAGGAACAAGAGTGGCAAGATGTTTGTAGCGCTGATACAGTAGACGTTAAATATAATGCTTTTCTCAAGACTTTTTTCGTGCTCTTTCAAAGTTGCTTTCCGTTAGAACGTTCAAAACAGGGTACTAGCACAAACAGGCAGCCTGGGTAGCTGACTAGAGGGATAAGAATATCTTGTAGAACAAAGTGGAAATTATATCAAAACGTTAGAAACAGTCAAAATCTAAATGCAGCAGCCCATTACAAACAGTATTGTAAGGTGCTTAAGAAAATGTTATTAGGAAGGCAAAAAGTATGTGGTATGCAGACAGAATAGCTAAGTCTCAGGATAAAATTAAAACCATATGGTCAGTCGTAAAGGAAGTGGCTGGTCTGCAGAGACAGGTCGAGGATATAGAATCAGTGCGTAGTGGGAATGTCCGTGTTACTGATAAGTCGCATATATGTACAGTATTTAATAATCACTTTCTGACTATAGCAAGTGAACTAAATAGAAACCTAGTCCCAACAGGAAATCATATAGCGCTCTTAGAAAAAAGTGTTCCGAGATTGTTACCTGAAATGCTCCTCCATGATACTGACAAGAGGGAGATTGAGTTAGTAATTAAATCACTAAAGACCAAGAACTCTCATGGATATGACGGGGTATCTAGCAGAATACTGAAGTATTGTTCTATTTATGTTATCCCAGTACTTAGCCATATCTCTAACTTTTCCTTTAGGAGTGGTCGGTTTCCTGACCGATTAAAGTACTCGGTAGTGAAGCCACTTTATAAAAAGGGAGACATTGATAATGTTGACAATTTTAGACCTATTTCTATGCCATCGGTGTTTGCTAAAGTTATCGAGAAAGTTGTATATACAAGGTTACTGGAGCATTTAAATTCACGTAATTTGCTGTCAAATGTGCAGTTTGGTTTTAGAAATGGTTCAGCAACTGAAAATGCTATATTCTCTTTTCTCTGTGAGGTTTTGGACGGATTAAATAAAAGGTTGCGAAGGCTAGGTGTTTTCTTTGATTTAACGAAGGCTTTTGACTGTGTTGATCACAAAATATTACTGCAGTAGTTGGACCATTATGGAGTAAGGGGAGTAGCTCACAATTGATTCGCCTCTTACTTTAGGAGCAGAAATCAGAAGGTAATTCTCCGCAATATTGAGAGTGGTAATGATGTTCAGTCAAGACTCAGTTTTTACAGTTTCTAACTCACAATTCAACAAGAACCGTAATTTGATCAGACAGAATGGGTATATTATATGCGAGACGGAACAGTTCAAGTTCCTAGGCGTTCGGATAGATAGTAAGCTGTTGTGGAAAGCCCATGTCCAGGATCTTGTTCAGAAACTTAATGCTGCTTTATTTACCATTAGAACAGTATCTGAAATAAGGACACCTCAACACGAAAAGTAGTCTACTTCGCATATTTTCATAGGTTTATGTCGTATGGTATTATTTTTTGGGGTAATTCTTCTGATTCAAAAAGGGTATTTTTGGCTCAAAAACGGTCTGTTCGAGCTATATGTGATGTAAGTTCGAGAACCTCTTGTCGACCCCCATTCAATAGTCTGGGAATTCTGACATTGCCCTCACAGTATATATTTTCTTTAATGTCGTTTGTTGTTAGCAATATTAGCCTATTCCCAAGAGTTAGCAGCTTTCACTCAGTTAATACTAGGCAGAAATCCAATCTGCATGTGGAATGCATTTCGTTGACTCTTGTGCAGAAAGGAGTGCAGTATTCTGCTGCATCCATTTTCAATAAGCTACCACAAGAACTCAAAAATCTTAGCAGTAGCCCAAACTCTTTTAAGTCTAAACTGAAGGGTTTCCTAATGGCTCACTCCTTCTTTCTGTCGAGGAGCTCCTGGAAGAGCGAAAAAATTAAGCAAATTCCAGTGTTCCATTGTTGATTTTCTTTATTTAAACTTACGACGTGTCACCTGATTGTTTTTTTATAGTTCATTTTATCTGTTTCTAATATCGTGTTATAATTTCATGTATTGACTCGTTCCATGACCATGGAGACTTCTCCTTAAGTTGGTCCCACGGAACAATAAATAAATAAATAAATAAATACGATAAACCGCAATCGCGATAGGCTACAATCCGACCTTTATCAAAGTCGGAAACGTGATGGTACGCATTTCTCCTCCTTACACGAGGCATCACAACGTTTCACCAGGCAACGCCTGTCAACTGCTGTTTGTGAATGAGAAATCGGTTGGAAACTTTCCTCATGCCAGCACGTTGTAGCCGTCGCCACCGGCGCCAACCTTGTGTGAATGCTCTGAAAAGCTAATCATTTGCATATCACAGCATCTTCTTCCTGTCGGTTAAATTTCGCGTCTGTAGCACGTCATCTTCGTGGTGTAGCAATTTTAATTGTCAGTAGTGTGTTAGCTAACCTTAAAACATACTGCTCGTAATAGCAATAATTATTAGTCTCCAAATCAAGAAAATTCTGATGTAACGATGTTCAGTACATTGTCCTCAGTCACCATCAAAAATATCTTCATTTATAGCCATAACATTTATGTACAGTAACAAGGCGATTCACCGTAAAGATGACACTTAGGTGAGAACAACTGCAGCTACTGAAAACCGCTGTAGCGTTTCACAGAACAGCAACGGTTAACAATGAGCAGAGTGTTCTGTAGCTCCTGCCCACCACAAGCTGGCTCGCGAAAGGCGACTCATCGCCTTCTGTGTCTCACCAGACAGCAAATTATGGTTTTCGGAAAGCGCAGGTATTCGTAAGAGTGGGACACGGCGACTGCAGCATGGGCAGATCCACAGCCTTTACTGGAAGGTTGCTGGAGTCCAGTGGTATCAGGTGACGTGCTGGGTGCGATCAGAGTTATCAAGGTAGGAGTAGCAACATGTGTAAATTTGTAACTCCTATTTGTGATTTCAGTTCACCAGAAGTATTCTCAGCTGTCCTAGGAGGAGCTTTCAGATTCTTAAACTAAGAAGAAGAAGGAGGAATAAGTGTATATGGAAAATATCTGAACCATCTCCCTTTTGGTTATGATTTTGTACTATTTTCCTCTCGTAAGTGTTGTACAACAAGCAATGGAGATTTGCATGTTGGGAATTACTACGAGACACTGGACACCCACTGAAGGTAGCGGGGAACAAACGTGCATGGAAACCGTAATTTATAGTGAATGTAAGTAATGTATGTTCGACTATGGAACATGTTTACGACGAACAAAATAATTGTGTCAGTACATAGCACCAGGAATATTAATATGGTGTCCTTTTACGGTGATGAGCGTCACTATATACTACAATCAAGTGCCAAACAAACTGGTACACCTGCCTAATATCATGTAAGGCCCCCGCGACCGCGCAGAAGTGTCGCAACACGATGTGGGATGGACTTGACTAATGTCTAAAGTAGTGCTGGGGGGAACTGACACCATGAATCCTGGAGGGCCGTCCAAAAATCCGTAAGAGTACGAGAGAATGGAGATCTCTTCTGAACAGAACGTTGCAAGGCATCCCTGATATGGTCAATAATGTGGCCAAAGGAAGTATTTAAACTCAGAAGAGTGTTCCTGGAGTCACTCTGTAGCAATTCTGGACGTGTAGGGTGTCGCATTGTCCTGCTGGAATTGAGCAAGTCCGTCGGAATACACAATGGACATGAATGGATGCAGGTGATCAGACAGGATACCTACGTACCTATCACTTGTCAGAGTCGTACCTAGACGTAACAGGGATCCCATATCACTCCAACTGCATACGCCCCACACCATTATAGAGTCTCCATCAGCTTGAACAGTTCCCTGCTGACATGCGGGGTCTATGGATTCTTGAGGTTGTCTCCATACACGTATACGTATATACGCTCGGCACAATTTGAAACGAGACTCGTCAACAGTCCAATGTCGGTGATGAAGGGTCCAGGCGAGGCGTAAAGCTTTGTATCGTCCAGTCATCAAGGGTACACGGGTAGGCCTTCGGCTCCGAAAGCCCATATAGATGATGTTTCCTTGAATCGTTCGCACGCTGACACTTGTTTATGGCCCAGCATTGGAATCTGCAGCAATTTGCGGAAAGGGTGCACTTCCGTCATTGCATTTCTGTCACGTTGAGCGATTCTCTTCAGTCGTTGTTGGTTCCGTTCTTGGAACGGTACACTCGTGAAATGGTCGTACGAAAAAATCCACACTTAATCGCTACGTCGGAGATTCTGTGTCCCATCGCTAGTGCGCCAACTATAACACCACGTTCAAACTCACTTAAATATTGATAACCAGCTATTGTAATAGCCGTTACCATACTAACAACTGCGTCAGACACTTGTTGTCGTATACAGGATCTTTACATATCTCTGTATTTGAATACTGATGCATATACCAGATTTTTTAGTGCTTCAGTGTATACAGGGTGTCCCATTGATCGTAACCGGGCCAAATATCTCACGAAATAAGAGTCAAACGAAAAAACTACAAAGAACGAAACTTGTCTAGGTTGAAGGGGGAAACGAGATGGCGCTATGGCTGGCCCGCTTGATGGCGCTGCCATAGGTCAAACGGATATCAACTGCGTTTTTTAAAATAGGAACCCCCATTTTTATTACATATTCGTGTAGTACGTAAAGAAATGTGAATGTTTTAGTTGGACCACTTTTTTCGCTTTGTGATAGATGGCGCTGTAATAGTCACAAACATATGGCTCACAATTTTAGACGAACAGTTGGTAACAGGTAGGTTTTTAAAATTAAAATACAGAACGTAGGTGCGTTTGAACATTTTATTTCGGTTGTTCCAGTGTGATAGATGTACCTTTGAGAAGTTATATCTGAGAATGCATGCTGTTACAGCTTGATTACCTGTAAATACTCAAAATAATGTCCGTCAACCTCAATGCATTTGGCAATACGTGTAACGACATACCTCTCAACAGCGAGTAGTTCGTCTTCTGTAATGTTCGCACATGCATTGACAATGCGCTGACGCATGTTGTCAGGCGTTGCCGGTGGATCACGATAGCAAATATCTTTCAGCTTTCCCCACATAAAGAAATCCAGGGACGTCAGATCTGGTGAATGTGCGGGCCATGATATGGTACTTCATCGATCAATCCACTTCTCATGAAATATGCTATTCAATACCGCTTCAACCGCACGCGAACTGTGCCGGACATCCATCATGTTGCAAGTACATCGCCATTCTGTCATGCAGTGAAACATCTTGTAGTAACATCGGTAGAACATTACGTAGGAAATCAGCATACAATGCACCATTTAGATTGCCATCGATAAAATGGGGGCCAATTATCCTTCCTCCCATAATGCCGCACCAGACATTAACCCGCCAAGGTCGCTGATGTTCCACTTGTCGCAGCCGTCGTGGATTTTCCGTTGCCCAATAATGCATATTGTGCCGGTTTACGTTACCGCTATTGGTAATTGACGCTTCGTCGCTAAAAAGAACGGGTGCAAAAAATCTGTCATCGTCTCGTAATTTCTCTTGTGCTCAGTGACAGAACTGTACACGACGTTCAAAGCCGTCGCCATGCAATTCCTGGTGCGGGTGCAATCGATGTTGATGTAGCATTCTCAACACAGACGTTTTTGAGATTCTCTATTCTCGCGCAGTTTGTCTGCTGCTGATGTGCGGATTAGCCGCGACAACAGCTAAAATACCTACTTGGGCATCATCATTTGTTGCAGGTCGTGGTTGACGTTTCACATGTGGCTGAACACTTCCTGTATCCTTAAATAACGTAACTATCCGGCGAACGGTCCGGACAATTGGATGATGTCCAGGATACCGAGCAGCATACAGCACACGCCCGTTGGGCATTTTGATCACAATAGCCATACATCAACACGATATCGACATTTTCCGCAATTGGTAAACGGTTCATTTTAACACAGATAATGTATCACGAAGCAAATACCGTCCGCTCTGGCGGAATGTTACATGATACCACGTATTTATACGTTTGTGAGTCTTACAGCGCCATCTATCACAAAGCGAAAAAAGTGTTCCAACTAAAACATTCATATTTCTTTACGTACTACACGAATACGTAATAAAAAATGGGGGTTCCTGTTAAAAAAAAAACGCAGTTGATACCCGTTTGATCTATGGCAGCGCCATCCAGCTGGCCAACCATAGGGCCATCTGGCTTTCCCCTTCAAGCTAGACGAGTTTCGTTCTTTGTAGTTATTTCGTTTGATACTTATTTCGTGAGATATTTGGCCACGTCACTATCAATGGACCACCCCGTATACGGTGTTTCAGACTAATACTGACAAATTTCGAGAAGATATAGAAGGCGTCTTGAGGAACAAAACGAGAATAAGAGCCCGTATCCGGAAACGTCACCCAACGACGCTACAGAGCGTGAAGTTACAGGCGCTGGCCCGTGTATAATGTAAGAGACTCCCAGAGACGATGGAGATGGGTAAACCTATCAATTTCAGGCATGGGACACCGGTTCGGAAACTAATTGTCGAGGATTATAAGCGTTCTGAGACCTCTGACAGTAGAATACATGTACCGGTACTGTTGGTAAGATTGCAGAGTACGTAACATTCAGAGATAATAGTATGAACCAAAAATAGAGAAAAGTTCCTGAAAACATGGGCTTGAAAACGCATACCTAAGGAGCTGTGAGCACTTCTTCATCTTAGCTAGTGTGAAACACATCTGCTCCGTTGAACAAGTGCTCATAGGTCTTAAACTACACAGTTTAGAGCGTATCTTTACTAGATATTTCTTTTCCTTTAGCCCATACAACCACCTCCCAAGGTGTGGAAAGCCGAAAACTTGCTGTACAAGAGATGTACAAGTGTCGGCTGCTACAACTTCGATGCTTTATAGCGTCGCTGGATGACATTACCGGACACGGGTTCCTACCCTCATTTTGTTCCTCAAGACACCTTCTACATCCCCTCGAAGTTTATCGATGTAACTATGAAACACATGATCACTACACACACACACACATATATATATATATATATATACGCGCGCGTGCACGCGTATACTTTCTTCAATTTCTTCGTCATCTGCAGAGCTAGTTGGCATATAAACTTGTACTACTGTAGTAGGTATGGGCTTCGTATCTATCTTGGCCACAATAATGCGTTCACTATGCTGTTTGTAGTAGCTTACCCGCATTCCTATTTTCCTATTCATTATTAAACCTACTCCTGCATTACCCCTATTTGATTTTGTGTTTATAACCCTGTAGTCACCTAACCAAAAGTCTTGTTCCTCCTGCCACCGAACTTCACTAATTCCCACTATATCTAACTTCAACCTATCCATTTCCCTTTTTAAATTTTCTAACCTACCTGCCCGATTAAGGGATCTGACATTCCACGCTCCGATCCGTAGAACGCCAGTTTTCTTTCTCCTGATAACGACATCCTCTTGAGTAGTCCCCGCCCGGAGATCCGAATGGGGGACTATTTTACCTCCGGAATATTTTACCCAAGAGGACGCCATCATCATGTAATCATACAGTAAAGCTGCATGCCCTCGGGAAAAATTACGGCTGTAGTTTCCCCTTGCTTTCAGCCGTTCGCAGTACCAGCACAGCAAGGCCGTTTTGGTTATTGTTACAAGGCCAGATCAGTCAATCATCCAGACTGTTGCCCTTGCAACTACTGAAAGGGCTGCTGCCTCTCTTCAGGAACCACACGTTTGTCTGGCCTCTCAACAGATACCCCTCTGTTGTGGTTGCACCTACGGTACGGCTATCTGTATCGATGAGGCACGCAAGCCTCCCCACCAACGGCAAGGTCCATGGTTCATGGGGGGGGGGGGGGGGGGGTGAATATGGATTGGGGGACAGAAATGAAAGAGGAAGCCGCCTGGTAGAATTTTGCACAGAGCACAACATAATCATAACTAACACTTGGTTTAAGAATCATAAAAGAAGGTTGTATACATGGAAGAATCCTGGAGATACTAGAAGGTATCAGATAGATTATATAATGGTAAGACAGAGATTTAGGAACCAGGTTTTAAATTGTAAGACATTTCCAGGGGCAGATGCGGACTCTGACCACAATCTATTGGTTATGACCTGTAGATTAAAACTGAAGAAACTGCAAAAAGGTGGGAATTTAAGGAGATGGGACCTGGATAAACTAAAAGAACCAGAGGTTGTACAGAGATTCAGGGAGAGCATAAGGGAGCAATTGACAGGAATGGGGGAAAGAAATACAGTAGAAGAAGAATGGGTAGCTTTGAGGGATGAAGTAGTGAAGGCAGCAGAGGGTCAAGTAGGTAAAAAGACGAGGGCTAGTAGAAATCCTTGGATGACAGAAGAAATATTGAATTTAATTGATGAAAGGAGACAATATAAAAATGCAGTAAGTGAAACAGGCAAAAAGGAATACAAACGTCTCAAAAATGAGATCGACAGGAAGTGCAAAATGGCTAAGCAGGGATGGCTAGAGGACAAATGTAAGGATGTAGAGGCCTATCTCACTAGGGGTAAGATAGATACCGCCTACAGGAAAATTAAAGAGACCTTTGGAGATAAGAGAACGACTTGTATGAATATTAAGAGCTCAGATGGAAACCCAGTTCTAAGCAAAGAAGGGAAAGCAGAAAGGTGGAAGGAGTATATAGAGGGTCTATACAAGGGCGATGTACTTGAGGACAATATTATGGAAATGGAAGAGGATGTAGATGAAGATGAAATGGGAGATACGATACTGCGTGAAGAGTTTGACAGAACACTGAAAGACCTGAGTCGAAACAAGGCCCCCGGAGTAGACAATATTCCATTGGAACTACTGACGGCCTTGGGAGAGCCAGTCCTGACAAAACTCTACCATCTGGTGAGCAAGATCTATGAAACAGGCGAAATACCCTCAGACTTCAAGAAGAATATAATAATTCCAATCCCAAAGAAAGCAGGTGTTGACAGATGTGAAAATTACCGAACTATCAGCTTAATAAGTCACAGCTGCAAAATACTAACACGAATTCTTTACAGACGAATGGAAAAACTAGTAGAAGCCAACCTCGGGGAAGATCAGTTTGGATTCCGTAGAAACACTGGAACACGTGAGGCAATACTGACCTTACGACTTATCTTAGAAGAAAGATTAAGGAAAGGCAAACCTACGTTTCTAGCATTTGTAGACTTAGAGAAAGCTTTTGACAATGTTGACTGGAATACTCTCTTTCAAATTCTGAAGGTGGCAGGGGTAAAATACAGGGAGCGAAAGGCTATTTACAATTTGTACAGAAACCAGATGGCAGTTATAAGAGTCGAGGGACATGAAAGGGAAGCAGTGGTTGGGAAGGGAGTAAGACAGGGTTGTAGCCTCTCCCCGATGTTGTTCAATCTGTATATTGAGCAAGCAGTAAAGGAAACAAAAGAAAAATTCGGGGTAGGTATTAAAATTCATAGAGAAGAAATAAAAACTTTGAGGTTCGCCGATGACATTGTAATTCTGTCAGAGACAGCAAAGGACTTGGAAGAGCAGTTGAATGGAATGGACAGTGTCTTAAAAGGAGGATATAAGATGAACATCAACAAAAGCAAAACAAGGATAATGGAAAGTAGTTGAGTTAACTCGGGTGATGCTGAGGGAATTAGATTAGGAAATGAGACACTTAAAGTAGTAAAGGAGTTTTGCTATTTGGGGAGCAAAATAACTGATGATGGTCGAAGTAGAGAGGATATAAAATGTAGGCTGGCAATGGCAAGGAAAGCGTTTCTGAAGAAGAGAAATTTGTTAACATCCAGTATTGATTTAAGTGTCAGGAAGTCATTTCTGAAAGTATTCGTATGGAGTGTAGCCATGTATGGAAGTGAAACATGGACGATAAATAGTTTGGACAAGAAGAGAATAGAAGCTTTCGAAATGTGGTGCTACAGAAGAATGCTGAAGATTATATGGGTAGATCACATAACTAATGAGGAAGTATTGAATAGGATTGGGGAGAAGAGAAGTTTGTGGCACAACTTGACTAGAAGAAGGGATCGGTTGGTAGGGCATATTCTGAGACATCAAGGGATCACCAATTTAGTATTTGAGGGCAGCGTGGAGGGTAAAAATCGTAGAGGGAGACCAAGAGATGAATACACTAAGCAGATTCAGAAGGATGTAGGTTGCAGTAGGTACTGGGAGATGAAAAAGCTTGCACAGGATACAGTAGCATGGAGAGCTGCATCAAACCAGTCTCAGGACTGAAGTCCAAAACAACGGTTCGAGCGAAAGGAGACCCCAGATACGTCTAGATACGACATTTGGCTCTTCAGTGGATATATATATATATATATATATATATATATATGTGTGTGTGTGTGTGTGTGTTTGCGTGCGTGCACGCGCGCGTATATATATATATATATATATATATATATATATATATATATATATATATATATATATACGCGCGCGTGCACGCACGCAAACACACACACACACACACACACACACACACACACACATATATATATATATATATATATATATCCACTGAAGAGCCAAATGTCGTATCTAGACGTATCTGGGGTCTCCTTTCGCTCGAACCGTACACGCCCCACACCATTACAGTCTCCACCAGCCTGAACATTCCCCTGCTGACATGAGGGTTCATGGATCCATGAAGTTGTCTCCATACCCGTACACGTATATGCGCTCAGTAAAATTTGAAACGAGACTCGTCCGATCAGGCAACATGTTTCCAGTCATCAACAGTCTAATGTCGGTGTTGACAGGCCCAGGCGAGGCATAAAGCTTTATGTCGTGCTCCGAAAGCCCATATGATGATGTTTCGTTGAATGGTTCGCACCCTGACGCTTGTTTATGGCCCAGCATTGAAGACTGCACCAATGTGCGTAGGGGTTGCACTTCTGTCACGTTGAACGATTCTCCTCAGTCTCGTTGGTCCCATTCTTGCAAGATCTTTTTCCGGCTTTTGCCATCCCTGCAACAAAATTTTTTTCATAAGTGACTGAATAAAGACTGAAAATAAGTTATAGACACTGTCAAAGACAGTAATGACAAACAAACATTGAAATAAGTGTCGTGAAAACATTAAGTCATTAAAAGAACCAACATGTTTATATGTAATTGAAATAAAATCACTGACAGTGTAAAATTATTATTATCATTGTTCTTGTTCGTTTTATGAAAAAGGACACTTTCTTTTGTCTTGTTTCATGCAAGTAGGTGTCAATCGCCGCTATTGTTGACGAAATCTGTAAAAACGCTGCCTGTCTGCTCTCGTCTGATGATGTAAGTGTAATTCTGCCGAGTATAGATTCTAAGATTTATGTGTTGCCTTTCATTTATCCAAAAAGTCATTTTCTGCTTCCCCATCCCATCATATTAACTGATTATCTGATTAGACGTTTACTTGCAGTATTGCTTAGTCAATAGCGGTTAGACGTCCTTGAATTAACAGTAAATATAAATTCATATTACACGGCCTTAATAACCTTGAGAGCATAATATAAATATTTATATCTGCAAGATTAATGCGTATGTAATTAAAAGTATTTTTTTGGTCCGAGAGAGAGAAAACTAGAGCATTAGTCAAAGTTACTGGCAAAGATTAACTTTCTTGGCGGCCTACGGTCGCATTTCCATTCATTACGTAAAAGTTATTAATATCAAATGCAAATTAGTGAGTGTGAATGTTTATATCAGCCACTGCCATAGATATGTTCAAAATAGCCGGGACACAAAAATTAATATCATATGCATGGGCGCTTGCTTGTGACTTGGGAAAGGTTATTTAAACGGCAACCACAGCCACATAATTTATCTTTTCGCTTCGTAAGAAGCCAGTTCGCGCTCACGGTCGATTATTGCCCGATCGCAAGCATAGCGACTGCCAAATTAGCAGCAAATGCAATTTCTATCGCGATCGCCATAATTTGAAGCGAGCGCGAATTTCAATTCTACTAATGCGTTACACGTACACAAAATCAAATAAAAGGTAGGCAGGGGCTAGTATAGGCTGCAGCGATGCCGGAGATTTGATGTATTGGCGGATTCCTGATATTCACGATACAGTCGTACGGGAAAATCCCCACTTCATCACTACGTCGGAGATGCTGTGTCCCATCGCCCATGCGACGACTATAGCACCACGTTCAAATTCACTTAAATCTTGACAACCTGCCATTGTAGCAGCAGTAACCGATCTAACAACTGCGCCAGACACTTGCTGTCTTGTGTAGGCGTTGCCGATGCAGCGCCATATTCTACCTGTGTGTGTGTGTGTGTGTGTGTGTGTGTGTGTGTGTGTGTGTGTGTGTGTGCCGCTATTGTACTGCATGGAAGCGAAACATATATAGCATGCAAACCATCAGGACGAGGATCCAGATCCGATGGAAGGACTTACACTAATGTCTATACTTAGGCATAACAGACAAACCCTAAAACATTCAGGCCATGAGATGGTCATGCTTTGGTGTATACATGGAACTCGTTCCACATTCCAGTATTATGAGACCGAAAATATGAACCACCATAAGGTCCACAAACATCATTCTTGTGGAACTCACGACAGTTTGATGATCCATGGAATCCAGTAGATGAGAGGCACCGGCACCCCAGTTGATGCTGTGTTCCTTTACTTCCAGAAGGAATTCCACACAACTCTATACTACTGTTAAGACAACAAAACAATTTGAAAATTAATGATTCTGCACAATAGTTGTATGTCACTTTATTAAAAATATCAGTTTCGTTCGAGCAACAGACCGTCCTCAAGTACAAGAAAAGATATTAGTTAACGATTTAGCTAATGCAGTTTTTTAAACCTGGTAACGGTCTCTTGCTCGATCGAAACAGATATTTTTTGTAAAATGACTAAAGATATTGTGCAAAATCATGATTTTCCAAAATCGAAAAACAAAGAATAAAAAAGAGCTGTATGCCATCGCATCCTAAAGGTAATCAGAATAATAAATGACGGAAATCGAACCAGCATGGTTATTAGATTCAAGCCTTCCTGTCATACATAATTAAGTAAACCGTTCTTAGTAGGAAGAAGCCGCCAGATGTGAAGAAAGTAGCCTCGAGCGTACTGCAGAACCGTTACTGTTCATGAATTACATAACTGTCCCGATGAATAACATCATAGCACCATAAAGTTTTATTGGATAACTATATTACATAGGGTACTCGCAATGCTTTAGATATGTAGCAGACCTACGGTCAAATTGAGGAAGACTTGAAAATTTTATAACGGAAACAGAAGGGAAACAAGTTTGACTTTCTATAAGAACTGGAAATAATTATTCACAGCAAGAAATTTGAAAATGTACTTTACCTGCAAATGGGAAAAGACGGGAATTTCTAGTTATATTATAGATTAATTCTGAATTGATTGTGTGGCTACGACAGTAACATACTTCAGATAAGTAAGCAGTTGTGGCTTAAGAGTTTATGTACTTGAAAAACATTAGTGACTAGAAGAGGTTTCAGTTCACAATATACAATGTCACGATGGTTTTGCTCGTAAGTCAGCGGCTATTCATAATTTTAGAAAAACGTTACAAATATTCTATGACGCAAGCTTCAGTACGGAATATTTGGGCAGCATGTATAATCATAGTCTTATCTAGTGACTTTTGCTCGTTAGTAAATCTTAACATTTTCATGTTTTGCGGATAAAGTTCTTAGCTGTCGACTTAGTAGTACTCTGTAGAACAGCTACGAAGGTTAACCTCGCTCAAAGCCTAGGCGACCGAATGACGGCCTTATGGGTCAATTGTGGAGCAAGATATGCACATATATACATGATGTAACGGATATTTGTGTAGATATTTTTATACCTGGTACAGTGACATGCACACACATCAGCGTGTTGGGTGTCTTTCCTGTCTCGAAAAGTCTTTCCCACAAACACGTCACAAACATTATGATCTGATGTTTTCTGCTCGATTACTGCACCTCTAAATGGATTACGCCTATCAGTAACAAACTAACCGTTTTGCGTCCACGGGTCACACTTCTTACCTGCTTCCTAGGGAAAAATAAGTATTAATGACTTGCTCTAACCAACCTAAAAACAAACGACAAGTAATAGCTATAATTATTAGTCGGCAATTACTGATGTAATATTGTTCAGTACACCATCCTCAGTCACCAGTAGAAATATTTGAACTTACAGCCGTCACACCCTGTATAAGAGACCCGCCTGCGTGGCCGAGGTCGCAAGGTCGGCGCCACCGGCAGTGCGGCATGGACGGCTGTTTACGTCTACGCCGCGGAGTGTTGGGCGCACGAGGTTGTCTACCTCGTTCGTTTCTCGCAACTACGCTGTACGCACAACATGGCTCGCTCATACTGAAAGTCAGCCATCAAGATTAGCTTCGATATTGGATTTGTGTGACCCAAAGCTATCGAAATCGAACCGCGTACGGGAAGAGATCAAAATAGATCTACACTAGGCATTCACCTCTATTACGAGTGTAGTGTCGGTAGCTGGACCGACACCGTGATGTGGATTGCTGAAAAGGAATGCTAAACTAACGCTGTGGCCGATAGTGCACGCTCGGCATAACGCAGACGGGCGTGAAGTCTGGAACATGAGAACTTATGAATGAATAAGAAGAAAAGTATGTAGATGCTTTTTACTTAACTTTTATTGATTCCTTGGAATACATCTCTCTTGAATACTCGTACGCTATAGGCACTGATACAAATGGCTCCTTGCTAGTTCGTAGCCATTAACTTCTGATGGCTATTCGGTCTCTCGGCTAATGAGAGAGAAAGGCTTCGTACAACTGGGCGATAGCTAGGTTCGCGTACAACTGGGCGGTAGCTTGGTTCTCGTACAACTGGGGTCGAGTCCACTCTCGTATCACGAGACCTGCCTTGGTGGTGGCGCTAGGTCTGCGATCACAGTGGCGACACGCGGGTCCGACATGTACTACATGGACCGCGGCCGATTTAAACTACCACCTAGCAAGTGTGGTGTCTGGCGGTGACACCACATTCCTCCCCCGCAAATCGGCGAACGGTCGTGTAATAAGGCTTCCGCCCGCCGTGGGGAGGACCACATGTTGACGTATGCGATGAGGTGGGGAGCCTAACAACAGGCGAGGCTGTGCCACCCGCACCCGGCCATCCGGTCCGAGGGGAGCTAGGAAACGCCTGCAAAACTAGTCCAGGGTCCACGTCAACATGCGGTGTATGCGCCCGTAAAGAAACATGAGGGGCCGAAGTGTCGACCTCCATTGCGTCGGGGTAGCCGACGCGCGATGACGTCATGTGGTCCGGAGCGGGCGGGAGTTCCATGGCGGAGGACAGCTGGTCACGGGAAGCGATCGGCGGCGCGTGACCCTGGGAGGCGCTTGGCGGCTGCAACGAAGCGTCGAATGCGGTCGGCGGCGGCGGCGGCTGCTGCTGCTGCTGCCGCTGCGGCGGCGGCGGCGCGTCGCCATGGGGCAAAATGGAAGGCATCGTCGGTAACACCTGGGGATGAGGCGAGCCAGTAGATGGGTCCCCAGGGCGCTGACCGGACGGCACCGTCGCTGAAAGCAGACGGGGAGCGGCAGAACCCGAGCGACGACAGAGGCGCAGCTGATTGAGATGCCGACGCACCTCACCAGAGGCCCCCAAAACCAAATACATCGCGCGGCCGAGGCAGCGAAGAATGCGCCCTGCGAGCCAACGCCGTGAACCTCGATAGTTGCGATAAAATACAACGTCGCCTGGAGCAAAAGCAGGAGTCTGCCGCTGCACAGGAACCTGATGCGGCGGATGCAGCAAAGACATCAAGGTGCGATGAGGACGACCGTGGAGCAACTCAGCCGGCGAGCGACCATCTCGGGGCTGAGAGCGATACGAAGACAAAAAGAGCAACAATGCGTCCTCCCGAGAATGCGACTCTTTCAATTTCAACATCTGCGACTTGAAAGTCCGGACCAATCGTTCAGCGGCACCGTTGGACTGAGGCGAAAACGGCGCGGATGTCAGATGTTGAATACCATGGGCCTGGCAGAATGACTGAAATTCTGCGGACATGAATTGTGGGCCATTGTCGGAAACAATAGTCTGCGGAAGACCTTCAATGCAAAAGATAGCAGACAACGCTTGGATGGTGGCGGAGGACGTCGTGGAAGACATCCGGACAACAAAAGGAAAATTACTGAAGGCGTCGACCAGAACCAACCATCGAGCATTCCAGAATGGACCAGCAAAATCAATGTGCAAGCGTTGCCAAGGGGAAGTGGCTTTTGGCCACGCAAAGACTTTCCGCGGCGGTGCGGACTGTTGTTCGGCACACGCCGGGCACGAAGAACACATATTCGTAATCGCAGCATCGATTCCGAACCACGTACAGTGCTGACGAGCAAGTTGTTTCGTTCGCACTATACCCCAATGTCCTTGGTGAAGAAGCCGTAAAACAGAGGACTGTAACGAACGTGGGACCACGACTCTGGACTGATCATTATCAGAACGCAACAACAAAACACCACGACGAACAAAAAGTCTGTCCTTGTGAGCAAAAAATCGGCGAACCAACGGATCCTCGATCCTAGACTGTGACAAAGGCCATTGCGTAGCAACAAAACGTAAAACAGTAGCAAGGACAGGGTCAGCAGCTGTGGCTGTAGCTACACGACGAAAATCAATCGGAAACGATTCGACCACTTCATCGGTTTCCGAATCAATGAACATGCAAGCAAGTTCGGAAGAATCGAATGCTTTATCCTCAGCAACAGGCAAACGGGACAACGCATCGGCGTTTCCGTGCTTAGCAGTGGACCGATACAAGATATCGTAGCGGTACTGCGAGAGGAAAATAGACCAGCGAATGAATTTCTGCGCTGTACGTGGAGGTACAGGCTTGGTCGGATGAAAAAGCGATGTCAAAGGTTTGTGGTCTGTGATGATGGTAAAGTGACGACCATACAAGAAATCATGGAACTTCGTAACACCAAACACGAGAGCCAAAGCTTCTTTCTCTATCTGTGAATAATTTCTTTGCGCAGACGAGAGCAATTTGGACGCAAAGGCAATAGGGCGATCATGTGAGCCAACTTTGTGCGCAAGCACAGCACCGATCCCGAAATCCGATGCATCTACCATCAACAAAAGGGGTTTCTGGGGATCGAATGGCGTAAGGCAAGTATTAGAAAGCAACGCCGATTGCAACTGGCGAAAGGCGCGTTCACATTCCGGCGTCCAGAGAAACGGAACACCTGTACGGCGTAAGCGATGAAGCGGAGCTGAAATGAAAGAGGCATTGCGCACATTCACTCACACCTTGTGATTCGAGATCGTGTAACGTTCTTGCGACCTCATCACGCAATGCGTGGGGAACATTGCGCGCCCTGAAAAATTTCGGTTGCGCGTTTACCTTTAGTTCTAAATGTGCTTCATATTTTTTAGCGCAACCTAAGCCCGGTGCAAAAATGTCTGCAAATTCGTCACACAGCCGAGAAACACTGTCTGTAGGCACAGTCTGATTCACTGATAGGACCTGATTTACAATAGACATGTTAAACAACTTAAATAAATCTAGACCAAATAAGTTCACTGCAGAAGAAGAACGAAGAACGTAAAATGACACAAGTTTTGTTTGTCCCTTGTATGTTGCAAGAAGGCTGCACTGTCCTAACACAGGAATTTTCTGTCCGGAATATGTAGTTAGCTTAACATTTGCGGAACGCAACGGAGGTGTGCCCAGCTGTTTGTACGTGTCGTGATTGAGCAATGAAACTGCAGCTCCGGTATCGAGCTGGAATGGTATCACTTTGCCTTCAAAGTCTAAGTCCACAAAAAGTTTATTGTCCTGCTGACGACAAGAGCGACTGTTTTGTGCAATTGGAACAGACACTGATACAGAATCACTGGCTAATTGACGTGATTTCCGGCGACGTCGACGCACAGTTTTTGTGGGACGATCACAGTCACTGTTAGAGAAAGTGTCACTGGGCGAAGTGGAATTAACGACATGAATGTCCATAGGCGAAGGTCCACGAGCCTGAGAGTCCTTGGTTCGATTCCGGCGCGAAGCAAAGGGCCTGGAATGATTGTGATTGTCTGATCTGAGCTTTTTCTGGCAAACACTTTGAACATGTCCTTTCTTATTGCAGAAAAAGCAAATAGCTTGGCGTGACGGGCAATGTTCACGCGAATGTCTAGTAGCACACCGCGGGCATGATTTCACGACATTTGTGGGCTGGCGCGGCACACCTGGCTTAGCACGCGGCGGTCGCTGTGCGTCCGTGCGCGAGGCCCGGTTACCGGGCCGCGCAGCGCGTCCAGCGGGCCGGTTAATGTAACACACGGCTGGCGAAGTTTCAAAAGATTCCTGAGCACAGTCAAGTGTGTCCTGTCTATCCAATATGTCTATCACTTGTTGAAGGGAGGGATTAACTAGTTTCAAAATTTGCTCCCGTATGCGAACATCAGAAACGTTCTGTGCAATTGCATCACGCACCATTGTATCTGAATAAGAAAGACCACAGTCACATTCAAAGGCACAGTCCCTAGTAAGTCCTTGCAATGTTGCTACCCACTCCCTATTAGTTTGACCGGCCGTACGTTTTGTACGAAAGAACGTATACCGTTTTGCAACCACATTAACTGTTTCTTTAAAATAGGCATCTAATGCAGACAAAATTTCCTCGTAGGACAGAGTTGCTACGTCGCGTCTGGGAAACAATTTCACTATCACACGGTATGTGGACACACCGACACAAGAAAGCAAAAACGGCTGCCGCTCATTACCTTGAATTCTGTAGGCAGCAAGGTGGAAGGCGAACTGACGAGACCACTCTTGCCAGGTCTCGTGGTTCGGGTCGTAGTGCCTAAAAGGCGGTGCAACGGCAGGTTGTGGCTGCGGTAGCGGTGAAGCGGCTGCGGCCGCATCGGTGTGCAGCGCACGTTGACCCTGGACGAGCTGTCCAAGGGCATCCAGTAACGCCTGCGTCTGCTGATTCTGCAAGCGATAAAATTCGGACAGTACATCTGGAGAATGTGGCGAAGCCATGACACAAATAAATGTAAGCAATCAGAAATAAATGTAAGCAATCAGAAAAAGGTCCTTTTCCCTCGTCGCCATTAATTGTAGTGTCGGTAGCTGGACCGACACCGTGATGTGGATTGCTGAAAAGGAATGCTAAACTAACGCTGTGGCCGATAGTGCACGCTCGGCATAACGCAGACGGGCGTGAAGTCTGGAACATGAGAACTTATGAATGAATAAGAAGAAAAGTATGTAGATGCTTTTTACTTAACTTTTATTGATTCCTTGGAATACATCTCTCTTGAATACTCGTACGCTATAGGCACTGATACAAATGGCTCCTTGCTAGTTCGTAGCCATTAACTTCTGATGGCTATTCGGTCTCTCGGCTAATGAGAGAGAAAGGCTTCGTACAACTGGGCGATAGCTAGGTTCGCGTACAACTGGGCGGTAGCTTGGTTCTCGTACAACTGGGGTCGAGTCCACTCTCGTATCACGAGACCTGCCTTGGTGGTGGCGCTAGGTCTGCGATCACAGTGGCGACACGCGGGTCCGACATGTACTACATGGACCGCGGCCGATTTAAACTACCACCTAGCAAGTGTGGTGTCTGGCGGTGACACCACAACGAGTACTGTGGTTTACCTTAAATTGATCGGTGACAGTATGTGATAAAAGCTGTGTGTGAGCATAAGAATGGGCTGAATTTCAGACATTCAGACGGCAACGTAGAGACCTTGTCAATCGAAAAAGTGGTTCAAATGGCTCTAAGCACTATGGGACTTAACATCTGAGGTTATCGGTCCCCTAGACTTAGAGCTACTTAAACCTAACTAACCTAAGGACATCATACACATCCATGCTAGAGGCAGGATTCGAACCTGCGACCGTAGCAGCAGCGCAGTTCCGGACTGGAGCGCCTAGAACCGCTCGGCCACAGCGGCCGGCTCTTGTCAATCGATCACGTAGGAATCGGACTCCGCACTATTACAGATTTTTAACTTCTCTTAGACGTTCCGGAAGACGTCGTGGTCAATTGTTTACAGCCATACGGACGCGTACTTACCCACGTCGCCAAAAAATGTTCTTAACGGTGTGAGGCAAGTTCTGATAGTGCTTACACGGCATGTCGCGTCTTATCTCCTTATTGGTGGCTGTAGATCGATAACAATTTACGACGGACAGACCAGTACCTGCTCCGGTTGCGGCAAGGGGACCACGTACGCATAGAGTGCGTCCAAAGGAGGATAAGTCAAGTACCGACGGGTGAATCTGTATGCACACCCATGACAACATCTATGCGTCTTACGTACGCTGTCGCCATCCGGAAGGATTCCCCTTTGCACTACAGTCTGGAACCGCGCAACCGCTACGGTCGCAGGTTCGAATCCTGCCTCGGGCATGGATGTGTGTGATGTCCTTAGGTTAGTTAGGTTTAAGTAGTTCTAAGTTCTAGGGGACTGATGACCTCAGAAGTTAAGTCTCATAGTCCTCAGAGCCATTTGAACCATTCCCCTTTGCATGTTCCCCAGAACCGAATGACGGATGATCCCATGACACGTCGGCACAGGTGGATAACAATGCTACCAAGATAATGTCGGGCAAGAGACCCCCGCTGAGCAGCTGCAACAGTAGTTTGATGTCACGGGAACGGAGACGAATACGGAAATCGGCCGGATGGTGGTACCGATGGCCGCTTTTGTTCCCTATAGCCAAGACGACGAGGCTTCCAAACAGCATTCAGACACAGTTATGGACATACCACAGCGCAAATAGATGCCAACAATACGGAAAGAGAAAACATTTCGCAACACCCGACGACTGTTTTCTTTGCACCGGAGAAGATCAGCACGAACAGGCAGACGATGACTACAATATAGTACAGAGTGCTGGAGTTTGTGACGACAACTGACGTTACACCACTGAATGCGATGACCTACTCTATACCCGCGAGATCTTTAAGGCAGATCCCCAGGAAGTCCCAAAACTCGGAAGACATGGTCATAACACCTGAAGCTGAGAAGGTCCGGCCTCAGGATATTTCTTGGCAGAACTATGCCGCTGACAGTGAAGAAATGCAGCCACCACAGGTATCACAGTTGAGGCGATACCACCCACAGAGCTCACTTAATAATTGACGATGGCCGAGTCACTAACATCATCGACGCAGACCGCACTGACAAGGACAGTGTACGCCTAAAACGAACGCTCCACAACATGAAGGACGTCAACAGACTACCCGCATCGCATCCACTGATAGTAATACCATACCAGCACGGATCAAGAAGATCTTATCAAAGATATGCTACATGTGGCATATACATACAGCACTCTTTTTCAGGAAGTATACGAGGACGAATTCCTCTCCTCTATGGTTACGGCAACTTGATGTCACCTGCTTCAGAAATCGGTAGGAATATAGCGATGCTCCGTAAGAAAGGCATCGGAGCAGAGGACGCCACTTGCCTGCCATCGGCACGCGGAATGGCTGTAACAGTACTTGGAGTGTGGCTTATCAACATCTATGCGCAGTCAGGTACAGACAAGTGAAGAGAACGGTCACATTTGCGGAAGAAATAGCCCCGTTCTTTTTAGGACGGCATGCTCATTACGACTTCAGTTGTGTGCTGGAGCCGAAGGATCAGTTCCCACGTTATAACACGGGCCCAGAACTGAGAACTTTGGTACGAGATATGCGCTTAATAGATTCGTGGGAACACGTCCGTAGAGACCGAACCCTATATACAAACGCAACTGATCACTCTTCCAGCTGCATCGATCGCGTCTACGTCACGCGCCACCTCCAACAAGACGTCCAAGGCGCAGAACTATTGCCATCAGCCTTCACCGACCACACGGTATATATCTGCACGATCACCCTCCAAAGACTGCAGGTGTGGCGATGCTGAGGCCTATGGAAAATGAATGTGGCCCACCTTAAAGCTCGAGAGTGTCACCAAGTTGTTGAAGAAGCTTGGCAGTCTCGTGAGGGGCGTCCACGGATATACCCTACTACATTATGTTGGTGGTTGGCATGTACCAGACCGGTGATCCGGCGTGCATTGATTGCGTTGGGGCTCGACATTCACAGTGCAGATGGCAGACTTTAAACTTCTATTTCAGGATATGACTAGAATGCACGAACCAAGCCCCCTCTCTTGAACAACAGGTGCTGGTACAACCAGCCAAGGCAAAAACCATTACGTGTTTTCATCCGGAAGGAGCAGCAATCTGTGTGAGGACAGTAGATCGAGTGGTGGACAAACGTCCTGCACCATGTCATTAACGACCGTAGCCAGCGCCGCAGAATTTCAATACTTGGCATTGACACAGAGGACGGCACGCATCTGACGATCGAAAATGACATAGGATATGCCTTCGTTCACCATTATTTACGATTATAAAGAAGAATACGAGAGGAAGGCCCTACAAGACGTTACACGCTCTTGGGACGCTCGATCAAGAGGCGAAGACCACACTACTGGAAGAAATTTACGAGGACGAAGTGTCAGACGCAATAGGCAAGCGGGTGCTCAATAAGTTTCCTGGACCGGATGGAATATCCTTGGAGATTTATCGGACCACTCAGCTCTTGATGGCTCCCTGTTGGACTGAACGCTGCCGCGATTTGATGTCTCTCAACGTGCCACTTCCGCCTACCTTTGTAGAGGGGCTGATCATCTCAGTATCTAAACCTTGAGGTGGCACATGACTCAGAGACTACAGCCATAACACTAGTTAAGTGTGGTTTCATGGTTGTTACCAGATTGATGGCGGCACGATTTACAAGAACACTACATCACGTGATGTCACTTAGCCAGACATATCTCGGCGACGATAGCAACTCGGCAGATACCGCGATTCGACCGTGCTGGCGGCTAGATGGAGTTTTGATGTTCACGGACTTCGACAGAGCCTTTGAGCGGGTCAGTCAGACCTAAGTTACGAAAGTGTTGACACAAATGAAGTTCCCACAGCCCTACACGGCCACAGTAATGCGGTTACTACACGGAGTCGCCTCTAAAGTGCTTGTTAATGGCTGACTGGTAGGGCCCCTTACCATTATGAGATCAACCCGATAAGGATGTCTCTTATCCCGATCATATGTACACTCTCCCTTGAACCACTTCCCAACGGCCTTCGCCAACGCTTGACAGGACTTACGATACGAGGACACACTTTTCAGTGGAAAGCATATGCGAACGACCTATTACTGGTGGTTCGTACTGGCAACAACGTAAGTGTGGTGTGGGACTGGCTCAATAGATGTGGTGCCTGTACGGGTAGCCGTATGAACGTGGACAAATCGATCGACCAGAATATTTGTACTGTACTACCTGCTGACTGCGTTGTACTCTTCCAGATACGGGACAGTATAGAGTGTCTGAGGATCGTGTTCACGAATGACGTATGATGCACGGCGGCGATCAACTTCCAAGAGGTTTCTTCAAGCTATCCGTAATGGTGCCAGAGCGAACGGGTTTCGCGCCGTAGACATGGTCAACATGGGTCGCCCACGTAAATACATACTTAGCGTCACGCATTCCCCACTATGCACAGATTCTTCCGATGCCGAAGATAATTGCTCGAAGCATACAGGCAGCATTTAGATACTTTGTCAGCACGGGATAACTCTTCAAGATCCGATGCCCTGAGTCTACCCAGTGGCAGAGGAGGCCTCTGGTTCGCACACGTTCACGACCGGAATGGTGGCGATTTATCTCAGTGCGATGTTGAAAATGTGGGGACTCTTGATAGACGAACTAGCACCTGCTACTAGAATAGCGCCGCGGATAGTGAAGAACATTTCCCGACCATTTCATCATATCAGAGATTTTTTCCTTGAATATAGCTACATCATGACAGATCTACCAGCCAACAGACCGGCGACAGCTAGTGACATCTACCGAGTGCTCACTAGCAGGCACCCCGCCAACCCTGTGGAAACACGGCACCCCACAATCCACTGGTCGGTGATATGGCGGGCAGTTTTTTATTTATTTTATTTATTTATTTATTGTTCCTTGGGACCAAATTAAGGAGAAGTCTCCATCGTCATGAAACATATCAATACATGAAATTATAACACGATAGTAGAAACAGATAAAATGAAATATAAGAAACATATTCAGGCGACAAGTCGTAAGTTTAAACAAAGAAAATCATCAATGTAACACTGGAATTTGCTTAATGTTTCAGCTGTTCCAGGAGCTCCTCGACAGAATAGAAGGAGTGAGCCATGGGGAAACTATTCAGTTTAGACTTAAAAGTGTTTGGGCTACTGCTAAGATTTTTGAGTTCTTGTGGTAGCTTATTGAAAATGGATGCAGCAGAATATTGCACTCCTTTTAGCACAAGAGTCAAGGAAGCGCATTCCACATACAGATTTGATTCCTGCCTAGTATTAACTGAGTGAAAGCTGCTAACTCTTGCGAATAAGCTAATATTGCTAACAACAAACGACATTAAAGAAAATATATACTGTGTGGGCAATGTCAGAATTCCCAGACTATTGAATAGGGGTCGACAAGAGGTTCTCGAGCTTACACCACATATAGCTCGAACAGCCCGTTTTTGAGCCAAAAATACCCTTTTTGAATCAGAAGAATTACCCCAAAAAAATAATACCATACGACATAAGCCTATGAAAATATGCGAAGTAGACTACTTTTCGTGTAGAACTGTCACTTATTTCAGATACTGTTCTAAAGGTAAATAAAGTAGCATTTAGTTTCTGAACAAGATCCTGAACATAGGCTTTCCACAACAGCTTACTATCTATCCGAACGCCTAGGAACTTGAACTGTTCCGTCTCGCTTATAATATGCCCATTCTGTCTGATCAAAATATCGGTTCTATTGAATTGTGAGTTAGAAACTGGAAAAACCGAGTCTTACTGTGATTTAGTTCAAATTATTTTCCACAAGCCACGTACTTATTTCATGAACTACATTATTTGATACTGTTTCAATATTACACACGAGATCCTTCACTACCAAGCTGGTGTCATCAGCAAACAGAAATATTTTTCAATCACCTGTAATACTCGAAGGCATATCATTTATATAAATACGAAACAGCAGTGGCCCCAGCACCGACCCTTAGGGTACGCCCCACTTAACGGTGCCCCATTGGGACTGAACGTCACTACCACTCTCAATATTGCGGAGAAATACCTTCTGCTTTCTGTTCTTAAAGTAAGAGGCGAACCACTTGTAAACTACTCCCCTTACTCCATAATGGTCAAACTTCTGTAGTAATATTTTGTGGTCAACACAGTCAAAAGCCTTCGTTAAATCAAAGAAAACACCTAGCGTTCGCAACCTTTTATTTAATCCGTCCAAAACCTCACAGAGAAAAGATAATATAGCATTTTCAGTTGTTGAACCATTTCTAAAACCAAACTGAACATTTGGCAGCAAATTATGTGAATTTAAATGCTCCAGTAACCTTGTATATTCAACCTTCTCGATAACCTTAGCAAACACCGATTGCACAGAAATAGATCTAAAATTGTCAACATTATCCCTGTCTCCATTTTTATAATCACTACCAAGGAAGCAATGATGGAAATAAAAGAAAGGTTCAGGAGTGGAATTAAAATACAAGGTGAAAGGATATCAATGATACGATTCGCTGATGACATTGCTATCGTGAGTGAAAGTGAAGAAGAATTAAATGATCTGCTGAACGGAATGAACAGTCTAATGAGTACACAGTATGGTTTGAGAGTAAATCGGAGAAAGACGAAGGTAATGAGAAGCAGTAGAAATGAGAACAGCGAGAAACTTAACATCAGGATTGATGGTCACGAAGTCAATGAAGTTAAGGAATTCTGCTACCTAGGCAGTAAAATAACCAATGACGGACGGAGCAAGGAGGACATCAAAAGCAGACTCGCTATGGCAAAAAAGGCATTTCTGGCCAAGAGAAGTCTACTAATATCAAATACCGGCCTTAATTTGAGGAAGAAATTTCTGAGGATGTACGTCTGGAGTACAGCATTGTACGGTAGTGAAACATGGACTGTGGGGAAACCGGAAGAGAAGAGAATCGAAGCATTTGAGGTGTGGTGCTATAGAGGAATATTGAAAATTAGGTGGACTGATAAGGTAAGGAATGAGGAGGTTCTACGCAGAATCGGAGAGGAAAGGAATATGTGGAAAACACTGATAAGGAGAAGGAACAGGATGATAGGACATCTGCTTAGACATGAGGGAATGACTTCCATGGTACTAGAGGGAGCTGTAGAGGGCAAAAACTGTAGAGGAAGACAGAGATTGGAATACGTCAAGCAAATAATTGAGGACGTAGGCTGCAAGTGCTACTCTGAGATGAAGAGGTTAGCACAGGAAAGGAATTCGTGGCGGGCTGCATCAAACCAGTCAGTAGACTGATGAACAAAAAAAAAAGAACGAGTACTTTAATCGGTCAGGAAACCGACCACTCCTAAAGGAAAAGTTAGAGATATGGCTAAGTACTGGGATAACATAAAGAGAACAATACTTCAGTATTCTGCTAGATACCCCGTCATATCCATGAGAGTTCTTGGTCTTTAGTGATTTAATTATTAACTCAATCTCCCTCTTGTCAGTATCATGGAGGAGTATTTCAGATAACAGTCTCGGAACACTTTTTTCTAAGAGCGCTATATGATTTCCTGTTGGGACTAGGTTTCTATTTAGTTCATCTGCTATATTCAGAAAGTGATTATTAAACACTGTACATATATGCGACTTATCAGTAACACGGACATTCTCACTACGCACTGATTCTATATCCTCGACCTGTCTCTGCAGACCAGCCACTTCCTTTACGACTGACCATATGGTTTTAATTTTATCCTGAGACTTAGCTATTCTATCTGAATACCACATACTTTTTGCCTTCCTAATAACATTTTTAAGCACCTTACAATACCGTTTGTAATGGGGTGCTGCATTTAGATTTTGACTGTTTCTAACATTTTGGTATAATTGCCACTTTGTTCTACAAGACATTCTTATCTAGTCAGCCATCCAGGCTGCCTGTTTGTGCTAGTACCCTATTTTGAACGTTCTAACGGAAAGCAGCTTTCAAAGAGCACGAGAAAAGTCTTGAGGAAAGCATTATATTTATCGTCTACTGTATCAGCACTATAAACATCTTGCCACTCTTGTTCCTTGATAACGTTTACAAAGGTCTCTACAGCAACTGGATCAGCTTTTCTAAACAGTTGATAACTATATTTAACATGTGTTGCACCACAAAAATCTTTTAGAGTTAAAATTTGTGCATCACGATCTGAAAGGCCATTCACCTTTTTGCTCTTCTAGCAATGAGGAATGAACAAAAATGTTGTCTATGGTTGTTCTAATGTTCCCTTGCACTCTCGTTGGAAGGACTATGGTTTGCATAAGATTATATGAATTAATGAGGTCTACCAGCGTCCTTTTCCTTGCACAATCACTTATACAATTAATATTGAAGTTACCACATATAACTAACTTTTTGTATTTCCTATAAAGTGAACCAAGAACCTCCTCTAGCTTTAGTAAAAATGTTGTGAAATCGGAGTCTGGGGATCTATAAATAACAATAGTTAGAAGTTTAGCTCCACTAAATTTAACCACACCTGCACAACATTCAAACACCTTTTCAGTGCAGTACTTTGAAACATCAATTGACTCAAATGAGATGCCGTTTTTCACATACATGGCTACTCCTCCACACCGCAAAGAGCTCCTAGAAAAGCTACCAGCCAACCTTTATCCTGGTATAGGTTGCCTCTGAATTATCTCCTTATTTAATAAGTGTTCAGATATACCAATAATTTCAGAGTCAATATCCATAAGCAGTTCACTAACTTTAATACCTTGTATATTTTGATGAAATATACTAACTCCCTCATTACTCGGATACCTAAGCTTTGTCGAAAGTGGTTCCTTTGTTAGAGAGACTTCCCTTAAGCAGGAATATCTATCAGATGACTTCAATCTAAAAAATGTGCAGCTCGAACACTCACTACTACCGGAATTTTCCCATGAGTGATCCCACCACCCCCACCTACGCTGTCACCTATAAGCTTTGCCAACTTCCCCTTCCCATACCTGTTGAGGTGCAGGCCATGTCTAGTGAAACCCGTCCTGCTGATAGACTCCACCGACACCACTGAAATGTGACCCATGACTTCTGTCATTAGCGCACCCCCAAGTCTCATGTTATTACGCCTGACGGCTATATTAAGATGAGGCCGATCACGACGCTGAAACAGTCCCACGTAATGGACATTCGTGTTGCCAGTCTGAGTGACTATCTTTTCCAGGTCACCATCTATGTCATACTCCCCATCTCTATCAATACTGTTACCAGCCCCACCCACAATCACTACTGATCCTCTTTAGTAAAACCCTTACATAAACCTCCTACGTTAACAGTCATCTGAGCCAATCCTGCATTAGGCTTCACCATACCAGCCATGATGCACTCACGAACAATGTAGTGATTGGTAGTTACCGGTAAACAAGTCACCGGACCCCGACTCCACGCCATCAGTATGCTGAACTCGCCAGTATGACAACTGGGTCAGATTGAGACTACGAAGCCCATCGTCTTATATGTGACTCCTCTGTGGAAGAGTGGCATCTAGTAACGAACGTGAGTACCTTCCTTCTTAGCGTAGGGCATCAAGCCATTAGTTATTCGAGAACACATCGTGTTATATACATAAACCAGATGCATTTTTAAATTTGAGTTGTGTCCTTTACAAAAGTGTTTTGATTGTTCTCCTACTTTTGAATTGTAAAAAAAAAGGTGAATTTGTTTAATTTGAGTTGATTTCTTTTCAAAAGTATTTTTATTCCTCCCTACGTTTGGGTTTTAAAGAAATGGCCGCTAAGCGTGCTTGTACGGTGCCGCTCGATTTTGGGGAAAGCTGGTTCGAATCCTGGTGGTGGAAAAAAGTTTTCACTACCAATTTTTGGCCGGTAATGGTAGGAGAGGTGGTATCGTAAGGTTCCTGAACACCAGACTTTGGCCAATATCAAGGTTTAAATAGCAAACCTACCCACAGTGTCTCGTGAAGCGGGGGCATGTGTCACTGTTGACAGTGATTCGTCCGTTGGATGGGGACGTTAAGCTCAGTACTCCTCTTGGTGTTATTCACGAGTATAAGCTATGTGCCGGAAACGGGTTTCACCCCTCCCTTCTCTCGTCGTCATCGTCATCATCACCATCATCATCATACAATACAAATATTACATTACACACACACACACACAATACATACATCTAGTATTGCAAATATTGTAGTGGAGCACGTTGCAAATAAACAAACAAAACAACCTTGTATAACAGCGAGGAACAAAAGCAGGACGTCTGCGATAGCTCTCAGACCTCATCGTGAACGACGTGACACAGCAGTGAGACATTGAATTCACATTAGGCGAAACGGTGGCTCAAATCACCATTCGGTCATCCAGATTTAGCTTTCCCATGCTTCCCCAAAATCGCTTAAGGCAAATGTAGCTATAGTGTCCTTGAAAAGGACACGGTCGAAGCACTTTCTTTATCCGAGCTTAAACTTTGTCTCCAATAACCGCGCCATAACCGAACCTGTCTTTCTTCCTTCAACTGACGAAAGAGGACTTTTCCTGGAGTGCAAGGGCAGTGGTGGTGACAAGGTGAGAAGTGACAGATACGTTTGTAGTAAGACTAGTATCCTTCATTCCATGTATATTTTGTATATTGGACTCAGTACTTTTTAATGATGTGAAATGGGAGCCGGCAACCTGATGACTAATAAATTGACTCTTCAGACACGTTGATGTCTAAGATAAAGGTAATTCCACAGTGTGACTGAGTGCTGCAACATTGTTATTGTTTACAGAATAACAAGGCTACCTTACATCCTAGAAAGTGCTAACACTAAATGGTGACTTTTTGCTACTGAAGATAGCCGTCTCCGAGACGAGTCCCGCTCGGTCGATCGTTGCAACTACCTTCATTACCACCATAAGGGTGCAGCTAACATGTCAAATACGTCATCGGGATCAGGTCTGCACCGTCACCTTTCCTCGAGCAAACTCTTGTGGGTCGTTGCGCCCACTTCAAGAGGCCACCCTTATACACGCCCTTGTGTATTCTCATAGCGTTTATAGGTGATAAAGGAAAAATAACTTTGCGTCCAGTCAAAGTGTCGAAATCAGGACTCGTGTGTGAAAATGCAAGGTTCCCATCGATATTCAGTGAAGTGTACGTACAACTTGGCCGTTGCCATCAAGAGCAATAAACAACATACCTTTAGCTGGTCGAAAACTGCTCCAGCAAACCCTTCTGCTCAGGTTATCGGGTCATATCACATTTATGGCGCCTGTAGCATGCACAGGCCGCAATAACTGCTATGGAGCCGCTATCTTAATGCTATCGATTATCGGCATGGGTCGATGTTCTTGATAGTCAATGGCTGAACCTCTGGATGCTGAACCAGTGATTAAAAATTACTACCATATTTTATTATTAATACAAGGACAAACTTTTAAATAGGTTGAGGCATAAATCAGCTTAAGCAGCCAACGTGGATCTACATACCCTTTCGTCCGATTAATACATCATTTTGTAAAGTTGGCTATGGCGATCAGGCTTATGTCATTAACAAAACACAAAGTGCCGTCTTTTTCTGCTATCTACAAATGATGTAAACGTATTGCAGTTGCCTTTTTTTCATGTACCGGCTTTGTGCTTCACTACACGCTAAACTTTCACCACACTTGCTTCCTACTTTTCTTCAAGATACTGCTGTTTCTGTGATTGCGGAAACCAGTGTGTTTTATGTAGTTATAATGGCCTTCCTGTAGTATGATAGCTGGGATGTTGAATAATTAACTAAGTCGTTACTGTGTTATTGACTTCTGCTCGTACAGCTTAACGATACCGCGCTAGCTTAATGGGCAGGGAGGTGAGTCTGACACAGGTCGAATCCACAGGTCAGATTAAAGACAATGAGGGTGGTACACAGCCTACACGGGCGTAGTCTTTTTAGATAGTTTCCCTCGATCATTTAGATAAATACCGCTTTGGTTTCCGACTTCTGCCGCGATACACAAACAGTTAAAATACACGGTACAAAGTTTACGTGATCTACATGAAGGTGACCCACTCGACTTTCATCCCTCAGGTTAACTCAGGACTGTGCTGGCAGGAAAAATATCCGATCACGAAGACAAAATAAACTGTTGCCAAACTATTAAAAGAAGACCCCATCACAAGCGAATGCGGTGAATAGGAAGAAGAACATATATTGGATGAGAAAAAAAAACTGTTCACTTACATTATCATTCACGAGCACATATGAGACTATTCACAGACAAATATTTCACATGCTGTCAAAGCAGCACATACGTCTCTGGGCAGCAAGTGGAGTCATGGGAGAAATGGTATGATTCGAACTGTATATTAGCAGGCCAATAAAAGTCAAATTTTAGGACAATCGTTAGAATTTCTCATAGATTTATAATGAAATGCAAGAGTGCAGAAATTTATAATAGCTTTCGAAGAATTTCGACTGTAGAATTTCATGCAAATGTTGCATGGGGGCTTAATTATATAGAATGCAAATAATTTTAATTTTAGTAGCTGAATGTCCGGCTACGAAGTCTCGTAACCGGTTGGCCCTGACTAGTATTACTCCGCAATCTGACTCTCATAGAATAACAACAAAGAATGAAAGAAAATTTCCGTTAACACAATTAATTAATTAAGTCCCCAGCAACTATAAAACCTAGGAAACAACAAAACACAAGTGTAGCTGTTCTGTGTGTGGAAGTGTGATTCATCGTACACATCTGGCACGGTTCTTCCTCAATAAGACCAGATATTTTAAACACCATTTATACTGAAGTAATTAAAAAAACCAGAAATACTATAATTGAACATAGAAACCAGAAATACAGTCTAATACAAGAACCCGAGCCAGATGCTTTGTTGACTGAACCTGTGACCAAGAGGCATTATTGTTTGACATTAAAATATGTAACCTCCCCGCAATAATGAAAGAGAAAATTATTTAAATGTGAGTGGTCATCGTGGTAACTGTAACCTCACCGTAATTATTTTTAAATGATATGAATTGAATAAAAATGCAAATAGAGCCAAATGTTAGCTTCCCACAGTAATAAAAGTCAATGATAATAAAAATGTGCAAAATTGTTAAGTCCCCACAAAATTAACGATAAGATCAACCTGATAAATTTTATAAGGTCATCTGCGCTGACCTTAGGCACTGTGCAATAATCAACCTGATAAAATTGATTCTGGGAGGAAAAGCAAAGGAAATATTGTTTCAATTGTAACGATTATTTTCTTAAAAAGATTGCTTTGAGAACAAAATTATTATTGGGGCAATTCTTGAACAAATTAATTACAGTTAACATATATTACATTATCAGATGTGCGCAATGCTGCTTCATTACCTTATTTAAAAAATATACCTCGCCCCGAACCTTGACCAGAGGCCCATGTCGACGCCCGCCGACTCCTCACACACAACTCCGACTATCTCGCGCGCGCTACTAGCATTGACTGAACTCTCGCGCGGTCAAGCGCAGACTAGCAACGATAAATAACTCTCTGGTCAGAGATTCTGTCATGCCTCGCCATCGCTGCTACTGAATACATACGTGTTTCAAATATTAAAAAAAAGGAATTTTTTACCTTCATATATATTGACGAAAAGCACACTCTGATCATTACAGCATCCCCAATCCAACAATATCTGGTGTCTAGCCCATCAAAACAATATGACAACATCTGAACAAGCACTCTCCATGGGAACTTCTCAACAACGACTCACCACTGCTACATTTCAACAAGCACTCCCTACTGCTACTTCTCAATAAGCACTGCCCACTGCTACTTCTCAATAAGCACTCTCCACCACGACTTCTCGATAAGCACTGCCAGTGGAGGCGGCGGAATAAAACTCTTTGGCGCAATCTCTGGCGCTGTGACTCAGTGTAGCCACCTTTCATATGCCCCTCCTCCACGAGCTAGAATTTGATGGTATTTTTTCCAGCATTGGTGGTGAAAATACCACCAAATTCGTCCAAAATACAGACAAAAATAAAAGATAATATAAATATGTAAATATCACATAATTAGATAAATTTTGGCTTTGCACTGACCCTTCAATAACCTAATATATAAAATACAGTAAGGAATCAAATGCTTTCACACATGTGATTTTACGCAATAGTTTACACAAGTATCATTCAATCAGTGGCACCAGCAATGACGAATAGGTGCAGGTAAGAGTCTCATAACATTTCATAAACAGTAAATAAACAAAAAAATCAGTTTATACAAATATTCACATAAAATCTTGTTAATATATCAATAAACAAGTAGTTGACAGTTCCAGCAGTAGCACCCAGCAATGGTCAACAGGTGCAGACACCAACGAGTGACATTATTTCAGTAGAAACAGTTCCATCAGTGGCATCCAGCAATGTTAAACAGGTGCAGACACCAACAAGTGACATCATGTCAGTATAAGCAGTTCCATTAGTGGCACCCAGCAATGTTGAACAGGTGCAGACACCAACAAGTGACATTATGTCAGTAGAAGCAGTTCCATCAGTGGCACCCAGTAATGTTGAACAGGTGCAGACAGCAACAAGTGACATCATTTCAGTAAAAGCAGTTCCAACAGTGGCACCCAGCAATGTTGAACAGGTGCAGACACCAACAAGTGACATTATGTCAGTAGAAGCAGTTCCATCAGTGACACCCAGCAATGTTGAGCAGGTGCAGACACCAACAAGTGACATTATGTCAGTAGAAGCAGTTCCAACAGTGGCACCCAGCAATATTGAACAGGTGCAGACACCAACAAGTGACATCATTTCAGTGGAAGTAGTTCCATCAGTAGCTCCCATCAGTGTTGAACAGGTGCAGACACCAACAAGTGACATTTCAGTAGAAGCAGTTCCATCAGTGGCACCCAGGAATGTTGAACAGGTGCAGGTAACAGTCTATAATATTCACTATCACTAATTAGACAGTTCATCAGAGTTCATCAGCAGAAATTCTAAGTGGCACCCACCAATGTTAAACAGGTGCAAGCACGAACAACAGTTTGAATGCACACACAATTGCTTTTACAAAATTATTATCAATGCTCTTACACTAAACATACAAATTATAATAAACACACAAATGATATCAGATAATTGTCATATTAACTATTACAATACACAAGTAACAGTAAACCTATAATAATTATGGGTGTCAGTGCAAGCCACAACAAACAAGTAAAATAAAATTTAGGAGATAGGTCGGTACCAATTATTTGGGATTAGGAAACGAAAACACACAAAACACACTCACTCATCTTTCATCCACATTAAGTGCTACTGTGTAGTTGAATAGTGTTAACTTTGTAAATGCAGTTCTGTCAAAGATTTGATGTTCAACATGTGTATCAAGTAGTAGTGGCAGCAGTGTATAACAGTCAGTAATAGTTAGTCAACGTCATAGTCATCATGTCAAGACCAGTGTTTGCCAAGCCAAATCAAAATGTATGGTTGCTGAACAACTGTCAGTGTGCCAAGATATGCAAATGCTTCCTCTCTCCAAAAAAGTATATACTGCTTAGTGATTTAACAAAGTGTGTGTGTAGACAATCTTCCTTCCACTTGAGTGTTCTAGTCTGGCATCTTCATCCTCCTTGTTCCATATAAACCAACAAAAGAATATGCTCCTCACTTACTTTACCTCTTATCCACCAAAACTCCAATAATCATCAGCATCACATAATCTTAATACTTCAATAATACCTCTTATGTCGATACATATAAACCTTATCATCAATATCATTTACCTTACCTCTTGTTCACCAAAACTCCAATAATCATCAACTTCACACAATCTCAATACCTCAATAATACCTCTTCAATACGTCGACACATATAAACCTTATCGCCAATATCATTTCATTTCCATAACAACTCTTTCCTCTAGTCAGTCTCCTCGAACAAGTACAGACAAAATCCTAGTGCAAACTTCAATTCATCATCCCATACAATCCGAAGACACAATGTCCACACACAACCTCTGTGTAATCCATCTGACCCAAATATTCTACTCATCATGAATCATAAAATACATTTTGGTTACCTTGTCCATCATTAAATAAAAGAAATGCATACATGACCTCTAACAGCCTTTAGTTTGAATAACTTTCAGTAAGTAGGTGCGAGTACGTAGTATGAAAGATCACATAAGACTTTGAGTGAATAAATCGTAATATTTCACAGTGTGTACACCACTTCAAGAATCATGGCAAAACAGAAGCAAACATGTGGAGTATTTCTTGTGTCAAGTGTCACTTGCTATTTCAATTGCTCACGAAGAATGCAGTGTAATAACTGTCAATGGTCTAAACCTAGTGTTGGTGTGTCATGTCGTTAGCTTCCTTCCTAGTAACATAACTTTATACAGCTTCCATAAAACCTCCAGCTCATGTGACTTCTATGAAGTTTCTTGTACTAATGTCGTTCGTCAAATTATAGCAGTTCATTTTCTTATCTTAAAAATATAAGGCACTGAGCGTAAGCAAAACATGCAATAGCGAATAAATATACAAGGAGAACAGAATGTCAACAAGTGGATGCAGCACAATTCCTACAACGAGGCTCTGCCAAGCGAACAATCTATAATTAATACCATAGTGTGACCTAAACTCCATGTTTGTACACCGCATATCAGCATTTCTATGTACTAAATTAAAGAGTAGTTATGACAACAAACAGAAATGTATAAATATGCAATCCATACGCAAAGCAGCAAATATGTATCTTACATAATATACAGTCATTAGCATCATGTCAGCATAAGCAAATAAATGTTCATATGTAATCTTAATAAGTAAACATGAAGACGCAAGCAGATAAATCACAAAATATAACCTACACATAACCATATCAGCACGACTAATCAGATGACAATTATAATTTAAATAAATAAGCACAGCAGGCACATAATAGAAAAATATGACATCAGTGAAAAAGCAGTGCAGCCAAGCGATGCATAATATACGTAAGTAACAACCCTGTTCATTAATCAATCATTGTCAAAATCAGATAACACAAAGTATAAATCACGTAATCGCGAGCAACAAATTACGTCTCAAGTACGTACCTAAGTGGAAATATGTTACCTGAAAAATAAACTCAATTAATAGTTACCTTTTTAGTTTATTACTTTCTTCTTCGAAATTACATTCTTCCTGAAATTTTCTCGATAGCAAGTCGTCTTAACGTCGGACACACACAGAATTTACCTGAAGTTCTTAAATATTTTATACAACCGTATCCTGAAAAATACTGAAAGTTAATAACATAATTTATCAAGTCACTATAGCTTTTCACTGAATTTAATCGGAGAAATTAGATTGTGTATTTGTTTACGGCTGTCAGTGCATTCGCACTGAGCGCTCGATCAGCTGTAGGTACGCGTGACGTAGGAAGTAATTGTTTGCGGTCAACGACTGCCATGTGCGCCGCACAGACTTGGCTGTTGCTTTGAGTAAGTGCCGCCGCCGAAACATGGCGCGGTATCCTTGTACTCTCTGTGTGTTTACGTATAACTGTTAGTTTCTCAAAAGTATGTCATTCCACAAAAATTAGGAACAGCATAATTACGAATAGCGTCTAGCTGCTCTGGATCAGGATGAACACCTTCTGTACAAATAATATGACCAAGAAATTTCACCTGAGAACGACCAAATTCAGATTTTTCCAAGTTCACTGTAATGCCAACTCTTGCAAAAATACGTAATAATGAATCCAAAATTTTGTAATGCTCTCTCCAAGAACGTTTAGCAATAAGAATATCGTCAACATATGAAGTGATATTGACACGAAGATAAACAGGTAAAATTTCGTTTAAACCACGAATGAATGCTGCTGAAGATACAAGCAAGTCCAAACGGTAATTTCCGAAATCACTTTTGGGTAAAATAGTCATATCCGGTTATTCTTTACCGACTCTCTAGATAGATTGATAGCTGAAGAGTTGTTTTGATAGATACAAAGAATAGTAAAAGAGTAGGCAGCGGTGCAGAAAACTAAAAGGGAAATAGCACCACTACAGCTCGGGGCCCTGTACACGCTACGGCACATATTCACTTAGTGTAGTGAATCCCCTGAGGACATAAATAGCCGCACATAAATTCTAGTTTGTGACTTATTGGCCAATTTGGTGGAAGTGCGTGCATAAATTGATCTAACCATGAAAATGGATGTATGTCATTCTTAGAATTGCGAAAGATCTTAAATTTCCGAACAGTTAAAAAGTGTTTATAGTCAAAGTTTTCGCCTCGTGGCGACAAAGACCTACCGCGTCTCTCCCAGTCCCAATGCCGATTATTGTCAAATTCGCGCGCCTGGCGCTCTCTTGTTGCTTCTCGTAAATGAAATAAATTATTTTCTTCAAAGCCCTCTGCTATCGGTGATTCCAAATTTCTTCTACCGTCTTTTCCTACGATTTCGCTTTCAATTTGTTTGACTTGCTTTCGTAATGCCTCAAATTCCCTTTTAACGCGTTCGTTAAATTTTCCCTGATTTTCAACATGTTTCTTTATGTTCTGGTACTCTTCGGTTTCTGCAAATGACAATGGAGCTGTATCATCTGAATCTCTGTCCCAATGTAAACTAAGATTTGTCAATTTATCTGAAATCTCCTCAACTCTTTCCGATAAGTCACCTATTTTTTCTTTCTGTTTATTTACGTCTTCCGTAAGTGTCGCGACTCGGGTTTCAATATTGACACATTTAGTAGTTAACTGTTCATATTGTTGTGTTAGGTTATTTATTCTGTCATTTGGTATGGATTCCTCGATTCTATCAAATATTTCTTCCGTATCATGTGCACGTTGTAAATTTAACTCTGAAAATTTTTGTATTATCACGCGATCTCTTTCTTCCTGTTCTCTGTCCTGTTCCTCTTGTCTAATTTCTATTGAAATTAAACTATTATTGTGAGCATTCAAAATCGGGTACTTCTTCTCTAATTTCTTTCTTTAATTCATCTTTCATGTTTTTGAAACATGCCCCTATTCGTGAGTCCAACCATGTTTCCATTGTTCCCATATCTGTTTTAATTGTTCCTAAATCAGTTTCTAACCGTGTTGCCAAAGTTCCCATCTCTGTTTTTAATTCAGATCCTAACTGTGATCCCAGTGAGTCTAACCGTGTTTCCATTGTTCCCATATCAGTTTCTAACCGTGTTGCCAATGTTCCCATATCTGTTTTAATTGTTCCTATTTGTGAGTCTAACCATGTTGCCAAACTTCCCATCTCTGTTTTAAATTCAGATCGTAACTGTGATCCCACTGTTTTTAATTCAGATCCCAAATTAAATATTGCACTCATCAACTGCTCCATATTAACTGGTTCGAAATTCTTTTCGCCCTTAACATTATCCGAAAAACCAACTTCTTCCGTCAAAGCTGTAAAGCTATCTGTGTTCGATACTATTCCAGAGTCTTCTGTCATTAATCTCCTGTGTTGGCGAGTTCGCCATGTTAACAATTTCGTCATTCTCACTATTCATCATTTTTGCCTTTTTCATCGATCGCGTAGTCATTTACAAAACATACAAAACTCGTTACTATACGAAAATTACACACAATGACACTTTATCACCAATAATACCATTCACACGAAATGCTTCCCTCAAACACTATTAACGAACAATTGAAATCTTCATAATAGCACAAAATTGTCAGACCTGTATACAAGACAACGAAAATTAAATTCTGCCAAAATACCATTAAAAGAATGACAAGACAACTACAAATGTTCAGTTACCAAATCTACACATGCAATATAGACTACAATTACTAAACTACAAATTACTACAACAATACTACTGTCTGCTATTTTTACAATCAGAAGAATTCCAAGGGACGATCCGAAGCAGCGGTCGCCACGTGCATGGGGGCTTAATTAAACAGACTGCAAATAATTTTAATTTTAGTAGCTGAATGTCCGGCTACGAAGTCTCGTAACCGGTTGGCCCTGACTAGTATTACTCCGCAATCTGACTGCATAGAATAACAACAAAGAATGAAAGAAAATTTCCGTTAACACAATTAATTAATTAAGTCCCCAGCAACTATAAAATCTAGGAAACAACAAAACACAATTGTAGCTGTTCTGTGTGTGGAAGTGTGATTCAACGTACACATCTGGCACGGTTCTTCCGCAATAAGACCAGATATTTTAAACACCATTTATACTGAAGTAATTTAAAAAAACCTCAAATACTATAATTGCACATAGAAACCAGAAATACAGTCTAATACAAGAACCCGAGCCAGATGCTTTGTTGACTGAACCTGTGACCAAGAGGCATTATTGTTTAAGACATTGAAATAATTAAAGAAAAGGAATGTTTTGCCTTCATATATATTGACGAAAAGCACACTCTGATCATTACAGCGTCCCAAATCCAACAATATCTGGTGTCTAGCCCATCAAAACAATATGACAACATCTGAACAAGCACTCTCTATGGGAACTTCTCAACAACGACTCACCACTGCTACATCTCAACAAGCACTCCCTACTGCTACTTCTCAATAAGCACTGCTCACTGCTACTTCTCAATAAGCACTCTCCACCACGACTTCTCGATAAGCACTGCCAGTGGAGGCGGCGGAATAAAACTCTTTGGCGCAATCTCTGGCGCTGTGACTCAGTGTAGCCACCTTTCATTGTCTTTGAATAATCACCATTACTTAGGAATGTCGTGCCCTTTTCAGGGTACACACTGCGTTCACAATACACTCAAGAGAAATATAATTAGAGATGCACTGCACGACACCACTGGGCCCAAACCATACTGACTGTTGGGAACGAAGCTTCTTTCGGTGGTACAAAAACATTCTCGGACTTCGCTACGTCTGTTCTGATAAAAACCTCAAGCTTTCAACGATTGCCACTATTATCTTCGTCAGGAGTAACTGATTGTTGTGGCTGTTTTTTTCTTTATTTCTATTTAAACTCCCCAAAAAAGGGAGGACTCGCAGTGGACGAAAAACACTCTTCAGCCAAAGCCTGCACATATTAAAAACGTTCTGAAATACCTAACAAACAGATAACAATGATGTTTTTTTAGATACACTGCTGAACAGTTTTTATGATCCGGAATGAATTTGCACTCTGCAGTGGAGTGTGTGTTGTTTTGACATTTCCTGGCACACCAAAACTGTGTGTGTCACACTGAAACTAGAAGCAGTTTCGTGCCTCAGTCCAGCATAAAGTTTTAATCTACAAGAAGTTCTAATTTTTGTGATGTTTATAACTTCAGACGATTTTAAATTAAAGTTAAAATTCTCTGGCGTGCAAAACGTAAGGACGAAAGTGATGTATCGCTGCCATGTAACGCAGCTTGGTGAAACTTGGACTGTACATAGAATTCCAACATTATAGTACAGAAGGCACCTCAAGATAATACGAAGTGAGTCGAAAAGAAATGGCACTTTTTCCCAAAGACAATGCTTACTCTGAATTGACTGCAGTTCATGATGGTCCCCTGGACATTGCAAACAGAAGGACTTGGTTGCTAATAGGGTGTGTGATTACAGTGGATGGCAGTGCAAATAGTGGGGCTAGGCGGTTTCTGGCACTGCTTCAATTGTTGCCAAATTTGTCCAAAATGCTGGATCCAAGATAGTGGCCGTAGATGTGGCAATGTTGAACTGACGTCATGGCGGTAAATTCAAAGTTGACCGGGAAATGAGGCAATTGGGGTACCTCCACTAACCTAACTGCCCCCACTGCTCCCCCAAATCCTATGATACCATCCACCCCCACCACCATCCCACCCATGGATATGGCGACAAACGTCCAGTCTCTGTCCGACAGTTGCAGAGGATGGTTAGGTTAGTGTACTTTATTCATTTGGGAAACTGAAGTGAAGCATGCTAAAAGCGACTGCACAAAGAGTAAGGCCATTTCGTCTGTAAATTACAGCCACATGCTGTGAGATACAAAAACAACACGAAAAAGGTTTGTAAATTACCAGGTGCTAGAGCAGCAGAGGTTAAGAAATACTGCACACTACTCTCATAATTGTATGTTTAATGCACAGTGTGGCACAGCATGAGGTCCCGGGTTGTCTGGGGGGGGGGGGGGGGGGGCGGCGGGCGTTTGACGTTCGTTTTGGCTTTGGATGTTTGTGTGGCTCTCTTGGTGCTCTGCCGGTAACTGGGGTTTGTAGTAGGGCTGCCGCACGTGCTACTGACTGTCATGATGTTTGATGGCTGCCAGGGGAACTACAGCCTTGGCATGCAGTGAGTTGAGTAGCATCTGAGTTACAGGGCAGTTACCCACAGTTACTTTTGTCGCTGGCTCGATTTCTCCCCTCAGGCCATATGTTTCAAAAGACAATGGAATTCGTGGCACAGTTGTAGAGACGAGAAAACTGTGAAAGAAAACAATGCACTTTCCTGCTGGTGAGAAAAAAAAAAGCACACCGATGGTAATAATAACCACGAAACATACCTCACTATCCAGGAGAAGCTTTGAATACTGCATCCCACCACTGTGCTTGCTTTTATGAAATGTAATGGGACCATTGTACACTGTTTGAGAGGGTGTCAGCACTGTCCACTGCTGAAGAAGGTGCCTTGTAATGGACCACCAGTCCAGTACAAAGACCTGCTGAATGGTGAGAGAGAGAGAGAGAGAGAGAGAAAAAGAGAGAGAGAGAGAGAGAGAGAGAGAGAGAGAGAGAGAGAAGTGGGGGAGGGAGGGAGGGAGGGAGGGACTTGTCTCACTCTGGCACACAAGTGTGACATCATGAGCCTCACTACCTTAGTCGATCAAAAGTTTGAATCTCATTGATCTCAGTGGCTCCTGAAAATACTCCTGTGGAACTTCCCATCAACTGCCCATTCTGGTTGGGTGTCCATTCAAAATGAGGCCCTCTGATTGGCTACCAGTGAAATGTGATGAAGCTATACAACCTCTCAACCACTTCCCTCAGCCTCACTCTGCTCCTTTTTGCTGTGGTGGCTGCAGTTATTCGTCTGTTTTGTGTGTGTGTGTGTGTGTGTGTGTGTGTGTGTGTGTGTGTGTGTGTGTGTGTGTGAGTGTCTTTAAAAATGAAACCCCCCAGCAAGAACTTCAACATTAGTGGCAAACGCCATAGATTTGTAGAAGACGAACTACCATATAAGTAAACAATTTTTTTTCATAGGTCTGTGGTTATGGTGTGGAAATAGGAAAATTAAACGTGTTAAATTCTATACTGAATTTGTCATCAGTGATTCCGTTTCTTTTCCCTCGTTACTGCACAGCTCCAGGATTTTATTCTAGAGTGTAAGGATAGATAGGAAGAGGAGGAGTCTGGACAATGGCAGACTCTTCGGCCTGTTCCTGTTGAGATCCAGCCTCTTGTGGAAGACCCACAGCCAGGACTATCTCCTATGTATAAAAAAATTCTGCAATTTGTTCTCGTAGTAGAAGCAGTAGTAGTAGTGGTTGTTTCACGTTCAAAATTTTATTTAATGTTTGTTCTTATTACAGCGTACATGCCAGGAATGCAGGCTGAGCTGTAGGCACTACTGGACACTTAAAGAAAAACAGCAACATTCTGACACCCGTCAGCAGTCAATACTTCGCAGCAACAGTCCTGTAAGTATAAAAAAAAATCTTTGTAGTAGATTTGTAATCTTCCTGTATGTGTGTGTAATTCTACGTTAAAAATATTTGTTTCGTTTTGTTACAGCAACCATTCCAGAGCCGCTTGACTCTATAGACTGGCAGCTGGTGACTGTTCGCCAGCAACAGGAGCTGGGACGGCCTCCTGACGTCGGAGCAGCCTTTTAAGTAGGAATTTAAAAAACTTCTGCAGTGCTAAAATATACATCGTTTGTGTCCATAGTATATTAGAGAGGAGGTCTTTATCTAACAAATCGGTATATTGTTACAGCTCCAATTTCGGCATAGCTGACCAGCGAGTGCAGGGTAGCTCGGACTCTGAGATGTCGAGATTTCCCGAGATCCAGGGTAAATCAGGATTCGAGCTGCCGCTACTTGATGGGACCATGCAGTGCCGGACGATTTTGGGGGGGGGGGGAGGGGGGGGGAATGATCGCTTAATGGCACCAGAACTTTAGCTGCGCTGATGACTCAACCAAATTATTATATTCACGCGTTTTCTCTCTCTGTGTTGCAGTGTTTTTTTTTAATCAATGTATTTTCCTTCCACCGTCTATACCTGATGCGTCCACGTGTTTAATCAATGTACTTTTTCATTCTACAGCCAGTCAAACGGCAATATCTGATGGTGGGCTAACTCCGCACTTGACCCCTGTGTGGCTGCTGAGTGTGTAGCCTCTGCAAAGCCAGCTGTACATGTCACAGCCCAGCTTACACGCTGCTGGACAGAGAAACAGCAGTGCTGAAACACGCAGCCACAGCCAGCATCTCTGCAACCTGGATGTTCTTTCTGGCCAAACCAGGGGGCTGGTGCTCTGCACCAGCTTCCTACGCCACCACTACCACCATCTCCTTTGGTAGTTCTAGTAGTAGTAATAGTGATAGTGATACGACTAGTAGCAGCCCACTGACCCGTCCTATTACAGGACATCAGATTACAAATGTTGTGCCAGAACTAGACTACTTAGTGATCGAGAATGTACTTGATGAGCGCATCTCGTTTACAAGAATCGAGAATCTGGCAGGATGGTACAAGGATGTTACAAGTTTCCTGTCAGCATGCCGCCCTGTCATGGAGAGAGAGCACATGAAACTCATAAATGATCCATAATATCCCTCTGTGAAATGCAACGCCATGCTACGGTGTGAACCATCGGATCCTCCCAAAGACAAAGGCGCTCTCGAAGAAAAAAGTATTGTACATCGCTGGCCGGAAAACGGTGTTATATACCAGAGCACCTCAATCACTGAGTGGGTGCTGTGAGGACCAGGCCTTCAGAGATGGCCAATAGAGGACTGATCTCCTAAAATTCTCAGCTGTGTTCTACATGTCGACATTCACTCACATCTCCCTGACCCAATATATGTAGGTCCAGCTAAATGAAACTACCGAAAGATATAGATGACAGGAAGGCGTGTATGAATGTCCAGAATAAAACAGACAACGCCTGTTTCACCTGGACAATCCTATTTTGAGAAAGAAATTACAAGAAAGATCTGCAGCGTCCTAAACAATACAATATATATGATAACATTCGTGGGTATTACAGTTCTCATGGTACGGATTTCCCCATCAAACTTCAGGACATTCCCAAATTCGAAAGGCTTTTGGTTGACATTTTTAGCCCAAAGAAGAACAAGCCAGATGATGATGACGATAACAACGGCGTAATCACCAACGAAGTCTTCGGTTCCCCTCCCCCCCCCTCCACCCCCCCACCACCACACCCGCCGCATTTATCTGGTTTTACAGGTCAGTACACATTAAGTATTAACGTGCTGCTGATCTCTGATGCGAACGAAAATCAACACTGTCTTTGGGTCAAGGATATGTCCCGACTCGTTTCCTCCCAACAGAGTAAAAACAAGAATGAAAAGCATATTTGCTGTGGGTACCTCAATTACTTTTCATCAAGCAACTCATTAGCAGAGCATACTACTGATTGCTCTTTGATGGATGCGGTACGTGTTGAAATGCCGACAGAGGAAAACAAATCCTTAAAGTTTAAGAACCACCACCACCACGAGCGATGTCCCTTTGTAGCGTATGCTGACTTTGAGTGGATTCTCGCTCTTGTGACATGATTTGAAGGGGATCCTACAGTTTTACATATGACCTTCACTGTGTAACACATACCGTATGTGGTGGCATGCCAGGCGGTATATAACTTTGATTCCAGTATCAGCTACAACACATCATATGTCAAAGATAATTCTACGATTTGGTTGCTCACTGAGCGCGAGAAACTTTCATGGGCGGTGATAAGCTTTACAGTACCAACATACCCAAGGCCGAATAAGAGGAGAATATTGATGTGTACAACAAAGCAACTGACTGTTATATCTGTGGGTTGCCGATAGGTTGGCCAGTGGAAATTCCTCATATGGACCATTGTCATCTTATGGGGAAATTTCGTAGTACAGTTCACAATGCATGCAACCTTAAGCATCAGTTACTGTGACACATACCCGTTTTCTTCCATAATTTGAATGGGTATGATGCTCACTTTCTTGCTGGTCACTTGCCTAAATTCGGTATACAGAATGACCAGGTGTTGAGGAATATATTTCACTCTCCAGATAAATGATGCCTATAACAATCCTCTGCTTTCTCAACTCGCTAGGTTTTATACAAGCACCGTTCCAGAAATCTGTTGAAAATCTATCCCTAAAGGATATGCATATCAACTGCTCTGCCATTTCTAGCGAGGAAAAGTTCCAACTTGCAAGTAGGAAGGGGGTTTTCCCATACGAGTATCTGGATTGTATGGCAAAATTCGACAAAAAAGGCTACCCGGTGTAACTGCATTCTCCAGTAATCTCACAGGCGATGACATAACATTTGCAGAGTACGAGCATGCTATGAATGTCTGGCAGGAATTTAGTATCCCAACTTTGGGCAATTATGCAATACACACGTGTTTGGGCATAATGCACATGTCACTTTGCCACTATGTCCAGAGCAAGTTGTTCCATGAGGTACAGGTGCCATCCCGAAGCTAATGACAATGTCTTTGGTTATGTATCGTTCTTGTTGGAATTAGTAACGTTATCTCCTTCAACTGGGACCTCTGATTGAAGTAGCATATTTATTTGAATGAATGCCAACGGCCTTGCAGCAGTGGTAACACCAATTCCCATCAGATCACCGAAGTTAAGCGCTGTCGGGCTGTGCTAGCACTTGGATTGCTGACCATCCGGTCTGCCGAGCGCTGTTGGCAAGCAGGGTGCACTCAGGCCTTGTGAGACAAACTGAGGAGCTACTTGATTGAGAAGTAGCGTCTCCGGTCTGTGAAACTGACATAAGGTCGGGAGAGCGGTGTGCTGACCACATGCCCCTCCACATCCGCATCCAGTGACGCCTGTGGGCTGAGGGTGACACGGCGGCCGGTCGGTACCATTGGGGCCTTTATGGGCTGTTCGCGAGGAATAAGTTAGTTAGTTAGTTATTGATTTGAATACAAGAGAGTGAGTTTCCGTGACGTGTGACTTTGAAAAAGATGTTTTTCAATTAATGAATAATGCAGTTATCGGTATAACTATGGAGAATCTAAGAAACCGCTGCGATATCCTTATTAGAGCTGAACGGGATCGGCGTTATGGCGTAAGGAAATGCATTGTCAAATAAAATTTCAAACGGCTCACCATATTCATTAGGAAGTATGTCACTGTGGAGATGATAAAGGTTGCACTAGATTTCGCAAAACCTATGTGGAAATCTACATCTACATCTACATCCATACTCCGCAAGCCACCTGACGGTGTGTGGCAGAGGGTACCTTGACTACCTCTATCGGTTCTCCCGTCTATTCCAGTCTCGTATTGCTCGTGGAAAGAAGGATTGTCGGTATGCTTCTGTGTGGGCTCTAATCTCTCTGATTTTATCCTCATGGTCTCTTCGCGAGATATACATAGGAGGGAGCAATATACTGCTAGACTCTTTGGTGAAGGTATGTTCTCGAAACTTTAATAAAAGCCCGTTCCGAGCTACTGAGCCTCTCTCCTGCAGAGTCTTCCACTGGAGTTTATCCATCATCTCCGTAACGCTTTCGCGATTACTAAATGATCTTGAACCGAAGCGTGCTGCTCTCCGTTGGATCTTCTCTCTCTCTTCTATCAACCCTATCTGGTACGGATCCCACACTGCTGAGCAGTATTCAAGCAGTGGGCGAACAAGCGTACTGTAACCTACTTCCTTTGTTTTCGGATTGCATTTCCTTAGGATTTCTTCCAATGAATCTCAGTCTGGCATCTGCTTTACCAATGATTAACTTTATATGATCATTCCATTTTAAATCACTCCTAATGGGTACTCCCAGATAATTTATGGAATTAACTGCTTCCAGTTGCTGACCTGCTATTTTGTAGCTAAATGATAAGGGATCTAACTTTCTATGTATTCGCAGCACATTACACTTTTCTACATTAAGATTCAATTGCCATTCTCTGCACCATGCGTCAATTCGCTGCAGATCCTCCTGCATTTCAGTACAATTTTCCATTGCTACAACCTCTCGATATACCACAGCATCATCCGCAAAAAGCCTCAGTGAACTTCCGATGTCATCCACAAGTTCATTTATGTATATTGTGAATAGCAACGGTCATACGACACTCCCCTGCGGCATACCTGAAATCACTCTTACTTCAGAAGACTTCTCTCCATTGAGAATGACATGCTGCGTTCTGTTATCTAGGGACTCTTCAATCCAATCACATAATTGGACTGATAGTCCATATGCTCTTACTTTGCTCATTAAACGACTGTGGGGAACTGTATCGAACGCCTTACGGAAGTCAAGAAACACGGCATCTACCTGTGAACCCGTGTCTATGGCCCTGTGAGTCTCGTGAACGAATAGCGCGAGCAGGGTTTCACACGACCGTCTTTTTCGAAACCCATGCTGATTCCTACAGAGTAGACTTCTAGTCTCCAGAAAAGTCATTATACTATAACATAATACGCGTTCCTAAATTCTACAACGATTGTGCGCACTTGACCCACCCAAACTCTACATGTGCCACTTTCATTATGAGTTTGCAAAAACTCATTTTGCTAGTCCAAAGTTACTTTATTTGGAAACAGTTTTATCTGTTGGGTGAAAAACTGCAGTCCATATGAAGTAATTACGTACCACGGCAACGAATTCGACACGTCATCATACATGACTGCTAATCATTACGGTACTGTTCCGTAGTACAAGAAGGTTATGGGTCTAATGAAAGACGGGGTGAATGGACAGCCAGTTGTGAAGTTATTAGGTTTCAGATCCAAGATGTTTCCAATCTGGGAGATGCCAGCCAGAGGTGGGCTAAGGGTGTGCATCATGCTGCAGTCTAAAATCGACCTGTCTCCTCATCACGATAAGCAGGTCATATGTGAGCACAAGATTGAAACCAACCTGTACTCGCACTACTCACTTCATGACATGGGTGGAGAGAACGACAGGGAGTGAATCAGGGTGTCAAAGGAAGGAATGTGTGTGGAATAGCATGACCCATTTATACAATAGTACATTTCATACTGTAACTGCTGTAGTATAAATAATTTTTTTCATGCCAGCCGCACCATGTACGTATTTCTTTTTCCTTGCATACCATGTGTGTCACACTTTGCCTGCATACCATGTATGCGTTGTATACTGTTTTGTTGTGCCTACACATAAAAAATGATAAAACTACGAAAAAAGCTCATAAAAAATCTGTATGAAAAAATGAACTGCAACGTATTTTATTTCCGTAAACTGTCTGACAGCGCATCATATAAAAATGTGTAACGGGTACCCATGTAAATAGTCTACATTTTAAGTTTCACTTGCTACTAGCCATTCCGGTCTGATTAGTTTGTTAGTAATCCTTTTTCCCAGTCCAGTGCAACGTGTAGCTATTTCGGATACATCCAGTGCTACTGTCGTAATATTGTCGATGAATACAAGTCTATCTTGACAAAATAATCATGTTCCTCAAAATTGCTTGTACTGTAGGCTACGTTATTATAGTAATCGTACTAGTATAAGGGGAAAAAAAGAACGTTCGCTTGACTGTTTTTAATTTTAGCTCGTTCGTACCTGGATCGAGACAATACAATGAAATATAGTAACGAATATTAAATAGCATACAAACTGTCGGTGCTTGAGCATGGCTTTTTTTGGTTAAAGGTACGTTTGTGCGTCTTACTACAGTCGGACTTCGTAATAAGGCATCACCCGAAGACGACGGTGGATAGAGCTAGACGACTTTTTGCTTACAAGTACGGAACCTTTCGCCATGCCAAGTTACCCAACAATCTTACAATATCTAAAGATACAAAATGAAACATACATATCTTACAATAGCTAAAGATACAAAATAAAACATACAAGGTTAGTAATAACAGTATATTCGGAAATATAACACAAATTACGACACTTACATTGAGACTTGAACTATGCAATTACAAGTGCTGTTTGATTGCAACTCGTGAATGTATTAATAAAATAATGTAGTATTAATGGCGGTGTGCCAAAATAGTCCGATCTGTACAAGACCTAGAAAACAAAAGTTGCCTCTTGTTGTTGTTGTTGTCTTCAGTCCTGAGACTGGTTTGATGCAGCTCTCCATGCTACTCTATCCTGTGCAAGCGTCTTCATCTCCCAGTACTTACTGCAACCTACATCCTTCTGAATCTGCTTAGTCTATTCATCTCATGGTCTGCCTCTAAGATTTTTACCCACCACGCTGCCCTCCAATGCTAAATTAGTGATCCCTTGATGCCTCAGAACATGTCATACCAACCGGTCCCTTCTTCTTGTCAAGTTGTGCCACAAACTCCTCATCTCCCCAATTCTATTCAATACCTCCTCATTAGTTACGTGATCTACCCATCTAAGCTTCAGCATTCTTCTGTAGCACAACATTTCAAAAGCTTTTATTCTCTTCTTGTCCAAACTATTTATCGTCCATGTTTCACTTCCATACATGGCTACACTCCGTACAAATACTTTCAGAAACGATTTCCTGACACTTAAATCTATACTCGATGTTAACAAATTTCTCTTCTTCAGAAACGCTTTCCTTGCCATTGCCAGTCTACATTTTATATCCTCTCTACTTCTACCATCATCAGTTATTTTGCTCCCCAAATAGCAAAACTCCTTTACTACTTTAAGTGTCTCATTTCCTAATCTAATTCCCTCAGCATCATCCGACTTAATTCGACTACATTCCATTATCCTCGTTTTCCTTTGTTGATGTTCATCTTATATCCTGCTTTCAAGACACTATCCATTCCGTTCAACTAATCTTCCAAGTCCTTTGCTGTCTCTGACACAATTACAATATCATCGGCGAACCTCAACATTTTTATTTTTTCTCCATGGATTTTAATACCTACTCCGAATTTTTCTTTTGTTTCCTTTGCTGCTTGCTCAATATACAGATTGAATAACATCGGGGACAGGCTACAACCCTGTCTCACTCCCTTCCCAATCGCTGCTTCCCTTTCATGCCCATCGACTCTTATAACTGTCATCTGGTTTCTGTACAAATTGTAAATAACATTTCGCTCCCTGTATTTTACCCCTGCCATCTTTAGAATTTGAAAGAGAGTATTCCAGTCGACATTGTCGAAAGCTTTCTCTAAGTCTACAAATGCTAGAAACGTGGGTTTGCCTTTCCTTAATCTATTTTCTAAGATAAGTCGTAGGGTCAGTATTGCCTCACGTGTTCCAACATTTCTGCGGAATCCAAACTGATCTTCCCCGAGGTCGGCTTCTACCAGTTTTTCGATTCGCCTGTAAAGAATTCGCGTTACTATTTTGCAGCAGTGACTTATTAAACTGATAGTTCGGTAATTTTCACATCTGTCAACACCTGCTTTCTTTGGGATTGGAATTATTATATTCTTCTTGAAGTCTGAGGGTATTTCACCTGTCTCATATATCTTGCTCACCAGATGGTAGAGTTTTGTCAGGACTGGCTCTCCCAAGGCCGTCAGTAGTTCCAATGGAATGTAGTTGCCTCTTATTCTGCTAATAATCTGACCTAAGCATTGTTTATCACAGTTAAATGTTACGTAAATGCCGTTTGAATTATGTGTCACAGTTCGCAGTTTTGCTACAGATGTGTGTGCGCCATCACTCGTACCACAGTTTATATTTTTGCTCTGGTTACACTGTTTATTTAGACTGATGTCACTGATTTTTGCGCTAGGTCGTACATCGCCTGATAGAAGGCTGGTGGACTCCAATTCGACAGCACGAAGTTCGTGAAGGCATGCAAGCAGGACCTCGAACGGCACGATGCTGGCGTCGATCCTCATTTAGACCAGGTAAGAGTGTCCTTCATTTCCGAGAACATTTGCTCCCTGAGGACCCGTCCAGAATTCCTCCACCCGTCAAGTGGTCTTCATCGTTTTGGAGCTAAGCGACCGTAGATGGAATAGTGAACCAGTTCTTGCTATTCAGACTGGCAGAGGTACAGAGATGCAGCGCGCTTAATGTCAGTTTGCGATGCACTCAGAAGTGTCGGTACACTTCACTATGACAGTTTTTTAACGTACTCGCTTGTCAGGTGATGTACAAATATTCGTACACAAGTAGCTGTGGCGTAAAACAAATGTCCGTTGACAAGTCTTTACGCAGTCAATCCATAACACGTCTTTACAGTAACAGTTTGTAAACAAATTTCAAACATAAACAGTCCATCACGTGTATACACATAGCAATATACCATGAATAGTCTTTCTCAATTATGCGGTTTTGCACACCAGTTTCCTCGTGGTTACAAGTTCGGCGACGTATAGTAAAGCGTTCACAAATTGTTTCAGGTTATGCAAGTCTCAGAATTTATCATATAAGGACACATGCTACAGCTACAGATAACATACACAAGCGATCACATAAAATTCGGCTTTACGTAAATACATGTATGCATTCTAAATATAACTTTTTACGTAGTGTAATACCCCTTGGAGCATGCAAGCCGACATGAGGGATATGCACAATAAGACTCCTATGGCAGTTATTTTAAAGTGAATATATAGCGCGAGGTGGTATGTTTCGCCTGCGCGAGTGACAATTATTCTGTGAAGTCGCGTTGCTCTATGGCGAGAGAAGAAAAGTAAGAAAATCGGAACGTGACTGGCCTTTGTTACGAGACACGGTAACGAGAGGACGTGTAGGAAGTGTTTACAATGAAACAGTCATTGTTAGCCACCATATTATATAATTTGTGATTTTGAGATTCACAAGCAGTAGGTAATGTTAATGTGGGGTTTAGTAACGGCCAGAACACATTTGAAAGGTAATTGCGCTTATTTCATTTTTATCATAGGATTCTGTGAGGAACTATTATGCACTACAAGCTTGTATGGTACTTCTAACATTTGGTGGTCGATGTTTGCTATAAAAACCTGCTTCTATCACTCGGTCAAAGCATGTAGAATGTTTACTCTGATAAAAAGAAATCATTTCACTCGCAGACAATCATCAAATGACCAAATGCGAATGGCAGCGTTCCAATTCGCGAAGATCCTATAGAAGTTTTCTTTCTCTTACATTTCAAGAATTTTACAGGCAACCGTCGGTGTCGGTGTCTGCTTCTCCGCCACGAGAGTAATTTGTCTACGTGTACAAAATTACATACGTTGTGGGGATCGTCGATGCCAATAAAGATAGTGTTCTTCACAGACATACAGAGAGACTACACACACTAGTTCAGTAACGAGTTTAATATTACCAGCTTGGAAAACAATAATTCTTCTTTTCAACAGTAAAAATATATAAAAATAAGTACAACTATATACAAACATATTACATATTGGCTTTACATAAACATAGAAACATATTTCTCTTGTCTTCACACAAGTGTGATTGGTCACATAGAAATATTTTTCATATAGCTTCACATAAGTTTACAATATTTACAGTATTTACAATCATTACAAGTTTAGACCCATGTTTTGCCTTTGCAAATGATGTCACCGGAAATAGGGGAGGATTAGATACCACATCTCACATCAGCAATAAGATCAAGGGCATAACTACAAACAAGCAAATAACGAAAGCATTAAACTAACATCAAACATAAAAAATACTTGCGAAACGAGTGTAAGCATAGGCTTAGCTACTCGTGTGTGTGTTCACTGGTGATATGCGTATCCAATCAGTTTCAAGGTGAAAATGTTAGATTGTAGAATGATTAAGTATTCACGTATTAGTAGCCGAAGACTGACGGCGCAGATAGCCAATTTAGTAGGCTGAAAATATACCTTCTTCAAATCTGTATAAAAGTTAATATAAAATTTGATTTAAAATTTTAAACGGCTAATGTAAGTATTCGGGGAAGACGAATCTCTTCTTTCTCCTTCTGCTGCTGACAAGAACAGCTGAAATCACACCCTTACACTACGTAGATTCTCTGTAGAAGTACTATGAGGTACGTGTATTTAATAGTTGTGTATAGCTTAAGCATGATCCATATATGTCTTAACTGTTGAGCATGGTTCAAATGGTTCAAATGGCTCTGAGCACTATGGGACTTAACTTCTAAGTCATCAGTCCCCTAGAACTTAGAACTACTTAAACCTAACTAACCTAAGGACATCACACACATCCATGCCCGAGGCAGGATTCGAACCTGCGACCGGAGCGGTCACGCGGTTCCAGACCGCAGCGCCTTTAACCGCTTGGCCACACCGGCCGGCTGTTGAGCATGGTATAGTCTAAGATCACAGTGAGCGTATAGTCCAATAATTCTTTTTTTTTATGCTGCAACAAATATGCACCAGGATGCTGAATGCTGACAATAACGTGAGGACCGTCGTACAGCAGACGCCACTTCGCGTTCGGCCGCTCAAGAGCAGACGACTTATGGTGAGTACACAAAACCACTAACGTTCCAACTCTGAATTCCTGCGTCCTCTTGACAGAGCGCGCATAAGTTTTGTTCCTAATTTTGGCTTCCGCAGACAGCGCCGCACAGACTTTCCTTACCTTTTCGTCCTGTGTTGTTTGCTGAAAAGAAAGTTTTGGTGATGGCGTTGTCTTCTTTGCGATCGAACATGAACTCATTAGGAGTGTACGGAGTTTCATAAACATTGAGGTTGTTGTGTAACTCTTCAAATAAAGACAAATATATTACCCAATTGGTATGTTTGGTAGAAATGTAGGTTGTCATAAATCTGTTAATCTCATGGAACACGTTCAGTGATATTCCACCGAGGACTATACCTTGCGATAAAAATACTGTTAATACTACTGTCTTTGAGAAATTTACGCAACTTGTATCCAGTATAGTATGCAGCATTGTCGGATAAAATAGCTGTTCGTTTTCCCACGTGAGGAATATAGTCACATGATAAACGACGAATGATGACAGTGGCAGTAGCAGGTCTTATAGCATACAGTTTAACATTCTTGGAGAATAAATCGTAAAATACAAGAATATGTTTCCCACCACCACTGCTTGTAGGATGTGGACCACTTATGTCAGAACTTAACATTTACTAGAGGTTTACTGGGTAGAATAAAATGCAAATCAGTCTTCGTAGACAAGCTCAGCGGTTTAGATTTTTGACAAATCTCACATTTTTTGAGTCCGCTCTGAATCTCATGTCTCGTATTGCTAAAGTAACAGTAGATACTAAGATTTACTAGGCACTTCGTGGTACCATAATAACGCCAAATAAAATATGTGTGCCAAATTAGGTTGCGTTAAGAATCCTTAGGAATACAAACACACCAAGGATGACGGCGATAAAATAACACATCATCATGCATCAAATATCGGTTAGACAGAGGATGGTCAAACTGATTTGTGAGTAAAACTCCTGCCTTATTCCAGTGAGGATCAGATTTCTGTAACATTAATATATTTCTACGTAAGTCGATATAATACTGGTAATATAGCTTACCCTGCATAAGAAGTATTCGGTAATCATTCACATTCTCCAGGTCAGAGCTACACTCATTCAAGCCTTGAGGCAGACGAGACAAAGTGTCGGCAGTGATGTTGTCTTTACCCTTAGTATACACAATTTCAAAGGAACAGTTTAGTAAAGATGAAGCCCAGCGTGATAGTCTGGGACGTGTAAGCTTACAACAAGTTAACAGATATGTGAGAGCTTGGTGGTCAGTATAAATTTTAGTATGCTTACCATACAAATAATAATTGAATTTCTTAAAGGCCTGCACGATAGAGAGTGTTTCAAGTTCTGTGGCAGAGTAAGTGCGTTCACATTCGCTAAGTGTGCGGCTCGCAAAACTAACAATTTTCACATGTTCTTGTTCTCCGTTCTTTACAACTTGAAACAAACAACAGCCTAAGCCATAGGAAAGGCGTCACATGCGCTACAAAAATCTAAATTAAAATCAGGGTGATCCAAAATGTATGCGTTAGCCAAAGCATGCTTAATACCATCAAAGTATTTCTAACACTGGTCAGACCATATCCATATCTGATTCTTTTTGAGTAGGTTCCATAGATATTTGCTGTTTAAAAGTTGGTGTAGAAAAAATCGTCGAAAAGAACAAAGCCTTTCGTGGCCGAGCGGTTCTAGGATCTTCAGTACGGTACCGCGTTGCTGCTACGGTCGCAGGTTCGAATCCCGCCTCAGGCGTGGAGGTGTGTGATGTCCTTAGGTTAGTTAGGTTTAAGTAGTTGTAAGTTCTAGTCCCACAGTGCGCAGAGCCATTTTGAAAAAACAAAGTCCAAGGAAAGATTTCAACTGCTTTCTAGTCCGTGGACTTAAAAATTCCTGATTCCGTCTAACATACTTGCGTCAGGTCAAATACCTTGAGCATTAATAATATGCCCAAGATACTTAATTTCACTGCAAGCAAATTTCGACTTTTTGAGATTAGCTGTCACTCCAGCTTGTGCGAATTTTTGTAGAATCTTTTGCAAAGTATCGGTGTGTTCAGACCAAGCCTTACAAGCTATGAGAAGTTTATGAATGTAGTGAGTAACAAATTCAGCCAATTCATCACCGGTATCCAATTCGGTGATAAACACGCCTTAACTGACGTTCAGACCGAAGGGAAGGACACAAAATTGATACGTTCGCCCCCGAATATAAATGCAATATACGTTCTAGAATCTGGCATGATTGCGACTTGCCAGAACGAATTGGTCAGATCTATCGTACAACAATACTTGAAATCTAAAAATTTCTGGTGTTCCTCCTCTAAATTCTCAGGTTTCGTGCGAACAGGTAAAATAATCTCATTAACTGCACAAACATCCAAAACAACTCTGATATTCCAGTTGGTTTTCTATACAACAAGTAAAAGGCGCAGCAAGGTGACGTGGAAGGTTCGATAATTTTCCACTCGAACATTTGTTTCAACTCGTGCCACACAGCTGGTCGTTGGGATAGTGGCACATTATAGATTTTATGGAAGAAAATCTGGTGAGGCTTAACTTCTATTTTATACACATATGTGTTGATCACACCTGATCGTGAGCTAAATACACTACTGGCCATTAAAATAGCTACACCACGAATATGACGTGCTACAGACGCGAAATTTAACCGTCAGGAAGAAGATGCTGTGATATGCAAATAATTAGCTTTACAGAGCATTCACACAAGGCTGGCGCCGGTGGCGACACCTACAACGTGCTGACATGAGGAAAGTTTCCAATCGATTTCTCACACAAAAACAGCAGTTGACCGGTGTTGCCTGGTGATACGTTGTTGTGATGCCTCGTGGATGGAGGAGAAATGCGTACCATCACGTTTACGACTTTGATAAAGGTCGGATTGTAGCCTATCACGATTGCGGTTTATCGTATTGCGACATTGCTGTCCGCGTTCGTCGAGATCCAATGACTGTTAGCAGAATATGGAATCGGTGGGTTCAGGAGGGTAATACGGAACACCGTACTGGATCCCAACGGTCTCGTAACACTAGCAGTCGAGATGACAGGCATCTTATCCGCATGGCTGTAACGGATCGTGCAGCCACGTCTCGATCCCTGAGTCAATAGATGGGGACATTTGCAAGACAACAACCATCTGCACGAACAGTTCGACGACGTTTCCAGCAGTATGGACTATCAACTCAGAGACCCTTGACGCTGCATCACAGACGGGAGCGCCTGCGATGGTGTACTCAACGACGAACCTGGGCGCACTTCACTTTTTCGGATGAATCCAGGTTCTGTTTACAGCATCATGATGGTCGCATCCGTGTTTGGCGACATCGCGGTGAACGCACATTGGAAGCGTGTATTCGTCATCGCCATACTGGCGCATCATCCGGCGTGATGGTATGTGGTGCCATTGGGTACACGTCTCGGTCACCTCTTGTTCGCAATGACGGCACTTTGAACAGTGGACGTTACATTTCAGATGTGTTACGACCCGTGGCTCTACACTTCATTCGATCCCTGCGAAACCCTACATTTCAGCAGGATAATGCACGACCGCATGTTGCAGGTCCTGTACGGGCCTTTCCGGATACAGAAAATGTTCGACTGCTGCCCTGGCCAGCACATTCTCCAGATCTCTCACCAATTGAAAACGTCTGGTCAATGGTGGCCGAGCAACTGGCTCGTCACAATACGCCAGTCACTAGTCTTGATGAACTGTGGTATCGTGTTGAAGCTGCATGGGCAGCTGTACCTGTACACGCCATCCAAGCTCTGTTTAACTCAATGCCCAGGCGTATCAAGGCCGTTATTACGGTCAGAGGTGGTTGTTCTGAGTTCTGATTTCTCAGGATCTATGCACCCAAATTGCGTGAAAATGTAATCACATGTCAGTTCTAGTATATTCGTCCAATGAATACCCGTTTATCATCTGCATTACTTCTTGGTGTAGCAATTTTAATGGCCAGTAATGTACTTGTTTATACTTGGACAAAACATCATAAAGTTCATTATGTTCATCATGTGTGACAGCTTTACTTTCTGATAACTTATTACTAATTTAAGTTTTCAAGTCCTCAAACTCGGCCTCAAGTGCGTGTGTCTGTATGTCAACAACATCAGAGTCCAGTATTAACTGAATCTTGTACCCTATAGAATATTTATCGTGCTTTAGAGGCCTGGTATCCAGATCAATTGAAATTTCACTGCCCTTATCTCTAAGTATATATTTACGTTGGGAGAAGCCAATAGTGCTGTCCTTCTTACACAATATGTCTAAACCTAAAATACAACTAGTGTCCAATTTTTGTTCGACGAGGAATGGCCATTGTACAATTCTATCACCTACCTCGACTGTCACAAATACCTGTTTCTTAACCTAGAAGACATACTGCTTACGGCAGTTAAAATTTTACAGTTCTGGACAGCATACTCTGGTACAGGTTCGAATTCACTCATTTTGTTGTAAAAATCATAGGACAAGACACAAATAGCCGCTCCTGTGTCCAGAATAATAGTAGTGGGAATACCACCCACAACACTAGTAGCTGACAGTAGTGACCGTTTTTAGTTTGACGTCGCCACATTTGTAGTCGGTGCAGGCACCGACGGAGGTGGAATATCACTAGTTACTTCGATAATATTTACATTTGGGTATTGTTTATTCCAGTCGTTGCATTTCCATGTTTTTACTCACCTGCGGGCTCGTAGATGCATTGCAGTTTTGAATTTGGATTTGCGGCGGCGGCAATTGCCACTGGCCTGTGTTATTGTTTTGCTGCGGTGGTGTCGCAGTTGCTTTGATACTGAGGAGCGTAGTTGTCGTTACTCCAGCTCTGTTGCTGGTTTGGTGGGGACTGATAGTTATTTTTGTTTCTCTTAAAATTTTTGTTACCATTCTGATAATTATTATTACCGTTGTAGTAGTAGTGGTAGTAGTTGTTGATCTGTTTCTTATTCGGATTGCCGCCAGCAGAATAAGAAGTGTTATAATTGCTGTTTGTGCTCTGTTGAGCATGTTGGTTCTGTTGCCTATACACATTTGTCATTTGAACGGCTGATTCTGTTGGTTTGAGTGTCCGACAACAGCCGGCGCGCCGGAAGTGGGTTGGCTACCCTGCGTATTTTACATGGCGCAAGAGTAAACATTGTCGCAATTGTTTTGCTGTACGGAACGCTGGTCCTCGGAAAGCATATCAGCAGAATCGAGCACTGTGATAAAATGGTCTGCGTCGTTGTCTGGGATGTGCAGAAGTTTTTCTTTGATATTAAACGGCAGTTTTGCCTTCAATGCGCGGAGGATGTCGCGCGTTGTAACCGGCTCTTCAAGGAAATGTCCCATATTTAAATATTTCTCAAAATACCGCCGCAAATGTCAATAAAATGTCGTTCGTTAGTATTCGAGTCAACCGTAACGTCACTTTCATTATTTAATGGCATGGCAGAGTCGGATTGCATCTGTGTTTGCAGTCTCTGGTTCTCCTTCTTTGCTGCTTGTTTTCTGATCAATACCGTGCCACACGTAATGTATGACACAATAAAAATTTAAACTCGTATGTGCAATCAGAATAAATGTAAAAGTTAATGTCGCTGTGCGACAATATCTGAACAAAAAAATAATTGTAAGAAATGGTGGAATTTTGAACACTGATGGCTGCAAGCCGTATTATGTCGGCCGTATTGTGAACTGATAAAACTGTATTGTTGCACTGTATGAATAATGAAAATAATTTTGGAAACCGCGATGTAGCTTACAATCACTGCTACGGAAACGGAAAACTGTGATACGTAAAAAGGGCTTCGGCAAGGCTGCTGATGTACAGATGCAGTGCCTTACCCTGTACCAGAGATTGCAGCATAATTTCAGGTGTCGACGTACAATTCGTCTTACTTCCATGTATTCCAGTGGTCTCGTATCCAATTTGTAGTATCCAAAACCATGTAACAATAGGAAGACAATATAGTACATATAACAATGCGTCCAGACACGAAGTCGAATTTTAGCTCGTTCGTACCTGGATCGAGAGAATACAGTGAATTATAGTAATGAATATTAAATATCATACAAACTCTCGGCGCTTGAGCATGGCTTTTTTGTTAAAGATCTGTTCATGTATTTTTTAAGCGTGTTTCTTCTCTCTGTGTTTTGATTTAAATCGGACTTCGTTTAAGACAGCACCCGAAGACGACGGTGGATAGAGCTAGACGACTTTTTGCTTAGAAGTATGGAACCTTCTGCCATGCCAAGTCACCCAACAATCTTACAATGACTAAAGATACAAAATAAATCATACGTGGGTTTCTAATAACAGTATATTCTGAAATAAAACACAATTAAATTACGACACTTACGTTGAGACTTGAATTATGCAACTACCAGTGCCATTTGGTTGCAACTCATGAATGTATTAATAAAATAATGTAGTATTAATGGCGGTGGGCCAAAATACGTCCGATCTGGACACGACCTAGAAAACAAAAGGTGCCTCTTATTCTACTAATAATCTGACGATCAAAAATCTTCAAATGTTTCCAGCAGCTGCATACAATATTTATAAATTCTTGAACTGTCTCTATGGCTCAAATTATTTCTTCATTACATAACTTATAATTACGTATCCTACTAATAAAATCTCAGCTTGCCAATGTGCCTTTAAATGTTCGGTCTCGCTGTAAAATGTGAAAATACCGGTTTCCTAAAGGAACCAAATTGTAATTGTTTCGAAAAGTATCAAAAATGTATCTGTGTCCTAAGAAAGAACTAAATTGTATCACATGAAACAAATACTACCTGAGTTGTATCTCAGGAACCAACGTGTAGAAAGAACCAAATATATCGCTCAACACTGACATACATCTGTGTCTGTGTGTAAAAGATCCAAAGTGTATCAAATTGTAACTGTTTCGCAAAGTATAATAAAGGTATGTTTTCTAAAGAACCTAATTTTATTACGTGATACAAATTCTGTCTGTGAACTGTATCTTTAGGAACCAATGTGTAGAAGGAACCAAATTGTACCACAGAACATGCATATGTGTCTGTGTATAAAAGAACAGAATTGTATCTCGAAACTAAATTGTATCTCAAGAATCAAAATGCATCTGTAAGAAATGAATAAACGAAAAAATTCGTTATCATATATCTTTGTTGTTTTTATTTACAGTAAATCTATCCCACTTGTGTACATAAAAGATGTGTAGGAGACAAGTGACATTAGTTTTGAACATGAGTCCTTTTAAGGAGGTGAAATTTAAGATGGAGAGTAACGATATATTTGTTAAGGTTGCATGCGACTATGCCTATCGTGCTGCATTTGTTTCGTTTGTTAAGGTTGCATGCGACTATGCCTATCGTGCTGCATTTGTTTCGTTAGGGAGCAGGTGGCACATGACCATGCCCATTTCCCAAGATTCATAACAGACATGTCTAAAATTACATCTCCTATGCTTGAGGAGAACCACAGCCATGGCATCCGGGTAAAGTCACATACTGACGAAGCGTGCAAAAATGAAAGTACTCACAGATTATGAGATAAAAACTGATTTATTTCTCATCCAACTTAAAATTAATTTTACATTTTCATAAGCAGACACAACACTGTTTCCACACAACGTCTTCTTCTTGAGCCGATGGGGAGTAGGCGACCTATAGCATTCCAGGTCTTGAATTCTCCTCGCCTTTGACATAGATGATGGTATCTGAGTGGTCAAATGATCGAAGCGATGTCACCATATCTTTATAGGTTATACCAGGATCATCTCAGTGAATTTCATGGTAGAAATTTGTAAGCCACTTTGCACGTCTCCATGTTTTAAAACATGCAACCTCAGTGATGCAATGTGTACTGAGAAAGTCTCTATTATACCAGTATCTTCTGTGTGTGCTACGAATGCAACATATTTAAATACGAACTGCCCATGCTCTTCTTCACGGAAACCCTGAACAACTGGAACGATGTTCACACCTTGAGATTCCATTGCCAAATGCTTCAGATATGGCGCAGCACTTGTTCATTTACACAGCTCGTTGCACAACACCAGTGAGGAGGTAACAGTTCCTCACACGGTCATGTAGAACTAGAGCACATGCTGCAGTGTGTTCAGGGAAATTTGCCGAAGATTCAGATCGAATTCTCACATCTATAGATCCCGATTTAGCTATCTCATTCTGAGCAGCCTATTATGATGATTGGCGTCAGCCCCTTGAATTTCCGAGGACTGAGTGGACATCCTTCCTCTTCATGGTAGAAGCACGGAATGCAGATACATGTCAAATGCTATACTACGTACATATTCATTCCACTGTCGGTGTAAATTATCATACAGATAGAATTCATAGTTCACGTAGACTCTGGCATCTCCCGTAATTATCAAATCTGGTGGTATCATCATCATCTATATTCCCTCTATTGTTGATCTGGAACGCAAGTATGATAAATGTAGACGTCTCCAACTGAGCACACGTTTTAATAGCCCACGTTTTTCTGCTTGCAGTCGGCAGAGCCGGGTATTCAAAAAGCTCCCATGAACAGAAAGGTGTGCGGCTGGTCCCGGCCGAGGTTCGAGTCCTCCCTCGGGCAAGGGTGTGTGTGTTTGTCCTCAGGATAATTTAGGTTAAGTAGTGTGTAAGCTTAGGGACTGATGACCTTAGCAGTTAAGTCCCATAGGATTTCACACACATTTGAACATTTTTGAACAGAAAGATAACGGTAGAAATTCACCTGCATTTAGAACTTTACAAAGGTTCAAGCGCTAAAGCATTACGCATAAGCTTCAATCACATTGTAGTAGTATCACCGCATTTTGTAAATGATCCCTCAAGATATATGAAACCCCTGCATGGGTGTGTTAAAGCATCTTGGTGTTAGGTGACAATCCTAATTTCATCATTCTTGTTTAATGTGGTTGAAGCATAAGATTTATGCAAGAAGTATTCCTAACGTATAATACCTTCATGATATTCTACTACTTTAGTTATCTCTAACAACGTCATTGTGAGGTTTCACACCTACTGATTTAGGGAAGTCATAGTTCGCACTTGTTATCACGTTGTGGTTCTGTTGTGAAATGTCACATTGTGCGTGGCGCACTTCAGTTTTATATTTCATCCCCATCGTTGCTTTCTGACTGACTGCACGCCTCAAGTCTCGACTGGGTGAAGGTGGCCGCTGCCACTTCAAGTCTCCCAGCAAAACGGTATCTTCGTTCTCACTGACCGGATGAAAGTCAGTGTTGCTGTCTACACGTTAGAGGTCACTGGCGGTTCCGCTTTACATGTAGTCATACAAGTTCATTATCCTGGTCCAAAATACGTAGCTCCAGATAGTTCAATGCCTGGACTGTTACCTTGAGGTATGTAGCATTGGTAGGGGTCTCAGTAATCTTATATCCAGTTTAAACTGTTTGGAAGAAAGTGTAAACTGTATGAATCAAAGTACGTTTGAGATAGGAGTTTGTTGCAATGTTACACTCGACACGGATTGTACTGACGAAAGTATATCCATAGACTGATCAGATCTGAACAAGTTATTAGGATTTTTCTTGAAAAGAATTCGCTGTCTATATTTCAGAGTTAAGTATATTGATGTATGCACCCAGCACAATCCATTTCTCAGACTGTTTTAAAACTTCGTTAAATCTTGAATATCGTATGCTCCAGGTTCTATTTCTATAATTTCTTTTCAAACGTTAATTTCCGGATGAAGTTTATTGTTAGCCCTGTGATATTCAGAATGGCATTGTACGTCCCCAGCATAATCAACGCAATACTCCATTCTCCATTGCTGGAATCAAATTTCGGAAATTTGTGGTAAGGTCTTACGGGACCAAACTGTTGAGGTCATCGGTCCCTAAGTTTACACACTACTTAATCTAACTTAAACTAACTTACGCTAATGACAACACACACACCCATGCCCGAGGGAGGACTCGAACCACCGACGGGGGGAGCCGCGCGAACCGTGACAACGCGCCTCAAACCTCTCGGCTACCCCGCGCGGCTGGTGGGAAGTAATTTGAGCGTAATACAGACGATCGTTCTCTTAAAGTTAAGGTATACGACACTGCATCTGAGCCTCAACTATGAGTGGATGCTTACTGAAGCTTCTTGGTAAACGCTAGGAGGAACATGATGCATAGATGTTTGCACAGGTTAAGTATTGCATGGGGGCTTATTTTAATATATATAATTGAAAATGATTTTAGTAGCTGTCTGTCCGATTACGTAAGTCTCGTAAACGGTTGGCCCTGACCAGAATTATTACGCAATCTGACTGCAACAAACAATGTAAGAAAATTTCAGTAAACACAGTTAATTAATTAAGTCCCCAGCAACTAAAAAACCAACAAAACCAATAAGCACAAAAGTAACTGTTCTGTATGTGGGAGTGTGACTCAACGTCCACATCTGGCACGGTTCTTCTCAAACAAGACAAGAATTCTTAAATACCAATTATACCGACGTGACAAAAGAAATTTAGAAAAACTATAATTACGCAAGAAAACCAAAATTCACTCTAATACAAGAACACGAGCCAGATGCTTTGTTGACTGAACCTGTAGTGACACATTATTTCAGATACACAACTAATAAAGGAACATTATAAATTTTACCTTCATATATATTGACGAAATGCACTCATTACAATAACATCTGCTATCTCTCCCATCAAATAACTGCATAAGACATGGAACTATACTCTTTACTACAACATCTTGCTCCAACTTCACAACAACCACGAGCTCTCGACAAAACTGTCCTCTACGATCTCTTCACAAGCACAGACTGCTACGATCTCGTAACACGCACTGTGGAGGCGGCTTAATAGTACTCTTTGGCGCACTCTCTGGCGCAGTGGCACAGTGTAGCCACCTTTCATATGCCCCTCCTCCACAGGCCAGAATTTGATGGTATTTTTGCCAGCATTGGTGGTGAAAATACCACCAAATTCGTCCACAATAATACAGACAAAAATAAAGATAATATTAATACCTAAACATCACATAATTAGTTAAAATTTTGGCTTTGCACTGACCTTTTACTAACCTAATATATGAAATACAGTAAGCAATACAACTTCTTTTCATACATGTGACTTTACATAATAGTTTACACAATATACAAAAAATCAGTTTATACAAATGTTCACATAAAATGCTTTCAATGATTAGTTTATACAAAAAAAAGATACTAACAGGTGACATCTTTTCAGTAGGAGCAGTCCATCAGTTGCACCCAGTAAAGTTTAGCAGGTACACCCAGCAACAAGTCACATTAATTCAGTAGAAGCAGTTCATCAGTGGCACCCAGCAATGTTGAGTAGGTGCAGACACCAACCAGTGACTTTATTTCAGTAAAAACAGTTCATCAGTTGCACCCAGCAATGTTGAGCAGGTGCAGACAGCAACAAGGGACATCTTTTCAGTAAAAACAGTTCATCAGTTGCACCCAGCAATGTTGAGTAGGTGCAGACAGCAACAAGTGACACCATTTCAGTAGAAGCAGTCCATCAGTTGCACCCAGCAATGTTGAGAGCAGGTGCAGATATCAACAAGTGACATCATTTCAGTAAAAGCAGTCCATCAGTTGCACCCAGCAATGTTGAGCAGGTGCCGACACCAACAAGTGACATCATTTCAGTAGAAGCAGTCCATCAGTTGCACCCAGCAATGTTGAGTGCAGGTGCAAACAGCAAAAAGTCACATCTCTCAGCAGAAGCAGTTCTATAAAATTCACTAGCACTGATCACACTGTTCATCAGAGTTTATGAGCACAAATTAAACATGTCCTAGTGGCACCAATCATGTAGAAAAGGTACAAATAACAGTCCATAATTTTTTGCCATCACTGATCACACAGTTCTTCAGCAGAAATTAAACACGACCAAATGTCACACATCATGTTGAAAAGTGCAGGTAACAGTTCAGAATATTTATCTTCACTAATCAGACAGTCCAGGCATGAACAATAGTTTGAATGCACATACAAATGCTTTTACAGTAACATACAAATCATAACAAACACACAAATGATGTCAGATAATTTTCATATTAACTATTACAATACACAAATACCAGTAAACCTATAATATTCATGGGTGTCAGTGCAAGCCACTACCAACAAATAAAATAATATTTAGGAGATAGGTGGGTAGGATTAGGAAAGGAAGACACACAAAACACACTCACTCATCTTTCATTCACATTAAATACTACTGTGTAATTAAATAGTGTTAATTGTGTAAATGTAATTCTGTGAAGATCTGATGTTCATCATGTGTATCAAGTAGTACTGGCAGCAATGTATAACAGTCAATAATAGTTAGTCAATGTCATAGTCATCATGTCAAGACCAATGTTTGCCAAGCCAGATCAAAATGTACTGTTGTTGAACAACTGTCAGTGAGCCACGATATGCAATTACTTCCTTTTTCCAAAAAAAAAGTATATACTGCTTAGTGATTTAACAAAGTGTGTGTATAGACTATCTTCCTTCTATTTTAGTGTTCTAGTCTGCTATTTTCATCCTCTTTGTTCCATAAGACCAACCAAAAAAAATATGCTCCTCACTTACTTTACCTCTTATACACCAAAACTCCAATAATCAACAGCATCACATAATCTCAATACGTCACTAATACTTCTTCAATACGTCGATACATATAACTCTTATCATCAATATCATTTATCTTACCTCTTGTCCACAAAAACTCCAATAATCAACAACTTAATATACTCTCAATACCTCAATAATACGTCGCTACATATAAACCTCAGCACCAATATCATTTCACTTCCATAACAACTCTTTCCTCTAGTCAGTCTCCTTGAACAAGTACAGATAAAATCCTAATGCAAACCTCATCATCTCATACAATCTGAAGACACATTGCCAACACACAACCTCTGTGTAATCCATCTGACCCAAATTTTCTACTCATTATAAATTATAAGATACATTTTGGTTCCTTGTCCATCATTAAATAAAAGAAATGCATACCTGACCTCTAACAGACTTAGTTCGAATAACTCTCAGTAATTAAGTACGATTACGGAGTGTGAATGATCATAATATTTCACAGTGTGTACCCACTTCAAGAATCATAGCAGAAGCAAACATGTGGACTATTTTTTGTGTCAAGTGTCACTTCCTATTTCAATTGCTTACGAAAAATGCAGTCTAATAATTGTTAATGGTCTAAACCTAGTTTCAGGTCTGTCATGTCGTTAGCCTCCTTCCTATTTGCATAAATTTATACAGCTTCCATAAAACTTTAGCTCATGTGACTTGAATGACTTTCTTGTACTAATGTCGTTCGTCGAATTATAGCAGTTAATTTTCTTATCTTAAAAATATAAGGCACTGAGCGTAAGCAAAACTTGCAATAGCGAGTAAATATACCAGTAAAGAACAGAATGTCAACAAGTGGATGCAGCACAATTCCTACAACGAGGCTCTGCCAAGCGAACAATCTATAATTAATCCAATAGTGTGACCTAAACTCTATGTTTATACACAGTATTTCAGCATTTCTATACACCAAATTAAAGAGCAGTTATGGCAACAAAACAGAAATGTATAAATATGTAATCCATACGCATAGCAGTAAACATATATCTTACGTAATAAACAAGTCATTAGCATCATATCAGCCTGAGCAAATAAATGTTCATATGTCATCTTAGCAAGTAAACATGGATGCGCAAGCAGATAAATCCAAAAAGTATAACTTACATACATAATCACAGTCAGCACAATAAATCAGGTTACAATTATAATTTAAATAAATAAGCACAGCAGGCACATAATTAAAAAATATGACATCAGTGAAAAAGCAGTGCAGCCAAGCGATGCATAGTATATACAAATAACAACCCTGTTCATTAATCAATAATTGTCAAAATCAGTAAATGTATGCAAGCACGTCGCTTCACAAGTAAATCCATAGAACATGAAATTAGCACAAAGTATGAATCACGTAATCGCGAGCAGCAAATTACGTCTAAAGTACGTACCTAAGTGGAAATTTGTTACCTGAAAAATAAACTCAATTAATAGTTACCCTTTTTTAGTTTATTAGTTTCTTCTTCGAAATTACATTCTTCCTGAAATTTTCTCGATAGCAAGTCGTCTTAACGTCGGACACGCACAAAATTTACCTGAAGGTCTTAAATACTTTATACAACCGTATCCTGAAAAATACTGAATGTTAATAACACAATTCAACAAGTCCTTATAGCTTTATACAGAATTTAGTCGGAGAAATTAGACTGTGTATTTGTTTACGTCTGTCAGTGCATTCGCACTGAGCGCTCGATCAGCTGTAGACGCGTGACGTAGGAAGCTATTGTTTGCGGTCAACGACTGCCTTGTGCGGCGCGCAGACTTCACTGTTGCTTTGAGTATGTGCCGCCGCCAAAACACAGCGCGGTATCCTTGTACTCTCCGCATGTTTACATCTAGCTGTTGATTTCTCACAAGTATGTCATTCTACAAAAATTTTTACGTTAGATATATGGTGTATTCCCTTAGAGCGTCGAGATTTAAGAGTTTCTACTTCAACAGTGTTATCATGAATGATTTTACGAATTCTATATGGACCGTTATAAAGCAGAAAAAATTTGCGACACAAGCCCTTTCCTTTATGAGACAAACGATGGGACTTAATTAATACCTTTTGACCAACTGAAAAAGTTTTTTAAACGACCAGGACGTTTCGCTGATTTCTCTCTTCTAGCAGCCGCAGATGCAATATTTCGTAGAGCCATGTTCACAACTTCAGAATGCCGTATTTTCCGTGAAGGCGGAAAAGGAACGATTTCAGATATGCGATTTGTTGGTACTTTTATTTTTTAATACCAGTATAGGTGGTAAAGAAGTTGAGTCATTAGGAAGTTCATTCAGAATGTTTTGAAAAATATGAAGATACTGATCCCAAGTTCTGTGATTCTGATGACAATAAAGTCGACACAATTCATTGATTTCCTTCATCCATCTCTCTGAAGCGTTAGATTGAGGGTGAAAAAGTGAGATGAAGATTGGTTTAATTTTACGACGCTGTAGAGTACGAAGCCAAATTCTAGAACGAAACTGTGATCCATTATCTGATATAACCTTATCAACATGACCAACTTCTTTAAGAAAATGTTTGATGAAAGCGTTAGATACTGAACGAGCTGTTGCTTTGCGTAAAGGTGTAAAACATACATATTTTGACGTCAACTCCACTGCTACGAAAATGTACGCAAAACCATTAGTAGAACGAACTACTGGACCGAACAAATCAACTGCAGCCATCTCCTTTAATTTCGCTGGAATGACAGGAAACAACGGTGCTCTGTGAGAAATCGTTGGAGGCTTAGCCATTTGACATAATTTACATTTGGCAAGAACAGATCGAATACGTTTTTCCATATTACTGAAATAACAATTTTCTCGTAATTTATGAAAGCATTTTCTGGGACCAAAGTGTGCATAACTGAGATGTGTATACCAAATCAATTTATTGACCCACTCATCAGGAATACAAACTAACCAAACAAAGTTGTCGACGGATTTTCGTTTACAAAGAATGTCAATGCGAACTGAATAGCATCTAGTTTCTCTGGATCAGGAAGAATACCTTCTGTAGAAATAATGTGACCGAGAAATTTCACCTGAGAACGACCAAATTCAGATTTTTCCAAGTTTACTGTAATGCCAACTTTTGCAAAGATACGTAATAATGAATCCAAAATTTTGTTGTGCTCACTCCAAGAACGTTTAACAATAAGAATGTCGTCAACATATGAAATAATATTGTCACGGAGATAAACAGGTAACATTTCGTTTAAACTACGAATGAATGCTGCAATAGGTACAGTAAGTCCAATCGGTAATTTCCAAAGTCACATTTGGGTAAAACAGTCATATCCGGTTATTGTTTATCTACTGTCTAGATAGATTGATAGTCGAAGAGTTCGTTTGACAGATGCAAAGAATAGTAAAAGAGTAGGTAGCGGTCCAGAAAACTAAAAGAGAAATAGCACCACTACAGCTCGGGGCCCTATGCTCGCTACGGCACATATTCACTTAAGAGTAGTGAATCCCCTGAGGACATTAATAAGTTCAAACAGTAATTTTCGAAATCTCATTTAGGTAAGTAGTCAAATCCGGTTATTCTTTATCTACTGTCTAGATAGATTGATAGTCGAAGAGTTCGTTTGACAGATGCAAAGAATAGTAAAAGAGTAGGCAGCGGTACAGAAAACTAAAAGAGAAATAGCACCAATACAGCTCGGGGCCCTATGCTCGCTACGGCACATATTCACTTAGAGTAGTGAATCCCCTGAGGACATTAATAAGTTCAAACAGTACTTTTCGAAATCTCATTTAGGTAAATAGTCAAATCCGGTTATTGTTTACTTACTCACTAGATAGATTGATAGTCGAAGAGTTGTTTTGACAGATGCAAAGAATAGTAAAAGAGTAGGCAGCGGTACAGAAAACTAAAAGAGAAATAGCACCACTACAGCTCGGGGCCCTATGCTCGCTACGGCACATATTCACTTAGAGTAGTGAATCCCCTGAGGACTTTAATAGCCGCACATAATTTCAAGTTTGTGACTTTGTGGCCAATTTGGTGGAAGTGCGTACATAAATTGATCTAGCCATGAACATGGATGTATGTCGTTCTTCGAATTGCGAAGTATCTTAATCTTCCGAACAGTTAAGAAGTGTTTATAATCAAAGTTTTCGCCTCGTGGCGACAAAGACCTACCGCGTCTGTCCCGGTCCGAATGTCGATTATTGTAAAGTTGGCGCGCCTGGCGCTCTCTTGTTGCATCCCGTAAATGAAATAAATTGTTTTCTTCATACCCCTCTGCTATCTGTGATTCTAAGTTCCTTCTACTGTCCTTTCCTACTATTTCGCCTTCAATTTGTTTGACTTGCTTCCGTAATGCCTCAAATTCTCTTTTCACGCGTTCATTAAATTTTCCCTGATTCTCAACATGCTTATTTATGTTCTGATACTCTTCGGTTTCTGCAAATGGTAATGGGGCTGTATCATCCGAATCTCTGTCCCCATGTAAACTAAGATTTGTCAATTTATCTGAAATTTCCTCAACTCTTTCCGATAAGTCACCTATTTTTTTTCTGTTTGTTTACGTCTTCCGTAAGTGTCGCGACTCGGGTTTCAGTATTGTCACATTTGGTAGCTAGCTGTACATATTGTTGTGTTAGGTTATTTAATCTGTCATTAGGTACGGATCCTTCGATTCTCTCAAATATTTCTTCCTTATCCTTTGCACGTTGTAAATTTAACTCTGAAAAATTCTGTACTATCACGCGATCTCTTTCTTCCTGTTCTCTATCCTGTTCCCTTTGTCTGATTTCTACTGCAATTAATCTATTATTGTGAGAATTCAGAATCGGTTGTACTTCTTCCCTGATTTCTTTCTTTAATTCATCTTTCATATTTTTGAAACATGTCCCTATTCGTGAATCTATCCGTGTTTCCATTGTTCCCATATCAGTTTTTAATTCAGATCGTAAAGTTCCCATCTCTGTTTTAATTGTTCCTATCTCTGTTTTTAATTCAGATCCAAACCGTGTTTCCATTGTTCCCATCTGTGTTTTAATTGTTCCTATCTCTGTTTTTAATTCAGATCGTAACTGTGATCCCAAATTTAATATTGCACTCATCAACTGCTCCGTACTAACTTTTTCGAAATTCCTTTCGCCCCTAACATTTCCCTCAAAACTAACTTCCTTCTGCATAGCCATAAGGCTATCTGTGTTCGATACTATTCCAGAATCTTCTGTCATTAATCTCGTATTCTGCAAATTTTCTGATTGAGAAAAATTTTGAAATGGTTCTGGACTATTTTCCCGACTTATTACATTGTTTTCAACTCCATCATCCACCATACTGTTTTCCTGTGTTGGCGAGTTCGCCATGTCAACAATTTCGTTATTCTCACTATTCATCATTTTCGCCTTTTTCATAGATCGCGTAATCATTTACAAAATATACGAAAGATTCGTCACTGTACGAAAATTACACACAATGACTCTTTATCTCCAACAATACTATTCACACTAGATGTCTCCCTCAAACACGATTAACGAACAATTGAAATAATTACACAAAATTGTCAAACGCGTATACAAGGCAATAAAAATTAAATTTTGAAAAATACCATTAGAAGAATGCCAATTACCAAATCTACACACTCAATACAGACTACAATCACTAAACTCAAAATTACTACAACAATACTACAGTCTACAATTTTCACAATCAGAAAAATTCCAAGGGACGATCCGAAGCAGCGGTCGCCACGTGCATGGGGGCTTATTTTAATATATATAATTGAAAATGATTTTAGTAGCTGTCTGTCCGATTACGTAAGTCTCGTAAACGGTTGGCCCTGACCAGAATTATTACGCAATCTGACTGCAACAAACAATGTAAGAAAATTTCAGTAAACACAGTTAATTAATTAAGTCCCCAGCAACTAAAAAACCAACAAAACCAATAAGCACAAAAGTAACTGTTCTGTATGTGGGAGTGTGACTCAACGTCCACATCTGGCACGGTTCTTCTCAAACAAGACAAGAATTCTTAAATACCAATTATACCGACGTGACAAAAGAAATTTAGAAAAACTATAATTACGCAAGAAAACCAAAATTCACTCTAATACAAGAACACGAGCCAGATGCTTTGTTGACTGAACCTGTAGTGACACATTATTTCAGATACACAACTAATAAAGGAACATTATAAATTTTACCTTCATATATATTGACGAAATGCACTCATTACAATAACATCTGCTATCTCTCCCATCAAATAACTGCATAAGACATGGAACTATACTCTTTACTACAACATCTTGCTCCAACTTCACAACAACCACGAGCTCTCGACAAAACTGTCCTCTACGATCTCTTCACAAGCACAGACTGCTACGATCTCGTAACACGCACTGTGGAGGCGGCTTAATAGTACTCTTTGGCGCACTCTCTGGCGCAGTGGCACAGTGTAGCCACCTTTCAGTATTAAAGTCTTGATACCAATTGAAATTGTAGATCACACGTCTTCTGTAGGTGAAGTATCGTTATAACTCTTCTGGTAGAGACAGGTCTTCAAATAAGTCGAAATGTTAGATGTTATTTATATTTTTCTTAACATACGCCACCAATGGGTTCCAGGTCCTCCAGCAACATCTAAATTCACGTTTCCATATTCTCTGAATTTCCACATAGTCTTCGGTAATGTATTCTGCATAAACACACCGCTGACTCTTGGAATATTGAACTTTTTCCCAACAAACTTGCGCAGTTCTGTATTTGTAAGCGGTCTGTCCGGTAGGATGGTTAAGGGACCTATTTTTATTTATGTGGAGACCTAGTCCTTTCTTGAATGGTTTCAGATATAGTCATTTTCCGATGGCTCTTGCTTCCATCATGCGGTTATGTCTCCTTGCTTTCTCTAGCAGCTTCTGTGTGTTCCGTATGTTCTTAATTGTTCTGGCAATAGCTGCAGCATCACCAGCAACTGAACCCATTGCTCAAAGACATGCGAGAGCAGGAATAAGGAAGGGGATAATCCCATCCGATGTCTTGGGTGTTGGCAGAACCCGCGGTGGTTTAACCGGTCCTTTATAGTTCATTTTTAGTTGCATACATCGCTGTCAGAGTATAGTTTTTTAAACATCCCCTCCCCTTCTTCTTCTTCTTCAGTGCACGATGTGCAGCGTTTATAACTCTGTTGAAACCCAAGCCCAACGTAATTTTACCACACTTGGTTTTATCAGTTACAAAGGCTGCAGTGCGCTGCCCTCTAACAATACCCTTTCTCGCATATATTGCCTTGACTTTCTCAGCTAAATTTCGATCTACTGTGTGACGTCTTTATGTTTTGCGTGTGCATTGTAATGTTCCAAACAAACCTCGTCAAACGGGTTAATCCTCTTATCACCACGAGCCGCAAGTTTTTTAAGCTTTCTGCCAGGTCTGGAATAATTATACCCCAGAATGTGCATTTCGACTAGAATTTTGTCGATAATACCACCGCCACCTATAACGTGGCTCCTATAGTGGATGTTATGTTACTGTGCAGGTTGTAGTCTGTGCACTCCATTACACAGCAAATCGTCAGCGTCAATCCAGCTATTTTGTGTTGCAGGAAAACCCTCGACGTCTTATGGCACACTGTATGAGAACCCTGAGAAACACGTGTGGTTACCAGCGCTTCTGCATTTTCTCTGTGTAAGAACATCCTGAAATTTCAGTGCCACTGCTGTCCCTTAAGATTAAGTTCTGGGGTTTTTTCTCCGCACTTTGGAAACTCAATCTCACTCGACCAGTTTGGAAGGTATGGCTTCTCAAATGCTGTCTTGTGTTTTGAGGTATGCACCAAATCACACACAATGACTTTCTGTTTACTTGGCTCCAGCATTTTAATACCGTAGTACACCGTATCCATGAGTCCATTATGACGAACAGCGATTGGTCTCATTTTTAACGTGTTAAGTGTGGTTCGATTATACTGTGCAATTATTTCTGGGAAGATATCTATCCACTTGTATGTGCCGCGAAGATTAAAACGCATCCACGTTTGACATTTTATCGTTCTGTTCAGACGTTTCACAATACTCGCCTTTAGGTGTTGAGTATTGGTGTCTTCCATACCGCTGCGTTATAGTTTGAAATACCTATCCTAAAACTCTCCAACGTGATCGATCTGAAGATTGTGCGCACATCAGTTGGTCATCGTCAGCAAAAAGTGCACAAAAACCAGTGCAAGATCCCTCTCTGTTTTTGTTTTAACACGTAGTGCCAAGGCAAATTTAGAGTATGTATCAATCACTATTAAAATATATTTGAATTTCCCTGAAATCTACAACATCAGCCGGCCATAAATCATGCAAACCTTCGATCATTACATGTCTACGAGAATATGTTTTATGTGCTGGTTTGTGCAGTTCTCAAACTACTGTCTCCAGTCTTACTCGATTATACCTCTCTCTCTCTAAGCTAGGAATTATTGAAACATCCTCATTCGAATGAGCAAAATTATTGGCAGCAGCTGATGCCATGTGCAGTCTTAGGGGAGGTATTAGCTCATTGGGATCATCATAGTAGACAGGGTGTTTCAGAAGTGATGGTCAATAATTCACACATGGAAAGTATAGGCCAAAAGTAGCTAAAAAGCTCCGATAAAGATGGATCCTCATATCAATCGTTGCCAAGGTATCGCATTAATTCGATTTGAGAATCAACTTAAACGCCCCTGGATACTGTAGTATTTGCGTTGGTATCTCAAGGTTTAGGATCGACTATCCATTTGTCCACGCATGCGCAACTACTTCCCTTTCCTCCTCCGTGCACTGTGCCGCACCGGTTTCACAATCAGTTACGAACTTGAACGCACCATGGACAGAGGTTACACCAATGAAGAGTAGGCCCTGTGCTGAAATACTCTTTATGTGTGGCAAAGCAAATGGCAGTACCCTTGAGGGTGCACGATTGTATGAACAAGCCCTTCCTCTGCTCAGGCAGCCCGACAGGCGTACATTTAGCCAAGTACATCATCGCCTTAGAGAAACCTGGAGTTTTGCACATCATGCGCGAGAAGGTCGACCCAGATCCATAACACCCGATGTTGAGGAAAGGGTGTTACGCATTTTACACGAACGTCCGAGTACTTCGGCAAGGAGGATTGCTACCCAAGAGTATGTCCTGAGTCATAGCAGTGTGTGGCGGATTTTACATCGGCGAGTACTCTGCCCATATCATGTCCAGCGTGTGCAAGCCCTCAACAGTACAGACTTCCCTCCTAGACCGAATATCTGCCAGTGAGTGCAACAACAGTGTACCCTGAATGCCCTGTTTGTAAGCAATATTGTTCTCGCATGAGGCTGGATTTACCCGTGACGGTATTTTTAACTACCGTAACTGTCACATCCTAATGCAACACACGTACCACGACATCAGCAGCGTTATACGTTGAACATCTGGGCAGGACGCCACGGAGACCGCATAAGTGGACCACATTCCCACCACAGAGACTAATTGTATAGCAGTACATCCGGTTTCTGCAGACTGCACTTTCAGATGTATATGATTATGTCCCACTGAACCAGCGCCTGAACATGTGGTTCATGCATGACCGTGCTCCATCACATTTTCATTTATGAGGCTGCTGGCTTCTGACTCGGACTTATGGCCAACATTGGATAGGTTCAAATGGCTCTGAGCACTATGTGACTTAACTTCTGAGGTCATCAGTCCTCTAGAACTTAGAACTACTTAAACCTCTAACCTAAGGACATCACACACATCCATGCCCGAGGCAGGATTCGAACCTGCGACCGTAGCGGTCATTGGATAGGTAGAGGAGGGCCTGTGCCATGGCCTTCAAGGTCTCCGAATTTAAATCCGAGGGATTTAAGAGTGTGGGTCATGTCAAAAGCCTGATCTACGCTACCAAGGTCAACTCGCTTGAGGAATTACGCTTGTGGATTGAAGCAGCCTTTCGGCATTTACAGAATTCTGCGGACTGCCTGAGAGGATTCGGAACTCTTTTCAGTTACAGATACGAGTTCAATGTGGCGTTTAGAAGTATGGACAACATTTCGAACATCTGCTTTAACGTTTAGAGACACCATGTGTTCCTAGACGCTGATGAACCGCAACATAAAATGTGTTGTATCTCGACAAAGGTTGATTTGTGGACCCATGTTCATTTGAGCTTTTTACCTACTTTTGGTCTGCAGATGACTCTAATTTCATCTTTCTGCTTTTCTTGAATCAAACTTAGAGCCGGACATGATGCCCTGCCACACAAGGTATCAAGTCCGCATCTAATTTTGATTCAAGGAAAACAGAAAGATGAAATCAGAGTCATGTGCAGCGCTGCCGAAAAAAAGCTGTATGTAAACGAAACCAAGCTGCATTCCTCACTGAAGCTGTTTCTGGAAAATAATTGATTTATTGCATAAACAATTAAAATTTTCTATTTGCATGTATTTTGGCTAAGCAATTCTTCTCAAACGATCACAGGGAACTATTCAGCAAGAACTTTGCTAATCAGAGGGACTCTGACACTGGCAGTGGAAAAAGGTAGTCTATACACGAAATGTGTTCCCCAAACGTCTAGAAGTCTTTCCAGATCTGTTGTAATCATTACGCACTTTAGGTTATACATTGCTGTGCACAAAACTTAGCAAACGTATTTTTAAACAACTATGGTCGTATAACACCTATATCTCTTTCTCATCAGTGGGGATTCGTTTTCCAGTTATATGTAATTCCTAAGTGTTGAAAGAAATAAAATCTGGATACATTAAGGCATGTACATACTGATCACGTCAAATAAAAACGTTCCACCTGTTCTTGGTACATCAAAGGCAGTGGAAAATTCGTGCTTACTCATTTTTACAGAGCTGCATCACATCACGCACAGTTGTGATTCCTAGGAGTTTTGCCAATCACTGCTGTTTGGTATTGGTATCGTTTTCACGCCAGTGGTAGCCTTTCATCCATCATAGTTGATCTGATTTGCACAAAATGTTTATAAATTGTACACACAAACAATTGTCGTAATAATAATGGACTCAGGCGTGGTTGGTAGCACATTAATACACATTCAAACAAATGTAACATGCAACGGCAAACACTTTTAAGTTGATAGAGTAGGTGACAATACTCTCACAGGCCTGAGATGCCACCTCATATTTTTATTAATGTGGAGATGAATAAAATTCTTTATGTGTAAATGAATATATAAATACGCTTTTGAACTTAGTCCCCCTTTTGGTTTAGGCCAGACTATTTGATTATAAACGGCCAGATGAGTATTGTACTTTGACAATAACTTGAAAACGGGCATGTTTCGTTACCGTCAACCCTTGAGTGCTCTTCAAGTGATTACAGAACGTGGAGCAAGTAGACACACACGCAGAAGCGACGGAAAGTCAGTGTGAGTCGGACGGTAGCAGAGAAAGGAGCGACCGTGTGTCGAGGATACAAGAAAGGGGTGATTATCAGAAGAAAAATAGTGGAACAAGTACAGAAGTGATGTCAAAGTTTGACAGAAATGGCTAATATGATTAACCAGGATTGTGCAATGGGTACTAGTTTTTCACATTAACAACTGCTGCCGATAAAGCAAAGTGAACAGTATCCATTTACAGCTCAAAATGAATAACTGTGGATTTCTTCTTTACTTTAACCACCTTCCCACAAAACGTTATTATAAAAGGTGCAACGCACTCGACGGCAGTTCGCTGCTATGTTGCAGACAAAACACAGCGCATTATCACCATTGTCCGAGAACTATCATTTCAAACTCAGAAGATGGATCACGGCACACTTTTTAATACATAGAGAGCAGGAGGAGAAGATGGATAGAGGAGGGGAGCAGGATACTGACAGAGGGAAGAGGGAGGTAATAGAAGACTGGAATAAATACGTACCCAGGAGGCGACGGTTATTTAGCTAGTATTAATATGAATTATAGTAAAGGTAGCCTTCAGGCAGCATAGTTTCACTATGAAATAGATTTTTGTACTTCGGTTTGTGACGTCACATCCCTGAAACCGTTGGAGAGATGTAAGACTCTACACGCATTTTGGATCGACAGCGAGCGACACTTGAGATAGAGCTGACGTTGCGGGAGATCACGTAGACCTGTGTTATCCCTGATTTTTGTGAGTTCCAACTAAATATAGGTTGTCAACAGAGCTTAAACATATCTGATATCATTCGTGATCGTCTTTTGTAAGTCATTTACGAAAAACGCACATCAAAAAAAGGTTTTGCATCACCTCGGTTCCGAGAGTTCCGGAATCTGTACAGAAAGCTGGAACAGAGATCAACATAAACATCATTTCCGCCCTTTTTATTGCTCATGAAAACCGCACATTGCATGTTGTACCAGCATACAGCGAGACCTTGAGAGTGGTGGTCCCGATTGCTGAACATACCGGTATCTCTAATACCCAGTAGCACGTCCTCTTGCGCTGATGCATGTCTGCATTCGCCGTGGCATACTATCCACAACTTCATCAAGACACGGTTAGTTCAGATTGTCCCACTCCTCAATGGCGATTAGGCGTAGATCCCTCAGAGTGGGTCGCAGGTTCGAATCCTGCCTCGGGCGTGGATGTGTGTGATGTCCTTAGGTTGGTTAGGTTTAAGCAGTTCTAAGTTCTAGGGGACTGATGACCTGAGATGTTAAGTCCATAGTACTCGGGGCCATTTGACCCTCAGAGTGAATAGTGGGTCACGTAGTCCATAAACAGCTCTTTTCAATTATATCCCAGGCTATTTCGATAGCGTTCATGTCTGGAGAACATGCTGGCCAATCTAGTCGAGCGATGGTCGTTATCCTGAAGGAAGTCATTCACAAGATGTGCGCGATAGGGACGCGAATTGTCGTCCATGAAGACGAATGCCCCGCCAATATGATGCCGATATGGTTGCACTATCGGTCGGAGGACGGCGTTCACGTATAGTACAGCCGTTACGGCGCCTTCTATGACCACCAGCGGCGTACGTCGGTCCCACATAATGCCACCCCAAAACAACAGGGAACCTCCATCTTGCTGCACTCGCTGTACAGTATGTTTATGGCGTTCAGCCTGACCGGGTTGCCTCCAAACACGTGATTGTCTTATTGAAGGCATATGCGACACTCATCGGTGAAGAGAACGTGATGCCAATACTGTGCGGTCCATTGGGCTGGTAGTTGGGCCCATCTGTACCACACTGAATACTGTCGTGGTTGCAAAGATGGATCTCGCCACGGACGTCGGGAGTGAAGTTGCGCATCATGCAGCCTATTGCGCACAGTTTGAGTCGTAACACGTCCTGTGGCTGCACGACAAGCGTTATTCAACATAGTGGCGTTGCTGTCAGGGTTCCTCCGAGTCCTAATCCGCAGGTAGCCCTTGTTGAGAGCCCTTCCTGCGACCAAGCAACGTGATCGAACCGCGGTATTGACCGTCTAGGCATGTTTGAACTACAGACATCATGAGACGTGTACCTCCTTCCTGGTGGAATGACTGGAATTGATCAGCTGTCGGATCCCCTCCGTCTAATAGGCGCTGCTCATGCATGGTTGTTTACATCTATGGGCGGGTTTAGTGACATCTCTGAACAGTCAAAGGCACTGTGTCTGTGATACAATATCCATAGTCAACGTCTATCTTCAGGAGTTCTGGTAACTGGGGTGATGCAAAACTCTTTTCGATGTGTGTAAATACTAAACTATGATGCCGTTTTGATGTATCAATTTTTTCATCGCGCATAGTTGAAAGCTTACAACACAAGATAAATGCAGGAGCAGATACCTGTGAATGACTTCATCCATTAAATTGAACACATTACAATGATGATACCCATAATTTATATATGTGGTATGCTATACACTCTACGAGGCCTAAGATTTTATTTTTAAAGACCCCACGCGTAGGTAAGGGCACATGCAATAAATTTTAAAGTACAGTGCAAGCCGCGCTTGATGTTTGCAGACTGTCAGGGATACCGATCCATGTCTCTGCGTCACAGACGGATCCTGAAAGCAAATCCAGGCTGTGTGACGCTGCGATTACGGGGCACGCGTCACCTCTGCCGGCATTCGGCAGCGATGCGTCCCTGCTAAGCCTATTGACAGAGCTGTCTATTGTATTCTTGTACAAAGCCGCCGATCTCGGAGGTTTTAAACCACTTGTCAGCTGTGCTCAGTTTTCAAATCCACCACGTAACAGCTGTGCCGTCCCACAGCGATCACTGATCATAGTTGTCACAAGCACCTGAGCAGTGAACTATATCCCAGTGACGTCAATGCACCAGAACAAATGATTCCGTTTCTAACGGAGTGTATACATTCAGAACAGCGCTGTTGCCTGTTCCATACATTTTGTGTCTAAATGAAGCTGCAATTCAGTGTGCTGAGTATGTAAGCAGTCACTATGCTGAAAAGGAATTATTATCTTAATAACATACTCTGCTGTTCATCTAAGCTGCACACAATATGTTCCAATGTTCAAATACTAGTTGAATGAAGTCTGGCTATTTGCGCAGCGAGCTATGTTTATTTTCACCCCCACCCCGACCTCTTTGTGAGGTAGGTACTTCTTACCTCCACAGAGATTCTTCCCAGACATTAAATGATATGTGTACGAATTTTAGTTGAAATCGGTCAAGTAGTTTAGGAAGTCAGAGAGAAGTGGCTGTGGAATGGACAGTGAGAGGGAGGGGATAGGGAGGAGTTGGACAGAGAAAGGGGCCAGAGGCTACGGAGAGAAAGAGTGGAAGGAGGAGATGGAGAGAGATGGCAGGGACGAGGACAAGATCTTCGAGGGCGGGAAGCGGAGGAGGAGATGAACTTAGCGGGGGGAGGAGCCGACGGACGGAGAGAGAGATGGGTGGGGATGGACAGAGGGGAAAGAGGAGTAGATGGTCAGAGAAAGGGGCAGAAGGAGATGAACAGGGGGTGTTGGCTGGAGGAGGTTGGCAGAGGGAGGGGGAGGGGGAGGGGGAGATGGTCAAAAAGGGAGAGGGGGAGATGGCTCTAGAACTGGGGAAGAAAGAGGTCGACAAATGGAAGAGCGGAATAAATACATACCTCACGCGGACAACGCCAGGTATTCAGCTGGTATTCCAATAAGATAACACAAGACTGAAGCTATTCTGTGCATGCTGTATAGAATGTTGTAATCGTATCTGTTATCCAAGATCAATTGTACTCGATACCAAGTCTCGTTACCGAGCCGGGTTACACAGGTTTTAGATGCTATAGGTGCCACCTCTGTGAACTAAATTTGGCATCCTGTACAACCCCAAATCAAAAATTTAATCATGCATTCTTCCTAGTATATTGTACATATGCCATAATTAAAACTTCATTACTTGCTATTCTTCTGGTGCTATAATTTTAATGACTAGAAGTGCGTTTTGATGGAAATTTGAATGGAAATGTCGAGTGAGACGGATCTGTGGGCAGCAAACTTGACTCCCATTCAGATTCGCCTGTTGTCATCCTGGGTTAGGTTTTCTGTGGTGTCCCTAAATGGGTTAAGCAAACTGTCCTGGAATTCCTTTGGAAATAGAGCAGACGAGTTTTTCCCCAACCCAGTCAGAGCTTGTGCTACGTCTCCAATATCTTCGAGTTCTTTAGGACGTTAAACCCTAGTATTTCTTTATTTTTCTAGCGAAAGGACGACTAAAGAAAAGCCTGCTATACTCTGTCGGCATGTCTTCGCAAGAAATACTGACCGAAGTTCACTGGTCTGTTGACATCTGAATGATCACAAAGATAAAAAAAAAAAGTTCAATCAAATAACTTTTGTAAGAGAGAATGATAATTGAGAAACCTTTCTTCTGTATTGAACTTGACGCGGAATATTTTTCACGTACGAATCTCGAAACTTACAACAGGTAACGGTTTTCAGCAGAAAATGAAGGTATTAATAAATGCGCATATATCTGAAATTGTTTTTAATGGATTGTAGTGTTGTGTTTTTGATGAATATGAAGAAATCAGTGTTATGATAAATAGCGGTCGTTGCGCTTTGATTAGAAGGAAACCAATCGGGTTTATTAGATTAGCCTACTCAAAGCTCCGAGCCGAACCCCAACCAGCAAGCTTGAATTGAACTACAACGATCCATTCATCTAATTGGTATTCCCCTTGCCTTTGGAAGAATACCTCCAGTGTCTCAGAAGTCAATGGACAGCCCTCCCCAAAGAATAACCGCGTTGATGGTAGCAAGTGGTGGTGATATAAGGTATTAATTGCACTACTGGCGTCTCACACACAGTAGCAACAATCATTGTAGGACCGAAAAAAATTGGAGGACAGCAAAAAGGATGACAATTATATTTGAACTTTTCCATCACAACATGAGAAGCTTACTGAAAGAAAGATGAGTTTGTCACATCACTACAAGAAATTCACGAATCTACAGATACATCTATAAATGAGCTATGCATGACTGGACATCATTTGGAACTCGCATAAACTGAACGGATGTACTCAAATGGAGACAAGTCAGCATCTCGTTACTGGCGGCGTAATGTTAGGATAGGAGGGGCGACATAGACCTACAGGGTAATTTTGATAATTGTGGACAGACTGCATGAAGCGATTCCTGAGAGGATGAGAAGAAGAAAGCGATACAGGCATATGACCGAAAATGCGTTCTAAAAGAGGTACACCCATTTAAAGCTAGAGATAAAAGGTCTTTGACAGTATCAGCAACTGCCAGGTGGCCCGCCAACAGTGGGTAAGGCAGACGGCCATATGAAGCATACGAGGCCTAATTTTTTTGGAATGTCCGATCGGTGACGGAATGGAAACCACAGAGAAAATCGAAAATGTTTTATTTGAAACACTTAGCTACACTTTCCCGCTATATCTCTATGCCCCTGGTAATCTATCAAGGAAATTGGGACGGCAGTCGGCCATGAAATCTGATAACAAAACCAACAGCTGAATTGAAATCCAATGTCGTTTATTCTTTTTAACACATGCTACCAGTTTCGACATCAAATGATATATCTTCAGGACCTAAGCGTAGCCTGCCATTCACAACTGCGATCACAAAGACCAACACAGTCTTCATACAGGAACAGTTATCAAGCATGTACGCCAGAATGTGCAACGAACGTAGTATGCAGCGGAGCCAAAATTAACTGGATTCCGTACTCGTAGCAGTAACAAGCCCAGTATGGTCAGATGACAACATGGTTAACTGCAGTTCCTTCCAGAGATATGAGTTGTGGCAGTGCAAGATGAACATGTGAAATCGATCGCTTGATACATATGGTTGTGCTTTCCTCTCCGCTATCTGCTGTTCCCATCCGGTGGCTCACCGTGTTGCAGAAGTAGAAAATCTGGGTGTAGTGGAAGTGCATTTTGGTCAGGAATGAACTGTCGACCGTAAAATGCGTGAGTATATCCTCAAGGTCCACATTGTTGTCGTATATAACGAAGGCGTTTTTCGTTGCGGTGGAATCTTCTCACGAAATTCCAATCACCAACTTTCTCTTCCGAAGGCGAAAATATTTTGTTTACACCGACCTACATAGGGAGAAACGATAACCATGATAAAATAAGGGAAACCAGAGCTCGTACAGAAAGATGTAGGTGTTCGAGCTTTCCGCTCGCTATACGAGATTGGAATAATAGAGACTTGTGAACGTGGTTCGATGAACCCTCTGCCAGACACTTAAATGTGATTTGCAGAGTATCCATATAGGAGTAGATGTAGCATTCGCGTTGAATAAACAGAGTGAAACGTTGTCCGGCCTCGTGCGTCCACGGCCATTACTTGGCTCTATTTGCTAAGGTGAGGATGGGATATCTGGTTTTGACAGGATGTCTAGTGCTTTATTAAGTTTTCGTAAGGTTTCTTGAATGTCGGTAAAAAAGTTCTTTTGGCGAAGAGTTACTAAAAATTCTGTTATGCGTTTCCGAAAAGACAAATTGTGAATGTGCGCCTGCTGCAGTTCGCTAGGTTGTTGACTTCTGGTGCCAGCTGGAGTGCGCTAGGCAGCTGTGGGCAGTGTAATTTTCCGATGTAAGGACCGAAATTCCTTTTCGTTGTGAGGCTGGGCGTCTTATATGGCTCCTTTCTAGAGCCTGTGAATCGGGAGAATGACTCATGCGTGCTCAGTGACAGATGGTCTGAAGCGGGTTCAGTCGAGTACGTAGTTCTAATTTTCATCTGCTAGAGGACAGCAGTGCACAGAGACATTCAAGAAACAGATCAAGAGAATGTTTTTATGAATTGTTCTGTTTATTTCTTGAAGGCTTTTTGTTTTTTTATGTTTGTACAGTTTTGTATATGCTTGTAGTAGTGTGAATGATGCGTGAGTATGGTCTAAAGTAAATATGTAGACCATTGTTCGACTGATGAAAGTTGTACGCCGGGGATGGTTCAAATGGCTCTGAGCACTATGGGACTTAACATCTGAGGTCATCGGTCCCCCAGACTTCGAACTACTTAAACCTAACTAACCTAAGGACATCACACACATCATGCACGAGGCAGGAATCGAACCTGCGACCGCAGCAGCGCGGTTCCGGACTGAAGCGCCTAGAACCGCTCGGTCACACCGGCCGGTTACGACGGGGTGTTTTGTATCATAATATGTTAAGTAAGTTTATGGTAAAAGGAAAGCTAATTCGAGTGCAAATGAAAGTAGTTAATAATGTAAAGTATAAACTAAATATCAGAATGTTAAGTATTTATTTCGGGAAAAAGTACAGTTCGAAAGTGTGTTATTTTTTGATTGATTAGTTATGAAAAGCGTAGACTAACGCGGGAGAATGTTTTTTATTGGCCTTAAAGAAAACTGACCAATCAAATCGGAGTATTCTTCGCGCGTCTTTTCTCTTGGAGATATAGAATGCTTACAGCAGTCTAAGTACTCGGAGCCCAGGCTTTCAATGGTACGGTCGTGTGTAGTATCAGCTCCGAAGGAAGTTAAAATTTGCCGGTATTAGTTGCGCTACATGGCTCAGAAGTGTTTTAAAGTGAAGGCATATTTATTCCGGCGTGTTCTTTAGAAACTACGGATTATTAAGTAAGTTTGTGTAAGAGAAAAGACAGTAATTCCGCGTGGCATATTGAGCAGATCGGTGACTAAAAACTCAGAGTCCTTTAGACACTGGTAAACTTAATGTATGGCGAGCATTTTCATTTATGAACAATCCATGCTTAGCAGCTGTTCAGATTTCGGGAAATATGTTACCATAAACTTGCTAACGTGAATGAAAGCATTTGTGCATGACTGTGTTAGGATTACCACGGGCTTGGAAGTGAACGTGTAATTCTTGACTTCAGAATATAACGAAGTTTTGGCAGTATTTCCACCTTTCATTCAAAATTAAGACCTTTTCCCGATTCTTAGAACAGTTACGTTGTATGCAGCCAATTTCGAGTCGCAGTACGGTAGGCTTCTGCTCGGCTTTCCTACCGGAGACCTGCTGCAACGAGTTCACAGGTAGGTGTTGGTAAAAGGACAAAAGGAACCGCGCCGCCGCAGATGGTAACATTCATGTGAGAGGGGGCGCAACCCGTTTTTGTTGTCTGATCCGTGCTGCTTGCTCCTTTGCAGCGCAAATCCGCAGTGCCACCTGGAATTTGGGGCATCCTCACCATGTGGCAGGATGTTCGCCTTCACAATTCACACATTTTGCCTTTTGGTTTTTGGGAAACCTTGGACGGGTGGTGGTCCATTCACTCCACACAAGGAATTCGTAGATGGAAATAATTGGCGGTATGAAAAAAACGTTAACATCGTCTGCATTGAGAAGGCCCCTCTTTTGATCTGTATGTTTCAATTCACTTTAGTGTCGAGAATATGTTTGACGTCATATACTGACTCACTGGCTGGGGGTGCTGGCAGGATCACACAGTAGATGGGGTGTGATATTAGCCTGCTGGTATTCTCGTCTCTCGATTTAAATTCATGTACCAAAGCTTGTTGGAAACCAGTGAAGCACAGAGCTTGTATTATCACCTCTTCTGTCATAACCGCGGGAATTTACTTGATGACCACTTTGAGAACTTGTCGGCTGGGCATTGATGTGTAAAAAAGGAATTTTTGGATCGAAAACCCACATGTCGATCCTCTGGTCAACCAGTGATGAGAAGTGATGATAGTTCAAAATGGTTCAAATGGCTCTGAGCACTATGGGACTTAACTTCTGAGGTCATCAGTCCCCAGAACTTAGAACTACTTAATCCAAACTAACCTAAGGACATTACACACATCCATGCCCGAGGCAAGATTCGAACCTGCGATCGTAGCGGTACGGCCATGACTGAAGCGCCTAGAACCGCTCGGCCACTCCGGCCGGCGATAATAGTTCCATCAGTTCATTGTTCAGGAGTAGGTACTGCCCTGAGTGTCGGATGATAATAGGTGGTTTCCTCACTTGTGGTGTTGGAGGGTTTTACGTCAGTGCAAGATCTGGCTCGCTGCTCGTTCCAGCTGGGCTCTCTTCTGCCGACATCTTCATCGGATCGTCGTCTGGCTGTAGCGGCGCATATTTGTTTGAGGTGAGCACATGTTGCTGTTGTTCCGCGATGTCTTCTACTTCATTCGCGTTTTTGTCGTTTTCTTCCCGATCGTCGATTGACAAGAAGTTGAAACTCTTGGTTTATTTCCTTATTGGACTGTTGAGCATCACCTTTGTACGACATGCGCGGTGGTTCGGAATATGACAGACTTGGTAACTCTGTCGTTTCCGCTTTATTGGTGCGATATCCTCTCCATTATCAATCCTAGGTGGCATTCTTTCACATCTGGCTGCGAGTCCTTTAGCACGTTCATCTTGGAATCATCTATCCTGGACTGCGGTGCGGTGGTCCGGGATCGTCGACAGCTGTTTAATTACCTGGGAAGCAGGAGTGTGTGGTCCTAGTGTAATGATCCTGCTTGATTCCGCCTGCCGAGTTCCCGACCGCGACCTGTGTCTGAGAAGGCGAGGGCTGACCTCCTTAAGGGGACCTGGACGTGAATGGGCTGCATTTCTATACCTCGCTCTCAGTGCACATTACTCTTGATCTACAATGTGGAGGAAGTTGTGGTTTTTTACCAATAATGAATGACATTAATTCAAGCTGTAAAAGGAAATTTATTGAAATGTCTGTTATAGTTTAAGAATTACAGTATTTTGCCTAATAGATGTTTTTATAATACACGTTCCCATTCTGGTACCATTTTCTGGTCCATCATCAGCCTAATAGCATTCAGACTGAGGCAGGCTGCTGTCAACATTCATAGGAACACATTATGCCTCTCGTTTTGTAGTTTGGAGTATGTCTGAGGAAACAGAAAAACCCTTAATAAACCACATTACTATGTTGTCTAAAAAATACCGCTAAAATTATATGCAGAATGAAAAACATAGATCATTTCTGCGATGTATTAGGCATAATACAAAGATAGTGTCCCATCCTTCACTTGAGAGAAATTTGGTGAACATGGATAAAACCATTGTGAAGTAATATGTACCTAATGTTCTGGAAATGTAGTTTCGAGAAAATGAGAAAAGAATGTTCAGTGTTTTTGACTCACCATATGCCTCTTTCAGAACGTTACAACAGCATAATCTTGCTGGCCAGCTACTTCTTTATCCTCCGTAGACTTCTTCAGGAGCCTTTTCCACCTCTGGACTCTTTAGTGGTGGCTTCGACAGCCCTTTCAGCTTCAAGTAGTCTCTGACGATCTATAACATTCAGAGCAGCTGTCATATTATTTCCTGGCTGGGTGCCTAATTTGTCCATTACTTTTCTCCTGCTGATTACACCATCATTAAAACAGATGACAGCATCTATCACACCCATTTTGAGTACTGTTTATCCAACAAACACTGCTTTTGGTACTCGTTGCTACATGCAGCTGTTGAAACTCTCATTAGGGTTTTGTGTACGGTCATGTAGACATTTGCTAAGTAATTTTTTATCTGCAAGGTCCCTGTATATTGGCTTTATTGTTTCCATGACTGTGGCAGGCAAGGAATGTTTATGGTGATATTCCTTGCCTGAAGCCAGTGTGTAGACACTTGTTCAACGAGCGTTTAACACTATAATAACAATATAAAAGTTAGTAAACCATACATTTTTGGAAATGGGAGAAATTTGACTTTCAGATGGCGGCAATTTTTTTTTTTTCGATTTTTCAGTCATTTTCACGCCTATGTCCCCTGAAGGTGGGGCCCTGTCGCTCCGTTGTCCTCTGCGCGAGCTGCTCCTGCATGCACAGTGTCCGTTGTTTCGTCTTAGTCCGTCATCCGTCTGCTGTTGTTGGCAGGGTTGGCGGGGCAAGCCAACAACTGCGCGGCCGAAGAGGCTGCCTCGGCCGCGCCTGCACCTGCGTCCTTCCTGCGTGGCATCCAGCACTCGGCTGTTGAGTCACTGTGCACCTGCAACGTGAACGTCTGTGTAGCGCGCACAAAACGCTGTGGCCGCTACATGGGCAGTCGCCTGGGGAAGCATGGGGAGAGCGGCAGTGGTGGGGGTCGCTCAGTGAGCTGGAGGAGAAATGCCACGCTCTGGATGGAAAGTGCCGTTCCAAACTGAAGCCTACTCTCACATTTTGAGTGGACACCATGGAAGTTTGGGCGTGGAGGGGCCCCACTTTATATTTACAGAAAATTTTAAGTGGGGGCCCTCCACGCTCACACTATCATGGTGACCATTCAAAAAGATCTACTGTCACCTCTGCTTTCGTTAGTATCTAAAAACAATTCGTCCGAAAATGCAGCTCCTGGCTCGGTAACCAATTGTGACTTTCAGAGAAGCGTCATGAGTGGCGCATTTTGAATAAAACCTACACATATCTCTGGCTGCTATGTCAAAATTTGCTTCATTGCAAAAACACAGTGGAGTTTCCAGTGTCTCACCTCACTAACATGTTGTGCAGAAACAACTGCGAGAGAATTCTGAAACCGAGGTTTATTTAGTGAGGAACTGAGGAAAAGTAAAGTCAGTATCTCATGAAAAAGCAAAAACCTGTAATGTTTTTACATATGTTGCTCCAAAAACCATAGAATTTCTGATTTCACCAGCTATCGATGGTCTTTAAAAACTATATTCCTTCACCGAAAAAGTCGGTAGTTATTGGAATAACACGGTTTATAATGACATTTTACATAGTAACGATATGGTAAAATTCTCTCCTCTTTGCATCCTATCATTTTCCAAAATCTGACCGAGCGAGATGGCGCAGTGGCTAGCACACTGGACTCGCATTCAGGTGGACGACGGTACAATCCCGCGTCTGGCCATCCTGATTTAGGATTTCCGTGATTTCCCTAAATCGCTCCAGGTAAATTCTTGGATGGTTCCTTTGAAAGGACACGGCCGACTTCCTTCCCCGTTCTTCCCTAATCTCATGAAACCGATGACCTCGCCGACTGGTCTCCTCCCGCAAACAACCCAACCCTCCAAAATCTCATTTTGATATCTGAAACCGTTTATGAAATATGAAGCATGTTGCGGGTGTTTCACTCTGTCTTTATCGCTGGCGCGGCGCTACCGCAAATGAGTGTGCTAGATCAGATCAGTTTTTCTCGAGATTGGTGACAGACAGATACCTCTACCGAAGTCTAAAGAAAAATTCTATATGTTAGCTAAATTTCATATGCAGCAACATATTACGAAATACGCACCAAACGCAAAATCTTAGCGATCCTTATTTTTCATTGCACACTTTTCCGAATTTCACGCACTGTCATACTTTCGGGTAAATATCACAACAACTGTGACCATTAACGAAATGATGAGCACATCATCATGAACCTGACATCTAAACGTATAACCAAGGCAGAAACGAAATTTTTTACCAAATAGTTTCTGTAAAATCGTTTGAGAAAGATTGCAGGGTGCGCGCCTCGATACTGTCATTGGTGACCGACCGAAAGGTGGAACAGACTTATCGGCCTCCCCTTCCGAACAAACGAATCAGCTCACCCAGCGCTTTGGACTAAAACTGGTCACTGCGAATCGCGCTTCAGCCATCGTATCCTGCGTGATCTATGCGTCCCCCTTCAAAGTTCCTGCACCATTGTCGCATTTCGCTGACATGCATGACGGTTACCTCATTTGAGTTGCATGGAATCAGGCGGTACACTTCAGCATGAAAACATCGATGACATCACCACTTGACACTTGGCGGGAGACTTTATTGTTCTATGCATCATTATATGCTCACTGTACGTTCAGCTCTGAAAAATTCGACGTGACACAAACAAAGGGAATACTAGAGACGCTGCACTGCATATCTGTGTAAAGCTTCATTTGCACTGGGTTTTAATTTGACGCAGGAAGAAATAGCCCTCGAAATTGAGCTGCTTCCTGCCATAGAAACTTTGCCTCCACGTTATCTACCTCTACAATTCGCAAGTTACAGCTACAGACTGTAAGGTACTTACGAGTACGTCAATAGGTCAGCGTTGTAAGTAGGAGCGTGGTGTTTGTCCTCATCTCCTTCCTGCTACAACGCCAAGGCATGGTTCCGCACTGAGCGCAACACTACAGCGAGTCTCGGTATCCATTACCCACCATAAAAAGGATAAAGAAAGAAGGGACTTATTAGTAACGTAGTACCTGTCCTCTCGAATCAAACTTCGAACTGACTAGAGTAGAAATACATAAATAATTTAATGGTGTTTGATCTGTAGGTCTGGAGGTGGAACAGCAGAAGCTCTGCGTGAAGGCAAGTGTAGTTCTACAACTGCATCTACAAGTCAATTGATGATGATTTTGTCAGCATAGGCCGATAACACTGTCCCAATAATGACTGGCGTCAACCTCACTGTTGTTTTTGGCTGTGAGCTGTGATTTTTCAGTGAACAGCTCTAATTATTCTTATTTTGGAACATTTCATTTTATGAGTGCTCTTTTGTCCCTCTGCACTGAGGGAGAAATCAACAGAGTTATTTGTTTTCTGCAGTCTAAAAGGGCCAAATCTGTGTATATTACATGCAGAATGCAACTGCAGTACAATGATAGCTGTCATAGTCGCAATTGCTATCATACTTGAAGCTCTGAGTTATTACAAAGTTTGTGCTTGTTGTGTACCACATCAACTGAAAGAAATATGAAGTCGCCCATTCACTTGCCAAGTTGTGATTAAGTGAAGTGATAGGTTATTGCAGTAACGACTGTATGAACTGAAAATGGCAGGTAATTGCCGTTGAAATGTGTCGTCTTATTTAAAGAAAGTATGGAGTTCTAGGAATTCTCGAACATCGTTTTGTATATCAAACAAAGGGTAGGTAATTGTGTCACGTATTCAGTCGAAAAGCTTTTGGTGAATGGCTTGTAATAAATGGACACAATAGAGTTTATGAATGGAACAAACAGCATACTTACAGGCGGTCAGAGGCCGCAGGTGTAGGTGGAGTGAGCCCCACTGGCTTGGCCCTCACGTCCGCTGGTCGCCCTGTGAGGCCATCTGGGCTGCCCGCTGACCGTAGCCTCGCCGCCTGGGCTCATCCGTGTCCTCCCCGAGCCGGGTCTGGTGAAGCAGGGGATACAACCCGTCGGCTTTGACCAATGACGTCATACCTTAGTCATAGATAATAATGTCTTCACTTCGAGGCATAGATAATTAAACAGTTCTGTGTTCTAATAAACATTATCATTAAAATAATTGAAAGTGAATCTAAAAGCGATCGCTTGATATTCGTTAAATTGTTAAACGTGTGATTTAATTAAGTTAATTTTTTGTTTCTTATTCAGACGGTACTTAATATTTTTCGTAATGATATTGAGGTAATGTGGAGTATTCGTTTTTTAGTGTAGAACAATTTTTAGCGTCTTATTTTCGTTTATAGGAATGGATTTGTCTATTCCAATGAATCTTGACGATTTAAGAGAAGCCATGGGCCAAGACATGTTGACCACAATTTGCTTCTTGCAAATGTGTGGTCTCACTGCGGAATACGTCCAATGTCGTGAGTGCGGCGAACATATGCGCCTCACGAGTGTATCAAGTCGCCGTACTCACGACTTATTTGTATGGAGGTGCAGCAGAGACCGGTTATGGCGATCTGTTAGGAGGGGAACGTGGTTCGAGAAATCTAACCTCTCCCTGAGAGACATAATGAAAATCACATACTGTTGGTGTTTAAGATATCCTGTGTGGCTCTGTGTGCATGAATGTCATGTGAGTAAGCGTACGGTAGTAGACTGGTACTTGTTTTGTAGGGAAGTTTGTGGGGAATATATGAAATATAGGGGGCCGTTGGGGGGGCCGGGTGTTATGGTCGAAATTGATGAATCGCATTTTGGGAAAAGGAAATACAATAGAGGGGAACCTCTGGTGGGATTATGGGTGTGGGAAGCAGTAGTTTCAGGTCAGCATTGTGACGGTGTAGTGTTCAGAGTAGTACTAAATAGAAGTAAGGGGGGTTTGGTTAGGTTAATTGAAGATTAGGTCGCAGAGGGTTCTATTGTTATTTCAGACGGATTTTCTTCGTATAGGGATTTAGGGGATAGGGGTTATCAACATCTAGCAGTAAACCACAACATTGGATTTAGATCTCTATCGACAGGCGCCTGCACTAACAGCATAGAGGGGTACTGGTCAGCGGTAAAATCTCTTATAGGGAAAGGCAAACGTCAGATTTCGACTCTTCAAAGCCATCTAGATGAGTATTCGTGGAGACAAAGCATTCCGCGGACATATTGCCCGTTTAAATGTTTTATTAAACATGATGGCAAAATGTACCGTCCCAAACAGCTCAGTTAATTTCAGAGAGCGGGGGGGGGGGGGGGGGGGGAAGGGGGGTTGGTGAATGAGTGTGTGTGTGTAAGAGGGGGAGAGAGAGAGAGAGAGAGAGAGAGAGAGGGAGGGAGGGAGGGAGAGAGAGGTTTCGTAATGTTGTATGTGTTGTGAGTGTGAGTATGTGATTTTCGTCTGTCTAGGCGACCTTCCGTTATTCCTCGATATTTCCATGTGGTAAGTTCACTTTTCCATTTGCTTCTCTCCCTGTATGTCACTATTTTGCCATATTTCACTGTTTTATTCCACCAATATGTGTATTTTCGTGTTGTGAAGTACGTAACAGAAATCTGACAGCTGTCGATCTTGTTTCGTTTTCCAGCTCTAGTATCACTACGACATTTTCGAATGTGTACTTGCGAAACCCCCGTCACAACTAAAATTTGTATCCCGTGTTTCAGCCGGCCGGTGTGGCCGTGCGGTTCTAGGCGCTTCAGTCTGGAACCGCGTGACCGCTCCGGTCGCAGGTTCGAATCCTGCCTCGGGCATGGATGTGTGTGATGTCCTTAGGTTAGTTAGGTTTAAATAGTTCTAAGTTCTAGGGGACTGATGACCACAGATGTTAAGTCCCATAGTGCTCAGAGCCATTTGAACCATTTGAACCCGTGTTTCATTTAGGGTTTACTGAAGCGGAGGATGCATCGTTCAAGTGAAGAACACAACAGTAATGCTAATGAAAACGAAGAAATCGACTTACAACACACTCGTATTCTGTTCTGTACTTAGGCAACACACTCCGAATGAGCTTTTAATTTCTATCTGGTGTTTCATTCACGCTTTAGTGAAACAGGCGATACATAGTTCAAGTGAACAACAGGAGCCGGCCGGTGTGGCCGTGCGGTCTGGGCGCTTCAGTCTGGAACCGCGTGACCGCTCCGGTCGCAGGTTCGAATCCTGCCTCGGGCATGGATGTGTGTGATGTCCTTAGGTTAGTTAGGTTTAAGTAGTTCTAAGTTCTAGGGGACTGATGACCACAGAAGTTAAGTCCCATAGTGCTCAGAGCCATTTGAACCATTTTTGAACAACAGGACAGTAATGCTACTTAAAACTAAGAAATCGACGTACGCTAAACTTGTATCCCGTACTGGACTTAAGCAATATAGTTCGAAAGAGTTTCGAGATACAACTGACATACATCTCACGTGATGTATTCTTTGCTAGTAACATATTTCATTCATTTCTTTCCATTGTATTTTGCGGAGAAATACTAAAATATAAACACCCGATATCGTTAACGTGAAAATATTACTGGCACTTACATATGTGAAATACAGTTTTTCTCTCTAGCATTCCTTTCTTTCTGAACATTTTTCTCAGCTCTTTCATCTTTGTAATACATGCTCTCTGGCGAATTCTGACGTCATTGGTCAAAGCCGACGGTTTGTATCCCCTGCTAAACTAGACCCCCCGAGCCAGTACGCCTACCCCGCCATCAGCTAAGCTTTCCCGCACACATAGCTCGAAAGTGGCCTCACGGCCTTGTCGAACGCCTCGCCAAAAGCGAGATTCCTGAGGAATTCAAACATTGTACACCTGCGCAGAAAGTTAGAGGCTCAGAAATGATACTCAGTTACAGCGGAAACCACCATTAGTAACGTACTGTGTTGTGCGTGTCCCCAGTTATACCAACTGATCTTAGTTTTCTGCTCTTGGCGATTGTCATTGTTGAGGTCGTCAGCCTGAAAACTCGTCTATCGCAGGTCTCCGCGCTAGTATACACAGGGGAGCCTCTTCATTTTGAATAAATATTGCAACCTACAGCCATTTGTTCGTGTTACGGAATGGGAAAGCTGATGACGTAAGCAACTCTGACAAAGGTCAGACTGACATGGCCTGGCGCCAGGGAACGAACATCTCGAAAACGTTGAAGCTTTTCGCCTTTTGCTGTCATGAGTATGTACGAAAAGTGGTCGAAGGATGGTGAAAGCACTAGTAGGCGAGAAGGGACTGGACGTACAAGTCCCATCGCTATACTATCTCAGGACTTTCTGCTTTTTACAGTCGCCACCATAAAGTGCTCTTGCGTCAAGAGAGGGCGCCCACACACACACCGATGGCAGCAAAGACGACCTGGGATTCAATACAGATCCCCAACGCCCGTATTTCATAAATTTACGAAAACACAGGTATTTCCCACATTTTCTAACTGCAAGAATATGAAAAAAAGTCGAACGAGGTGGTTATCTGTTCTGTAACTCAGCATCATGCAGAGATTGAAACAAGCTATTCGACAACCACGACTCATCACAAAACGTGGCGATCAGAGGCTTGTCCGCTCTGTAAAGTTGGATATTCCACGATCTGTGATAGATCTGACGACGTAGCGTAATGCTGTTGGAAGTTCAAGTGTATCGGATTACAGTGTTCAGCTCACATTGCCGAACATGGGACTCCATACCAGACGACCCTTACATGTTCCGCCGGCCGCGGTGGTCTCGCGGTTCTAGGCGCTCAGTCCGGAACTGCGCGACTGCTACGGACGCAGGTTCGAATCCTGCCTCGGGCATGGATGTGTGTGATGTCCTTAGGTTAGTTAGGTTTAAGTAGTTCTAAGTTCTAGGGGACTGATGACCACAGATGTTAAGTCCCATAGTGCTCAGAGCCATTTGAACCATTTTTTTACATGTTCCCACGTTGACCCAACAACAACGTCAGTTACGACTTGTAGTGTGGACAGGATCATAGAGATCAGTAGAAACGCGTCGAATGGTTGGATGAATGACGTTCTTTTTCATTACACCAAGTCGACGGTCTTGCCCGGATATGTCATCATCCAAGAGAACGGCTGCTCTAAACATGCATTGCGCCGCTGACGCAGACCGGTGGGGGATAGGATTATGCTCTTGAACGGGTCATGTGGTAGTAAGTGATAGCTGTGAACTCTATCTGCATCACTGTGTACTACCTGCACCTATTCGTTCTTGATGTTTTCCCCAACGGCGATGGCATCTTATTATGTGAGCCTCACTGCTCTTTTTTTTTAACTAATTTGTGCCTGATTTTATTCTGAGAAGCTCAGTAATTTGTGTAAATACCGTAAATGTAAATGTGATTCAAAAAGTACTTGAAGTGAAGTGAAGCGCAGCTGGACAGCAAGAAACTCCTTAGCGCGCAACCCCTGCAACGATAGTAGTTGTGAAACTTTGAGTATGGACTCTAAAAAAAAAAAAGACAATTGATTTTTTTAAAAAAAAAAAAAGAGGACTGTTAATCTGTATCTTGTGCAAAGAGGACGTGTTGCTAGGCCGTCGCTCAGAACGTATTGTTACATTTAATGAAAATTGATATTTTAGTGATAAAACTAAAGAGTTGCCAAACATTTATGTATACAATTTTTGTGGAGGTGAAGAATAGAAATATCTTGTTTTTGGAAAAGAAGGTGAACTTCATTGTCGTCGCCGTCTATCAATCGACAGAATTGTAAGTGTACGAAGTTCACTGAAATACAGGAAAAGAAATGCGTTCTCTATAGTTTTCATTCAATAAGTAACAACCTCTCATAATTTCTTAATTACAGTAATTGGAATATGTTCTTGTACAATAGTATGGTGCTGAACTCCACTGACCAATTTTGATGTAGCAGGACGTGTAGTTTGAAGAAAGTTTGTGTGCCAAGCAATCTCCTTTTCTCACGAAAAGCAGATTGCTGTTTGATCTTAATTACTTTCAACAGTGGTCCCCTAGGTATGATAAGCTACGAAAACTTGGGCTCAAAGCTATCCGCAATACGGCCACGTAATCAACAGAGTCGTACTTTAAATCTTAAAGAACAGTAACTTCCTCCAAATTATAATACGTCACCAACTGGTACAGAAGCTGATCATTTAAGGAGGCAGCAACGAAAATTCAGGTACCAGTTACGACTTACAGTCTCAATCAAAATCAACCTCTCTCTCTCTCTCCCTCTCTCTCTCTCTCTCCAAATACGTATATAAATATTCATATTATTAAGATAAAAGTCATTTTATAATCTTCCAGCAGGATAACCGCCAGTGTCACAAGGACAAAGTCGTGCTATAGTGGTTTAAGGAGCACGATAGATAACTTACACTGATGTCTTGGCCACCAGGTTGTCCTGATCAGAGCTCCACGAAACACACCTAGAACGCCATCGGCCGCCAGCTGCGCGTCCACAAACCACCTGCTCCGAATTTACGGGAATTGCCTGACTTCTGCGAGGACATCTGGCGTCACATGCCTCCAGAAGCCTGCCAATAGACTTTTTGAGTCCATGCCAGGCGGAGTCGCTCCTGCATTGCGTATCAACACGGTACTAAACAGGCGGTCACAATATTTTGACACATATTAGTGAGTCGAGAATTCTTTGATGTCTTGCATAAACTGATACGCAGATTACTAATGATATTGCTCCACATTGGAAGCCAATAATTGAGTGAGATCAAAAATTAAGTGAAATCGAAAAGCAAAAGGCTATGAGATTAAGGGACTGATAAGCGAATGGAATACATCATTTCGATGAATAAAATATCAAATTATTGCATTTATTTCAGTGCTTTTTACAAACACAAAAAATTACGAATAGCATGGACGATTTGACTGGGCGTGGACACGACTCAGTCATTAGATGGAAAGAGGGGTGAATGAATCATCTGACTTTCCTTCATAGTAATTCGTCGTGTATCGATGTCGGTGACAGGTACTGTGGTGATACGGCGCGTCGCCTCGGAGCTGTATGGCGCGAGTCGGCTGCTGCCCTCGCCGTCCCAGCTTTGCGGCGAGGTCCAGACCGGCCTCCTTGCTGTGGGCTACATGGCCGAAACTGCAATAACATGGTGTCATGTAGGCGTCGAATGGAGGAGCTCTCATATCCTCTCGCCTCCGCACTGTCTCACCGACTGTCTTCTTCGCTTCTCGTCACTCTCTAAGGACACTGAGTCATTGAATTTTTCCTCGTCTCAGTGGTGCCATTGGCGGATTAAACTCGCAATGCCGCCCACTGACAACCATTTCAAGACCATGTCTCCCAGTTCCGGGTGGAACTTTTCTACCTTGCGTGGGCTGGGGTGAGAATCGGGAACTGACGCCTTTCTCTATTTTTCACTATCAAGGCTGTTCCCAGCGCTGGTCGATTGTTCGAATGTTTCTCTTTACTCGGTTGTTGTGAAAGCAGCCACACAACCCTTCTTTGTAATGGCTATCTCTGCGAGAGACCTGGACAGTCATGCGTGTGCTTCGTCTAAGAATCTGCCAGCGTTCGTGATTTATAATCAACCTCTTTACTGTCCAGCACACATTTAATTAAGATGACTGACCTCTTCCGCAGTTCTTTACAATCACAGGACTCCCTGTGTGAATTCTTTGTGCTCTGTGTCTACGCTCTGCCCCACTGTCTGCAGGGATCCCCCAGTTATCTGCTCGTTTCGCATTGTCCGCCATATTCTTCGCCAGGTGGACTTTCTTAAACAAGACTAGGTCATCCACAAGACTACACATGCGTGTTTACAGAGAGTGTCTGTGGAGCTCGCTCTATGGGGTCCGACTTTCTATGTTTGTTGGCCGCTGGCGCTGTGAATCGGCGAGATGACCACCAGCGGAGGTATCACAGTGTATAGTGCTTACTGCAGCTCATTGAAGACAAACGTAATAATTCCAGATCAGTCAGTGGCGTAAATACGGTTGCCTCATAACAGGTACACATTGGAAGGTGCAACTGATAACTACTGAAGCCGACACACAGAATGGTCAGGATATCTACCAAAACATAAAAAATAATGATAACATTTAACAGTGCACAGTTGTGTAACTAGTGTGCTTCTTGGGACTTTCCTAATGTTGTGGAAACTGCACAATATCAAACAATAAAGCTACGTATCAGCCAATCTTTAAACCGTCACACCCAAACACGTACATACTTCATAATAACTTTCGCAAAATCTCACGCTTTTTGATTAGATACCTCAAGATACGAATTTCATTACCAAAAACACAACAACTGGTGTGCAGAACCTGTCTTACGAATCTCCCTGTATGTTGGAAATACTGTACCACTTTCGCATAGCATCAAAGAACGAAAATTTGTCGCCTACAGAGTATGCTACCCGCTTAGCTCACGGCTTTTCTGGCTGCCTACGCAGCGACATCGTCAATTAGCAGCGGCTCTAAGAGAGCTCTAAGTTTACTACAGGGCGTGGTCATCAGTTCTATTGGCGTTCCTTTGTCGTTGCACGTCTTAGTGGAAGCTTCAGTCGAACCCATGGCCACGTTCGAATGTTCATTCTGTTAAATTTAGCTAAGTTTGATGGTGGAACTCCACACGAAATGTCTTCGTACTTTTCACTAGAAGAAACGTTGATTCTAGAATATAATACACGAGAGTAGATTAAAATATAATAACAGTTCTCGTGGCTGTATAAATACCTCTTGTGAATTAAATTCCATATCTAGATAGAAGAAATGATCAAACTTTTCCAATGCTGCGGTAGATGGGTGTAGTAGTCCTGTTGCATTTCAGAATAGTTCCAAGAAGAAGGCGTCCACTGTTACGTGGTCGCTGTTTGAAGTACGAATTACAGTAAAGTTTTTGTGTTTTAGTAAAACATCCCCAGCTGCAATCCATCCCCAGTTAATGGAATGTCAAGAAAACAGCTCTGGATTTGTGGCAGGAATCTGATAAAGAACTTGATGTAAGAGACGAGGAAAGGTCACCGGGTGCCGTGCCGAAGAGTTGATTCCAGCTGACCGTCGTAATCATGTTCGCTACTGCATACAAACGCATCTATTGGCAGTGTATTGAATATCGTGCACAATACATTGGTTACCAGAAAACGTGTTCTCGCAGGGTACCGTGGCAACTCTCAGACGAGAATAAATCCAAGTGTATGGGGTTGCTCGCCAGCAGTTCATGAGATATCAATGGGAGAGCGTTGCATTCCCGCACCGTATCATCACAGGGGACGAAAAGTGGGTGTATCATGTGACACTCGAGACTTAAAAAAGCAACAGTGTCATAGAGATACCCCACGTCTTTCTCCCCGCATGAAGTTCAAAACAACGGTATGAGCTAACAAAAATATGGTCGTAGTACACTTTAAGAAAAAAAACAGCACACCACGAAGGAACTACCCAAATGAGACGGAAATCGTTCGATGTGATGTACATGTACAGACAAACATGATTACAATTTCAGAAAAATTTAATGATTTATTCAAGAGAAAAACCTTCACAAATCGAGAGTTGTTGGAGGTCATCATGAGGGATATTGTGCCAAATTCTGTCCAATCGGCGCGTTAGATCGCCGAAATTCTGAGCTGGTTTGAGGGCCCTGCCCATAATGCTCCGAACGTTCTCAACTGGAAAGAGATCCGACCACCTTGCTGGCCAAGGTAGGCTTTTGGCAAGCACGAAGACAAGTAGAAGAAACTCTCACCGTGTGTGGGCGGGAATTATCTTGCTGAATTGTAAACTCAGGATAGCTTGCCCTGAAGGTGAGCAAAACGGAGTGTAGAACGTCGTCGACGCGTACCGCTGTGCTGTAAGGATGACAAGGAAAGAAGTCCTGCTATGAAAAGAAGCAGCACTACTGACCATCACTCCTGGTTATCGCGTCGTACGCCTGGAGACAGTCAGGTTGGTATTCCACAGCTGTACGGGGCATCTCGAATCTCATTAACTGGAGTTTATCTGTCTTCAGTGATAAGTCCTGCGTCAAACTGAGCCGCGATGACGAGATCAGACGTGTATGGAGACGCCCCAGACTGCAGTGTGATATTACCCTGAAGGTCGCCCACCATAGAGTCCAACAACATTGACTGATGTTCTGGGGTGTCATTTCTTTTCACAGCAGGACCCCTTTGGTTGTCTTTCTCGCTACTTTTACAGCACAGCGGTACGTCAACAATATTCTACACTCCGTTTTGCTCCCCTCCAGGGCAAGCTATCCTGAGTTTACATTTCAGCAAGACAGTGCCCGCCTGCCCACGGTGTCTTCGTGCTTGCCCAACCTTACCTTGGCCAGTAAGGTCGCCGGATCTCTTTCCAATCGAGAACTTTCAGACCAATATGGGCAGGGTCTTAAAACCAGGTCGGGATTTTGACGATCTGACGCGCCTATTTGACAAAATTTGGCACAATATCCATCAAGATGTCATCCATCGACTCTGTCAATCAATGCAAAGCCGAACAACTGCTTACGTAAGGGCGAGATTTGGACCAAAGTATTATGGACTTGCTCAATTTGTGAAGTTCCTTTTCATGAATAAATCACCTAATTTTTTGTCAATTTGTTTTCAAGTGTTTGTCTGTACTCCACATCTTCCGATTTCCCTCCCATTCGGGTAATTGCTTCGTGATCGGCTCTTTTTTAATGCATTACCGCTTTCGGCCTCAGTTTCGCGTGACTTTGTTCGGCGCTTATGATTATATTTAAAAAATCTCCACACTGCTGGACTCTCACACCATGGGAGCTTAATCTCTTTGGGCCGTTAAAGAAGAACCTGGCCGCTCAGCGCTTTAGAACCAATGCGACGTGTAGGAGGCTATGCTAAGTGCCTCTTAAATCTGAACCCTGATTCCTTTTATTCCGGTTTCTATAGATTTACCTTCCGATCTAATGTTTAGCGAACTGGGGTGACTGTGTGGATAAGTAATATGTGTTCGCGCTTCGTGTATCTCTTTGATTTCTTGAATAAACCTTTTCTCGCAGAGAACTATTTACCTTATCTTTTTAGCGCCCTTGTATATTAGACACACGAAGAGATTTGACTTTTGCAGTTAAATTATACCACACCAACTCTTCTTATAAGAGCTGGCAGGCGCAACGTTATAGCCTTCCTAAGAGATAAGCACACCAAGCACAAAGTTATGTATTACACGTGTCTGTTGACACGACGGCGGTTGCAAACGCACACCGGCAGTTGCAAGTTGGTGGCGACTCCACAAAGCTACTCACAGATCACAGTACCTGTGGGAGGTGCGATGGGCGATGTTTGGCATTTTATGTCTGCACAAGACACGTCAGCAAGTCGCATTTGGGTATATTTTGTGTTATTAACGCATACCTGTAGCTTACACTGTGCGCAGTTTACGTTTCAGGAGAAAGAGCGTCACAGACTGAGCAAGTCAACATCGTATTGGTCCTCCTCTGGGCCTTATGCAAGTAGTTATTCGGCTTGGCAATGATTGATAGTTGCTGGATGTCCTGGGGGTTACCGATTTTCGTCCCATTCGGATAATTTCTTCGTAGTGCGTGACTTTTTTTTTTTTTTTTTTTTTTTTTTTTTTTTTTTTTTTTGCTTTGATCTTTGAACACGACCAGTGACTTCGGAGTCTAAATAAACTGTGGAGTGCACATAGTTGGCCACATTATAGCTTACTTCAGCAGACACCTGTTTCCACTTCATAGTCATCCTACGTTCATAAAGGCAGAATGACGTAGATGTGATACATAGGCACAACACATACACACACATATGCACGAGCACACAGCGACACACACGCACATTACGTGCACTGCTCACATCACCACAACGAGCTACAAGACGTAGTGAAGAGACACTACTCGCATCCGGGAGGACAATGGTTCAAATTCTCATCCGGCCACCTAGATTTCTGATTTCGCTCGTTTTTTCTAAACTGCGTAAGGCAAATGCGGCAATCTTTCGTTTAAAAAGCACGCTGTCTGTTTCCTTCCACATTTTCCAATCAGAGCTTGCATTCCGTTTCTAATAACCTCTTCGTCGACCGTATGTATAACGCTTCCTTCCTTTTTCAACGTGCCATATAGACAAATTTAGGCTGAAATCAGGAGCCTGACGATACTTCCACCTTCATCTTATGTTACTCGTATTTTGCCGTCCATTGTCTGACTGATGACAATGAAATTATTTACTTATAAGACTATCACATTACAGGTGTGTAGAGTTTTATTTTCCTTTTATATTACAATTGTTAGATGGTAGTGAATAACAGATGTGTTAATATTAAAATCCGCCAGCCTCGTCCCAGAACCATTACATGTCCAACGCATTCACGTAACATTACTCGGTAGCATGAGCTGAGAGAACGGGAGAGGGCCATCCATGAGATGTTTGCATCAAACAACTCTCCACTCACGCCTGAATAATTTCTGAATCTTTATCGGTAGAATTCACATCAGTGAAATATTTCCCCCATTAAGTTCACTTCTAACGAACCCCAGTGAAAGCCAAATAGAGGTATCCTGGAGCTCTGACCAAGCTCAAACGCCGGCCGGGGTGGCCGAGCGGTTCTAGGCGCTACAGTCTGGAACCGCGTGACCGCTACGGTCGCAGGTTCGAATCCTGCCTCGGGCATGGATGTGTGTGGTGTCCTTAGGTTAGTTAGGTTTAAGTAGTTCTAAGTTCTAGGGGACTGATGACCTCAGAAGTTGAGTCCCATAGTGCTCAGAGCCATTTGAACCAACCAAGATGAAACGTTCCCCCAAATTAATAATAAGTGATTAATTTCTCCACGTAAAATAGACTTGGAAATTGACAGAAATGTAGTTATTGTAAATCTTCACTAATTTGACTTTTAAGCTAATACAAAAAAAGAAATGTAGTTATTCATCCGAGACTTGTGCACTGCAGGAACGTGTATATCTTTCTCAACGTACCTCTGTTGCAATGCATTAACATTTTGCACATGAAATATTGCGTTTTCTGTCACGAATTCTTGACATCTGCACAGTGTGCGCAGCACTACGGCATTAATTCCCTCGGCGGGAGACGGATGCAACGGTTTGCTGCGCGTGTTTGCCTAATTTTCATAATATACACCGCTCCCGCCCGTTATTAATGAAACAAAACAGCTTTTTCATAATTATTATACATGCATAGCGATCCTGGTTATTAATATTCAACTGTGTGCAGTGTAACATTCATTATGGCGTAACAATGGAAAATTGCTCTCTTTTGTCCACAGCGAAAATGGAGTAAAGTCCGGTGCTCTAAACATAACTCGCGTGAGCTGAACTGGAAGAGAGGCTTTCGAGCCTAATATCCCGTCGACTTGTAGGTTACTGGGCGACCGTGAACTAGCAAAATTATGATACAGTGTGGAAGACACAGGTCTTCCAACAAAACTATTCAGCTTACTGGGAGGTTTATTTACCTATCTTCTTGACTAACTTTATTCCTCTGTGAGACCCTATTTCTTGCACGCAGAGTAGCATAAAATTACTTGAAATTTTCATTCCGGTTCAGAAATGAAAATAATTACCGTTTCGCACAAAATAAATAAACAGAAGTCACATGACTTTTGGCTTTGTATTATTTACTTTAGCAACGCCTCGTTTTATCTCAAAAGGTTGTATGGGACATCATTTGAGATGTCCCCACCATAGAAAAATCCTTCGATAGTAATGAAATGGACGTCTAGACACCCATATGCAATAACTCAACCAACTATATCACATATGTGCGTTAATTAATACGGCGGAAAATGTCTATACATATCTATCAGTTTGTTTAATAGCGCAGCAGTCATGTAATTAATAATGTACTGGACGTGTTTTCTCCTACCGTTACAGTTGTAACTGGGGTACTCTTTCGTTACATTCTCCATAGTTTCCATCAGTTCTTAATGAATCATAACAGGCAGTGGACGGTATTAGAATTGGTTTAACCTGGCACGCATTCTGACGATCTAGATGTTTCCAAAACATTTAATGAAGCTTTCAACAGATCCGTAGAACCAATCTGTCTGATTTTCATCTAGCAACGACGTTTCAGTCCTTAGGCTTCTTTGTGAACAGGAGCATAGCCCTACTGATGCACAAATCTGTAATTCCAAATTGATGGCAGAGTGCGGAGAGCATGTTATCATCTAAAATGTCTAAAAACTTTTCATTCATAAATGCTCTCAATGAAGAAATCATCTGTAAATGTGTAGTGGGAGTTCAGCTCCAACCTCCGCTGACAACTAAAGAAACGCTTGTCATCATTGTAACATGTGAAAATAACACTGCAAAATTTATCTCCTTAACTGAAACTCTTTTTAGACATTTAGTAATAGAAAGATCAAAAAATTATTATGTGTTCTGTAATATAATACTTTTCTCTTGCCTTTGTGAGGAGGATGTTGGAAAATTCGGTTTCAGTACGCATCATTCAATATGTAAAATATTCTCCAAATACGAAAAATAACAATAAAAAATTAATTTTTCATTCTTTAGCCTAGGTAGAAATTATGGCAAGGGAAACTAATGCCCATTTTTGTTTTTGTTTTTAATGTAAACTCATCACTAGCCGGTATTGTCAAGGAAAAAAAATAACAGCAGAGCCGTCCAGGTGTGAGTGGCAGAATTATTTGGATGACTTAGGCTGTGGATGAAGTCGAGTGTACGCATAAGACAAACAGATATTCAGCGTGTTAAATTTTACTGTGTCTGAGAAATACAAATTAATAGTGAAATTTTTATTTGTTTCTAATCTGTATGAGGGCTGTGGACCATTGTCTTTAGTTTGACGTCGAGTGGGTAAAACGTGTAATTATTTATGTGTTTGTTTGCAAAAGTCAAAATTTTATGTATTATGAAATGTTAGCAAACAGGGAAGCTATTTTTTATGATGTTAAGATTAAGAAACTATTTAACTGAAGGAACTGTATCTTCTTAATTAGTGGGTACAAGTGATTAAATGACATTATTACTACAGTTTTGAATTATCCAACATGTTTGTCAAGATCGAATTTTCTGTGATTCGTTAGATGGTTCTGTTACGATGTAGAAACAAATGTTTCTGAATAACAGTTCATTATCTTTCTAATTCACGAAGTATTTTAAATTTATTTCATGCGATTTGCCTTTGTAGTCCTGTATTGATGGATATTAAAACTGTGTTTTTCTGCATGATTCTCTCTCGCTCTGTAGGGATGAAGGAAGGAGGATTTTGTTTAACGTCCCATCGACATCGAGGTCATTAGAGACGGTGCACAGGCTCGAATTGTGTCACGGACGGGGAAGAAAATAGGCCGCCCCTTTCAAAGGAGCCATCCCGGTATTTGCCTGCCCTATCCCGTCCAATGCGTGGTTTGATCTGTAGTAATTTATTTATGTTATTCAACTTTGTGGCCAATTGCCCTTCCTGGTGTTTCAGTAATTAAGGTAACCTAAGAGAGAAAAGTCGAGTACGCCATTTGTCTGTAAATCGTGGGGACCATCACAGCCAGCATTGGCCTAAAGGTGCGTAGGAAACCTCCTATAAACCGCACTTTGGCCGGTGTACCAGACCACGGTCGTTAATCCGCGGCGCTGCATCGATTCGGATCTGTCTCAGTTACCTGTCTCACAAGCTATCGAGCTGAGCGTTACGCTATACGAGCAGATGTGTTCCTGGAGAACAGATTTGAAGATTATTGGTGCAAGGAGAAGGTTTGTTATAGCGAGAAATACATTTCTGGCCAAGTCAGTGAAAGAACATACGCATAATTGCACACCACACGTAAGGGTTTATAACTGTCTTCAAATGACGAGGTTTGTAAGATCTGTGACTTTTTTTTTAATGTTGGCAGTGGTGGTACTCGCATAAAACTCCGTCACAGGTACGGGAAAGAGTGTGCCTGTTGAGTGTTTCTTCTCAAAACGGAACACACAGATGGTAAAAATCGTAATATCAAGGAAAAAGAAGACATAGAGTAATGAAATTTCGGAAATATATTTCTCTAGCTAACATATTTAAATGATTAACATTGCAAGATCACAGGTTAATCTAAGCGCGAGACGTGAAATGGTGGTAGATTAATAACTGGTGTAATAGCCAGAATGTTGAATGAAAGCATGCAAACGTGCATGAGTTGTGTTGTTCAGTTGACGACTGTCAGTTTGTGGGATGGAGTTCCGTGCCTGTCACACTTGTTCGGTCAATACAGGGACGGATAATGCTGTTTGTGGATGACGCTGGACTTGTCGTTCGATTACATCCCGTATGTGCTCGATTGGAGACAGATCTGGTGATCGAGAAGCCCAACGCAACAGGTCGGCACTCTGTAGAGCGTGTCGTGTTTACAACAGCGTTTTGTGGGCGAGAGTTATCCTGTTGAAAAGCACCCCCTGGAATGCTGTTCATGAATGGCAGCTCAGCAGGTTGAAACGCCAGAGTGACGTACAACTTTTCAGTCAGGGTGTGTGGGATAACCACGAGAGTGCTCCTGCTGCCATACGAAGTCACACACAACAGCATAACTCCAGGTGTATGTCCAGTGTGTCTAGCATGCAGACAGCTTCATCGCAGGCCCTCAAGTCGATTCCTTCTACCCAACAAACGGCCTTCGCTGACAACGACAGAGACAGGGCTGTCTTCAGCAAACAGACCTCCATTTTGCCTTCCAATGAGCTTCGTTTGACACCAAGTATCTCTGCAGTAATGCAGATGGAACATCGAGCTTCTCGTAGCCCTATTACACGTCTCTGTGCATCTGGTTTTTTCGATATTCGAATTTGAAATGTGCTCCGCAATCGAAAATCCCGCCAGTCGTGAGGTGCGGTCTGTGATACGGTTTTTGTTGGCAAAAAACCTAAAACCTATAGAAATTCATCGTGAACTGTGCTAAGTGTACGGAAACAACGTAATGAGTGAATGTTCCGTCCAAAAATGGTGCATTCGGTTTAAAAATGGCCAAACCAACGTTCATGATGAAGAGGAGAGTGGACGCCCGAGCATTGTGACTGAAGATCTTGTCGCTAAAGTTGATGAAACGATTCGTGAAAACCGCCGCTTCACAATAACGGAGCTTTCGCTTTCTTTTCCACAAGTTTCACGGAATTTGTTGTTTGAAATTGTCACTCGAAAGCTAGGCTACGACAAATTTTGTGCAGGATGGGTGCGCAAAATGCTTACAGAGCACCATAAAGAACAGCAAATGTGGGCAAAGTTGACATTTCTGGAGGCCTACCACAAACATGGTGACTCATTACTGGATCGAATCGTAACCGGTGAAGCAAGTCAAGCCTTAGAAGAGCAGTTCCAAACAAACGCCTAGGACAGCTGACTTCCAAAATTTTGTTTTTTGCACGACAATGCCCGACTTCACACGGCAAACCGCACTAAAGAACTCCTTAATTCATTAAAATGGGAAATTTTCCCAAATCCGCTCTAGACCCGATCTTGTACCAAGCGACTTCCAATGCAGCGCTTTAATGACGACGCGGAACTCAGGCGGGCATGAGGCAGTGGTTGAAGTCTCATGCGGCAGAATTTTACGAAGAAGGTCTTCCCAAGCTTGTCCACCGCTATGATAAGCGCCTCAACCAAAACAACGGTTTGGTAGTTATGTTACACTACATAAATGACGTAATAAATGGTACCAGTGGTAGGGAAAGAAACATAAATGAATGTGTAAAATAGAAACTGGGAGCCGACGATATCTCTTTGTTTTTTTGTTTGTTAGTTGTTATTTTGCACATAATTAGAACCATACATCATTCAGCGTTAGTCCATTGTGCATTTTATATCCTTACAGAACATAAATTTCATTTTATAAGTGATAAAAATAATTTGATCACGTGACTTCTGCACTTTTATGTAACCAGACCAATTACTCCTGATGCAAGTACAGTTGCCATGCACAAACGTAAAAAATATGATTATTGTTGTTATTTTGCACTCAATAGAACGCTCATCATGATCAAAGGCAAGAGTTTACTGTTATTATTGATTCGTGTGAAAGTTGTTTGTGATATTTCATATATTCTTGTTTTGCGGTTTTTTAATTTGTTGTGTACATAGTTCCACGTAGTCAGCGCGTACACAACTTTCCCCCTAGAGCGCGCCCCGCTAAGCACAACAGCGCAGGCGCAGCGCACGTCCATCTCCGCACTACGAGATGGCGCTGTCTTAGAGATGGACCAAATTCTGCTTCCGCCGATCCACATATTAATATGTAATGCAGCCAATGAGATTGCTGCTAACATAGAACCTTTTCTCCTCGCGGATCACACTTGCGCAGCGATACCTTAACGCACGAGGTATTAGTCAGCCTGTATTAGTCTGCATTAGTCTGCATTTGTCTGTAGTCAAGTTTCAGTCTATGCCTAATAAGATTATCATATTCCTGTACATAGCCATGAAGATAAATGAATAGACACTTTGTCAAGTATCAGAGATATGTGAGAATAAGATTAACGTACCAACACCAAAGGAACTTCAGATTGTCAATTGTAAACAGCATCCAGAATCAAGTTATGTAATGTCTACGTTTTTTTATTATTTTAATAAATATGTGTGAAAATTAATCAAGTTCTGTTTAAAATTGGTCACCGTCAATCTGCTACACTAAGCGTGCAAGTGGCATTTCTATCGTCTGACCAAACAGCAGAAGATAAACACGCCACGATAAGACCACGAGACATATTGCTGACACTCGCCTACTTCGTTAGAGTGACAAGTCAAATAATCTGATGGTGTGTATACCGAATTTTACTTTTTTGTTGAGGAAATTATATTTTCTAGCGCTATATGATAAATCTGTATTCTTTTTTTATGTTTACTGCAACATCCCTCAGTTTCACGTTACAGATCAACAATTTCTAAATAAAACCTGATTGAAACACTGACCATTTCAGTTTTGCTATAAATACTGTTCACCCTTAAGTAACAGAGCAAAAATGTCCTGTAGGTTACCCTGCCATTTATACATCGTCACTCCGTTTCTAGACGATTCATTGCTTCCGCCCGATAGGCATGTAACACCCGATAGGCATGCAACACTGAGCAGTGGTAAAAAAAAAATTGCTGTTTTGAAGAGCGCGCCGCAACGCGTTGTGTGAAGCAGTCGCCCTCCGTTTCTGGCGGTGGCGCCGCTGTGGCAATCGCAGCTTTGGTGTCTCCCTCTGGTGGGAAAGCGGAAAGGTTGCCTGTTCACGCGCATTTAAGGGGTACTATCAGCTCGGCAGTGGGTCAGTCGGAGTGAGGCTAGGTCAGTCTCGCGTCACCAGTTGCTGGCCTGTCTCTTGTTCGCATCTGTGCGGTAGTTAGTGTCTGTCTGTCGTCGGAGTGCGAGTATGTCTGTCGTTTGGATCTAACTTTAAGCCAGAAAATGAGAGTCTTGCCACTCCGCCAGTAACAGAACTCAGTTAGTGGTCGCCCTATCGGGGCTGTGTTCCTGCATCTGAGTCTGCGCGTTAGGCCACAAGTCTGCTCGAGTTGCTCGGGCAACGGTAATTGGCGGTTGGATCGGTCGGTTGGTCGGTCGCGCACTGAGACACGAGATGACTTGTCCGCCTTGAGCGTCGGCGCAATTGAGGTCCCCACGTGAGTCCAGTGGGCAGCGCCGTATAGAAAGGGGTAGTGGCTTCGCGGTTGACACGAGAGCAACAGGAGTGAAACCACGACATCGGGCTGGCCGGGGCGAGCTGCGACGCCTTGAGACAGGAGATTGGCGCGTCTTCCTGCGTCCATTGAAGCGGCTGGCAGCGGACGGTTCGGGAGAGTGGGGGTGCTGCGCCAGGTCTTCGCCAGCAATCGCAGTTTATTAGAAGTTAAGTGATTGAAGATATGTTGTTTCATTTACTTGTTAAATTCTACTTGTTTTCTTGGCGAGGTCATCAGCCGCTTTGTTTTGGGGTCGTCCCACCACCCTTCTCCGTTTGCCAGCCCGCGGAAAGGCGGTTATTTGTGAATTGGGTGGTCCGCTTTTCCCTTGTAGAGTTGGGGAGGGTTAGAGCTATTATTCAGTAATCCCCCCTGTCAATCTGCCATTCGTTAATAGCTGCCTCTGTCATGTTTGTCGGATTCGGTGTTAACGAATTTATAGAATTAAGGTGTAAAGGCTGAATTCCTGAAATATGTTTTTATCTTGCCTATCATCTTGCGAGGCGGTATATGTGTAATGTAGAGCATGTTGTACACTTTATGTAAGTCTAAATTTCATGGGTTTTATTTAAGTAGTCATTTTTATAAAGCTGCCACCCTTCTACCGTAAGAGTCCTTTTAAAAACAAATTGCACTTTCGGTGACAAATAATTTCTTAGTGTGAGTGTTTGTACCATTTCCATTCTTCTTACGGGGTGCACAGTTAATGTGTTTGTGTGAGTTGTTAAAATTTTTAGTTTAAAGTAATCTGATGTGTTGCAGATTTGCACCAGTATAGTCTTTCAGAGGTTGTTGCGAGCGGCCGTGACTACGGCCGTGTTGAAAGGGAGCGGCAAGCTTCTCAGCCCGAAGGCTCATACTGACAATATTGTTCTTTCTGCCTCTAAATAAAATTGTACCTTGATATTTCGAGGGTGTTTTTCTGCTTATAAATTTTAAATCTGTTTCTGAAAAGGCTTTTATGAATAAAATTCCCATTTGTTACAGGTAATTTCATTTTCATCAGTTACTCCCTGGCAACTACTTCCACGCTCACCTGGTGTGATTAAATGTGTTAATGTTCTCGATGAATCGCTAGTAAATAAAGTAAATTCTTTAAGAAAAGATTCTGAAAGTAAATTCACGATTCAAACACATCTAACTTAGAGGTAAACGAAAAAAGCTACTAGGAAGACTACCGTAGTCTGCGTTACCTATGACGGTCTACGGTAGCCTACGGTAATTTTCTAGTTCTATCTCTGACGGTTCAACTTCGTGAGAGATCCTGCAGTCATTCTAGGATACATGTGAGGACCCGATGGCTGGCTGGCGCGGTCCCAAGTGGCCTGTTGCGCCAGCTCGTGACTGCCCCACTCAATGGTTCTGGGACTCGCGTGTCTCGCCGTAAAGTAATGGAGATATTTATAGCCACGTCCGCTAAGGTCAGCTTTCCACCAGGAGCAACCAAACGGCTTCAAAGAAAAACACACTACTTCTGACGAAACAGACGTGTACTACCGAAAGGTGAGCCATTTTTTTGAAGAAAAAACCGTTTCGTATGTGGAGATCAGTACTTGACGTATTTTACAATTCTTTCTTATTTATTTTGGGCACAATCACGGAGCATAACATTATAGGATTCTGCTATAAATTGACTGTATTCACAACACCCATGTCACAGACAGCCATTGACTGGCCGTCGTCAGAATCTATACACCACTGGCAGTATTTGGCGAACAAAGCACTGTCAAGGTGACGTATGTTGTGGAAGCGTAGGTCGCTGCAGGAGCCGTGAATATGGTCAGTAGCTGGTCGAAACCCATTATGATTGTAATCATGTTCTGTGACTGAAAGAAATGAAACGATGATGACACAGCACTGACTGATAAATCTGTCTCCTGCGTCTTGGCTTTCTGTCTGTGAGATTCGTCTGTGGGAATTTAGAGCTGATGAACCTGATGGCGTCAGGTACTAAATACAAAGCAAGATACATTATCCTAAAACGTCTTTTGCTCCATTTAACAGTGCGTTCCCAGTGAGCGCAAAACGTTCACAGAAAACGCTGTTGCGTGTGTAAACTAGTGCTCTGTGGCTACAAGTGTAATTCGACGCGCTCTAGGCATCATCATGCTGTGCTTCTCAAGGTAAGTACATGCATGAAAATCACATTCATCTAAATCAGACCTGTTTTCCTGAACCGTGGGCAGACAATGTGCATAGTGGCCGAGTACATTAATTTCAGAAAAGTCACCGATAGTGGAACACATTCTAACAAAGGGCGTATATACCTATATTCAACGTCCTCTGTTATATATGGTCTAAGGTTTTCATATGTTTTCTGCCATTGCAAATATTTCACCTTTACTGTACTATAGCAGAACAAAGATGCGTGAGCGCGCTGCACGAGTAGTGGATAAGATCCTTGACTCGGAGTTTCATGTTATCTGTGGTGCACTTGGCCGCTAGCCAGTTGTGCAGCGCTAGGGCTTTCTTATTAGACGCACAGCAGCGAGCAGTTGAGTTTCAGAGAAGATCTGATATTTGTGAATCTGGAAGAAATTATCTGGAATGCTTTATTATGGAGATGAAAATTTTGCTTAAAGATAATTTCTTGACTGTAAGGATGGAGAGGATTTTTGGAGGCATGTTTCAAGGTAACCAACACACGCACAAGTTATCAGAACTATTAACTGAAAGAAATCTTTGTCCCTTGTATAACTAACAATATTCGTGAATAGTGGTAATTTGAGCTCTTTGTCTTCGTTATATTACAAATAACGCAACTTATGTAAATGTCCGAAATTTTTTGTAAAGGGAGAATTTCGTAGTCGTTAGTGTCTTTTTACAGTATGTTGTACAGTATTTCTGGACAATAATCAGGGTTTAATTTTTCAACAACGCTTTTCATTAAAGTAAAACCCCCCTCCATCATTCTTAGTAATGCTTTAAATATTTTGTTGTGTGTGCATTGCACCTTACACCACACGCACCCACATATTATTTCTGGCAAGAAAAGAAAAATTTAGTATTGAACAGACTATTCTTCTTTAGCTGCTCCACATGCTGATTTCAACTTGCTTTCGAGATCGTCTGCACACCAGACGCAAAATAGCATGCTGAGCATAAGGTAAGTTACTTTTCTTTCAGGGCAGATCTGACTTTGCAGTCTTGAGCGCAAACAGTACGTAGACAGAATTTCCGGTGTTAAGTAAGCAGACCTCCCCCCATGAACCATAGACCTCGCCGTTGGTGGGGAGGCTTGCGTGCCTCATCGATACAGATAGCCGTACCGTAGGTGCAACCACAACGGAGGGGTATCTGTTGAGAGGCCAGACAAACGTATGGTTCCTGAAGAGGGGCAGCAGCCTTTTCAGTAGTTGCAGGGGCAACAGTCTGGATGATTGACTGATCTGGCCTTGTAACACTAACCAAAACGGCCTTGCTGTGCTGGTACTGCGAACGGCTGAAAGCAAGGGGAAACTACAGCCGTAATTTTTCCCGAGGGCATGCAGCTTTACTGTATGGTTAAATGATGATGGCGTCCTCTTGGGTAAAATATTCCGGAGGTTAAATAGTCCCCCATTCGGATCTCCGGGCGGGAACTACTCAAGAGGACGTCGTTATCAGGAGAAAGAAAACTGGCGTTCTACGGATCGGAGAGTGGAATGTCAGATCCCTTAATCGGGCAGGTAGGTTAGAAAATTTAAAAAGGGAAATGGATAGGTTAAAGTTGGATATAGTAGGAATTAGTGAAGTTCGGTGGCAGGAGGAACAAGACTTTTGGTCAGGTGAATACAGGGTTATAAATACAAAAACAAATAGGGGTATTGCAGGAGTAGGTTTAATAATGAATAAAACAATAGGAATGCGGGTAAGCTACTACAAACAGCACAGCGAACGCATTGTTGTGGCCAAGATAGACACAAAGCCCACGCCTACGGCAGTAGTACAAGTCTATATGCCAACTGCAGATGACAAAGAAATTGAAGAAATGTATGATGAGATAAAAGAAATTATTCAGGTAGTGAAGGGAGAAGAAATTTAATAGTCATGGGTGACTGGAATTCGGTAGTAGGAAAAGGAAGAGAAGGAAACATAGTAGCTGAATATGGATTGGGGGTAAGAAACGAAAGAGGAAGCTGCCTGGTGGAATTTTGCACAGAGCATAACTTAATCATAGCTAACACTTGGTTCAAGAATCATAAAAGAAGGTTGTATACATGGAAGAACCCTGGAGATACTAAAAGGTATCAGATAGATTATATAATGGTAAGACAGAGATTTAGGAACCAGGTTTTAAATTGTAAGACGTTTCCGGGGGCAGATGTGGACTCTGACCACAATCTATTGGTTATGACCTGTAGATTAAAACTGAAGAAACTGCAAAAAGGTGGGAATTTAAGGAGATGGGAGCTGGATAAACTGAAAGAACCAGAGGTTGTACAGCGTTTCAGGGAGAGCATAAGGGAAGAATTGACAAGAATGGGGGAAAGAAATACAGTAGAAGAAGAATGGGTAGCTTTGAGGGATGAAGTAGTGAAGGCAGCAGAGGATCAAGTAGGTAAAAAGACGAGGGCTAGTAGAAATCCTTGGATGACAGAAGAAATATTGAATTTAATTGACGAAAGGAGAAAATATAAAAATGCAGTAAATGAAGCAGGCAAAAAGGAATACAAACGTTTCAAAAATGAGATCAACAGGAAGTGCAAAATGGCTAAGCAGGCATGGCTAGAGGACAAATGTAAGGATGTAGAGGCTTATCTCACTAGGGGTAAGATAGATACTGCCTACAGAAAAATTAAAGAGACCTTTGGAGAAAAGAGAACCACTTGTATGGATATCAAGAGCTCAGATGGGAACCCAGTTCTAAGCAAAGAAGGGAAAGCAGAAAGGTGGAAGGAGTATATAGAGGGTGTATACAAGGGTTGATGTACTCGAAGGCAATGTTATAGAAATGGAAGAGGATGTAGATGAAGATAAAATAGGAGATATGATACTGCATGAAGAGTTTGATAGAGCACTGAAAGACCTAAGTCGAAACAAGGCCCCAGGAGTAGACAACATTCCATCAGAACTACTGACAGCCTCGGGAAAGCCAGTCCTGACAAAACTCTACCATCTGGAGAGCAAAATGTATGAGACAGGCGAAATACCCTCAGACTTCAAGAAGAATATAATAATTCCAATCCCAAAGAAAGGAGGCGTTGACAGATGTGAAAATTACCACACTAACAGTTTAATAAGTCACGGCTGCAAAATACTAACGTGAATTCTTTACAGACGAATAGAAAAACTGGTAGAAGCCGACCTTGGGGAATATCAGTTTGGATTCCGTAGAAATATGGGAACACGTGAGGCAATACTGACCCTACGACTTATCTTGGAAGATAGATTAAGGAAAGGCAAACCTACGTTTCTAGCAGTTGTAGACTTAGAGAAATCTTTTGACAGTGTTGACTGGAATACTCTCTTTCAAATTCTGAAGGTGGCAGGGGTAAAATACAGGGAGCGAAAGGCTATTTACAATTTGTACAGAAACCAGATGGCAGTTACAAGAGTCGAGGGACATGAAATGGAAGCAGGGGTTGGGAAGGGAGTGAGACAGGGTTGTAGCCTCTCCCCAATGTTGTTCAATCTGTATATTGAGCAAGCTGTAAAGGAAACAAAAGAAAAATTCGGAGTAATTATTAAAATTCATGGAGAAGAAATAAAAACTTTGAGGTTCGCCGATGACATTTTAATTCTGTCAGAGACAGCAAAGGACTTGGAAGAGCAGTTGAACGGAATGGACAGTGTCTTGAAAGGAGGATATAAGATGAACATCAACAAAAGCAAAACGAGGATAATGGAATGTAGTCGAATTAAGTCGGGTGATGCTGAGGGAATTAGATTAGGAAATGAGACACTTAAAGTAGTAAAGGAGTTTTGCTATTTGGGGAGCAAAATAACTGATGATGGTCGAAGTAGAGAGGATATAAAATGTAGACTGGCAATGGCAAGGAAAGCGTTTCTGAAGAAGAGAAATTTGTTAACATCGAGTATAGATTTAAGTGTCAGGAAGTCGTTTCTGAAAGTATATGTATGGAGTGTAGCCATGTATGGAAGTGAAACATGGACGATAACTAGTTTGGACAAGAAGAGAATAGAAGCTTTCGAAATGTGGTGCTACAGAAGAATGCTGAAGATTAGATGGGTAGATCACATAACTAATGAGGAGGTATTGAATAGAATTGGGGAGAAGAGGAGTTTGTGGCACAACTTGACGAGAAGAAGGGACCGGTTTGTAGGACATGTTATGAGGCATCAAGGGATCACAAATTTAGTATTGGAGGGCAGCATGGAGGGTAAAAATCGTAGAGGGAGACCAAGAGATGAATACACTAAGCAGATTCAGAGGGATGTAGGCTGCAGTACGTACTGGGAGATGAAGAAGCTTGCACAGGATAGAGTAGCGTGGAGAGCTGCATCAAACCAGTCTCAGGACTGAAAACCACAACAACAACAACAAGTAAGCAGATTAATTTACAGTGAACAGTGTAGGTGATCTTAAACCGTTATTTTCCTTCGAATTGAGCAGTATTTTGTTTTGTGGATATTCCAAGTCAGACATTGCACTTCATGTGCGTAACTTCCATAATGTATTTCAGTACTGAGTTTCAGTTAAACAGAATTCACTGAGTACACAGTTAGTTTCTTTTGGGATTTAAGTTTATTCATTGTCATTATTTCAAATTCGACGTTTCACTAATACTAATTTTTGTTTCACGACACTTCGCCAGCAAACTACAGGGCCAACCAACAGTCATGATTGGTCAGCAGTTGAATACAACATCCAAAGGACGCGTTACGTAAGGAGAAAGTTTTTCAAAAAGCTCATAATGGCACAAATTACAATTACCCTTGAATTTTTTGCAAGTAGCATGGAAGCCACTCTCGGCTTTCTTATCATCCTGTCCCTTGCTCTAGTAATTCTTTCCATACGCTCCCCTCCTCGCAGATTTTGCGGACAGCCTCCTCATTAGTCTTGTCAGTCCACTTAATTTTCAGCTGCCTTCTATAGCACATCTAACACGCTTATATCCGGTTTTTCCACAGTGCATGATTAACGTCCATGCAATGAATTACTCCAAAGTATATTCTGAGCCATTCCTTCCTGAAAGTGAGGGCTGTGTTTCATATTAATAGATGTATTTGGCAAGGAAAGCTTTTTTCGCCGATGTTGCTCTGTTTCTAATATTCGCCTTGCTTCTTCCGTCGTGTGTCATTGCCTCCAAGCAAGCAGAATTCTTTCACTTCGTCCGCTATATCATCCCCAGTCATCATGCCTAGTTTGTTGCTGTTCCCTTCCTGCGGCTTCTCAACAAGGGGCGATTGAAAAAAAAGAACAGATTTCAGTTGTTTATTACAGAGTAACTATAGAAGACAGAAACACATTACGCATGTCAGCGTATAGAAGACGTTTCGAAGTTAAGGTATAGCTGCGTTATTATTTGTTTATAGCAACATTGTGACTGCACCACAAGAAAAATACTTTACGCGAAGTCAATCTGTTGTTCAATTGCAACGTAAATTCCGTCGTCGATTTTCAGCAAGAAGCCGCCTCTGCAGAAGTAGATTTGCTACTGACATGCAGAACTCTCGGGAGATGGTTGTATGTGCAAAGGGAAGAGCACTGGTCGGCGACGCTCGTCTCCAGAAAATGTCGACCGAATCCGAGATGCGTTCACACGGGGCCCTCAGCAGTCCACAAGGCGGGCGGGCCAGGAACTTCAGTTTCCTCAAACAACGGTGTGGCGTCTTCTGAAACGGCGCCTGCATATGAAGCATTACAAGTTGCAATTACTACAGTAATTGCTTCCCGGCGACCGTAACGGAAGGTTTTGCTTTTCAGTCATCCAGGTCATAGCAGAGTACACTTTTTTCCAGAATGACTCAAGTTTTCGGAAGGATCGACAGTTCATCTGCTACGTAAAGTAAACCGCCACAGTGTAAGATGTGGCGTTTCTGTCCCCAAAGTTTATTTGTGGAAGAAATTGTGTCAGGAATGTCATACCTGGACATGCTGCAAAGTTCGTTTTTTCCTCAACTCCAAGGAGATTCCAATGATTTCATTTTTGTGCATGACGGCGTTCCGCCTCACTTTCGCCTTGAGTGCGGCGGTATCTTAACAACATCATTCCATAACATCTGAGTGGAAGAGGTCGACAACAAGATCTTGTTCATTGCTTTTGGCCTCCCAGGTCCCCAGAACTCACAACTTGCGATTTTTTTTCTGTTAAGATCGATAAAAGACATAGTTTTTCTCTTACCCTTCACGAGCTGAGAAATGAAATTGTTGAAGCTGTCGATTCAGTAGAAACCTGTTGACTAATGTGTGGAATCAAATGGACCACCGTTTCTATGTTTCTCGAGCATCATATGGTGTATGGTATAGCGTCTGTGCGAACATAAAACTCTGAACCTTTCTCTATCTAGCGACTTGCGCAACGTGTTTCTGTCTTTCAAAGTTTGTCTGTAATAAACAACAGAAATATGTTGTTTCTTTTTGGACCGACCTGTACTTGGCTTTTCTTTGCTCTACTCTCGAGTCATTGTGTGTTAAGTAGACTCGTCTTTTCATTGAACACATCTTATAACTCTTCATCACTTCCAAAGGGGATATCAATGTCTTCATCGAAACGTACCATGGATATGCTTTTGACTATAAATTTTAATCCCACCTCTGGATCTTTCTTCTGCTTCTTTCCTTGTTTCTCCTATGCTAAGGTTGAATAGTAGAGAATAAAACCTGCATTCCTACTTAACGCCTTTTTATTTCAAGCACTTCTCTCATGTTTTCTGTTGGTATTTTTATTCTTGCCTGTTGATTGTTGTATTGTTGTTGTGACCCTCAATCCAAAGACTGGTTTGATGCAGCTCTCGCCGGCCGGTGTGACCGAGTCGTTCTAGGCGCTTCAGTCTGTAACCGCGCGACCGCAGCGGTCGCACGTTCGAATCCTGCCTCGGGCATGGATGCGTGTCGTGTCCTTAGGTTAGTTAGGTTACGTAGTTCTAAGTTCTAGGGGACTGATGACCTCAGATGTTAAGTCCCATAGTACTCACAGTCATTTGAACCATTTGATGCAACTCTCCACGCTACTCTATCCTGTGGAAGGCTCTTCATCTCCAAGTAACTACTGCAACCTACATCCTTCTGAATTTACTTATGTATTCAACTCTTGATGTCTCAGAGAATGTGTTCTATCACCCGATGCCTCATTTTCATGCTGTGACACACATTTCTTGCCCCCCTCCCCCCCAATTCTATTCAGTACGTCCTGAGTAGTTACGTGATCTATTCATTTAAACTTCAACATTCTTCAACACCACCACCTTTAGAAAGCTTCTATTCTCTTTTTGTCTAAACTTTTTATCGTCCATGTTTCACTTCCATGCATCGCTACACTAAAAACAAACTCTATAAGAAAAAACTACCTACCACTTAAATCTACAGGGCTATTACAAATGATTGAAGCGATTTCATAAATTCACTGTAGCTCCATTCATTGACATATGGTCACGACACACTACAGATAAGTAGAAAAACTCATAAAGTTTTGTTCGGCTGAAGCCGCACTTCAGGTTTCCGCCGCCAGAGCGCTCGAGAGCGCAGTGAGACAAAATGGCGACAGGAGCCGAGAAAGCGTACGTTGTGCTTGAAATGCACTCACATCAGTCAGTCATAACAGTGCAACGACACTTTAGGACGAAGTTCAACAAAGATCCACCAACTGCTAACTCCATTCGGCGATGGTATGCGCAGTTTAAAGGTTCTGGATGCCTCTGTAAGGGGAAATCAATGGGTCGGCCTGCAGTGAGCGAAGAAACGGTTGAACGCGTGCGGGCAAGTTTCACGCGTAGCCCGCGGAAGTCGACGAATAAAGCAAGCAGGGAGCTAAACGTACCACAGCCAACGGTTTGGAAAATCTTACGGAAAAGGCTAAAGCAGAAGCCTTACCGATTACAATTGCTACAAGCCCTGACACCCGATGACAAAGTCAAACGCTTTGAATTTTCGGCGCGGTTGCAACAGCTCATGGAAGAGGATGCGTTCAGTGCGAAACTTGTTTTCAGTGATGAAGCAACATTTTTTCTTAATGGTGAAGTGAACAGACACATTGTGCGAATCTGGGCGGTAGAGAATCCTCACGCATTCGTGCAGCAAATTCGCAATTCACCAAAAGTTAACGTGTTTTGTGCAATCTCACGGTTTAAAGTTTACGGCCCCTTTTTCTTCTGCGAAAAAAACGTTATAGGACACGTGTATCTGGACATGCTGGAAAATTGGCTCATGCCACAACTGGAGACCGACAGCGCCGACTTCATCTTTCAACAGGATGGTGCTCCACCACACTTCCATCATGATGTTCGGCATTTCTTAAACAGGAGATTGGAAAACCGATAGATCTATCGTGGTGGAGATCATGATCAGCAAATCATGTCATGGCCTCCACGCTCTCCCGACTTAACCCCATGCGATTTCTTTCTGTGGGGTTATGTGAAAGATTCAGTGTTTAAACCTCCTCTACCAAGAAACGTGCCAGAACTGCGAGCTCGCATCAACGATGCTTTCGAACTCATTGATGGGGACATGCTGCGCCGAGTGTGGGAGGAACTTGATTATCGGCTTGATATCTGCCGAATCACTAAAGGGGCACATATCGAACATTTGTGAATGCCTAAAAAAACTTTTTGAGTTTTTGTATGTGTGTGCAAAGCATTGTGAAAATATCTCAAATAATAAAGTTATTGTAGAGCTGTGAAATCGCTACAATCATTTGTAATAACCCTGTATATTTGACGTTAATACATTTCTCTTCTTCAGAAATACATTCCTTGCCATCGCCAGTGCACATTTTATATCCTCTCTCGTTTGGCCCTCAATTATTTTGCTGCCCAGAGAGCAAAAGTCGTCTGCTACTTCAAGTGCCTCGTTTCCTTATCTAATTCCTTTGGCATCACCTGATTTAATTCGACTACATTCCGTTATCTTTGTTTTGCTTTTGTTGATATTCGTCTTACATCCTCTTTTCAAGACACTGTCCCTTCCCTTCAGCTGCTCTTCCAAATTCTTTCCTGTCTCTGACAGAATTACAATCTCATCGACAAACCTCAAAGTTTTTGTTTCTTCTCCCTGGCCTTTAATTCCTACTCCAAATTTTTCTTTTGTTTCCTTTACTGCTTGTTCAATATACGGATTAAATAACATCGGGGAGAGGCTACAACCCTGTCCCACCCCCTTCTCAACCACTGTTTCCGCTTCATTACCCATGACTGTTTCTGTACAAATTGTAAATAGCCTTTAACTCCCTGTATTTTACCCCTGACACCTTTATGATTTGGAAATGAGTATTCAAGACAACATTGTCAAAAGTCTTCTCCAAGTCTATAAATGTTATAATGGTAGGTTTGCCTTTCCTTAACCTACCCTTTATGAGAAGTCGTAGGGTCCGTACTGCCTCGCTTGTTCCTACATTTCTTCGAAATCCAAAATAGTCTTCGCCAAGGTTGGCTTCTACCAGTTTTTCTGTAAAAAATTCGTGTTAGTGTCTTGGAACCGTGACTTATTACGCTGATATTTAGGTAATTTTCACACCTGTCAGTACCTGCTTTCTTTGTAATTGGAATTATTATATTCTTCTTGAAGTGGGGGTACTTCGCCTGTCTCACACATTTTGCTCACCAGATGGAAGGGTTTTGCCATGGCTAGTTCTCCCAAGACTACCAGTAGCTCTAACGGAATGTTGTCTACTCCCGAGGCCTTGTTTCTACTTAGGTCTTTCAGTAGTCCGTCAAATGCTTCATTCAGTATCATATCTCCCATCTCATTTTCGTCTAAGTTCTCTTCCATTTGCATAATATTACCCTCAAGTACACCTTCCTCGTATAGACCCTCTGTACACTCCTCCCACCTTTCTGCTTTCCCTTCTTTGCTTATGACTGATTTTCCATCTGAACTCTTGATTATTGCATTAGGTTCCGCCTTTTATGCAAAAAAAACTGTTTTTTTTCTTTTTACCCAAATATGTTTTGGCACTTCTGTACCATCATCAGTGGGTTTTGTTTATTAAAAACTGTAAAAAGTGAACATTTTTGGTTGTAACAGATCTAACAAAGTGAGACCTAAAGAAAGTTTTTGCCTACATCTATATACAGAGTGTTTCAAAGCCTCTGCATCAACCCACGTCTAGGGCTGACAGATCACTTCATTGGGAACAACTTTTGTTTGAGAGAAACATTTCTGTGACGCATCCCGATGGTGCTGGGCGTCGTTTATAATTAGTTATGGCTCTAAGAGGCGGCGGGACGTAGACAATCTGCGTATGCAATGTGTGCATGTGTGTGTGTGTGTGTGTGTGTGTGTGTGTGTGTGTTTGTTTTGCCTAAGATCCAGTCAGTTGTTCCACATGAAAGTGAATAGACCGAGCAAATTGGAAATTTGTGGTAATGCCTTATAGGACCAAACTGCTGAGGTCATCGGTCCCTAAGTTTACACAGTACTTAATCTAACTTAAACTAACTTACGCTAAGGGCAACACACACCCATGTCCGAGAGAGTACTCGAAACCCCGACGGGGGAGCCGCGCGAACCGTAACAAGACGCCCTAGATCGCGTGGCTACCCCGCGCGGCGATAGCCCAAGCATCTAAAATGTGTTTCTCCAATTGGAGACATACATCCTCAAGGTTTTCTTGTTGAAAATCAATAAATTTACTAGCGTAGGTACGACGCAGAAGCAGCACACCTGATTAGTAAGCCCTGCAAGCTCCGCCTGGTGTGCAACATACATGAGACATTCGAAATACCGTCAGACTTCTAGAAAAATGTAATAGTTCGAATCCCAAAGGAAGCAGATGCTGACAGGCGTGTATACTGCGGAACTATCAGTTTAATAAGTCACCACTGCAAAATGATAAGACGAATTCCTTATAGTATAATCGATAGAAGCCGATCTCGGGGAAACCTATTTGGATTCCGGAGAAATGGAGGAACACGCGAGGTGATACTGACCCTACGACTTACCTTCTAATATAGGCTAAGGAGAGGCAAAAATACGTTTATAGTATCTGTACTCGTAGTAACCTCCCCACAAAATTTATTAAATAAATAGTAATAATGACTATGATTCTAATTTTAGTGTAACCTCAGAACAAAATTGGTTCCCATTTAATGTACCCACAAAATTCTTTTCTCATTTAGTATAAGCTCGAAACAGAAAAATTCCTAAACCTCGTAATAAAAAATAAATTCAGTAACCTGGTAAATTTTGGACGAAAGCAGTGCTGCGTCATGGCCCTGTAAGATGATTCTGAAAAAAAGGAAAAATCCTTGCCTCAATAAAGTCGCCAACTATCTGCTCTTACAATAACTTTTTCCAGCACAGCTCTGTGCAATGCTGGCTGATAGATTTGTCATTTATGAAAGGAAGCAACTGATTTTTCTTTTGCAACAATCGGAATGATCATGGATTGGAGAAATTAGTAAATTCTTTAAATTGAAATGAATGCTTGTTGGAAATTACTTTATATGACAAAGATTATTATTAGGACATTTTTAGAAGATTTACATGGGAGTTCACATAACATTACTAGATATGCGCGAGGCTGCTTTTTACCTTATACAATAATACTCAGGCTCCGGCATCGCTGCACCGCGACCGGCCCAGCCAACATGATACACTATACCAGACCAGAGCAGACTCCAGACAAGACAGAGACTAGTGCAGACTAGTAACAACTTACTGCTACAGCTACACAGTTCCTACTGCAGTCAACACTGCTCTCTGGTCAGAGACCTTGCATATCGCAGGCAGCACACGAGCAATACATCGAAATCACATCTGCTCGGACCTCTTACATAACCCTCCACTGGGGGGCAAAAATTTGGCAGCGATGGTGAGTCAATTGGACTTGCCATGAGCAACAAATTTTTCTAAAATCTACTTAATTAACTAAGTTTACAGTCACAGTGTATATATATATATATATATATATATATATATATATATATAAGTGCAGAACATGAAATGAAATAGAGTGCACATGCACTGAGTACAGAACATATCAAGAAATGACAAAATGTATATGCAATGAGTACAAAAGATATTAACAAATGACAAAGTGCACACGCACTGTATAAGTCTTTAGCATTTTTACATAATATATCATGAAGTGAAATAAAGTGTACATGCACTGAATACAAAATATATTAACAAATGACATAAAGTGCACACGCACTGTATAAGTCTTCAGTATTTTTACAAGAACTGATTACCGTAAAAATGAAATAAAGTGCACACGCACCGTAGAAGTCTTTGGCATATTTACAACATATCATAGAGTGAAATAAAGTGCACACACACTGTAGATCTCTTTAGCATATTTAGGACGACTGATCATATTAATAAATGATATGAAGTGCACACGCACTGTAAAAGTCTTTAGCATATTTCAAGAACTATGAAAGGAATGGGAAGGATTGCATCATGGTTGTAGCACAGTAGGTTGCACGTAGCTGCACTGATAGCCCATATCTTTCTACAGAAGAACAACACCAAGTGAGACAATCTGAAGTTCTCTTCCCTGAAGTATGAATCAGTGTAGCCAAGACACTGAAATGTCGTATTAATATTCAATGTTATCACTTTGGTAGTACATTAGGTACACCAAACAGTGGGACCATAATAACATCTCCATCGTTGAAGGTGGTGGACAGCATGATGTGTCAACACCACACTCCTGCAGAATTGATACTTTTTCACCAACGTAGAATTAGTGCAAAATCCAAATATAGTGCTCCATGATCATGAGGATGGACAGGACAAACGGATATTGTATTTAGGTCAGAAGGTGAAGGACATTATCATTGCACTCATTGGCCAGTTACAAACCATTTTTATGCACAATTCAGAAGTCATAATTCAAAACAAGAGTTAATGAGTGTAGCATCAAGCTACTGGTATTCATATATGATAGCATGTAAGCGATATAAGACAAATTTAAAAAATATAAAAAAGTGGCAATCATTGGCCAGTTACAAAGTATTCATATAGTTTTATAAAACATTATTCAGTATTATACAGAAGTCATCATTCAAAATAAGAGTTAATTATTGGCATAGCATTTATACATTATTACAAAACATGATTCAGTATTACTCAGAACTCATCATTCAAGTGACATAGGACATATTTAAAATGCAACACACTATAACTATTACTCAAGGTCTGTGGTTAGAAAACATCATTCAGTATTACTCAGAACTCATCACTCCAGTGACATAAGACATATTTAAAATGTAACACATTGTAACTACTATTCAAGGTCTATTTTTTTGTGCTAGCAATGCACTGCATTGGGATCGATAATTAATTACTGGGGGATGAAAATATTTGCTTTTGACTTATTGCTGCAAATAAGGATTAGTAACGTCATTTGTCATGAGTCAGCTGTAGCAAGGTTATGAAACAAGTAGAGTATTTGTGATCACATTCATGAATGACACACACAAATGGGTAAAAAAATATGCAAGTACTAGAACAGGTTTAATGACTAACTGCTTATAGCACATTAATTTCATGAATAGCTTCTCCTGGAAAAATACAAAATGGATTATTAAGCTGAAAGAAGAAACGTATATTATGCTGAAAAGTAATGAATTCGAATTAACAGGTGATGAAACGTGTACTCAATATGTATGTACTCTAGCTGTCCCTTCCAAAACATTCAGTCATTATACCATGCGACATAAGACATACTGTCAAAACGAACTGCAACAAATACTTAAATAACTAGATAGCATCTCTTAACTAATAGTAAATATATATAAACTTCATCATTATTCTCATCGGCAAGGAAAAACTTCATTATTCATATTACCATAACTTCATTACTATCATCACCTGCAAAGAAAAACTTCATTATTCATATTAGCATATTCTTCATATAACTATTCATCACCATTCATTATCATCTGCAAAAAAGACACTTCATTATTCATTATTCATATTACCATTTACTTCATACAACTATTCATACTATAGAGTTTCTTATTTCTAGCGTATTTCATCACTAAAACTAAGATGTGTAGTTCTGTCCGACAGCCTGCATCAATCGCCTCGTATTATGAAAGAAAAAATTGGTTAAGACTGCTATCATACGATGTGTATAGTATATTCTTGTTAATGCTTGTTAATTCTGATCCATTTACTCTTCGTGATGAGGTATTGCATCTTCTTTCGTTCATTCCGAAGGTGAAATTCCCATTTCATAGTAATCCACTGTGGTTTCTTTAATTTATTTCTTTTACACGTTATTGCTTTCTGAAAATGATGAATAAGGATTAACATCTTGCATTTAAATCATATACCCATTAAATAAAAACGGGTTTCTAGTGATATAATTAAGCATACAGCATAGCATGACAGAAAACGTGTTATGTCAAAAACACAGACAGTGTTCAGGCGCAAAAATGTACAGAGTATCATAATGTTGTAGCAAAAAAATGTAAAATAGACACGATGTTGAGATATCATAAGGCAAAAAGTCAAAGTCAACTGGTGTTTGTTATATCTTAAAGATTTCGTAGTGCATACAAACAAAACAGGAAAACAATCATACATACATGAAAAATGGAAAATGTGCACGGTCTGATATATAACGACAAGAAATGACTTTCTTTGTGTTCAGCTTGTATGTTGTGTAGTTGATAGAGGCGAGAGTTGAAGACTTTAATGGAGAAAGAATTTGATAAAATTAATATGTCACTAGATAGAATTGCATAATTGGTCATAAAATATGTAAGTTTATCTGGAAAAATGTGGACGGTCTTATGTGTAACGACAAGAAAAGCGACCTGCTAACCTTACCTTGCCAGGCACTTGCCAAGAAAAAAATACGATAATCATCAGTAAGTTTTCATATAAATATCTGCAAATGGCATTACAGTGCGACAAACCATAAAGTATGTTCATTCAATAAAGGGTTTAATATTGGAGACATGGTGATTGCCCTTGCTTTTTCTGGTTCTCAAAGTTTCGACGTGTACTACATTCGGGTGAGGAATGCTGCGAATTCGATATGGACCTGCGTATAAAAGCTCAAATTTACTACATCTACTCTTTTCTCTGTTGGATAAATAATGTGTGCGTACTAATATTTTCTGTCCAATGTGAAAGTCACGGCGTGTACAAACCTGTTTTTGCTGTCTTCTCCGGCGCTCCGCGGCACGTTTGATGTTGTTGAGTGCAATGTCAATTATTTCATGGTGTCGTAGTCGACGAGAGGTAAGAAAGGATACTAATTCTTTAATTTTGTTAGGTGGTTCAACATTTTTCAGTATAACAGTCGGAGATAACATAGAAGATTCATTTGGTATGGAGTTAATTACACCCTGGAATGAGAGTATGTGTGTGTCCCAATCAATATGTCTTTTATGGCAGTATATTCTACACAGTTTACCAATTTCTTTCATTAGTCGTTCACAAGGGTTCGAAGAAGCGTGGTACCTGGATATATAGATCGGAGAAATGTTTCTTGCTCGTAACATACGTGTCCATATAGCAGATCGAAACTGTGGTCCATTGTCGGAAATTACTTTCAATACATGTCCTACATGAAATAGAAAATGTTTTACAAATGCGTTCGAAACAGATTTAGCAGTAGCTTTGCGTTACGGAGTGAAGGTAACAAATTTCGAAGTGAGTTCAACAGCGACAAAGATGTAGCAAAAACCTCTATTAATTCTGGGAAGCGGACCAAAAATGTCTACATCGGCCATGTGACTCAATTTAACGGGTACAATGGGATGTAACGGAGGAATATGTGAAGTCGTGTCTGATTTAGCTTTCTAGCAGATTTTACATGATGCTAAAACTCGCCGAATACGTTTCTCCATGTTGGCAAAATAACAGTTCTGTCTCAGTATAAGAAAACATTTTCTGGCTCCGTAATGTGCGTAACTTAAATGAGTATACCAAATTAATTTGTTAACAAGCTCGTCAGGAATACATAATAACCAATTGTTGCTGTCAGGGTGAGAGTGGCGAAACAGAATATTATTGCGTACAGTGTAATGGTTTCTAATGGCAACATTATTCCTATCTGGCCAAAGGTGTTTCATTTCTTTCCATACGTTGTCTTTACTCTGCTCTTGTGCTATGTCTCGTAAAGACGACGAAATGAAATTTTCAAATGCAACTTGTTGAATATACATGGCGCTGAAATTTGCTTTGCAGAAGTTGGTTGCGATATCTTGCTGATTGTTGCTGAGAGAACGGGATAGTGCGTCTGCTACAATATTTTGTGTACCGGGAATGTGAACAATTGTAAAATTAAATTCCTGTAAATAAAGTTTCCATCTGCTTAACCTGTCGTGTGTAAATTTTGCGGAAAGTAAAAACTGTTCAGCTCTATGATCTGTGTACACGGTAGTGTGTCTTCCATAAAGAAAATGCCTAAATCTCGTAAATGCCCATACAACACATAATGTTTCAAGTTCTGTAACAGAATAATTGCGTTCAGCAGGTGACAGAATGCGACTCGCAAAGGCGATGTTTTTAATTGCTATAGAACCATCTTCTTCAATTTCCTGAAAAATGTGTACGCCTAAAGCGGTGCTAGAACTATAGGTGGCAATGGAAAAATTTCTAGTAAGATCTGGATGTGATAAAAGTGGTGCATTCAACAAAGCTTGTTTCAGATTCACAAATTCAGAATGTGCTTGGCTATCCCAGGACCAAATAGTGTCTTTACCCGTCAATTGACATAATCTAGGGGTGTCTAAAGCAGAGTAATGAAAAAATTTACGAAAAAAGTTAATTAAATCCAAAAAGCTGCGTAGTTGTTTCTTCGTCGTAGGTACAGTAATGTTACGTAAAGCTTGAAGTTTTTCCGGATCGGGCGCAATGCCTTCTGCTGAAATTACATGTCCAAGAAATTTTAATAGAAGTTTTGCCAAAGTGCGATTTGCTAAGATTAACTGTGAGTCCTTGTGCACGAAAGGTTTGTAACAGTTGCTCAAGAATCAAATTATGTTCAGACCAGTTAGCTTCTGCAATAAGAATGTCGTCTACATACGTTGTGATTCTGTCTTTTAATTCTGTCGGAAGTATAGTATTCAAACCGCGAATAAATGCTACTGAAGAAATAGTTAAACCGAACGGTAATTTACAAAGTTAATAACAGTCACCAAAACAGAGAAAAGCCGTGTACTTTCTGCAGTCCGGATGGAGCTGAATTTGCCAAAATCCCGATTTCAAATCTAATGTAGAATAAATAGCAGTACCATGAAATTTCTGTAGAAGTTCTTCTAGTGTCTATGGGCGATCTGTTTCATTAATAATAATGTCGTTGATGTGCCGCGAATCAAGTACGAGACGAAGTGAACCATCTTTTTCTTAACAATATGGTGTGGGTTTATGTACGGACTAACTGCCGGTTCAATAATTCCTTGGTCAAGCATAGCTTGCAATTCTTTCTTAACTTGTTCTCTGTGAATATGCGGAATGGGATAATGTTTAGCTTTAAACGTGTCGTGCTGTTTAACTTGAAATTCATACATAAAACCGGACATAGTACCAGGGACGTTCACAAAAACTGGAGCTCGCTGTAAAAGAATTCTGCGTAGTTGCGTGTGTTCGTCGTCTGTATTTGCACTACTCTGTTTAACTTTATCAGAAATCATTTGCATAACGTCATAGTCGGCTTCGTCTGGAGTATTATGGTTGTGTACGAACGTATCTGTGAACAATATGGAATGACAGTCTATGTTACATGATGCGGAAATGACCTCTGTGCGATTAATTGTTTGTTCTTCTGCAGATAAAGAGTGCTGAAATTCTAAAGCCAGTTGTACATTTTCATCCTTTAACATTAAATAGGAATTTTGAAAGTCAATAATTGCTTCGTGTTGTACCAGAAAATTCGTACCCAAAATAACGTCTGTTGTCAATAAGGGAACAATCCAAAAATTTGAGTGAAATGTATGACCTGCAATACAAAATGATAAATGTGTCTGTAATTTTACATCTACTCCTTTACCAGATACTGCTCCTTTTACTTTAATTTTGCCTAATGGTAGCGTAGGATAGGTATTCTCTTGGTTACACTCGTTGAAAGTTTCCTCATTTATAACTGACATATGTGATCCAGAATCGATTACTGCTGAAAATTTGGATGATCCAGTCTTTACTTCAATGACAGGGTGGGAAATGTTTTTTTTTTTTTTTTTTATAACTGGTCTTTCCTGCAAAAGAGTGTCTCGGATGTCGTCAAAAGTAATAACATTTTCGTGAACAAAATTCTCTATGTCAAAAGTATTGCCTGCATTGCTGGAAGATGCAACCTGTACTGTATCTAGTCAAATTCTATCCGACGTGCTATTATTTGCGGGAGGATGCTGTGGCATTTCGACTATTTGTACTGTTCTGTTATTTCGTCCTGATGCATTAGGTTCGGGATGATACCGACTGTCTGGTTCATTCATGATAATCTGTTGTTGCGGATGATTTTGCTGCTGGTAAGACCGACTGTTATTAAACGTACGCTGAAAACTGCTCATTACTTTTACGTCTGTCATGATAGCCATTTCTATACGGTGCATTACGATATGAGTTCAAATGGTGTGTTTTCTCTACGTACTGATTTCCTTGTTGCTGTGCGTTACTATTTGGTGGAGCCGACGCTATACGTGTAGGCGGCGAAACATTAAAGCTTGGTTGACCTTGCACATTACATTGTCGGTTAGGTATGCTAACCGGCTGGTTTTGTTGCTGTTGTTGGGAAAAACATCTATTGTTACCAACATGTGGTTCCTGTTGCTGATAATTTTGACGATACTGATGATTAAAAATTTTGTCACTTATTAAAATTACGGCGGTAGTTGTCATTTCGGGAGTGTCTAAAGAAAACTGTCACTTTCGGTAAAATTTGTCATATCAGGTTTTCTTTACTCATTCTTAAACCTAGATAGATCGATAGTTGAAGAGCTGTTTTGACAGATATAAAGGATAGTAGAAGAGAAGGCAGCAGTGCAGAAAACTAAAGATGAAATAGCACTACTACGGCTCGGGGCCCTGTGCACGCTACGGCACATATTCATTGAAGTGTAATGAATCCCCTGAGGTCATTTACGCGCTATAAATAAATTTTGGTTTCTGTGTTACAGGCAATGCCGGTGAAAATTCAAAAACAAATTGTTGTATCCAGGCTAATTCTAGTTTCTGCATTACAGGCAATGCCGGTGAAAATTCAAAAGCAAATTGTTGTATCCAATCCAAGGGGTGAATCTGTGTTCTGTCATTCTTAAGCACTTTAAATTTCCTAACAGATAGAAAGTGTTTGCAATAAAAATTATCGTCTCTGTATGTCTTGGCAGGTTCAGGATTGCATGAGAATCTGTTTGTGTGTGTCTCTTCAGATTCTAAGTCGCGTGGTCTCTGTAAATTACTTAAGTTATACTGGCTGTGTGAGTGTGACAAATATTCGGAAAGGGGGGTATGCTGTGACGTGTTAGTGACTGAAACATTATTCATTTCTGTCACTTTAAAACGTTCGTCAATTTGGCTAATCTGTTGTTCAAATTTCTTATCGACTTCCGTATCCAGAGTGCGTGAAACTTCTGCTGACATTAATTTAAACTCGTCGCGTATCTGTGTTGCGTTTTCTGAACATTGTTCAGTGACTGCACTAATTTCATCTCTAAGTAATTTCGTTGTGGCTACACGTGTACTACTTAATTCTTGTACAACAGATCTAATTTCTTCACTACTGTTCCTACCACAAGACTCAATTTCCTCACGTAATTGTTCTTTAGTATCATAACGTTGCACGGAAACGGCTGTAATCTGTTCACTAAGTTGTTTGTTCTGTTCATTAAGGTTGTCGTGTTTTTCGTTCGACTGTTTGAAACTTTCATTAAATTGTTTGCACGATTCATTAAGTTGTTCATAATTATTGTCTAGTTTTTCATTAAGTTGTTTGAAATCGTTTCTTAGTTTTTCATTCCACTGTTTAAGATTTTCATTAAGTTGTTTGAAGTTGTTGTCTTGTTCTTTCTTCGACTGTAGCAATACTGCCATAATTTGATCCAAGCCAAAATTAGCGACTCTATTTTCTATGTTGTGTAATGGTGTATGTGCATTTGTCGCGTTTTGTATAACCATTTGGTCATTCTCTGATTCTTGAACAGGTTTGCCAATTGAATGTGCATTGTTAGTCACTACCTCGGAATCAAATAAATCTGACGTAATTTGACTACATTGTTCATCTTCGTGAGAAAAATTTATCTGTTCACAATTCAAATTTTGCAAACCGGGTGTGTGAAACTGGGCAGCGTTCATTGTATCGGAACGTGCCGCGTCATCATTTGTCGCATTTACTGTGGACATAACTGAATGTGTTTGTCCACCATTAGGATCAAAATCATTACTAGTGATCGGCACACGCTGATTACCTGTAATTAGGGGATTATCACTATTAGACTGAGTGTCGCAAGTATTATCGATCAAATTATTCGAGTCCGCTATTTCACTCATTGCACATCGCGATGTACTGTTAACAGTTTTTCGCGGCATTTTCTCACAAATCGAAATTAAGCACAAAAATGAAACAAAGGCAAAGCAAAAATGGAACGAACACAATTACAACAAAGAGCAATAAATTGCCGATGATCTGTGAAAGAAAGAGTGACAAATTAGTAAATGCGTTGCGCCAGATGCAAACTACATTTAAGTAAATAAGAGCAGATATATGACTACTTCTCAGAGATTCACAAAGAAATACGATCCTGGCCGGTTGTCGCCAAGTGTAACCTCCCCACAAAAAATAATAAAAATAATATTATGGATAGTGATTCTAATTTTAGTGTAACCTCAGAACAAAATTGGTTCCCATTTAATGTAACCACAAAATTCTTTTCTCATTTAATGTAAGCTCGAAACAGAAAAATTCCTAAACCTCGTAATAAAAAATAAGTTCAGTAACCTGGTAAATTTTGGACGACAGCAGTGCTGCGTCATGGCCCTGTAAGATGATTCTGAAACAAAAAGCAAAAATTCTTATCTCAATAAAGTCGCCAACTATCTGCTCTTACAATAACTTTTTCCGACACAGCTCTGTGCAATGCTGGCCGATAGATTTGTCATTTATGAAAGGAAGCAACTGATTTTTCTTTTGCAACAATCGGAATGATCATGGATTGGAGAAATTAGTAAATTCTTTAAATTGAAATGAATGCTTGTTGGAAATTACTTTATATGACAAAGATTATTATTAGGACATTTTTAAAAGATTTACATGGGAGTTCACATAACATTACTAGATATGCGCGAGGCTGCTTTTTACCTTATACAATAATACTCAGGCTCCGGCATCGCTGCACCGCGACTGGCCCAGCCAACATGATACACTATACCAGACCAGAGCAGACTCCAGACAAGACACAGATTAGCGCAGACTAGTAACAACTTACTGCTACAGCTACACAGTTCCTACTGCAGTCAACACTGCTCTCTGGTCAGAGACCTTGCATGTCGCAAGCAGCGCACGAGCAATACATCGAAATCACATCTGCTCAGACCTCTTACAACGTAGAGAAAACTTTTGACAGTGTTGTCTGGGATATTCTTTTCTGAAATTCTGAAAATCAGGGATAAAATGCAGAGAGAAAAAGGTTATTTACAACTTGAACAGAAACCGTACGGCAGTTATATGAGCTTAGGAGCATGAGAGGGAAGCAGGCGTTGAGGAGGGAGTGAGACACCGTTATAACCTTTCACCGATGTTATTCAATCTGTACATTGATCAAGCAGTAAAGGAAAAAAAAGAAAAATTTGGAGCAGGAATTAAAGCCCATGGAGAAAAAATTAAAACTTTGAGATTTGTCGATGACATAGTAGTTCTGTCAGGGATAGCAAAGGACTTGAAACAGCAACTGAACTGGTGGACAGTGTCTTAGAAAGATGACACATGATGACCATAAAAACAGGCAAAACAAGGTAATGGTATGTAGCCGAATTAAATCAGATGATGCTGAGGAAGTTGGATTAGGAAACAAGACAGTGAAATTTGAAGACAAGTTTTGCGTTCTGGGCAGCAAAATAAATAACGATGGTCAAAATAGTAAGGATGTAAAATGTACACTGGCATTGCAAGAAAAGCATTTCTGAACAAGAGAAATATGTTAACATCGAATATAGGTTTAAGTGTTAGGAAGTATCTTTCGAAGGCATTTGTATAAAGTGTAACCATATATGAAAGCGGAACATGGAGGATAAACAGTTTAGACAAGAGGAAAATAGAAGCTTTTCAAATTTTGTGCTTCAGAAGAATGCTGAACATAAGATGGGTAGATCATGTTACTAATGAAGGGTTCGTGAACACAATTGTGGGAACAAGAAATCTGTGGCATAGCTCGGCTGAAAGAAGAGATCGGTTGATGGGACGCATTCTCGAACACCAAGGGATCATCAGTTTAGGCGGTCGTAAAATGGAAACCATAGTGAAAATAAAAAATGTTTTATTTCCAACAGCTCGCTACACCTTCTAGTTACTTTCTACATAGTCGTCGCTCCAATTTAGACATTTGTTGTAGAGTTGTACCAACTTCATCATAGAAGGCAGCCGTCTGTGCCCACGCCACATCTCTGCGCTGGTCTGCAGTTTGTTGTCTATGCCAAGATGTCTTTATAGCTCGAGGTCCATCTGAGAAGAGACGAACATCAGAGGCAGCCAAGCCCAAGGCTGTATGGTGGGCGATCAAACACTTCCCATCGAAAACGCTGAAGGGGTGTCCTCATTGCCCTAGCAATGTGCGGTCGAGGATTGTCGTGAAGAAGGAAATGCGTGCAGGTACGTTACGTGGTGTTGCGTGAAATCAGGTCAAACCTCCGCATCCATACTTGGCGGTAGATACTATTGTTCTAGACATCTTTACGTGTTCACTGTGTGTTCAGAACTGAAAAAGAGCGAAGTGACGCGGTCGATGAGCATACTAGAGACACTGCCCAATATATCTGTGCAAAGTTTCATCGGATTTTCATTATCTTTTCCATTTGATGACCTATCAGACATTATCTTCCGAATATCCCTCGTAGTACTAGAGGGAAGTGTGGGTTATAAAAACTTTTGAGGGCACCAGGAGACGAATATAGTACGCAGACTCAGAAAGACATAGCTTGCAGTAAGTTCGGAGATGAAGAAGCTTGCACTGGACGGAGTAGTGTGGAGAACTGGATCAAAACAGTCTTCGGACTGAAGACCATAACAGCAACATGTAGGAGAAAGTAAGATGTTGGATAACCTAGTGACCGAAGCTCTCGAAATTTTAAGAGCAGACACATAGATTAGATTAGATTAGATTAGTTTTTCATTCCATAGACCCTTGCTGAGGAGATCCTCCTGGATTTGGAACATGTCAAATTTTTTAAGCTGAAATAACAATACTAATAGTATGAGTATACACAATACATCATTTTTTAAGCCGAAATAACAATACTAACAGTATGAGTATATACAATACATCATTTGTTTCTATTAAAAAATTCGTCAATGGAGTAGAAGGAGTTGGCCACTAGTAAGTCTTTCAGGCTCCTTTTAAACTGATCTTTATTTGTAACTAAATTTTTAATGTTGGCTGGCGAATTATTGAAGATGAGTGTTCCTGAGTAGTGGACCCCTTTTTGAACTAAAGTAAGTCCTTGTACAGATCATTTTTGTTCCTGGTATTGTATGTATGAACTGAGCTGTTTGTTGGAAAATGAGATATGTTATTTAGGACAAATTTCATTAAGGAGTAACTATACTGAGAGGCAGTAGTTAGTATACCCAGTTCTTTGAAGAGGTTTCTACAGGATGTCCGTGAATTTACTCCACAAATAATACGTATTACACGCTTTTGGACTATGAAAACTTTTGTTTGACTTGAAAAGTTACCCCAAAATATCATACCATACGACATTATGGAATATGGCGGGCATCTCTGTGAGGCTTTCGCGCTCACTAAACAAAACTGTGACAAAACGCACTGCTCTCCTCTGAATCCCCTCTATTTCCGCTATCAATCCTACCTGGTAAGTGTTCTAGACTGACAAGCATTAATCAAGTATCGGCCAAACTAGGATTTCGTAAATGAGTTCCGTTTCGGGTAGTCTACGCTTCCAGAGGAAGAATCTTACAGTGAATATCAGTTTTAGTTTTGTGTGTGCTTTCCACTTTAAATCGTATCATGTGCACACTCATAGATATTTAATGGATGTGGGTGTTTGCAGTAATTGTTCAGCAACCGTGTAACCATACGATAACGGGGTTTCCGCCTACTCATGCGCAATACCTTACTTTCGCTTACGTCGAGGATCAGTTTCGAAATCCTCCAAGCGTTGACCCTCTACGGGTCTTCCTGCGTTTCGCTACATTTTCTAGCGATGCGACTTCTCTGTATACAACAGCATCATCCGCGAACACCATCATGGTGCTTCCGACGTTGCCGTTTACATATATTTTGAACAATTACGGTCATACAGGGTGTGGTAGATAAGTAATGAGACTGGCCGCCGCGCGGCGCCCCAGTCGCTCGCAGGGCGGTCTCCACCTGTACGTCACGTGGTGGGGGATCTGAGCTAACAATAGAACCGGTTCGCAGTCGCGTCGGAGCTCTGGTGCAGTGAGGGTCGAGCTTCGCGTATTACGTTGTTTGTGTGCCCGTGACACTTGTGAAAACGCTGAAGATGGATCGCTCGATAGAACAGCGGTATGCAATCAAATTTTGCTTTCGCTTGGGCAAAACTGCTTCGGAAACTTTTGCTATGATTACGGAGGCCTACAAAGAAGACTCCCTATCAAGAGCTCAAGTGTTCCAGTGGTTTAATGAATTTAAAAACGGGAGGGAATCCGTTGAAGACACGGAACGATCTGGACGCCCTTCAACGAGTCGTGTGGATGAAACAGTGGCCAAAGTGAAAGAACTCCTGGACTCCGACCGTCGTTTAAGTCTCAAAATGATCGCCGATGAGGTCTCCGTGAATAAATTTACGGTTCACCAAATTGTTATGCAAGATTTGATGATGAGGAAAGTTTGCGCAAAATTGGTTCCCCGAGTGCTCACCGCCGAACAAAAGCAACAACGAGTGGACGTTTGCCGTGAGATGTTGAATGATTTGGAAAATAATCCACACTTTTTAGACAACGTAGTAACAGGCGACGAATCGTGGACATTTCAGTACGACCCGGAGACGAAAGCCCAGAGCTCGGAGTGGCACACACTGGCATCCCCGCGGCCGAAGAAAGCAAGAATGTCAAAGTCCCGCATCAAGACAATGCTGATTGTGTTTTTCGACAAGCGGGGGTTAATTCACAAAGAGTTTGTCCCTCAGGGGAAGACTGTCAATGCCAAATTCTACAAAGAAGTCCTTCAGCGATTGCACAGAGCCGTCAAACGGAAGCGACAGGACTTTGCTCAACGCTGGCGTCTCCACCACGACAATGCTCCGGCACACACAGCGTTCCTCGTGACCTCCTACTTGACCCGAATTGGAGTTGAAGTTTTGCCACAGCCACCATACAGCCCTGACTTGAGTCCTCCTGATTTCTTCCTATTTCCGAAGGTCAAAAGATGCCTGAAGGGTCATCGTTTCGACGATATTCCGAACATCCAGCGTGCTGTCACGAAGGCAGTAACTGGGATAACTCAAACGGACTACAGTGGGGCCTATGAAGCTTGGAAAACGCGCTGGCAACGTTGTGTCGACGTCCAAGGCGAGTACTTTGAAGAATATTAACGTTTTGTACAAATTGGATTAATAAATTTGTTTTTCTAGACTGAGTCTCATTACTTATCTACCACACCCTGTATAGCACTTCCTTGGAAAACGCCCAAAGTAAGTTTTACATAAGCAATCAGGCTGAATTAAAATGAGAAAGATTGAAAAAGTGAGTAAACTGCTTCTTATTTGAAAAGTAATCGTCGTAACCCACTGCGAGACAAGACGGCCAATGCCTTCATCCTCAAATGCTTGCGGTTGTCTATGGAACAATGATTGTACTCAGGCGTGCGCCTCTTCGTCCGAAACACATCGATGGCCACGAATATCTTTCTTCAGCGCCCACATGTTGCAAAGGGTGTTACACTGCAGAAGTTTCGCTGGGAAGCTCTTACACATCCTCCATGTAGTCCTGATCTCATCTGATCTCCATTTTTTTTTATGCACTGAACAAAGACATTCGTGGCCGACGATTTCCTTCGGACGAGGAGGTACCTGCCTGGGTACAATCATGGTTCCACAGACAACCCTAAATATTTTTTTCACAAAGGCGCTAACTGTTTTGTCTCAGAGTGAGATAAATATATTAACAGTTACGACAGTTACTTTTTTTCCATCTGTGTTCTTTAAAGTTGACAGTCTGTTATGTATATAGAGTGTTTTAGTTTCTGTAACAATTGGGGTAAAATTCTTTGTTGTTGTTGCCTTTGTAATTTCGTGTTCTCGTATCACACCTGAAAATTTTCTTTGCCCATAACCGGTAACTAGTTTGTAAATGTAAGACGATCGTGAGGGATACACGGGGTGGTCCATTGATCATGACCGGGCCAAATATCTCACGAAATAAGCGTCAAACGAAAAAACTACAAAGAACGAAACTTGTCTAGCTTGAAGGGGGAAACCAGATGGCGCTATGGTTAGCCCGCTAGATGGCGCTGCCGTAGGTCAAACGTATATCAACTGCGCTTTTTTTAAATAGGAACACACATATTTTGTTACATATTCGTGTTGTACGTAAAGAAATATGAATATTTTAGTTGGACTACTTTTTTCCCTTTGTGATAGAGTCACAAACATATGGCTCACAATTTTTTAGACGAACAGTTGGTAACAGGTAGGTTTTTAAATTAAAATACAGAACGTAGGTACGTTTGAACATTTTATTTCGGTTCTTCCAATGAGATACATGTACCTTTGTGAACTTATCATTTCTGAGAACGCATGCTGTTACAGCGTGATTACCTGTAAATACCACATTAATGCAATAAATGCTCAAAATGATGTCCGTCAACCTCAATGCATTTGGCAATACGTGTAACGACATACCTCTCAATAGCGAGTAGTTCGCCTTCCGTAATGTTCGCACATGCATTGCCAATGCGCTGACGCTTGTTGTCAGGCGTTGTCGGTGGATCACAATAGCAAATAACCTTCAACTTTCCCCACAGAAAGATATCCGGGGACGTCAGATACGGTGAACGTGCGGGCCATGGTATGGTGCTTCGACGACCAATCCACCTGTCATGAAATATGCTATTCAGTACCGCTTCAACCGCACGGGGGCTATGTGCCGGACATCCATCATGTTGGAAGTACATCGCCATTCTGTCGTGCAGTGAAACATCTTGTAGTAACATCGGTAGAACATTACGTAGGAAATCAGCATACATTGCACCAATTAGTTGCCATCGATAAAGTGGGGACCAATTATCCTTCCTCCCATAATGCTGCACCATACATTAACCCACCAAGGTCACTGATGTTCCACTTGTCGCAGCCATCCTGGATTTTCCGTTACCCAGTAGTGCATATTACGCCGGTTTACGTTACCGCTGTTTGTGAATGACGCTTCGTCGCTAAATAGAACGGGTGCAAAAAATCTGTCATCGTCCCGTAATTTCTCTTGTGCCCAGTGGCAGAACTGTACACGACGTCCAAAGTCGTCGTCATGCAATTCCTGGTGCACAGAAATATGGTAATGGTGCAATCGATGTTGATGTAGCATTCTCAACATCGACGTTTTTGAGATTCCCGATTCTCGCGCAATTTGTCAGCTACTGATATCCGGATTAGCCGCGACAGCGGCTAAAACACCTACTTGGGCATCATCATTTGTTGCAGGTCATGGTTGACGTTTCACATGTGGCTGAACACTTCCTCTTTCCTTAAATAACCGCCAGCCGGAGTGGCCGAGCAGTTCTAGGCATTACAGTCTGGAACCGCGCGACCGCCACGGTCGCAGGTTCGAATCCTGCCTCGGGCATTGATGTATGGTGGTGGTGGTGGTTAGTGTTTAACGTCCCGTCGACAACGAGGTCATTAGAGACGGAGCGCAAGCTCGGGTTAGGGAAGGATTGGGAAGGAAATCGGCCGTGCCCTTTTAAAGGAACCATCCCGGCATTTGCCTGAAACGATTTAGGGAAATCACGGAAAACCTAAATCAGGATGGCCGGAGACGGGATTGAACCGTCGTCCTCCCGAATGCGAGTCCAGACATTGATGTATGTGATGCCGTTATGTTGGTTAGGTTTAAGTAGTTCTAAGTTCTTGGGGACTAATGACCTCAGAAGTTAAGTCCCATAGTGCTCAGAGCCATTTGAACCATTTGAACCTTAAATACCGTAACTATCCGGCGAACGGTCCGGACACTTGGATGATGTCGTCCAGAATACCGAGCAGCATACATAGCACACGCCCGTTGGGCATTTTGATCACAATAGCCATACATCAACACGATATCGACCTTTTCCGCAATTGGTAAACGATCCATTTTAACACGGGTAATGTATCACGAAGCAAATACCGTACGCACTGGCGGAATGTTACGTGATACCACGTACTTATACGTTTGTGGCTATTACAGCGCCATCTATCACAAAGTGAAAAAAGTGGTCAACTAAAACATTCATATTTCTTTACGTACTACACGGATATGTATTAAAAGTGGGGGTTCCTATTTATTTCGTGAGATATTTGGCCCGGTCTCTATCAATGGACCACCCTGTATATACACATTACAATTTATTTCAATCCCAGTTACCCCCCACCGCCGCCCAGTGGCACTTTCAGAGTTCATATTCCACTTTTTACATGAACAGCAGAAACAATACTTCATGAAGTACGTGAAACGCTTCGCTCACTTGATTTTCGAAATTCACACACAATGTTTCTGTTTTTTCTACGACAGCAGTCCTCATTTCTTGACAATATTCCTTTTAGACATCAAATTCATATTTCTATTTCCAAACGGCCACCAACATTACATAGGCACAAAAAAGCTCCACAGATACTGAAGAAAATACGCAGACGCGACCGTCTGTCGACCTAGTACTTGACAATGCGTGGAAATATCTCATTTTTTGCAGTACTCGCGCTTTTAAGATATGAAATATGCATTAGGTGGCTACATGTCTGTATTCAAAGAACGTACCAAGGGAAGACTGCAGAAAAACGGTTAATGATTTCAGCATCTCAAGAACTTTTCGTATTCCGTATTGGATATTAACAATAAAAGTAAAGGGTTACATAAACAGTCGCCCACTCCAATGGTTAAAAGCCCCCTGTTAGCAGCACAAAGCTTCCAGTCCAACGCACATTTCATGTCGTATCTCCTAGTCTATCGGACCTGTAGTTTGAATAAAAGTGAACGAAGAATTATTTAGCCGTTTCGCTCGCTTCTAATTATCACAGATTCTTGATGTAAAAATTAAGCACCTTCTATATCGCCTTATTGCGTTCTGTTCAGTAATCCGATATCTAGACGTTGTTAATAATGCACAGTCGTTAGCTGATACGTGTCATAACCGACTGTATTCGTAGAAATATGGCATTGCGGTTGAGTTATGAGGTCTCGTTGTGACAGCTCCTGCAATTTATAGTATTCTGCTCCATTAATTTTTTAGCTTGACGCGAGATAACGTTTCAATAAGCTTTCGGGGTGAGGCGTGTGACAGTAGCAACGGCACAACGCGCTGTTATACAAGAAACAAACGATTGAGCAGATGTGTAGGGCGCATCAGCAAACCTCGCTTGCAAACTGACCATTTCATAAACATCACTCCAAAGACACTGCAAATAAATTGATACAGAATCATGCACCCCTGTTAGCCAGTTAGTTCTTATGGTACATGACCTCGATGTAGTGTACACCATTATTCCATCGTTCCTTCCTGTGATACATACTGCGTAATCTTCTGTTTAGCGAAAGAACTTTCCGCTCTCGTGTGTATCCTGGAATGTTCATTAGATGAAAGCTTATTTACCAATTCTTTATGATTATATATTGATGATGTCTAGCTACGAGGCTCCGTGTTAGCCGCAGACAGAGTCAGTCGGTAGCGATTAGGGAATTCGGTTTATTTATGTAAGCTTTGTCTCTGTTTTGAGTCTGCATCTCTTAGGCAAGTTCACGCTACACCCTTGTCAGCTGTGATCGGGAATTAGCTATATTAGAGCAAAACTTTGTATTAACGTGTTGTGAAGCTACAAAGTGACGTAAATGTACACGTCACAGATGGCTGCTGCTGTATAATATGACATAGCTAAATGTGTAATAGAGGAATTTTACAACTGTCGCTATGAAGGCATTACAGATAGATTAATCAAGCCAACTGCTACGTCTGTGAGGTATCTGTCGTTGTTAACAGGTGTCGAACCTTTGCTTCAGTTCGTTAGTTTCAGTTTTGATGGTAGATACTGGTACTCTTCTCACGCAGTGACTGTCTCCTGTCATCAGATAGATATTATGGACGTGACTTCTTGCAAGCTCAGAGCAAACGCATTCCATGCCACCTGTTATCAGCTGGAAATCGAGGCTGTTCGAACATTGCGTACCATGGTGGATAGTGACAAATTAACACCTTTTATAGGTTGCTCGCAGTACATTGTCGTAACTAAAGAGAGATACACCTATGAACAGATTCTCTAAGGCCACAATCTCATACATTGAGCAAGCGTCTCCTAGTTGTGAATCAGTACTGTAATCATAAAAGTGTTAATTATTACCTCGTGCTCCGTGCTAATTCCTCCTGTTGCCGCATTGGTTCAAGCGACAATGCCGGCAATGTAGATCGTCCCATTACAAGCCACAGACGTTCAGTTGTGCGGTGGTGGATGGTAAATCTTCTACGATAGAACCTAAGGGAATAAAGAAAAACGCAAGATTAGGTCTTAACGTCTCATCATCAACGAGATCATTGCAGACGGAGAACGTACTTGGATTGGAAGTGAATGTGTAAGGAAGTCGACATGTTCTTTCCATAATTATTCCAAAATTCCACTTGAATAAAGACACAATCGATGAAAAACTAAATCTCAGTTGTCGAACGGAGATCTGAATCCCTGTCTTAACCACTATACCACCCTGCTCAATTATGGAACCACGAAGAATTTCGTGATCATGTTGAGTTTGTGTATAATTACTTGAAACATGTTTGTGTGACGCTGGTGACGAGAAATGCATATTGTTAGAACCACTTGCGGTATGGGAACTGATTAACTTTCTTGTATAAAAAACATCAGTGCACACTACTTTTGTTTTGTGTCAAGCACCAATATAAATCTGTCCTCGAAGATTAAAATATGAATTCCTTGCGGAATCACAGAAGGTGTTACCGTAAACAAGAAATTATTGAGCTTCTACGGAATTTACAAAATTGTATTGCACCTGATTAAAAGATTCGAGAAAACAGTCGTTATTATTCTACTGTGACAGAACAAACATGTTAGCAAGCAACACTACACGACTGTAAAATAAAACATAAAATCGAACGAGCATGAGCGTACTTTTCAGTAACATATTCCGTCAACAGTGCTTGGACGGTGTTAACATTAGTAACATTTCCCACAGGGCTAGGCAAATGAAAACTGGATAATCAATTCAAGAACGTTCCCAGCTTCAATGAGAGCAGCACAAACATTTCCTTTTTGTTACGTTGCAGTTTGCTTATCTTCAGTAAACAATTGCTTGCTGATGTTTTCCGGGACCGCAAACTGAACACGCCATTCACCAAATTCATTGTTCGCTAACAAAGAAGGCTTAACTTTTCAGCTCATAATGATACATTTATAGAAAAAACAACATCCACTTTTCTCTTGACAGTTATCAAAGAAATGTCATTTACATTTCGTCCATTCTGAAGACTGCAGCAGTTTGGAACGTTAGACAGGGCAGTTTTACTTGTATACTCAAAGCCTAACATATTTTCATTTTCTCTCTTGTAAACAGAATTGATTTCTGGTCAACTCTGCTCTTGTAACTTTTTTTCTCCTAAGTCTTTTCGGTGCTCTCCACTACAAAGTAAACCTTGTGTATTTTAATTAGGTACAGCGAGGTGCTGTAAGTATTAGCAATATGAATCGTGGTGTCATCTAAAAGAACACCACAATTAAGATTTGAAGATGACAGAGCCCTAAGGAACGTTTAGAGAAAGTTAAGGATAAACAAAACAAAGATAGAATTGATGATGAACAGGAAGAAGAATAATGTCTTGCTGAGCATCAAAGCTCCAGCTCAAAAATGAGAAATTTCTGCTGTCTACTAAGGAGGAGTACGTAAGACGGTTGAACGAAGGGTTACATCAGTAGAAGACTGGAACAGCCAGTTACTTATTTTAAAAAAAGAATTATACCGGCATCAAATACTGTCACTAATACGAAGCAGCCAAGTTCTGCAGTGCAGTGTCGTATCGAGGTGGATAATCAAGGAGCAAAAAGTTCTGGAGTGCAGTATCGTATCGAAGTGGATAATCGAGGAACAAAAAATGAAAGCATTTTAAATGTATGGTTAAAGAAGAATGTTAAAATTTGCGAGGGCGGATGAAGCACGATATGAAGAGGCATTATAAATAATAGGTAAGAACAGAAATGTATGTATAACTCTTGCCAGATGGAGAAATATGATATTGGGGCATGTACCGAAACACCTAGAGGTAGTTAACGTGCTACTCTAAGGAACAACAGAATCAAAGAGACATTAAACCACGCAAATGCACTATCAGAGACTATTGAACGACGGATGACTATGAAACGAAACATCTATTCTCAAATTTATCTCACAAGGAACCCCTTGACTAAGAGGTCGCCAGTTCACTCTTTATTAAGGCTCGTTGCAAGTGCAATTATGAAAGGAAAAATATTAGCTGCTAATGACTACCATGTGCTTCAGGAGGACTCCATAAAATGAATGTTCGAAAGGTGCAGAGATCAACCTTCTATGTATGTATTACACTTCACAAAATGGGCATCATAGACATTCAAGAAAATTTCAGAACAAACCATTAAGTTACACCTTGAACACCGAATGAAAAATAACGCCCAACTTCCCGTAGCACAATAAGTAACTTTCCAGTCAATTTACCATCCAGACATACCATAATTGTATACGAGTGCATTAAGGCCTTTATATTAGTTGATCTTGATACAGCTCTCTTGGTCTAATTTCAAGGGCTCCTTTCATAAGCGTTTCCTCTTCAAAACCCGATTGGTCGGAAGTGAAAACAAACTCCTTAGTGAACAATGCGATAAGTTAATCTCATCTACAAATTCTTGGGCCGATTCCGCAGTTTTCTGTGCATCATCAAGTTGAAATGTCGTTATCTTACGTCTTCCAATTCCGTAGCACTGTTTGAAGTTATACAATCATCCATGGCTTCCCATGAAGTCAGTATAATCTACATCGTGCGCAGTTTGATGTACATGACGTAGTAGGTCACTATCTAGCAGATCCTGTAAGTATCGTATCGAGAACCTTTGAAACGCGCAGACACCAGGTTTTGTAACAACTGCCTTGTCCTCCATTGAATATCCGCAACTTTTCTTGTGCATTATACAGTGATATTGCTGCGGACTTATTCGAAATAGGTTAATAATTGTTTTTTTAGTATGCATCGGATGATCTCCCATTTACGAAATATTATGTTTAGTACCCGTTCCTCGGACAGCGACTGTCCATTACTACGTTTCACTGGAGACGAAATTGTGCCTCCTTGTCAGTGTATTTGTGTGTGTTTGTGTGTGTGTGGATGCGACGGGGGTAGGGGGTTTAATCCACTTTGGAATGCAAAGAATACAGCCATGTGACCATTTGAAATGAAACAAGCACCACCCTTCTTATCAATGACGTCATTACCATCACCAAACGACAAACCATGCTCTCCTGCTCCTCCTCCGATTCTCTCCCTTCCCCTCCCCTCCACAACCCTCTCCAGCCAATCACAGCGTAGTATTTTAGTGTTCATTAAAATGAAATTGTCAGTCACATTCTAATATTTTAGTGGCCACTGAAATGAAACAGCCAATCGCAATGTAGTTGTCAAATTACGTATGCTTTGCTTGAACCGAATAAAAAATATTGCCAATTCTACAGTATTTCAAAACCAATTATTGCAAAAATGTTGCCACGTTAAAAAAAGATATTTCCAGTACTACACTGGTTGCAAAACAAAAACAAAGTGAGCTTCTTCACCCGAATTGTGGAAATTGGTACTATTCGCATACACGTTTATGCTAAATACTGTATCCTCATCAGTAAATTTCGTTACTTTTATGCTTTACTTCTTTTCATATTTCATGTTTCTGTCAAATACTATATTGTCTTGGCAGGAAATTTCATCTCTCTATGTTTTTATATTCCACTAACGTTCGTTGTCTAAATTCTGCACTACCCCATCGTCATTATATTTCATGTATCTCTGTTTATGTCAGTACTGTACTGCCTAGTAATCGTAAATTTCATCTCTGTCTTTGAGATATATTACAAGGGTAATACGGAAGAAAAGAAACTCAAACAAAAATAGTCTCAATATAATTTTTTATAATAAAGATTAAATTGCAAAAAAATAGATGCATACTTTGTTGACTGTGCAGATTTATATATTACACAAGATAATCAGAGTTTAAATTGTTCAATCCGTTTTTATATGTCAGAATTTTTACCATTGTTTTTTCCATTGTTTTCACACTAAATACATTTAGTACTTTAATGTGACAATCAAGCGGTTTGCTATACCGAAACAGTCAGTTTTTACGCTATCATACACAGTATTTAATATAACTTCTACTTCGTGTTTAACACCTTTAAGAATAAATAAGCAGTAGGTTGTTACAATCTGAGTAAATATTTAAGATATTTCCAACAGCTAATCAACTTTTCACAGCTATGTTTGCCTTAATAAAATCGAAGTGACTGAATTTCATTTTTCGGACAAAATGTAGACAATATGAATAATATATCTTAATGTAGCAAAACCAGTTTGATATTTTAAAACAAAAACTCTTCGATGTAATTAATATGGTCATACTTATCACACACATCAAAAGCAAGAAATTTTCAGACTCCGTAAAGCGCTCCTAATAATCAGCATTGGCGGCCGAAGACTTCCGGCATTTAGGACGGAGGAGCAGACAGTGGTTCAGGGCTCTCTCTTGTCCTTGAAGTGGGAAACTGCCCTTAAAATCGGAAGAATCAGCAACGATCAATGGCATGAGGATGGAGAAGGCAGTGGAAACCACTGCCTTAAAGACACATAACGCGTATCCACAGGACATGTGGTCAGTGACTGAAAAAGTGTCATGATGACCTCTCCATTGGCAAAAGCTTCTGGAATAGTCCCCCATTCGGATCTCCGGGAGGGGACTGCCAAGGGGGAGGTGACCATGAGAAAAAGATCGTATAAGCAACAAAAGGATAACGTTCTAAAAGTCGGGGCGTGGAATGTCAGAAGCTTGAATGTGGTAGGGAAGGTAGAAAATCTGAAAAGGGAAATGCAAAGGCTCAATCTAGATATAGTGGGGTTCACTGCAATGAAATGGAAATATGACAAGGATCTCTGGACAGATGAGCATAGGATAATAGTAATAACAGCAGAAAATGGTATAACGGGGGTAGGATTCGTTATGAACAGGAAGGTTGGACAGACAACGTGTTACTCTGATCAGTTCAGTGATAGCATTGTTCTTATCAGAATCGACAGCAAACCAAAACAGACAACGATAGTTCAGGTATACATGTCGACGTCGCTAGACGATATAGAGAAAGTATATGAGGATGTTGAAAGGGTAATACAGTACGTAAAGGGAGATGAAAATCTAATAGTCATGAGGAACTGGAATGCAGCTGTGGGGGAAGGAGTAGAAGAAAAGATTACAGGAAAGTATGGACTTGGTACAAGGAATGAGAGAGGAGAAAGACTAATAGAGTTCTGTAACAAATTCCAGGCAGTAACAGCGAATACTCTGTTCAGTAATCACAAGAGGAGCTATCCCTGGAATGGAGCATGTGACACACGAAGATTTCAGTTAGACTACATCATGGTTAGGCAGAGATTCGGAAATCAGATACTGGATTGTAAGGCGCACCCAGGAGCAGATTTAGACTCATATCACGATGTACTAGTGATGAAGAGTAGGCTGAAGTTTAAGAGATCAGTCAGGGAGAATCCATACGCAAAGAGATGGGATACAGAAGTACTAAGGAATGACGAGATACTCTTGAAGTTCTCTAAGGCGATAGGTACAGCAATAAGGAAGTAGGCAGTGCAGTTGAAGAGGAATGGACATCCCTAAAAAGGGCCATCACAGAAGTTGGGAAGGAAAACATAGGTACAAAAAAGGTAACTGCGAAGGAACCATGGGTAACAGAAGAAATACTTCATTTGATCGATGAAAGGAGGAAATACAAAAATGTTACGGGAAACTCAAAAATACAGAAATACAAGTCACTGAGGATTAAAGTAACTAGGAAGTGCAGGAAGCTAAGACGAAATGGCTGCATGCAAAATGTGAAGAAATTGAAAAAGATATGAGTCAGAAGGACTGACTCAACATATAGGAAAGTCAAATCAACCTTCGATGAAATTAAAAGCAATGGTGGTAACATTAAGAGAGCAACGGGAACTCCATTATTAAAGGCAGAGGAGAGAGTGGATGTATGGAAAGAGTACATCGAAGGTTTCTATGAGGGGAAGGTTTGTCTGATGTGATAGAAGAAGAAACAGGTGTCGATTTGGAAGAAATCGGGGATTCAGTATTGCAATCAGAATTTAAAAGAGCTTTGAAGGGCTTAAAATAAAAAATGGCAGAAGGGATAGATAACATTCCATCAGAATTTCTAAAATCATTGGGGAAGTAGTAACTAAATGACTATTCACGTCGGTGAATAGAATGTATGAATCTGGCGACGTAATATTAGACTTCCGGAAAATTTCATCCACACAACTCCGAAGACTGCAAGAGCTGACAAGTGCGAGGATTATCGCACAACCAGCTAAACAGCTCATGCATCAAAGCATCAAAGTTACTTGCAAGAATAGTATACAGAACAATGGAAAAGAAAACTGAGGATGTGTTAGATGATGATCAACTTGGCTTTAGAAAAGCTAAAGGCACCAGAGAGGCAATTCTGACGTTGCAGTTGATAATGTAAGCAACACTAAAGAAAATCAAGACACGTTCATAGGATGTGTCGACCTGGAAAAATTTTTCGACAATGTAAAATGGTGCAAGACGTTCGATGTATGTAAAAGAGGGAATAATAACAGTGGAAGACGAAGAAGGAAGCGCTCTGATTAAAAAGGGTTTAAGACAGGAATGTAGTCTTTCGCCCCTACTATTCAGTCTATGCACAGTAGAAACAATGATGGAAATAAAAGAAAGGGTCAAGAGTTAAAATTCAGGTTGATAGAATATCAGTGATTCGATTCGCTGATGACATGGCTATCCTGAGTGCAAGTGAAGAGGAATTGCAGGATCTACTGAATGGAATGGACAATTTAATGACTACAAAATATGGATTGAGAGTAAACCGAAGAAAGATGGAAGTAATGACAAATAGCGGAAATGAGAAAAATGGAAAACTGAACATCAGGATTGGTGATCATGAAGTATATGAAGTTGAGGAATTCAGCTACCTAGGCAGCAAAATAACTCATGATGGACGGAGCAAGGAGGACATAAAAATAAGACTAGCACTGGCTAACATTCCTGGCCAAGAGAATTCTACTATCAAACATAGGCCTTGATTTGAGGAAGAAATTTCTGAAAATGTGTGTTTGGAGCACAGCATTCTATGGAAGTGAAGCATGGATTGTGGGAAATCCGGTGCAGAAGAGAATCGAAGCATTTGAGATGTGGTGCTACAGACTAATGTTGAATACTATGTTGAATGATAAGGTAAGGAATGAGGAGGTTCTGCGCAGAATCGGGGAGGAAAGGAATATATGGAAAACACTGACATGGAAAAGGGAAGGATGATAGGACATCTGTTAAGACATGAGAGAATGACTTTCATGGTACTAGAGGGAGCTGCAGAGGGCAAAAACTTTAGAGGAAGACAGAGATTGGAATACATCCAGCAGATAATTGAGGACCTAGGTTGCAAGTGCTACTCTGAGCTGAAGAGGATGGCACATGCACAGCTTTGGTTGCGTGTGATGACACACGAGATATGCTGACTGCCGCCGCAGTACCGCCCCGGTGATGCAGCCTGCCACATTCAGAAGTATCTGACTTCTGTGTAAATTGTCTTTAAGGTCAAAAGATTTTCTGAATGACCGGTTGGTTGTTTTAATAACGCTCCATTGTCATCATAATCAGGGAAGGAAAGGAGAGGAGGAGCGAGACGGCATGGCCCGACACATGATGATGATGATGATGAGGAGGAGGAGAAGGAGGAGGAGGAGGAAAGGGCGGCTTATGGCATCACCATTCCTAGCATTCAGAAGTGATCACGTTGCTACATTCCTTGCAGTCCAACGTGGATCAAAAGCCCTATACATATATTACTTATATTCCAGGTCTCTTAAGACAATAACCGAACATTTTGAATTACGCACCAACAGAGCCATTTACTGATAAGTGGTTGGCAGCACTGCCTTGCGCATTGCCTCCTTTGTACCCACATATTTTTGGAGTATTGACATTTCGTTTAAGTTTTCGCTATTGCGTTATTAAGTGCAACATGTTTAAGAGTTAGTGGCGATTTTTGAAATGTACGATTTTCTGGAGCAAAGACGCAACGTAAAATTTTGGGTGAAACTGGTGAAGAATTTAGAGAAACGTTTCATCTTTTGAAACAAGCTTATGGAGATGATTCCGTGGGTTGTAAACAATGTTGCAAATGGCTTTCACGATGTACGTGTAATTGTCAGTTGAAGATGATCGTCGACCAGGAATGCCTTCCACTTCAACTCACAACTCACACTTTCAGAAAATCATCGGTATAGTGCTTGCAAACTGCCGATTGACTGCCAGAGAAATTGCAGAAGATATCATCTCAAAGAGGTCGTGCCATCTAATGTTGACGGAAAAATTGAAATAGTGTCGAGTTGTAGCACAATTTGTGCCTTGTTTGACGAAGCTGTCATTTCTGCTCGTCTCATTGCGTATTTCTTTCTGTTACCATCTATACTATGCTGTTGCAGTTCTTCTATGTATGGTCCAAGTTTCATCGAGCTATTTCACTTGGCAGTGACACATCATGCGAAAGTTACTTTTATCCTTATGTTCTGCATACCAGTATAGTGAACACACACACACACACACACACACACACACACACACACACACACACACACACACACACACACACACAAACATACGTGAACGCGCACGCGTGCACTGGCCATTTCTCCAGGGTTTTTCCCACATATTTGTTCAGTACATACATACCTGGTATAAGTGCAGACATTTTTATTGCTGATTGAGGACATTGTACTGAATCAACATTGCATTAGTGTTGCTTGACGCTTTCCTGACGGACGTGTTGTATATATGGTTCTCGGGCGAGACGTCGGATGTCACTCCACAATATTTCGTCAGCGCAACTGGCCGACATCTTCAGGTGCGACGAACACACTGCTAAGGCAGGACCATGGCCCCCTATTTATGCAAGTTTTAGGCAGGAAGTGCGCATGCGTGGAGGCGCCAAATTCGATGGCCAATAGCGACGAAATCAACCGATAGCTGGAAGGACAGTAACGCCACCTACAGGATGAAGAACCAAAACTTCGGCGCACGCGTGGAGGCTGCCGCCGCTGCTCTGCGCTGCCATCGGCCGCCCCAGCGTCCTCTGTCGGAAGCCGCAAGCAAAACTGCGCGTCCACGTAGGCGCCTTGATTATCCTCCCGTTGTCAACAGAATATTTATGTTACTGGCGAATCGTCGTCCGTCTTATGACCAATAGTATTCCTCTCTGCACGAAGCGACTTCAATATGGCCAGTGCTGGATCCCAAGCTGTACTAAACTGAAAGCCCGTGTCTCTGTTTACAAGATTCGTCGAGCTACGTATTTCCACTGCTTCCTCAATAACACTGTCCCAGTACGAACTCGTCGATCCGTAACTCACAAGACTTTATTCGTCGGCTCAAGAACTTACGACTCGCACCATTAGATATACTCGTGAGTTTTGACGTAGTCTCATTTTTTACTCGAGTACCATTGCAGGAATCGTTGTTGCTCATTAGCGAGAAGCTGGATGGGGAACTCTTAGACTTATTCCAACATGTGCTCACCTCGACATACTTTTTATTTAATGGACAATACTTTGAACAGACTGACGGCGTCGCAATGGGTAGTCCCCTGTCACCCATTGTGGCTAATCTTTTCATGGAAGACTTCGAGGAGAGAGCACTCCAGACGTCGGATTTGAAACCTACGTGTTTTTGGCGATATGTGGACGACACCTTTGTTATCTAGCCTCACGGCATTGCATCGCTGAATGTTTTTCTTGAGCATCTTAACTCGCTTCATCCCAACATCAAGTTCACGATGGAGATGGAGAAAAACGGCGAACTTCCATTCCTGGACGTGTTGGTACGGAGAAAAGAAGATGGCACATTAGGTCACGCAGTGTACCGTAAACCAACGCACACGGACTTATACTTACAGGCCACCAGCTGTCACCATCCTTCGCAACGAAGTGGCGTACTGAGGACGTTGGTCCACAGAGCATGAGCTTATCCAACGAGCTACTCCATCTGCGTACCATTTTCCAACAAAATGGATACTCCGAACGGGAGATTCGCCGTGCCTTACAACCGAAGCGGGTTACCCAACGTGAGGAAGTGAAAGAATGCGAAGAACAAAGGGGAATGGTCATCTTGCCATACATCGGCGGTGTCTCTTCAAAAATAGGAAGATTATTGAAGAGGCATAAAGTTAAATGTGTTTTTCGTCCACCGGCAAAACTCAGAGCTCTCTTGGGCTCATCTAAGGACAGCCTTGGCCGAAGAAGACCCGGTGTTTACGAGATTCCTTGTAGCTGCGGCATGTCGTACATCGGACAAACTTGTCGCACTGTAGAAGAGAGATGCACTGAACACCGACGCTACACTCGTGTGGAGCAACCAGAAAAGTCTGCAGTGGCCGAGCATTGTCTCAGGACAGGCCGTTCTATGAATTATCAACATACAAAAATTCTCACATCGACGTGTTCGTACTGGGACAGTGTTATTAAGGAAGCAGTGGAAATACGTAGCTCGACGAATCTTGTAAACAGAGACACGGGCTTTCAGCTTAGTACAGCTTGGCATCCAGCACTGGACATATTGAAGCCGCTTCGAGCAGAGAGGAATACTATTGGTCATAAGACGGACGACGATTCGCCAGCAACATAAATATTCTGTTGACAACGGGAGGATAATCAAGGCGCCTACGTGGACGCGCAGTTTTGCTTGCGGCTTCCGACAGAGGTCGCTGGGGCGGCCGATGGCAGCGCAGAGCAGCGGCGGCAGCCTCCGCGCGTACGCCGAAGTATTTGGTTCTTCATCCTGTAGGTGGCGTTACTGTCCTTCCAGCAATCAGTTGATATCGTCGCTATTGGCCATCGAATTTGGCGCCTCCACGCATGCGAACTTCCTGCCTAAAACTGGCATAAATAGGGGGCCCTGGTCCTGCCTTAGTGGATCTCCGCACCCCCTACCTTTTATAAATCCCTTCAAATCCTTGAACGCCATGCTCTCCGCCTCGCCTATCGCATCCGTCTCCCCTCCCGCACGCGGATGCTGTACTATCTCATTCCGTTCCCCCCACCTCCTCCTTTTCCTTGAAAGGATACGGATCCTGTACACCTCCTGCAAACTCGATCCTCCTCACCCGCTTGTCTCGCCCATCCTCTCCCACCCCCGCCCGCTGCCGCGCCTGTATTCCCACGTCCCACCTGGTCTCTATCTCTCCACCCTCCTTACCCTCTCCCAAGGTGGCTTCCGCCAGCTCCCTCTCCCTGATGATGCCCTCCTCCCCTCCATCTACCCCTCCTACCAACTTTGATCCTCCCTCCCTCTTCCTGTGTTTGCTCCTTTGGGCACCCTCCCTCCCTTCTCTCCCCTCCCTCCACCATTTCTCCCCATTCCTCCCCCGGGCTTCCCCTCCCCTGTCCCTCTCCTCCTCCCCCATCTCCTCAGCCATTGGCATCCTTGTTCTCCCCTCTCCCCTACCTCACCCTTATTCCCCTCTTGGCAGGTCCCCGGACTCGCACGCGCTAAGTGGACACTCGCGCGCCGGAGATCATCGCCATCAGTGTCTCGTGTGTACCGTCGTGTTTAGTGTTCAGTGCTCACCGTCACACTCCATCACTCACCAGTGCCATCGACATCTTCAGTGTTTGTGCTTCGTGTCAACAGTTTGTAGTGTGGATTGTCATCTAGTGTGAACGGCTTTCTTGTTTCTTTATGTTCATGTGTCTACTGTTTTTTCCCCGCCGTTTTGTTCCAACTCATGTATCTTCTCTGTTTTATCATTGTACTATCTTTGGCTGAAGAGCGGCGTCTTGTTCTGCTGCCAGCCTACCTGTTCTACAGGTATTAAAATCACAATAAAAAAAAAACCTGCCTTAGCAGTGTGTTCGTCGCACCTGAAGATGTCGGCCAGTTGCGCTGACGAAATATTGTGGAGTTTTCACTATGACATCCGACGTCTCGCCCGAGATCCATATATACAACATTGCATTAGTATTTACCTCATTTGCAGACTAATAATTATAGCTATTACGAGTCGCATCTTTAGGTTCAGTAGTACCTCCATCTACATGTGGCAAACGCAAGCCATTAATGCTTAATTTCCACCGGCCAGCACGTCAGGTGTTTAAATGTTGACATGTGAATGCAAAATGGTCAATCTCTATTGACAGGGGTGCTGTTACGATCGTGCAGAAAACATCAGGTAGTAAATTGTGCTATGTTTGCGACAAGACTGTTTGGCGTAGAGAAAAAACAACCAACACACTTATTTGTAAACAAGTGTTAAGGTACCACATATAAAAATATTTGCACTTACTCACTTTGCACTTAGTGATGCTTTTAGACCGTGCAGAAAACATCAGGTAGTAAATTATGACGTGTTAGTGACAAGACTATTTGGCGTAGAAAAAAAAAAACCAACACACTGATTTGTGAACATGCAAGTATTAAGGTACCACACACAAAAATATTTTCACTTATGGCCGTTACATGCTGTATACTGAACACGTCCTCCTCCCCCTCCATCCACATGTCCACCTCTTATCTGTCTGTCTCATCCTCCTCACTCTCTCTCTCTATCTTCATCTCCTCCTCCTCCTGTTTTTGTCCATTTCCGCCACACCATCCCTCTAACCCCTCCCTCTGGCCATATCCTCCTCCCCTCTCTCTGTTTCCACTCCACTTCCCTCCCCTTCCTTTTCCACCTGCTCACTATCCTATACACCTTCTACCTGCATCTTCCCTTCCTCCCTCCTCTCTGTCCATTCTCTCCATTAGCTGTGCTGTCTACTCCAACCTGTTCCCAGTCGTACTTATCGGCCTATGTAGCCCCTGCAGTATACTTCAATGAAACAGACCGGTACTTTTTTCACAACATGCCTGTCACACAGACCAGGCTACAAATTTCACGATTCAACATCATTTATTTATCACTGATGTACAGGCCACCATGCAAAGCAGGTTGACAAAGCAGGCAAGTACTACAACACTACACACCTGTCATGCAGAGCAGTCTGCATGTCAAGATCTGGGCAGCCCATGTCATGTAGGCTACAGTACAAAGTAGGTTGATTTGGCAGGCTGATACTTTTACACAACATACGTATCGGGCAGGGCAACCTATACACCAGGGGCTGTGAAAACACGTTTTTGCCCATATCTCCGCTCCTATTGGCTATCAACCCCACAGTGCAGATAATCGTGAGGCCTGTTGTCTCTTGCCACATTTGATTGAAATTGATTCAGGGGTTTGGGAAGAGACCCGAATATTCAGACATATAAACATATACTCTCTGCTTATAACACATAAATAACTGGTGGTCACTGAACAAATATCTTTTTCATCTGCAGAATTCGATGCCCTACATCGCTGCTATATTTTGTATTATTATTTTTACTGACTGCATTTAGAGCAGTCTGTAGAGCCACTTCGACTGTTCATACATTTATTCAGCTATCGTTCTTCACGTGGCTGGAAAATGATTATGTAAAAAACATGGACAGCTTTCACTCCTAGCGTGGAAGAAAAAGTTAACATCTGCATGACAACGAGTTAATTTTGAGCCGTGCCAGGGTTTCTGGGGTCGCCTTTCGAATTCCTGGCGCCACTAGCTGGATCTGTCGTGTGATGTCCCTCTGGTTTGAGGCCACTAAGATCTTTGCTCATAGCTGAAGCTGTTATCATTGAAGGCCTGCCTTTTCTATTTGCTAATTTTACTTAACTGAAGCTGTTATTAAAGAAGGCCTGTATGTTTTCTATTTGGTAATTTTACTTAACTGAAGCTGTTATTATTGAAGGCCCTCCGACTGAAGTGGCCGAGTGGTTCTAGGCGCTACAGTCTGAAACCGCGCGACTGCTACGGTCGCAGGTTCGAATCCTGCCTCGGGCATGGATGTGTGTTATGTCCTTAGGTTAGTTAGGTTTGAGTTGTTCTAAGTTCTAGGGGACTGATGACCTCAGAAGTTAAGACCCATTGTGCTCAGAGCCATTTGAATCATTTTTGAAGGCCTTCCTGTTTTCTGTTTAGCAACTCTGCTTAACTGAAGCTGTTATCATCAAAGATCTGCCGTTTTCTATTTGGTGATATTGATTAATTGAAGATGTTATTTTTTAAAGGCCTGCCTGTTTTCTATTTGGTAATTTTACTTAACGGAAGCTGTTATTACTGAAGGCCTGCCTGTTCCTTTTAATTGAATTAAGAGCTATTTCGTAATTTGAGTTACCTGAATTTCTTATTTATCAAGGCCTACCTGTTTTTATTGCCCTTTTATTGATATCTGATATCTTACTCAATCTGTGTCGTAACAAACTGAAATTTTGGTTGCCAAATGCCTACCTGTTTCAGAGGTATTTATGTCAATAAGGTAGTAGCAAGAAATCACACATGATGGTACATGGGCCCTAAGCTTCCGCCTTACATCTCTGTCCTTCCCCATAATTGTAGTTTTCAAATTTAATGCACGCTCCTGCCGAAATTTTCCAAACCATAAGGAGCTAATTACCTGCCACTGTACTGAACTACAACCAACTCGTAGCTGACTAACGATAGCACTAATAATACTACTACGTTGAATCATTGCGTGACATCGATTCGAAGACACAAATGACAGGAAAGCGATGGAGTACTCTTACATACAGGAATCCCTTTTCTACTTTCAACCACATGATGCTGGATCCCTAATCGTAATGATATCGAGGAACTATTATGAAAATATCCGGTCACCAGCTAAAACCTTTCCTGCATTTTTACAAATAATATTAAAGGTCCACTTGCAAGCACTAGATTAAGGTGCATCCTAAACAGACGCCACTCAAACAAGTGATACAGATTTATTCATCTGTATCAACGTAGCACAGGATATCGTGAATCGAATGGCAGAGAGTTCTTATCATTTTTTCATGTAATTAACAATAAGAGACATACATACTTTATATGGATAAATACTATTTGGGTATGATAAATCTACAGTTAAAAAGAGTGGACAAAAGAGACGGCTCGTTTTTGCAGATTATTTTCTTTTCTGCTGAGTGCTGGGGTTGTACATCATTTTTTTCTCGTACTATAACTTCTCGGGAAGTATTCACCACCAAAAGGAAATCCATGATATTTATGGTACATTGTTCATCTGCCATTATGACCTGCCCTTATAGACTTCCAGCGAGAAACAAATTTACTCTACCTACATACACAGTGCAGCAGCAACAAGTCACAAATGTACAAGCGTGGAGCTACAGCACCTAACGTAACAGACTTTAGCAGATAACTTCATCTGTTAAACACAGAGTATACTTCTTTATAACTTCTTTATAAATAAAAGTTGTCAAGAAATATCAATGTTAATTCCAAAAATAAAATCGCTAACTTAAATCCTGTAAATACCAGCACCTAGCACAAGCAAACAGTAACAGAATGTTCACAGCGGGACTACTTCATCCAGTTATTGTTGTTGTGGATCTCACTTCGAAAACTGATTTCACGTACAGTTCCTCGCTGGTGGCTCCGATGCAAATCTCTGCATAACTACAGCAACATGCATCTACTTGAACCTTATTATTGTTTTGCAGACTTGGTCAGCCTCTACAGTTTTTACCTCACACACCTCCTTGCAATATTAAATTCATAATTCCCTGATGTGTTAAAATCACCCTATCAACTGATGCTTTCTTTTCATCAAATTGCACCAAAATTTTCCCCCGTTTCATACTTCGCCTTTTCATTAGTTTTCTGATCTAATTTTCACCATTGTTCAGTTATACAACATTCGAAAGCTTCTATTTTGTTCTTGTCTGTATTGCCTATCACCCATGTTTCACTTGTGTTTGAGGATATTCTCGAAATACATTTAGAAAATGCTTAACACTTGGCTGTTGGCCACGTAAACGTTGTCATTCCTTAGAATACGATATTGCAGTGGCTGTGTTGTTCAGAAGCACGATACAGCACTTACGAATTCCATGAAACGCAATATCGCATTTATCCGCTGATACCTACTGAGCGACTTTCATTAAAATGTTTCCCCTGTACGAGAACACACATAATGGATTTACGAGTGCATCTTGCAGACGATTTTTGACGGCATTGGAAGTTTAGGTCTGGCGACGAAATGTGCTCGGATAGCCTAACGGTAAGGCGACCGCACGCAATAATCGAGAAATCTGGGTTCGAATCCCAGTCCGACTCAAATTTTCGTTGTTATCATTCCATTATACAGATGATGGTTGTCCATATTCGCAACTGCGAATACATTTCATGTGTTTCTTAGAATGGTAGCCATTTTACGGCTGTTTCTGAAGCTACATGTCCCTCACTTCACAATGAAGCCCATTGAGACCCTCAGTATATGTCATTTCGTACTTAAAAGCGAGAGAAGTCATACCCAATCAAATGACTGGATAGGCAACTACCGAAATTTTCGAGTCCTGTCAATTGACGGCATTGGCAGTCAAGGTTTTAAATTTATGCAGTGAAAAATGGAAAGATTTACACAATGAATCATCCAGCCTGATATTTATCAGACCTTGTGGAGATGTTCATTACATAATGAGCATTAAATGATAAAGCTTTCATTCCATTCCATTCAACATTAATATGATGTGTGACCCTCACGGGCACTATTTCACTCTTGTATGCCTGAAATACATGCTGTGTAAGTTGATGAATATTCTTGATGGACGTTGGTAAGGCAATTTCCATCATATCCAAGATACGCTCTATGGATGACACATGAAGACATCTATCAAGAGAGCCAAGGAGCGGTACATCCTTCAAAGCGTTTGAGATGTTAACTGTAGTGTCGGTCTTGCATTATCCTGCTGGAATATGCCATTTGGTAGCCTGGTTCCGAAGGGCCTTACGTACTGATGAAATTTGACGATCACTTCGACAATTACGAAGCTCCCCTTATCACATCAGCAAAGTTGTTAGATATTTATTGGTCTAATCGCTGCTTCCTGTGAATTTTCACAAGATCGTCTATGTGCACATTGTCATCTATCTGACTGTCATGGAGAGAAGCGAGGCTTATCATCTAACACTGCGGAATTCCACTTAACATCCCAGTTGAGTCCTGCACAAAAAATGGTTCAAATGGCTCTAAGTACTATGGGACTTAACATCTGGGGCACGAAACCACTCTTTATGGAGTAGGCGTCAATGGAACAAAACGCTCTTTTCTGATGAGACCTGTATCAGTGTCCACAATGAAAATATTCATATTCATGTGTGGAGGCAACAACGATAACGTTTGAACTGTAACTTTATCGTAGACCGCTACCCTTACGAAGGCGGTTCAGTCGTGTTTCAAGTGGAATCATGTATGTCCGCAGACACCCGCTAACCAATATATGGGAGGATGATTGGTGTGAAGTATTGGGGTGACATCCTTGCGCATGCTGTGGCTCCATTTCGTGAACATATTGGAGCTTGATTCACGCTGATGGACAACAATGCACGCTCCCATCGTCACGATCTTGTGAAAACGTATCTAAGGTAGCATAGAACCAACCGGGAGGAATGGCCCCCATATTCTACAGATCTCAACTGCATTTGAGAATGCATAGACCATGCTAAAAGGAGCGGTTTACAATCGTCCTGTCCCACCAGAGACCTTACAGAGCGCCATAGTGGGCGCTGTGGAGGAACGGTACAATATCTGACAGCCTTCCTTGGATAATTTGAAAACGAATATGTGTAACTCAATTCAAAAGTGTCTCCAATTACGAGAAGGTGAGAGCGAAGAGTTTGTTCGATCCCATTATAATTAGCTTGTTCCATCGCATTATACTGAACACTCTACATGTTCGAGATACTTTCATCATTTTTCCAAATTTAAGAAATGTTATAACTCGAGTGAAGAAATGGACTGCCTGTTTATTTAATTCATAATTACTTAAATGCACTTCCTTTCCTCAATCCCTCTACGTTGCCTTGGGTTAATTAAGTTTGTACTAAGAGTTAGTCTGCTGATAGTGACAAGGCAGAGATGTGGTCACTCTGTGGGTTGGTTAGTGCCAACATAAATTTGGGGTAAGGGCAGCTATGATGCACCTGTTTGCGAGGGGCATCTCGGGGATGGTAACGGGTTCCCCTGCCCTCCAGGACGGAGGAGAACGACAAGTGAGGGCCGCCATGACGGGGTCACTCTGGGGGAAGCTGTTGAACTGAGCGGACGGAATCGAAGGCGATCTCCGTCTTTGCCAACAAATTCTTTGTGGGATGAGATATAATTTATTATATTGTTATTAATCCGCTCTTTTTCAGGATGGAAGTAGTTAGCACGCCGTTACGACCATTAATTTTTTTGAGAAATTTTGCCTGTAAAATTAAAATTTTCAGATAGGGTTTCTTTTCCAGAAGTGAGCATGGGGCTAACTTTATCCATGTGTAGTAATGCAATCAGTTAGTGCCTTCAGCACACGAGAGCAGCAAAAGTGTAAAAAATCATATAGTTCCACTTTTAGCAATAACTTTTGGGAATTTTAAATTTCTTACTGGTATAGCTAAAGTAACATGGGGCCTCACCCCTCCTAGTTAAATCTAACACGTGATCGTAACTACTGATGAGAAATTTAGACGTGATTCCGTGTGAAGCCTGCTAGGATATGCGTGTGTTTTGTGTGAGTTAATTAAGGGTTTGGCAATGGCCTTGCCGCAGTGGATACACCGGTTCCCGTGAGAACACCGAAGTTAAGCGCTGTCGAGCGTGGTCGGCACTTGGATGGGTGACCATCCAGGCCGCCATGCGCTGTTGCCATTTTTCGGGGTGCACTCAGCCTCATGATGCCAATTGAGGAGCTACTTGACCGAATAGTAGCGGCATGGGTCAAGAATACCATCAAAACGACCGGCAGAGTGGTGTGCTGACCCCCCCCCCCCCAATCCGCGCCGGCCGGAGTGGCCGAGCGGTTCTAGGCGCTACAGTCTGGAACCGCGCGACCGCTACGGTCGCACGCTCGAATCCTGCCTCGGGCATGGATGTGTGTGATGTCCTTAGGTTAGTTAGGTTTAAGTAGTTCTAAGTTCTAGGGGACTGATGACCTCAAAAGTCCCATAGGGCTCAGAGCCATTTGAACCATTTTTGAACCCCCTATCCGCATCCTCCACTGAGGATGACACGGCGGTCGGATGGTCCCGGTAGGTCACTCGTGGCCTGAAGACGAAGTTCACAGTTCACAATTGAGGGTCTAAGCGTGTGACGCAATTTTTTGGCAAATTAATAAATTTTGTGCACGGATCTTTTGATTCATGACTACCCCCACTTGCAAGCAGCCGCCTAAACGAAGCTCCACGTCCTAACTAAATGGTAAATAATAGATCGTGCTTGTGAATAATTGTGTAGATTGAATCAAGAATTAACAGTGGGGTAAGCACAAAAAAAATTAGTCGTTGGTGTCAATCACCCATGTGGTATCGAATTGCACCGCCAGCGAGCTATCAGTTCGTACTTGAAAATACTTAAGGAGAGGATCCTTGCATGTGTGTAAATTGTTAATTTGCGTGTGTCAAATTTTATAGAATGTTTTATTTTTAAAGAAATTGTTTTTGTGTGTACGAGAGATGTTTGTGTTTTTGTTCTCCCCATTTTCCCGCCAAGAATCTTTGCTATAATTTTGACAAAGGGAACGGTGTAAAGAAGTAATGGATAGAGCGACCATTGAGGAGCCGAAGCGGGGTTCATTAATTCATATCGATTTGGTCCAAGTAACAACGTGGGGTGCGAATTTCAATCGCTGTCCAAGCAGACGGACTATGGATGCAGCAACGTAGATTCCTCCCTTTCCCAGTGCACAGTATTATAAACGAGACGAGATTTCTGATAGTATAAGCACCTTCAGTGCTAGATAAGATAGAATTCATTCGACTTTGTTTGTTAATTGCAATTATGTGATCGCTTAAGCAGCGACTGAAAGAAATGGATATAATATTTGTTAATTTCCTGGGTAAATAATAAAAATGTCATATGAATTTAATTTCATGGATTCAGTGACTGATCATAACATCCCCTCCTGTGTAGAGAACAATGTTAGTACTAAATAGAAGTCATGATAATCTGGCGGGAACGAAAATTAACAAGGATAGATAATATAGATCATGTTAGATCGTGATTGATTCAACCCTCCCCCGCGTTATCCATTGCAAAATCTTAATGTAATAATCACCCAATCAATCAAATATTAACTTCGGGCCGATCCCCTTTCAATGAATCCTTCCAATCATTAAACCAAGCGGGTAAGCAGCGTGTATGTGAGATGCCTTGGCACACAAGCAACCAGCACGCCCTAATATGGGTTGGGAGAGAGAGAGAGAGAGAGAAGATAACAACGGGGAAGGTAACCGTTTAAACGACTGAATGTAGATAATCGATGTGTTGTGCAAGATGATAGTGAGAACAGACTTTAGCGTTTGCAGAAGAATCTTTCGTGACGTTTTGTTTTTATTTGTTTTCTTATGACTGCACTTGACAGAAAAAAATCAGGATAGTTTCATATTATGTCCAATACTGACAATAAAGCAATATGCAACATTTATTTTGACCACTGTATTAATTAATTAACAATTTATTTGAATATACCGACTAAACCACAGAACTGGCCACAGCGTAATTGGATCCCTACTATGAGCTGGATTGCTTAAATAAACCGAACACAGCAAACTGTTTACCGGCAATTATCCGTAAAACTTACTACAGCAGTCATTAAATGTAGACACGGTAAGGCTAAATATTGATTGCACGTAACAAGTTGAAACAACCACCCAAACTGGGTTTTATGGACCCTAGCTTTGTTGGACACTGCACATGAGGCACAGCGAGCCGGGTTCGAAACTCGGTCTGCGCACCGCCCCCCACCCCTCGCAACGTTAACTTGTCACAAAGAATCCCCGTAGCAAACAGTTTAAAGCAACGTAATTAATACTCATTTTTAAAATGTCCTGACTTCCGTTCTTAAAATGGTGAGCGCAAACCGACTGAAACTGTAACAAAAATAGTGCATGTAGTCACAATCCTTCAGAAGAGCAGCAGAAATGAGGTCACAGGTTACTTTCACAGTCTCCGGTGAAAATTGTAGCCACATTTCTTGGAGTTTCTGCAAATTTCATTTCTCCGTCTTTCTATAAATCATAAAGTGAATGAATAAACGCATAATTCCCGTTTTCTGAATCATTCCAACTTCTTGTCATGCCTCGCACTTGACCAATGTTCCAGTGAAAATCATTAGAAACCAGCAACGGCTTTCGTCATATTTCGGAATAATCTAAACCCGACCATTTCTCTCTACTTGATGAGTAGTGATCTGTTATGTTCGTTTCGTTGTTTGAAGTTCATTTCAGTGCATGTACCTTTCTTGGGGTTCAGTTTCAACGAATATTGCCGCAGGAGCGGAATGGTCTTGGAAATGAGGGAAGGGAATAGGCTAGCCTGGTGTAAAGAGACTGAGAATCCCTGCGACTTACAGGCTGTTGTTCTTCTTTATCTTGCCTCTCCGAATAGGGAATAGGTATCGTGCGTGCATAACCAACGCCACCTTGGAGACTGACTCAGCAGCACTACAAGAGAGCACTTCAAAGCGCGTACACGACTATGGGGACAGTCCGCCCTCTTCTCTACAGGTTATGCCGTTGTGCGACTCAGCTAAACACCTAACAGTGTGAGAGACGTCATGCTCCGCTAAACACTGTCTGTATTTTATTATGTGCTACTGCAAGTTATAATTGATTGGAAACTATGGTTATTAAATCCAATAGTTTCCATTACTTGTAACTTGTGCTTATATCGTGCAGTGCCACAAAGTGATTGTGCTTGTAATCAGCGTAAAGGCTGAAATTATAATACCATATAATAAACTGAAGGCTATGAGCGGAACGAGTTCCCCTCCAAGCAGTTTGTACAAGCTGTAGACCTGTTCTATAATAAATTAATGGATCTTGTCATTGATGTGTTTGAAATAGACTGAATTCCATTCACTGTGCGAAAGGAATACAATGTCAGACACACACACACACACACACACACACACACACACACACACACACACACGCTTAAACTGTTAGAGAGTGAATCGAACCGTCTAAAAAATGTTCGTTAGCAAGTCCTCCGGGTTTTGCTGGAAGATATTTCACCATATTTCGTGCTATTACGTGGCAGAAGGGAGCCGGCCCACTTAATTAAAGCGACCATATTTTCTAGTGCAAAAATCGGAGCACATTAAAAGCTTTGACACTTTAAAAAAAGTAAAAAGAAAAGAAAGAAGGAGAGAGAAAACTTAATTAAAACGAAATATATGCAAAATATCACTGTAATTTGTTACAAAAAGTACATTAATTTATATTTTATTAGTGTCCTCTAAGATGAAGGAGAGTGAGCAGGCATACTGTATTTATCACTGCTGTGAATTTTCTGAAAGTGCTAATAAAACACGTCGATACAGGTGAAGTAAATATCAAACTCGGGATAAGTCGTTTCATAATTGTTAATTCCGGGCAAACAGGTATTCAGAATTACTTTTGAGGAAATTCGGGGAAGGGTTACAAAAATCGTTGACTGTCCTGTAAAAAGGGGACGGATCGTCACCTAAAATTCATAAGATAATAAAGACGCCTTGATGTAGAGATTTTAGACAATGATGGATTAGTCGTTCTGTCCTACCATATCGTCAGCTCGACCACAAACAGTATGTTCACAAGACCCCAGTAGAGATTCCTATGGGTCTGGTTAATATGACTGTTGCGTCATCTGTTGTACTCCAATTTCCTAGAATTCTGGAAAGTGTGCTGTTTGTCGTTATAATGGCAATCTACAGTTTGAAAAGTTGCTTGAAATAATTACTACTGTGCAGTAATGGAACTTACATTCAACAATATTGTAACAAAAGGGTAGATCAATTAAATATAAAAGTGCATCTAATTACCCACATTTATTGTATAGTGCAGTATTGTTATCGCCAAGTAAATTGAAATACTGTTATCATTTCATAAATGTCCTCTTTGTGAGTAGTTCTATAGAATTCTCTGCTCTTTTCACAAATCTAATATCAAAAGTGACAACTCGATCTAGTTCAGTCGATCCCTCCAAAAAGAAAGCCCCGTTACATCACCATTCCGTAAATTTTACAGATTCTTTCGGCTACTGCAATGAATCCCCCTTTTCACATTAAACTTTTTATTTGCGATTTGGTATGAAGGCGCTGATCAACATGCTTTCCGGTAGTTTCTTTGAAAAGCATTCTGAAGTAACTGAGGTTTCGCAGTCGATGACCAAGGACGAAATACCTCGATAAACCGTAATTAGTTTCATAAAACAACAGTGTTCTAATTGATACTTAATAATTAAAAAATAAAATAAATGGATCGCCAATGTACGTGATGCTCTTGCCGGTATAACTTCAAGTACAGATTCGTAATCTACGGTTAAAATGCAATATTTTCAAGTTTTCTGTGTATTTTTGGCATTTTTGTAGTCATTTTACTTCTTGTATGGTTTTTGCCCTTCTATTCCGATGTCAACGCGTTTCAATCAATGTATTATAAGCATACTTTTCATGCAAATAAAACAAGTAGTCTGTGAGGGGTTCTGAGTAGTATTTTCGTTAACTAAATCATATGAAAAATTGGCTTCCAACATAATTGACGGCTGGAGTGGCCGAGCGGTTCTAGGCGCTACAGTCTGGAACTGCGCGACCACTACGATCGCAGGTTCGAATCCTGCCTCGGGCTTGGAAGTGTGTGATGTCCTTAGGTTAGTTAGGTTTAAGTAGTTCTAAGTTATAGGGGACTGATGACCTCAGAGGTTGAGTCCCATAATGCTCAGGGCCATTTGAACCATTTGAACCAACATAATTGGAAACTGTAGAAATATTAATTTAATTCATAACACAATGACATAGGGCTTATCTGAAGCCATAGGAATAACGTGAAAGCCACGATTATGAAAGATGCAGCCACAGTTGAAGTGCCGGCAACTGTGTGGACAGATTCGGAGAGAGTTGTATTAGTTTGGGGAGTGATTCTGAATTTTCGATTTTATTGAAGCATATGTTGTCAACACTGGCTACAGGTGCAAATAGTGCAAGATGTCTTTGTTATTGTACTGAATAGTAAGAAACAAACATTACACAATGTTTTTGTCCGTTACTTATGAAATTAAGATCACCCCAATCGTAAAATGTATCCAGCAACCTCCAATCCTAGACAACCATCGACCACAAGATAGACTGCCCAGACATGTTTTGTCGTCCTGTCAAAAGCCTTTTGCAGCACACTCCCCCGCGAGACGGGCAGGAAGAGATTCAGTGAGTTTCTGGAAGGTACCGACAGGTATGCTGATCCGTGGCGGTCCGGTGCCGTCTAGGTTTCTCGATTGAGGTTCCATGGCACAAAAAGCCCGACCGAAGTGGTCCCACAGATTCTCGATCGGCTTTAAATCCGATGAGCTTGTTGGCCGGGGCAGAAAGGTAAGCTCATCCTGTGCTCTTAGAACCACACACCTGCACTGCGACCTCTGTCACACGTTTCATTATCCATCTCGTAGATGCCATCGTGCCTAGGAAAAACAAACTACATGGTCCTCAGTGATAGATGTACACTCGTGTTGATCCATAGTGACTGCCAGGATAACAAAATCACCCAGGGAAAGCCGTGGAAACATTCCCCAGACGATAACGGCCTGGACCCTTCCGACGATTGTTGTACTTTGCTTTCAGACGTGTCACGCCGCACATGCCAACAACCATCTGTTCCATGCAACACAAAACGTGATTCATCTAAAAAGGCAACCTGTCGCTACTCAGTGGACGTCCAGCTGCCAGTACTGAAAAGCAAATTCCAGCCTTCGTCGCCGATGAACATTAGTCAGCATGGGTGCGTGAACCAGGCGCCTTGCGCGGACCTCCATTAGTACACTACTGGCCATTAAAATTGCTAGACCAAGAAGAAATGTAGATGATAAACGGGTATTCATTGGACAAATATATTATACTAGAACTGACATGCGATTACATTTTCACTCAATTTGGGTGCATAGATCCTGAGAAATCAGTACCCAGAACAAACACCTCCAGCCGTAATAACGGCCTTGATATGCCTGGGCAATGAGTCAAACAGGGCTTGGATGGCGCGTACAGGTACAGCTGCCCATGCAGCTTCAACACCATACCACGGTTCATCAAGAGTAGTGACTGGCGTATTGTGATGAGCCAGTTGTCGGCCACCATTGACCAGACGTTTTCAATTGGTGAGAGATCTGGAGAATGTGCTGGCCAGGGCAGCAGTCGAACATTTTCTGTATCCAGAAAGGCCCGTACAGGACCTGCAACATGCGGTCGTGCATTAATCTGCTGAAATGTAGGGTTTCGGAGGGATCGAATGAAGGGTAGGGGCACGGGTTGTAACGCATCTGAAATGTAACATCCACTGTTCAAAGTGCCGTCCATGAGAACTAGACGTGACCGAAACGTGTAACCAATGGCAAACCCATAACATGACGCCGGGTGATACGCCAGTATGGCCATGGCGAATACACGCTTCCTATGTGTGTTCACCGCGATGACGCCAAACATCATCATGAGGCTGTAAACAGAGCCTGGATTCATCCGAAAAAATGACGTTTGCCATACGTGCACCCAGGTTCGTCGTTGAGTACACAATCGCAGGCGCTCCTGTCTGTGATGCAGCGTCAAGATTTACTGCAGCCATGGTCTCCGAGCTGATAGTCCTTGCTGCTGCAAACGTCGTCGAACTGTTGGTGCAGATGGTTGTTGTCTTGCAAACGTCCCCATCTGTTGACTCAGGGATCGAGACATGGCCGCACGATCCGTTACAGCCATGCGGATAAGATGCCTGTCATCTCGACTGCTAGTGATACGATGCCGCTGGGATCCAGCACGGCGTTCTGTGTTACCCTCCCGAACCCACCTATTCCATATTCTCCTAACAGTCATTGGATCTCGACCAACGCGAGCAACAGTGTCGCGATACGATAAACCGCAATCACGATAGGCTACAATCCGACCTTTATCAAAGTCGGAAACGTAATGGTACGCATTTCACCTCCTTACACGATGCATCACAACAACGTTTCATCAGGCAACGCCGGTGAACTGCTGTTTGTGTATGAGAAATCGGTGGGAAATTTTCCTCATGTCAGCACGTTGTAGGTGTCGGCATCGGCGCCAACCTTGTGTGAATGCTCTGAAAAGCTAATCATTTGCATATCACAGCATCTTTTTCCTGACGGTTAAATTTCGCGTCTGTAGCACGTCATCTTCGTGGTGTAGCAATTTTAATGGCCAGTAGTGCAGCAACGTCTGCTGAACGGTCGTTGAGGGGACACTGATGGTAGCCCCTTGGTTCATCTGGACAGTCAAGAGTTGCACGGCTATTCCGGCGCGCACATCCCTGCAGCCGTCGTTCACCCCTGTTATCTATAGCCCTTGGAACACCAGAGTTGCCTCGGCGCCGATTTTGAATAGCGCTATTTTGCCATACGTTTTAACCACGGCGTTAAGCGAAAAGTTTACAAACTTAGCCGTTCCGGAAATGCTACCGCCCATGGCCATGATCGTACCTATTTCGACGTCAGATAAATCGCCACATTTTTGCATTGCGACAACGACTGCACTGTTTTCTGCGTCCCCACAATACGCTTTGTATACCGTCCATTACTAGTGATGTCACCTACTGTCTTACAGTGGTTATTACAAGTTTTGTCGACCGTAGGCGGTGGTCAGGTTAAATTGACTGGACTCTATAGGTACCTACATGTGCTTATCTATGGGAATTGATTATCTGCTGATGAAGGACTCGCTGTTGATAAACAAGAAAGTATAGATGATAGTACCAATTGTTGACCGCAGAATCATTCGCAAAAACAACTGTTATGTCATAGCAAAAATAAATCAATCCGCTTCATAATGGTATGAAATGGGGAAATGCATGGTGGTATTGGAAAACAAGAACTACTGGCAGCGGGTAGCTTTTTCTGTTCAGTCATGGCAAGGAAAGCGCTTCTGAAGAAGAGAAATTTGTTAACGTCGAGTATAGATTTAAGTGTCAGGAAGTCGTTTCTGAAAGTATTTGTATGGAGTGTAGCCATGTATGGAAGTGAAACGTAGACGATAAATAGTTTAGACAAGAAGAGAATAGAACCTTTAGAAATGTGGTGCTACAGAAGAATGCTGAAGATTAGATGGGTAGATCACATAACTAATGAGGAGGTATTGAATAGAATTGGAGAGAAGAGATATTTGTGGCACAACTTGACTAGAAGAAGGGATCGGTTGGTAGGGCATATTCTGAGGCATCAAGGGATCACCAATTTAGTATTGGAGGGCAGCGTGGAGGGTAAAAATCGTAGTGGGAGACCAAGAGATGAATACACTAAACAGATTCAGAAGGATGTAGGTTGCAGTAGGTACTTGGAGATGAAGAAGCTTGCACAGGATAGAGTAGCATGGAGAACTGCATCAAACCAGTCTCTGGACTGAAGACCATAACAACAACAACATAGGTGGATTTCAGCATTATCAGTTTTCGATCCGTTTTCTAAAACGTAACACGAAATTTGCACGATTTTTATACTATCTTTGTCCATCGAATGATAGTACCCCTTGTTGACCGCAGAATCATTCGCAAAAACAACTTTTGTGTCATAGCAAAAATAAATCAATCCGTTTCATAATGATTTAAAACGGGGATATGTACGATGGTATTTGAAAACAAGAACTTCTGGCTGCAGGTAGCTTTCTTCTATTCAATCAGTCATTTTCAAACTAAACCAAAAACATGATAATGCAAGGCTATGTATATCGCTAAGGACTGTTCGCTCATTTACGTAATTTACTTTCTACGTTTTGATTTTTGTATATACTATATTATCGTCAACTAGACGCAATGATTACCTAATTTACTTATTTTTATCGCCAAACTGTCTCCACGAACTCCAGTGACATTACCTCAACATCAAACTATTTGATAACTAAATACTTATATAACGACAGTCAGTCAGTTCCTGGAAGAACATTGAGGCATTGTTGGCAAACTTCATATTAGTGCTTACACCTCAGTAGTCTGCATGTGATGGAAATTTTGTATCACAAGTAATTAACAACCGTATATCTACGCTTACAGCATTAATTCACGAGTTTATTTACAGATGCAAAAACTAAACATGAATATTTAAATGTATGAAATTGTATTATCAAATGCATGCTTTCGCTGTCGTACTTTTAAAATATGGATGCAAAATGTTATGATTAATGTGATGGAAGTACTAGGACGAAATGTATATCTACGTGCTTCGATGAACAAGAAGACAGTCGAATGTGGAAAATATGACGAGACACGGAAGCGTGTTTAGGAAAGAAAGGGAAGATTAGGGTTTAAGGTCCCGTCGCGTCGAGGTTATTAGGGACGGAGTACAAGCTCGGACGGGTGGCGTCACGCGATCTTCATTGTTCAACGAGGTGAAACGCATGTATGACTGTGGCGGCAGACGAGTTGTAGCGAACTTACGAATTGTGTTTACCGGAGTCTGCGGCTGTTCTACATCTACATCTACATACATACTCCGCAATCCACCATACTGTGCGTGGCGGAGGGTACCTCGTACCACAACTAGCATCTTCTCTCCCTGTTCCACTCCCAAACAGAACGAGGGAAAAATGACTGCCTATATGCCTCTGTACGAGCCCTAATCTCTCTTATCTTATCTTTGTGGTCTTCCCGCGAAATATAAGTTGGCGACTGTAAAATTGTTCTGCAGTCAGCCTCAAATTCTGGTTCTCTAAATTTCCTCAGTAGCGATTCACGAAAAGAACGCCTCCTTTCCTCCAGGGACTCCCACCCGAATTCCTGAAGCATTTCCGTAACACTCGCGTGATGATCACACCTACCAGTAACAAATCTAGCAGCCCGCCTCTGAATTGTTTCTATGTCCTCCCTCAATTCGACCTGATAGGGATCCCAAACGCTCGAGCAGTACTCAAGAATAGGTCGTATTAGTGTTTTAAAAGTGGTCTCCTTTACAGACTTTCGTTAATAACAAACAATTTTGGTCAATTTCATTTTACTGTTTGAGGGCATATTACGTCTGAGTGGAACTTTAAATCAAAATGCATGTCGCTCAGCCAAATCTACTGTGTGAGTGCCTTGTTACTACATACCGTGTGTGTTTTAACCGCATGTCACAACCAGTGGTGGATACGGAAAAACCTAATTGAGGGGGCGCTAAAGATATCTTGAGTTACCTTTACCTATACCGTAATAGAAAATAATCAAGTCAAATGCAAAGTTTAAGAATGTTTTATTTAAACTGATTATACACATATACAAGACAATGCCGTCTTATGATATAAAGAAGATACAATTGTGGTTCTCTTCCTTAAATGATTAATTCTATGCGCCTATTCTTCCTGGCAAATTGGTAATTACATCGTCATTAGGACAATCGGTGGCAGAGTGAGTGTTCAACAGAGCTAAGCCATTAAGTCGATCCTCCTTCATTGTCGACCTCATCCACGTCTTTATGCGCCGCAATGTTGAGAAACATCTTTCTACTGTAGCTTGGATGCAGGTAGACAAGCAAGTATTTTGTGCAGCGTGTGCAAAGCAGGATAGTCAGATCTAGGACAAACAGACAACGTTTGCATAACAGAATCACGATCATTAAGGGCTTTTATGCTCGTTTGCTAGTATTGAAGAATCTCTCCCATTAGTCTCTTTTTAATCACAAAGAGTGTTTCTTCTTCAAAGAACGGTAGTTCAGTTACGCACTGATTCAGTTGATGTGCCAGATGATGGCTCTGAGCACTATGGGATAACTGCTGAGGTCATCAGTCCCCTAGAACGTAGAACTACTTAAATCTAACTAACCTAAGGACATCACACACATCCATGCCCGAGGCAGGATTCGAACCTGCGACTGTAGTGGTCACGCGGTTCCAGACTGTAGCACCTAGAACCGCTCGGCCACCCGGCCGGCTATGTGCCAGGTCATTACCGTCGTGTTTCAGTAGTTGTGAGGGCAAAAGTATGTTGAATTTTAAATGGTAAGTATTTTCTTGATAAATATTTTCTCTCGACATGAAAACAGTAGAATATTCGCGACTTTTCTCGAACTAGAGAGCACTAGAATGGCCGCGACTTTTCTGGTAGGTATGTTTCAGCTATTTATGTGCCCGACAGAAACGAATAAAATACGATGACGCGGACGCGCGTGCTATATAGAAAAATACAATTACTCGACAAATCGATTCAGTCCAATCGACTGACAACAGACAACAGAAACGAACAAATAGCGTGCGGGCTGACTGGATGGGGCGGCGCGGGGGACAATTTGGGTGGCCGCTAGGAGGAGTAGGGGTGGGGGGGTGACCCGCGCGCCCCTCATATGTATCAGCCAATGGTCACAGCTAAATCTCGTGCAGTAAGTTCCCTTGAAAAGATACAAGCACTTCATATCACCGCGTTGATTTCTACTGTTGTGTGCTAGAAAAAAAATACTTTTTACTGATTTCATGAAGTGTGAAGTGGTAGTTGGTTTGGTCCAGTGGCATCCAGATGGTCACCTCCAGCATCTACAATGATCTGAGATATGAATAGCGGAATAATGCATCCTTGACTTCACATTCATAACAACAACGGGTAAACAGGTCCACGGTAACATAATAAAACACAACCTGCAATATATCAGCGCCGTTAATGAGTTAATTGTGGTGTCACCGCCAGACACCACACTCGCTAGGTGGTAGCCTTTAAATCGGCCGCGGTCCGTTAGTATACGTCGGACCCGCGTGTCGCCACTATCAGTGATTGCAGACCGAGCGCTGCCACACGGCAGGTCTAGAGAGACTCCCTAGCACTCGCCGCAGTTGTACAGCCGACTTTGCTAGCGATGGTTCACTGTCTACAGACGCTCTCGTTTGCCGAGACGACAGTTTAGCATAGCCTTCAGCTACGTCATTTGCTTCGATCTAGCAAGGCGCCAGATTCAGTTACTATGAATGTATTCTGCACAGATAATATTGTGAATCATGTACCGTCAAGAGCGACGTTCATCATTAATGGATTAAAGTTAAGTATCAAACTACTTACGTCCGCTTTCTGAATTCTAATTGGCCGGCCGCGGTGGTCTCGCTGTTAAGGCGCTCAGTCCGGAACCGCGCGACTGCTACGGTCGCAGGTTCGAATCCTGCCTCGGGCATGGATGTGTGTGATGTCCTTAGGTTAGTTAGGTTTAAGTAGTTCTAAGTTCTAGGGGACTGATGACCACAGTTGTTAAGTCCCATAGTGCTCAGAGCCATTTGAACCTTTTTTTTTTTTTTAATTATAATTCCTTGTCGTGTTCCAGACCTCACGTCAGTAACTCTAGTAACACGGTGTTGGCTCTTCTGCCAACACAACATTAATAATATATGAGAACAATCTCGAACAGCAAGGGATTAAATTATAAAAGTAAAACTACCATTTCAAATGTGTTGAAAACTGTGCCAGATTATCAGAATTCCATCTAATTGGCATTGTGAATACAGAAATAGTGACTTTTCTCGCAGTTATTTGACGTACATATTTAGTTAAATATACTTGGTTACTCAGTAACACTGTTGTAGAATAAAATGTATGTAGTTTCTGTTACAATGGGGATTTATGCTAAGTGGTGGAAGTTAAATAGAGACGCTATGGAAGGAATGCGAGATGTAATCTTCTTTCCTTAAAATGACGTTCATGCTCCGCCGAATCATTTTTGTAAAAATCTTTCATAAGATGGCCATGTTACAACACTGCACCAATGACTGTTATCCATTTCATAATGATTCTTTCCTGATTTTCTCTCAAATTCTGGTTATATCACATGACAAGCATCGGTGAATGAATATTACATTTTAGTTGAAAAGGGAGCAACATTAGCGGTAATACGAGGGCCAAAATTTTCTAAAAAAGAAGAAAAGGTCAGATTGGTCGCGAAATTAAAACCACAGTGATAATCCGATGACAATTTCCCCAGATGCGTTGTGCAGCGTCTAGTACGCCTGCCGATGGCGTCACGGCGCTCTCTTCTGTTCTGAGCGTGCAGTGAGCCCGTAAAGATGATTAAACAACAGTCTCCCTCACCTCTGCCCCACGTGTGAAGTGCATGTTGTCATTCGATTTCTTCATGGTAAGGGGTACCTCCTGATTTCCATGCTGCCCCCATAACGTAATTGTCATACAGCAGCACTGTCATGATGCAGGCGGACAGGGAAGGAAGCGAGTGTCAACCCAACATCTCGTTCAGCGAGTGGATCAGGCGATATGAGGAAACCATCCACGACGGGCAATTCAGAACAAGTGAAGAACAATATCGATGTCAGGCGCTGTTCTTCACGACAATGCTCGGCCACAGTCTGCAGCTTGGACAAAAACGCTCTTGCAGCGTTTTCGATAGCAGGTGCTCGATCACCCACCATACAGCTCGGACTTGGCTTTCTCTGATTTTCATCTCTTTGCTCACATGAAACGCTAGCCTGGACAGCATTTTGGCGCAGACAACGAGCTGCAGACCGGCGTATAGAATTGGCGGAAAATAGTACGAGGGTGTTGCAAAGCTGGTATCAAGCTACGACAAATGTTTAAGTCAGAGCGACAAAGCTGGTATCAAGCTACGACAAATGTTTAAGTAAGAGCGACAACTATCTTGAGAGGTAGCTGGAAATGGAAATGAAATGGTCCCATGCCCATGCTTCTTGACAGAGCGTAGGGGAACGGTGCTGGAGACCCGCACCGCCGTATTAGACAAGGTCCTAATGGTTTGCCATTGCCTTCCTCTGACGGTAATAGGGATAAATGATGATGGTCAAGAAGACGACACAACAACACGCAGTCATCTCGGGGTAGGTGAAAACCCCTGACCCCGCCGGGAATCGAAACCGGGACGCCGTGCTCGGGAAGCGAAAACGCTACCGCGGAACCACGAGCTGCGGACAAGTAGATGGAAGGTGTAGCTAAATGTTGCAAAAGCTACTTAGAAGAAAAGTTTCCGTTACACAGTTTAGGTACAACCTTTTTCTTGCTATGTGAGAGTTTGTGAAGCAATTACGTTAATAGCTGCCAGCTCTACGTGGCTCTGGTGGAGCGAAATTATCATACCAGCGCGCTACTTAGTCGCTTTCGGTACTGACTGAGGTCTCGCTGCTGCTATTGTAGTCGTCTACTTTGATTAGCAGCGGCTCCACTGCTATGTCAAGACAGTGAGCTCTTTGAGCATATCGGCTTCCTTCTTTGTGCACATGACCTACTGAGTTCCTCCAGAAACTGTCGGTAACACTTCCCAGAGCGGAGCGACACAATAGGACAGTATCATATATTTTAAAATTCTTGTTGTCCTTTGCTACCTTCTTCTTGATAAAGACACAAGTACAGTATTGCAGTGCCTGTGTTATTCTGAACTACGACGCAAAGTTCCTTTGGACATTCATACACGTCCAAAGGAACAGGCAATGAGGCAACTACATTAAATGTATTCGCAATTTATCAGCTGTAGAATGAAATGACGAAAGTGAAAATTTGTGCCGGAACGGGACCAGTACCCGGATTTCCAACTTACAGCAAGCGGTCGCCTTACTATATGGCTACCCGTGCATGGCTCACGGCTGGATCAAAACTTCCACATATCTTCAACCATACGTCTGCAACTTGTACTCATACATCCATTATGTATATTCCTGTACAGGTGAGGCATTTTACGTCAAAGTCTCTTGCTCGGTGTCGGGGGGGGGGGGGGGGGGCAAATATGATACTGCAATGCTTGTGTTATTCTGAACTAGGAGGCAAAGTTCCTTTGGACATGCATGTGAACTTGACAGCAAAAAAAGTGGGTCATGCCTGATTTCTGACGTATAGGCTGCACCTGAATGTAGGCAACCAACATAGCATATCTGTGTTGCACATCGTCACAACCCTCCACAGTACAGTCGTTGTAAGATACACAATGGGTACCGCTAGAGACTCCTAGACACCTCCGGTCTTTATGACAGTCCATCCAGATGTAAAGTAACACCACGATAGTACAGAAGATATCAGACAGTCCTTAACGTTTGTAAACTGAACTTAATTACAATAAGTGACATTTCAAACGTTATGGGACAACTAATTTTGTCACATAAATCGTTCAGTAATCCTTAGGCACAATTAAATATTTCAGACAGTATATGGGTGCATAAAGTTGTATGGCAAATGGAAACAAGTTCTTTGCTCTCTAAAAGGTTTACCCAACACATGTTAAACGTCATTCAACGTTCAACGGGGAGTGGTTTCGCATCAACTTTATGTAATAGTAAGCAGTTAAAAGAAAATGTGATTAACGGCGGCAAGCACTCTAAGGAAATCCCAACATTAACAGCGAATCACAAGTAATATCATTGTTCACATTACTCATCAACAGTTACTTGTAAATGAAGTTGTACTTTAAATGACATGACCAACGTCTGCAGTCTGGCTCTGGATGCAAACCCAGGCCGGCCAGGGTGGCCGAGCGGTTCTAGGAGCTACAGTCTGGAACCGCGCGACCGCTGTGGTCGCAGGTTCGAATCCTGCCTCGGGCATGGATGTGAGTGATATCCTTAGGTTAGTTAGGTTTCAGTAGTTCTAAGTTTTAGGGGACTGATGACCTTAGAAGTGCTCAGAGCCATTTTTTTGCAAACCCAGAATGTCAAGCCATTGTTGACCAAGCAAAGCTTTGAGGCCTTATCGAGACTCGATCAGTAGGCAGAAAGAGACGTCAAATATTGACGTTTGCACCAGTATCAGTTATCAATTCTCAACTTGAACGTAAATGACGATAATGTTTGTACGAAACCAGGAACCCTAACAAGACAATTACCTTACTGGTAATTAACCTCGAAAGACGTTGTATATTGTTGCATTGTCAAGGAACAAAGGATGCACATGTTTAAAATTGAATTGCCATCATGTAATGCTGGTGACAAGGATGCGAACCCAGCACCTAATCGGATTGTTGAATAAGTACGTAAAATCAGAATGTAGATAACACAGTTTGTTACCAGTAGTGAAATGGTTCAAATGGCTCTGCTGAGGTCATCAGTCCCCCTAGAACTTAGAACTACTTAAACCTAACTAACCTAAGGACATCACACACATCCATGCCCGAGGCAGGATTCGAACCTGCGACCGTAGCAGTCGCACGGTTCCGGACTGCGCGTCTAGAACCGCGAGACCACCGCGGCCGGCCCAGTAGTGAGGTTGGAACCTTAAATGACGACTGAAATTGAATTGCCTGACCGGGATTCGAACCCGGCGCCTACTGCCCTCGTTGTCTAACCAAGAATAGACGAGAAATGTCCAATGTTGGTCCACCATTAGCGAGATGTGCGCACATTTAACTAGAAATAAGGCAACGAAAACGTCTATGCTGACTGAGAGTCGAACTCTGCACACATGGTTATGAAGACACGTTAACAATCAAATTCTTATTCAGTAGTGGCTAGGAGTAGCATGTTTAGTTGCAAACCTTAAGGCCTTTCTCACCCCTAGTAACGTGTTGCCTAATATCTGCGATATCATGGTGTTAATTTACAAGTGGATTGACTGCCGTAAAGAGCAATGTTCTCTAGTAGTCGTGTATGATGTAAATGAAGTGCCTCAGCAGAAAGTAATTTCCGTCGTGCAGCACGTATTGTTTCAGAGACACTGAGTACATGTTATAAGTGCCCAAAACGTGAATTATATACTACGTATATACTATTATTTGGAGAAGCTGCCGCCAAACCTGATTACTTTTACATTCCGCTTAGTTGTCGTGGTTGAATACACGTTTTCTTAAGGCTACATCTCGTGCAGAGCGCCTACAAGAAAGAATAGCTTCCTGCGTCATGCTGTTGCTATCTAGGTGAAATATTTTGTGGTAGTTATGTTTAAAACGTGAGGCAATACTGACCTTACGACTTATCTTAGAAGAAAGATTAAGGAAAGGCAAACCTACGTTTCTAGCATTTGTAGACTTAGAGAAAGCTTTTGACAATGTTGACTGGAATACTCTCTTTCAAATTCTAAAGGTGGCAGGGGTAAAATACAGGGAGCGAAAGGCTATTTACAATTTGTACAGAAACCAGATGACAGTTATAAGAGTCGAGGGACATGAAAGGGAAGCAGTGGTTGGGAAGGGAGTAAGACAGGGTTGTAGCCTCTCCCCGATGTTGTTCAATCTGTATATTGAGCAAGCAGTAAAGGAAACAAAAGAAAAATTCGGAGTAGGTATTAAAATTCAGGGAGAAGAAATAAAAACTTTGAGGTTCGCCGATGACATTGTAATTCTGTCAGAGACAGCAAAGGACTTGGAAGAGCAGTTGAATGGAATGGACAGTGTCTTGAAAGGAGGATATAAGATGAACATCAACAAAAGCAAAACAAGGATAATGGAATGTAGTCTAATTAAGTCGGGTGATGCTGAGGGAATTAGATTAGGAAATGAGGCACTTAAAGTAGTAAAGGAGTTTTGCTATTTGGGGAGCAAAATAACTGATGATGGTCGAAGTAGAGAGGATATAAAATGTGGGCTGGCAATGGCAAGGAAAGCGTTTCTGAAGAAGAGAAATTTGTTAACATCCAGTATTGATTTAAGTGTCAGGAAGTCATTTCTGAAAGTATTCGTATGGAGTGTAGCCATGTATGGAAGTGAAACAGGGACGATAAATAGTTTGGACAAGAAGAGAATAGAACCTTTAGAAATGTGGTGCTACAGAAGAATGCTGAAGATTAGATGGGTAGGTCACATAACTAATGAGGAAGTATTGAATAGGATTGGGGAGAAGAGAAGTTTGTGGCACAACTTGACCAGAAGAAGGGATCGGTTGGTAGGACATGTTCTGAGGCATCAAGGGATCACCAATTTAGTATTGGAGGGCAGCGTGGAGGGTAAAAATCGTAGAGGGAGACCAAGAGATGAATACACTAAGCAGATTCAGAAGGATGTAGGTTGCAGTAGGTACTGGGAGATGAAAAAGCTTGCACAGGATACAGTAGCATGGAGAGCTGCATCAAACCAATCTCAGGACTGAAGACCACAACAACAACAACATGTTTAAAATGAACTGTAGGTGTGCCTGCACATGTTATAGCATAATAGCTGTAGCTGCGTTAGTTTATACTACAGACTTTGGTAGGTTAGGTGTAACTTTTGATCCTTCAAGGGATGATCGTGGCCTTGCTGCCCGGGTCTGTACTAGCGACACCCCCGGGATAACAAGGCCGTCCAGCAGTGTTAGTGACGTCACACTAAGCGGCCCATAGCCGACGCAGCAGTCCACGGACACCTCCGTACAGACGCGCCTGATGCTAACGATCTTCTGTCCGTCATACAGAAAGGAGCGAACTATAATTCGAACCAAAGACCAAATTATATATATTCTTGTAAACAGCATAAAGGTTCATAACGAAATACCGATTACATATACGGGCGGGAATAGTTTCTAGAACTCCTCTGAAAAGTGTTTATCTTCAGTACCAGAATGAACATCAAATTGTCAGGTTTTCTAAATAGAAAAGCACTTTGTTAGTAACAGACAGCAATAATGAGACTTGCAGTTGGTGATTTCTACGTGGAAAAGGAAATAAGCTGTAGAGAGATTGAAAATGGTAAGTAAAGAGAGCCTCAGTCTTTTGCTCACATTCTTACATGTAATGCACTCGGTTGTTTTTCATTTCCTTACCTTTCATAACATTTTTAATATCGTTTCAAGAAGTGTATCTTCAATAGCAGAGTGAACTTCAAATTGTCAGGCTTTTCTTAAAGGAAAGAGCAGTCCCTTAGTATCACAGTGCAAGACAGAATCTTGTGTTCAGTGATGTCTATGTTAAAAGGAGAATATTTGATATCTATCTTTTGTTTCCATTCTTTATTACTGGGGATACACTTGTAAAAATTCTTGAAAAGAGCTATCACCATGAACATATGAGTAAATTCACAATAGTCATGTGTTTTATGAGATAAAGCGAACTCTTGTTACCTTATTGTAAACGAAAGTTGTGAGGGTTTTGCTATGTATGACAGTGTTTAAGATAATTCACTTTCAGTGTAATAGCTTGAAAATGTTAAGTCCTGCTGTCAGTTGGCATTTGTCACCACCTGTATGCGAGTTTTAAACCTAAATAGTGTTCTGACAATTATAAAATAGTGGCAAAGTTCCTCAATCGATTAAACTTATTCCTGCCCGTATATGTAATCGGTATTTCGTTATGAACCTTTACACTGTTTACAAGAATATATATAATTTGGTCTTTGGTTCGAATTATAGTTCGCTCCTTTCTGTATGACGGACAAAAGATCGTTAGCATCAGGCGCGTCTGTACGGAGGTGTCCGTGGACTGCTAGCAGTCGGCTATGGGCCGCTTAGTGTGACGTCACTAACACTGCTGGACGGCCTTGTTATCCCGGGGGTGTCGGTACTAGCCGCGGTTCGCGAGCTACGGGCCAGCCAGTCTGGCTGAGGCGAGACGGAAGTGAGCGAGCTGGCGGTGGCGTTGGTGGGCCAACAGCCCGGGATGAGCCAGCACAGCTGCGCCGCTTGCATCTGCCTCTGCCGCTCCGTTTGACGTAAATATGTTTACCTCCTCTCCTGACATCGGTATAAGAGCGGCAAGCCGAAATACGCATCAGGCTGTCTGCCGTAATGGCTCACTGGGAGAGGTCTATTCGAGATAGAGTCGTCGTTCTCATTGAAGGAGGAGGATGTTCCATCAGAGAAGCTAGAAGACGGTATGGCGTACCACATACCACTGCAACGAGATGGTGGAGGATCTGCCTTGAAAGAGGCACCACCAACAGGGCTCCTGGCTCAGGCAGGAAGAGAGTGATCTCACAGCAGGAAGACAGGGACCTAGTGTCTAGGAGCTGAGAAAATCCCTATCTCAACGCGAAGCAGTTGCGGCGGGAGACCAACTTCCCCGACTCCAGTGACACGATTCGCCGAAGGCTGAGGGACGCTGTACTGCATGCACGACGATCAGCCGTGAAACAAGAGCTCAGCAAAGACAACGTTCTATACCGGCTAGCATTTGCGGAGCTCCATCTGAGGGCGCCGTGGGACAACGTCATTTTCACTGATGAGAAGGTGTTTTCCACCAGTAACGACGGTCCACAAATCGTTTACAGGCCACAAGGGACTCGCCATCGGCGCGAATATGTAAGCACGACGAGAAGAAGTGGCCGGCTATCTGTTACCTGCTGGGGTTGGATTTCTGCGAGAGGGGCGGGAATTCTTCGCAGGATAGAAGGAACTCTGGACAGCGTGCAGTAGGTCCACATATTGGAAAATGTGATGCTTCCGTCAGTGCGAATGCTGTACGCGGAAGGGGACGTCACATTGCAAGAGGACCATTCTCCCATTCACAAGTCTGCATTAGTTCAGCAGCAGCTCTCCACGATTGGCGTCAGCGTCATGGACTGGCCGCCACGGGCTGCTGATATGAACCCCATGGAAAACATGTGGGCTGAGGTCGCCAGAACAGAGAACTGGCCACGAAACCAACCAGGTACTGCGGACGCTCTTTGGGACTGCGTCCTGGAAGCGTGGGAGGAAGCTGCTTCTTCAGGCCTTTACGTCCGACGGCTTATACATTCTATGCCAAGGCTCATGATAGTACAGAATAATGAAGGATTCTGGATAAAATATTAGAATCCTTAAAATGATTTGTTATATCTTCTTTTTCGTCATTTTTCCTCATTTAGAGCTAGTGGAAGATCACGTGGCAACAGAAAAGATACAATATGTGTTAGTTTTCCTTTGAGTTGCCTTTTTAATTAAGTGGGTTTCTTTTGAATAGACAGTTTGTTAAATATTCTATTTTGATTTCATTTATACCCTGTCTAGGTACTTATAAACTAATCTGCGTAGATGGACTCTGTCACAGTAGTTTTTGTTATTTCAAAGACATATCTCTCTCTTCCCCTCCATCCATGAATACACTCTCCGTCCTCCACACAATACGCAAACGATTTCATATTATGTTTACTCGTTGTTAATATCTCCTCTATTCTCTCTCACACTCTCTCTCTCTCTGACACTATCACCGCATGTGCCCTTCTATTCCATTCCCCCAAACCTTTATAAACAAATCTAGCGGTTTCAAAAAAATGGTTGGTTCAAATGGCTCTGAGCACTATGGGACTTAACATCTATGGTCATCAGTCCCCTAGAACTTAGAACTACTTAAACCTAACTAACCTAAGGACATCACACACATCCATGCCCGAAGCAGGATTCGAACCTGCGACTAGCGGTTTCCATTGACGCTACATTTTCTCTTTTAATTGCTGCTGTCTTTACTCTCTATCATTCCTCTCAACACCTATGAAACCGTATTCTTTGATCTCCCCTTTCCTATAACCCATTCTTCGTTCTGAAGATAAAATGAACTGTGGCACACACCTAAGTAAGCAGTACTTTGCAAGCATTTCGCGCTTATATTTTGCACTTCTGCACTTCTATCCATTCCCAGATCCTGCCCTCCTTCCTGTTACCCGTCCCTTGAAATCTACATCTAAATGAATACTCTGCAATTCATAATTATGTGCTTGGCAGGGGGTTCTGTGGTCTGGTGGATTAATCTTGTATTGATGTGTAAAACGTGTAGGTTCACATATCACGTCAAGCGTAGATTTTTAACACACACAAGTAACTCTCCTTCACCCCTAGTAACACCAAGTGCAGAACGCCAGTTAGCTCCGTAGTTAAATATTCGCAGTAAAGATAACATCCCTTCGCTGCCAACTGGGGCAGAGCAGCATTCGTTTGAGCTGTGACAGATGGAGAAACCCCGTAAGGCAGAGACTCTGTCACCAGCAAGCCGTCGTAAACTAGAAAACGTATTTCATTTAATGAACCAATGGCCATGTAAGTTCACAAGGCTCTTACTTTATTTGAAACTGAGACGTTGAAAATTGTGTTGCTGGACTGGGATTCGAATTCGATTTCACTGTGTTCCCCAAGATTGCAAACTCTTCTAGGCCTCCTCGAAAGGCACCTATCTGGTTTCGAATCCCGATCAGTACAAAATATGCATTGTTTCATTTCAAGCCCTAGCACGTGCAATCCGAACTACTAGTGAAAAATAGATGCATTTTCAACGTCTCTTCGTGCGTTGTCAGCTGTAACGTGTTCGTTTCAACTCAGAGCCACGTGATGAGATTTTTATCACAACATTATAAGATCAAACGTTTCCTTACATCTTTTCAAGTTCAAACAGTCCTCTCCATCCTACTGGCGAAAACGGATTTGGGTTTGACGTTGTGTTCGTTGTGATCACCAACGACGATATGTTGGGGATTCAACTTCTGGCCAGCAGAGTATTTTCCACCACATCATTGAAAGTACAAACATGCCACTGCTAGCTATTATTGGAAAAGAATTTGATTGTTAAAGTGTCTTCATGACCACGTGTGCGAGGTTTGTATTCCATTCAGCACAGAACTTTTCGTCGCCTTATGTCTAGCTAAACATGCGCACATCTTGCTACTGGTGAACCAACAATAGCTATTTATCGTCTGTTCCTGGCTAGCAAACAACGGCGTTATATGCTGGGTTCGAATCCCAGTCAGGTAAAAATAATTCTCTCGTCATTTAAGGTTCCAACATCTCGCTATTGGTGAAAAGATTTGATATTCTGATTTTACGTACCTCGTTAACAATCCGATTAGGAGCTGGGTTCGCATCCCTGTTACAAGCTTTACATGACGGCATTTCAATTTTAAACATGAGCATACCTTGTTCCTTGTGAATGACACCATATTAAACGTCGTTGGGGGTAGTTCCTAGGAAGGTAACTGTTTTGACAGGATTCCTAGTTCAGTACAAACATTTTCGACATTTATTTTCAGGATCTGAATTGATAACTGATACTGGTGCAAACGTCTATACTTCACGTCTCTTTATGCCTAGTGATCGGGTCTCAATAAGGCACAAATGAAGCTTAGCTTAGTTAGCAATGACTATAGGTGCTGGGTTTGAATCCAGGTCCAGAATGATGACGTTGGTCATGTCATTTAAAGTTCAAATTTGTGTACACGTAGCTATTGATGTGTTACGAGAACAATGATATTACTGGTGATTCGCTGTTAATTTTGAGTTTTCCGTAGAGTGCTTGTTGCTGTTAATCGCGTTTTTTTACTGGTTCGTCCAATATCCAGTTTCCAGAGCCACTCGCCGTTGAGCGACGTTCAGCACATGGATGGAAAACCTTTTCGAGAGCGAAAAACTTTTTTCCAATTGCCGTACAGCTTTGTAACTCCATATATTGTCTCAAGTATTTAATTTTGACTAAGGATTACTGTACGATATATGTAAAATAATACGTTTTCTCAGAACTTTTGGAATGTCACTTGTTGTAATTAAGGTTAGTTTATGAGTGTTATGGAGTGTCTCATCGCTAAGAACGTGTTTTCTAATATGTTTCGTATGACGATATTAGTTGACGCTTAGACTGACTGCCATAAAGACCTTTGGTCTCTAGTAGCCTCTTGCGGTACCCATTGTGTGCAGTCAAACGACTGTACCCCGCAGGGTTTTGGTGTTTAGAGGACCTGCACCACAGCTACGTTATGTTGGTTGTATTCGGCAGTGACCCACTTTTTTTGCTGTCAAGTGTACGTCCAATGGAACAGGTACTCAGAACAATAGAGGCACTGCAGTATCGTATTTATCTGCCAACACCGAGCAAGTGACTTTCAAGTGAAACGTCTCACCTGTACGGGAATATACTTAATGGATGTACCAGTACAAATTATAGACGTGTGGTTGACGATATGTGGAAGTTTGGATCTGGCCGTAAGGTACGACTATCCTACACGATAAGCGGGAAATCCGGATTCGAGTCCCGGTCCGGCACAGACTTTCATTACTGTTATTCCACTCTACAGCTGATGGTTATCCCTATTCTCAATTGCGAATACATATAATATAAGATCCAAATAAGCTCAAAGACATCTTCAACTTCTGTAATCCTGTCTTCCTCAGTTGCGCGTAATATTACGGTATGTTGATAATTATTACTTATGGACCATCTGACAGCAACTGAATAAAACACAATTTTAGTGCCATACGCGTTTCGCCTTTATTTTCTGCAAGGCATCATCAGTGGCCTGGAATATGTACATACGTTTGCTATTTAATTTACATTTTTGTCACTGTGCCTATAGGTTATAAACAGTTCTGGTGGTTGGTATTTCCTATTAAGTAGTAATGTTTTGAACTGTACTTACAGGTTGCGTGGACAATTTCTTACATATTACGCTCCTGTTGCATTTTTGGGGTTGTTCTTCTTCTTATGAATGCCAATTTGCGGTTTTTTTTCCACATTCCACAACACTATGAACTGAACGCTTGATTCAATGCAATGTTTTGGCTTCTGTTGCCGACTGTCAAATGTTATTGCCAAAGACCGAATGTTATTGCCAAACTTTCGAGTGTAATTATTGAAGTATCTGTGATCTGTTCGTGTATGCATTTGTGTGTGAGTTTGTGTATGTGTGTGTGTGTTTTGGTGTAATATAATTTTTTGTGCTGTGTGTGTGTGTGTGTGTGTGTGTAATGGTGTGGCATATATATATATATATATATTGTGGGCTCTGCTTATGTGTGTGTGTGTGTGTGTGTGTGTGTGTGTGTGTGTGTGTGTGTGAATGTGTCTGTGTCAAGATGGTGAAGGGGGAAGAGTTTTTTTGTTTTATGTTATCATTTCCTTAATTAGGTGAAGTAGGGAGCCTGTGCTGATGTATGTTTGTTCATTTATCACATGTTTGTTTTTTGCTGTGGCTTTCTGGATGTGGACGTTTTCTTGCATTTGTATAATATGTTTGTCATGCTTGCTTATTCTCATTATATTCACACACACACACACACACACACACACACACACAGCCCACAAAAAAAACACCAGAACTGTTTATAACCTACAGGCACAGTGACAAAAATATAAATTTAATAGCAAACAGATGTACATATTCCAGGCCACTGATGATGCCTTGCAGAAAATAAAGGCGAAACGCGTATGGCACTAAAATTGTGTTTTATTCAGTTGCTGTCAGACGGTCCATAAGTAAAAATTATCAACATACCGTAAAGCTCAAAGACGTTGAATTCATAGTGCTTCACAGGCAACCACGGAAGTTTTAATTTCCTTGTCCACCGAGCACAATACACTTTCCAAAAGGTATTCTTGTGACCTACAGGGTGTCCAGAAAAGGGCTCCCTGGTTTCAAAATTAAATATCTCGAAAACAAAGATCGATAGAGGAATTCAGTAAACGGTATGTTTATTGTGAAAGCTGTAAGAAGTTTATACAGAAGTTTGAGATAATAGTTACAAAAGCTGCTAACAGATGGCGCTGTGCGCTTTACAGCTCATATCAGCATACATAAGTGAAATAATCGTATGAAAACAATCTTTGCAAACAATCACATCACAATGTTTTCAAAATGTTCACCATTGGCACTACAGAGGTGGCGCAAACGAAGAATGAAAACCGCCATCACATTTCGTAGTGTCTCGACCGAAATGGATTCACATGCCACAGAGATCGCCGATTCAAGCTCGTCCAGCGTGGCGGGATGCTTCGGGTAGACCAAGTCTTTCACTGTGCCCCACAAAAAAAAAGATCACAGGGAGTCAAATCCGGCGAATATGGAGGCCAATCCATGCCTGCACCAGTAAATTTGGGATATCCCAAAGCAATGACTCGATTTCCGAAGTATTCCTCAAGAAAGCGAAACACTTGTTCGGTCCGATGTGGTCGGGCTCCATCTTGCATAAACCATTCAGTACCTGGTCAATCCTCTAACGCTTGCTGTGTGGCGACAAATTGTTCCAAAATTGCAACGTAACGTGCACCAGTGACCGTTTCTCGAATGAAAAAAGGGCCAATTACGCCTCTGCTGCATACTGCAGCGCACACAGTAACTTTAGGAGAATACAGGGGTTTCGCTTCACACCAATATGGCTTTTCGGAACCCCAAAATCGCCAGTTCTGCTTATTCACATATCCATTCAGGTGGAAGTGTGCTTCATCTGTAAACCAGATGCAGCCAACATCAAATCCTTCACTATCAATCATTGTGAGCATCTGATTAGCAAAGGCAACCCTATGTTGCACAACTCGTACGGATATGGCCTGGTGTGTTTGAATTTTGAATGGAAACATGTGTAGGCTCTTTCTCAGTATTTTCTGCGTGCTGGAACGCTTCAAACCAGTCTCAGATGCAATTCTACGGACGGATGACATTGGATTTCGCTGAATAATTCCAGAAACTGTGGCGATATTTTCAGGCGTAACTGCGGTTTGCTTGCGGCCAACGTGCCCCACTAGATCATCAGTTACGCTGCCTGTTCGTTGAAATTTTGCGAGGAGCGTACGAATGGTTTTCGCATCGGGTCCTTTTGGAACATTAAATCGTGCTTGAAAACTTCGCCTTGTTGCCGTAGGACTCTCTTCTAACCTGTGGTACTCTAGCACCAGAAAAACTCGTTGTTCAATGGAGTACATGGTTTTAATCTCTTCCTTCGGTACGCTAACCTCCTTTCACGTTTCAATAGTGGAACTGATCGCTCTGGGCTACGGATCACTATTTATACTAGGCATTACGTATGGCGATTACAGCGCCATCTGTTAGCAGCTTTTGTAACTATTATTTCAAACTGCTGTATAAACTTCTTACAGCTTTCACAATAAACATACCGTTTACTGCATTCCTCTATCGATCTTTGTTTTCGAGATATTTAATTTTGAAATCAGGGAGTCCTGTTCTGGACACCCTGTAAACGGGGCTGCGCGTGTTCCAGTGGTCCTGCTTTAATAAATTCGTAGTATGAAGCGGCATTAGATGGAAGCTCCTCGTTTCCACGTATTCCACAATAGACTTCTCCCTCCATTTCGTAGATAGGTGTCGTGATAGTGAATTTATCATCGTATTATAAAATAAAAATTGCAAATCTATTTGGTACTTTTCCATATCGCTCCTCAACCATTCTGGTATTCAACTTTGCATCTCAATTTGGCCAGTAAAACATAAGTCAGTATTTCGCTCGAACTTACGTTAGTTCACAATTTGGTACATTATAATCCTTTTACCAGAACCGCACAGAGTTTGAATTTCTCCTTTCCAGCCATTTCACTATTAAACACATAATCTGTGATAATCGTGTAAATTTTCTGATGGATAGGGCATTTTTTGTTTCTTCCATCCGAACTTTCTGGAATGATTGAAACCACTCTGGTTCTCCTCATTGTAACACATAGACTATCCAGTGTTTCGTATGTGTCTTAGTGTCTTACCTTCCGCAAGAGCGTGTCTCTTTTTCTTTCTGCTCGTTTATTTTCCTTCAGCACAGATTTTTTGTTGAACATTTAGTAAATGAGTCCCAGTTTCCGAACAGCGCGCCAAAGGGATGTTTCAGTGACATCACTAAAGTCTGCCACTTCAAATTTCAACTTTTCCAATTTTCACACTCCATAAATGATGCATAATTTCACACAAGTACAAATCAACTAGTTACATCACGAGGAGTGTCTCACACGAGTACACAACAATCAACGACCGCACGTCCGCCCCTGGTAGCTGAGTGGTCAGCGCGACGAGATCTAATTCCTAACAGCCCTGATTCGATTCCCGGCTGGGCCAGAGATTTTCTCCACTCACGGACTGGGTGTTGTGTTGTCCTTATCATCGTCATTTCATCCCCTTCGACACGCAAGTCGCCTAAGTGGCGTCAACTCGAAAGACTTGCACCAGGCGCACGAGAGGCTCTAGCCAGCCGGCATTTCCATTTTTCAACGACTGCTCGATTATTTACTATCAGACGGGAAGTCCCAATGGAAACACTACAAAATGAACAGTGAAATGCTAATACCGTTCAGGGGTCCGGTAACATGCAAGCACGCGGCGCATAAGGAAGAAAAAGCCAATAAAGTAGGCACCCGATAATAGCGCTGTATGCAGATTTATGTGCATAAAAACTTAACAGCTGTGAAAGGCAGCAATGGAGCTTTCATTTACATTTATCGCCTTGTTCATACGTGATCATTAGGCGAAATGCGGCAACCCATGTCTGCCATTATTATACACTCCTGGAAATGGAAAAAAGAACACATTGACACCGGTGTGTCAGACCCACCATACTTGCTCCGGACACTGCGAGAGGGCTGTACAAGCAATGATCACACGCACGGCACAGTGGACACACCAGGAACCGCGGTGTTGGCCGTCGAATGGCGCTAGCTGCGCAGCATTTGTGCACCGCCGCCGTCAGTGTCAGCCAGTTTGCCGTGGCATACGGAGCTCCATCGCAGTCTTTAACACTGGTAGCATGCCGCGACAGCGTGGACGTGAACCGTATGTGCAGTTGACGGACTTTGAGCGAGGGCGTATAGTGGGCATGCGGGAGGCCGGGTGGACGTACCGCCGAATTGCTCAACACGTGGGGCATGAGGTCTCCACAGTACATCGATGTTGTCGCCAGTGGTCGGCGGAAGGTGCACGTGCCCGTCGACCTGGGACCGGACCGCAGCGACGCACGGATGCACTCCAAGACCGTAGGATCCTACGCAGTGCCGTAGGGGACCGCACCGCCACTTCCCAGCAAATTAGGGACACTGTTGCTCCTGGGGTATCGGCGAGGATCATTCGCAACCGTCTCCATGAAGCTGGGCTACGGTCCCGCACACCGTTAGGCCGTCTTCCGCTCACGCCCCAACGTCGTGCAGCCCGCCTCCAGTGGTGTCGCGACAGGCGTGAATGGAGGGACGAATGGAGACGTGTCGTCTTCAGCGATGAGAGTCGCTTCTGCCTTGGTGCCAATGATGGTCGTATGCGTGTTTGGCGCCGTGCAGGTGAGCGCCACAATCAGGACTGCATACGACCGAGGCACACAGGGCCAACACCCGGCATTATGGTGTGGGGAGCGATCTCCTACACTGGCCCTACACCACTGGTGATCGTCGAGGGGACACTGAATAGTGCACGGTACATCCAAACCGTCATCGAACCCATCGTTCTACCATTCCTAGACCGGCAAGGGAACTTGCTGTTCCAACAGGACAATGCACGTCCGCATGTATCCCGTGCCACCCAACGTGCTCTAGAAGGTGTAAGTCAACTACCCTGGCCAGCAAGATCTCCGGATCTGTCCCCCATTGAGCATGTTTGGGACTGGATGAAGCGTCGTCTCACGCGGTCTGCACGTCCAGCACGAACGCTGGTCCAACTGAGGCGCCAGGTGGAAATGGCATGGCAAGCCGTTCCACAGGACTACATCCAGCATCTCTACGATCGTCTCCATGGGAGAATAGCAGCCTGCATTGCTGCGAAAGGTGGATATACACTGTACTAGTGCCGACATTGTGCATGCTCTGTTGCCTGTGTCTATGTGCCTGTGGTTCTGTCAGTGTGATCATGTGATGTATCTGACCTCAGGAATGTGTCAATAAAGTTTCCCCTTCCTGGGACAATGAATTCACGGTGTTCTTATTTCAATTTCCAGGAGTGTATAAAACGACTAATCGGAAAGCTACGAAAACCATATTGTAAGTACAGAATGGTTGTATTTTCAAGCTCTGCAAAGTAAATTGTTAACATAGCTACGGCCTTGCTTCAGGACTCTACAAAGTTGACACTCGGTAAAAAAAAAAAAAAAATGCCCGAAAAAGAACGCCTTCTTTTAAATATTATCGCGTATGTCGCCCCTTTTAAGCTAAAATGAAACATTCGCTCGTTGAATAAAATTCGCGAGTCCGATGAGGTATACGACAAATCAATTTCCGTCACGCGATGTAATCTGAGTATGAGCTCAAAGTCAGTGGTCAATCATTACGAAAGGCATGATACACTGACGGGAAAAAATCGCGACACCATAACTGACAAAGTAGAGTAATGCAACTTCGGAAATACGTTTCTCTAGGTAACATATTTCAGTTACTAACACTACAAGACCACAGAATAATACAAGCGCGAGAAAAGCCATTGAAAATGTGAAATTCTGGTACATTAATGACCGGTGTAACTGCCAGAATGTTGAATACAAGGATGAAAAATGTGCATGCATTGTGTTGTACAGGAGGCGGACGTCACTTTGCGGGATGGAGTTTCATGACTGTTGCACTTGGACGCTCAATACATGGGCTGTTAAGGCTTTTTACGGATGACGATGGAGTTGTCATCGGATGATGCCCCACATGTGCTCGTTTGGAGACACATCAGGAGATCGAGCAGGCTAAGGCAACATGTCGACACTCTGTGGATGATGTTGGGTTACAACAGCGGAATGTGGGTGAGCGTTATCCTGTTGGAATACACCCCATGAAGCTGTTTATTAGTGGCAACCCAAGAGGTCGAATCACTGGACTGACGGACAAAATTTGCAATCAGGGTCCATGGGATAGCCACGAGGGTGCTCTTGCTGTCATACGAAATCGTTGCCCATAACACCAAATGTAGGTCCAGTGCATCTAGTACGCAGACAGACTGGTTTCTGGCTCTTAACTGGCCTCCTCCTAACCGACATACAGCCATCACTGGCACCGAAGCACAACCAGATTTCATCAGAAAACACAACAGACCTCCACTAGGCCCTCCAGTGAGCTCTCAATTGATACCACTGAAGCCGCAAATGGTGGCGGTTTGGGGTCAGTGAAATGCACGCTACTGGGCGTCCATCTCGGAGCTGTCCTTGAGGTAACCAATTTGAAACAGTTCGTTGCATCACTGTGGTGTCAATTGCTGCTCAAATTTCTGCTGCAGATGCAGTGGGACCCACCAGAGCCATACGCCAAATGCGATGGTCTTCCCTTTCAGTAGTGCCACGTGGCCACCCGGAGCGCGGATTTCTTGCGATCGTAAATTCTCGTGAACACCGCTTCCAGCATTTACGTGCAGTGGCTGCATTCCTGCCAAGTATTTCAGCAGTATCGCTGAAGGAACATCGAGCTTCTCTTTGCCCTATTACACGACCTCGTTGAAACTCAGTAATGTGTAGATCATGGCGTCTTTGTCACCTTGAAGGCATTCTTGGCCATGATCAACTCATCCTCCAGTTCTCAAAAGTAACTAACGCTCACAATCTTTCCAGCGTGTATTTAAAGGAAACCCGATTTGCATCCTTAGAGTCGCGGCACTAGCGCCACTCATATGCGACTGGTGCGAAATTTGAATAGAAATCGTCTTTCAGATGTAGAAACTCGCCTACCAGCTTTAATTTTGTCGCGCAACTCCTGCTTAGTGTCGCAATTTTTTTTCCGTCAGTGTAGTCTGGCCTTTGATTTCATCAGCAGTAGTCTTTATCTGAACAGTTAGGACACGAAGCAACGTGCTTCCGCGGGGAGCAGGCAACCTGCACGAACAGCCCGGTGCTGGGTTCCCAGATCTCCTGGTAATCGACAGCAGCCGCTCAGCTGAACAGCGGGGCTGCCGCAGCTCGGCCGCCGCTTGCTTGCCCTTTCGCTGCCCTGCCGGCCGCGCACAGCCGCTGGTCAAGCGTGCTCCATTATTGACCGCGCCGTCGCCTAATATAACTCCGGCCGCATCCCCCAGCGGGCTGCTACAGTTCAATAGCGCCTACTGTGATCCGGGGACAAGCCTCGCCAGGACGGGCACATCCTATTTAAAACGCGCTGCCACGTTTAGGTACTACGGGAAGAATACCGAAGCAGTATTTACTTTTTTCGCCCTTGACCCTTCTCCGTGCCTATTTCATGTTCAGTAGGGTGCGGTTTAGGTATAGATAATTTTTTGATGGTTAGAATTTTGCTTCTCCAGCCCTCTCACTCTTGTTCCTATTGACAAAAAAACATTCTGTGAAAAATTTCATCCCACTCCAACAAATTCTAGGCGACCATCAAAGGCCTTGAAGTTGGAACATAGACCCGCAATATCTATTTCCGTCAAACCGCATTGTATTCTTCCTTAATCCACTGAGTACTTGTCTTTCGGCCGCACGGGATTAGCCGAGCGGTCTAACGCGCGGCTGTCATGGGCTGTGCGGCTGGTCCCGGCGGAGGTTCGAGTCCTCCCTCGGGCATGGGTGTGTGTGTTTGTCCTTAGGATAATTTAGGTTAAGTAGTGTGTAAGCTTAGGGACTGATGACCTTAGCAGTTAAGGCCCATAAGATTTCACACACATTTGAACATTTCTGAATTTGTCTTTCGTGAGAGTAATACCTGTGACATACTCGAGCAGACCCAGTAATTGTTTAAAATCATCTTGACTCGTATTACTGAAAAGATCGTTCAATGAATTTAAAAAAATTTAAGAAATATCAAGTTTACTTTCTATGACGCACACATTTCCAATATAAGTAACTTTTTTATTTACAATAATCATTTTACAGCATTCATTTCTGTAGAATCAAAAGATGATCTGATTAAACGAATACTGAACATTACTTACTCCTAAGAGAAGATTTAGTAGCAACTGGGTGTTTTGTATGGTCTCCTAGAGTAATCTGTGAAACGTATTTTCATCTTTTGCAAGAATGTTATTGTATTCCTGAATCAGTTTTGCACCTCTTTCTACAACATCCTCAAGTTTTTAAAGAAATTTTTTAACGGGATCCACCTTTTCATGTTGAAGCGTATTTGTGGAGAAAATCAGTATTGATAGAAAACCTCGCCAAGAATGTTTTCTCAGCATGTTTTACAGAAGGCGAAAGTCAATGTCCGCAAAAGAAGAAAGATAATTTTTATGTGTAATGTACCTTTCCACTTGACTTTTTTCTTCGTCCTCTTCATACTTTTCTAATTCCAAAATAACTAAAGCACTTGATCTTTGTTGGAACATTGTCATTAAACAAAGGTAAAGCCACAGTTTCTGCAGCGAAGTACTAGAGGTGATTTTAAAAATTTTTTTGCAATAGCCGTATTGGTTACTGAATCGATATCCGGATAATTTATCAGTTGACTAATAAATGGGAAATTGTGGTAAGGTGCCTTAATTGCTTCTGTTGACTGAAGCCAGGCTTGGACATACACGTGCCCAAGAAAAATACATACTCTTGTTAATCAGTTATTTTCCATGTCAGGTAAGTGAAACTGATCTTGAAACATGTATAACTTGAATGCATATAGCGTCTTTACCACCCACCTAGAATGGCTTACAGCTCCTGGGATGTGAAACGATATCCTACTCTTTAAAATGCCTTCAACGGAGATCATCACGTGATTGTTTCCGCATAGAAACGTAGTTTTCTACAAATGCAAGAGTCATAGACCGCAAGTCATCGGGTATTTCACTGCTATCTGTTATGTAGCGTTCTTCTCGTCTTTAGAACTTGTTATTCTAAATTTCTTAGAAAGTTCCATGTCCAGGCCAGAAGCTGCCTCCATTAGTAAGTCGAAACAGATCCTCAAATACGAGTGCGAAAATGTGACTCTGAACTATTTTTCTATATTTGTAGAGCTGCTGTCTACTCAATCCGTATTGCGATCCCCTTCCAGGCGGTCCAGTACCAAAAAATATTTTATCCAAAATGACGCCGGCTGTAGGAGCCTAGGAACTTACAACACTGTTAATATTTTACTACTAATAAAATTATGATATTATATATTACAATATTAGGATACAAGTCTTACAAAAAAACCTCCGAGTGCGAGGTCGCAAAAGGCCAATGGTGTCGACGACATCGACGTCCCACATATTGTCTGCCATGCAACCACAATAACGCCAACAGGGGGCGGGATTGCAAGTTTCCAATGGCGAGTACAGCATGAGGCTACGGAGTATAGTTGAACTGCTAAATCGACAAGTAACTCACAACATGAGAATAGTGTTGATACGAAGCAGAGCAATGGCAATGATAAACAAAGCAAACATTCCATTATATATATAACAACAGTTGCCGAAATTGACATTTCGTCAGAAAAGAACCCAAGGAATGAGAAGGAAGTGGCAGAGGAAATGTCAGCGTTTCCGCAAGATGAGTCAGTTGAATGTGTGGTGTCGTATACGGTAGACTGTGCGGACAATGTACCGGGTGATCAAAAAGTCAGTATAAATTTTAAAACTTAATACACCACGGAATAATGTAGATAGAGACGTAAAAATTGACACACATGCTTGGAATGACATGGGGTTTTATTAGAACAAAAAAAACACCCCATATTGCTAGACGCGTGAAACATCTCTTGCGCGCGTCGATTGGTGATGATCGTGTGCTCAGCCGCCACTTTCGTCATGCTCGGCCTCCCAGGTCCCCAGACCTGAGTCCGTGCGATTATTGACTTCGGGGTTACCTGACGTCGCAAGTATATCGTGATCGACCGACATCTCTAGGGATGCTGAAGGACAACATCCGACGCCAATGCCTCACCATAACTCCGGACATACTTTACAGTGCTGTTCACAACATTATTCCTCGATTACAGCTATTGTTGAGGAATGATGGTGGACATATTGAGCATTTACTCTAAAGAACATCATCTTTGCTTTGTCTTACGTTGTTATGCTAATTATTGCTATTCTGACCAGATTAAGCGCCATCTGTCGGACATTTTTTGAACGTTTGTATTTTTTCGGTTCTAATAAAACCTCATGTCATTCCAAGCATGTGTGTCAATTTGTACCTATTCACCTACATTATTCCGTGATTTATTCAGTTTTCAAATTTATACTGACTTTTTGATCACCCGGTACATGAGGAGTACAATGATGACAATATACGCTTAACAAATGAAAGTAATACTGAAACAGTTGTCCAGCCACGTAGTTTTTCATACTAGTATGACAGGGAGCCGCAAATCCCGTCTCCAGCGAAACGAAGTAAAGGACAATCGTTGTCCAAGCAGTAGTTACTAAATATAATTTCGTGCAAGTAACAATATCTGCAGAATAGTAAAAAAAAAGACGATTATGAACAGATTTTGAATAAGCCAGAGGCTATATGACCATGTAGCGCATAAGAAAAACGACTCTTATTTAAGGGAGGACAACGCGTACTTGTAACTGGCGTTTGCGCGTGTCAAGGATGCTGGAGGCAATTTACAGTAACGGCATGAATGACGTGCTACGTTATGCACGTGAAATTGCGCGCGACATAGATTACAGTGATTTCAAGGGAAGCAGTGGACGGTTGCGTAACTTAAAACAGTACTACGAAATTTCAAACAAATCGACAACTTGACGAATTACAGCAGATTGCGGAATCGGCCATAAAATTTCTAGATGAGATAAACCAACTTATCCCATCGTTCACTAATGAATTTGTTTTCAACACCGACCAATCGGGATTTGGAGAGTAAACGCATGAGAAAGGAAATTAAAGGTACCAAAAGAGTTGTAACAAAATCAACAAAATCAGAGTTTTCATGCATTCATATGCAATTTGCCGACTCTTAATCTATATGATAAATTGGTTGGAAACTTATTTATTATGCTGTGAGAGGTTGGAGGTGCCCAGCCACCTACGATTCTTTCTCGTGTGCGTGATCTTGCAAGAACAGTAGGGAATATTTACATTACAACAGGCAGGAGAACAACTATGGTATGAACACTGCTTTTGGCCAATAGCTGGTCAAAATAACTTGCGTTTGTTAGATTCCTAGTCTGCGTATAAAAATCACTGCAATTCATAACACCTGGTACCATCGGACAAATTCAGCCTCTGAATATTTGTGTTCTTTTTTCGTGCCTGTAAAACACATTATCGCACTACGTGCAGCTGCGCCTCAAAGGATAACCAGTTTCACGATAAGCTCCACGGCAGGAGCTTCACATTCAGTTGCATGCCATCAAATTCCATCAGTTCTCATTATCCAGTACACCAATATGATACTATATACATTCATTAAAAGAGGATACCTAGCTGTAAGTCCTGCACGTTTTGTATCTCCCAAGGCGTTCGCCTTCGATTTTGTTGGTGCGAACCTTTGTGATCACCATTTTTTCCATTTGGTATTCATGGTGCAAGTTAACGGTTTGTTTTGAACGTTTCTTGAATGTCGACGATGTTCACTTTGTGTATTGTTATAGATACATTGCGCAGAAGGTTGATCCCTGCACCTCCGGGACACTCATCTGCTCTCGTCCTCCTGTTGCTCATGGTGAGTCAGTAGCAGTTGATATTTTTCCTGTCATAATTGTTAACACAACACTTTCAAATGAGCTTTACTGAAGGCCGAACATGCGACTTTGAACTTAAGGGGTTCCTTGTTAAAACAGGGTTATTAAAAATAAGTATTTCTAATAATAATACGTTAATTAATAACAATGAGAAACTGCATATCAAGGTTCCCACAGCAAAAATTCAGAACTTCATGGTCGAAGTGGATAATCCTTTAGTTGTCCGATTCAGCAGAAATTTTGCACACATAGTTTTTCTTTTTTTTTCTTCTGTTTTTGGAGACTATAACAAAATAGGCGGTGGTAGCTAAACCTTTTGGAAGCTGAAATATAAGGGCTACCCTACGGATGATGAATTTTTCACGTTTCTGCGCGCAGAACAGACGAAGCAACATAATGCACAGTGGATACATACGAGGTGTAGCTAAAAAAAACAACGAGACTGATGGTACCACAGAGTAAGTATGCAGGTGCCAAAGATGAATGACCAGTAACTGAAGCGTAAAGCCTCCTCAGTCGAATGCGGCATCTCTAGTGTCTGCAGACGAATCAGAGTGGCTGTGGCCTTCATTTGTGTGAGAGGTGTTATTTTGTTTTGCCGGAAAAATGATAAGTAGAATAACAATGCTAGGAAGTGTCGTGTAGTTCCACATGAAACTTGGAAAAAAACTGCTACTGAAACCTATCATTTACTAAAAGATGTGTATGGCGAAGGCTTTGTAACATGAGCTCAAGTTTTTGAGTGGTTCAAGCGTTTCGAAGTTGTCCGAGAAGACGCTGAACAACAATCAGGCCAGGAACGCCCTCCAACATCAAAAACAGATGAAAATATCGAGAAAGTAGGTAATCTGATTCGATCTGACCGTCGTTTGAATATTCGGTCGATTGTTGAAACTGTAGGAACTGATAAAGCGTAAGGGAAATTTTTCATAACCAATTTAGCATGAGAAAAGTGTGTGCAATCACGGTCGAACAAAAATAGGCTCTTGGAAATGCTTGTTCTGTCCCAAGTTGTGGAAGATTAAGTCATGGATTCTGCGTCAAGACAACGCACTGACTCATACCGCATTGTCTGTTAACAGGTTTTTAGTGAAGTACAGCATCTCAGTGCTACACCACCCACATTATTCGCTGACATAGCACCACGTGACACTTATCTGCACCCCATTGTCAAATGTATATAGAAACGAGCAAGATTTCAGTCCGTTGAAGCAGTGAAAGGAGGCGGTACACGTCGTCAAGAAGTTCACAAAGGGAAAGTTTCAGCAATTTTTCAATAAATGGAAAATTCGCACGGAGCGTTGTAGGGATAGAGGAAGGGAGTATTTTCAAGCTAACAGTAGTTAAATACATATGTTTTTGAAATAAAATGTTTTGGCCAATAGTCTCGTTATTTTATAGCCACACCTCGTGTTCCGAGGAAAGGCACGATACGATATTGCAGAGCCTGTATTGTTCAGGAGTACGATTCAAAGTTCCTTCGGAAACGGGTTGTTCAGAAGTACGATATACGATACAGTTTGCCTTCGGATATGCATACATGTCCAAAGGAACTGTGTCTGAACGATATAGACTCTGCAATATCGTATTTACCCGCCGATACTGGTCAAGCGTCTTTCAATTAAAGTGTTTCCTATGTACGGCAATACACATAATAGATATGCGAGAGCTGGTTGTAGACACATGGTTGACGACAAATGGAAGTTTGGGTGTGGCTGTGAATCATGCTCGGATAGCCTAATAGTAAGGCGACCACTCGCGATAAGCGGGAAATCTGGGTTGGAGTCATGGTCCGCCACAAATTTTCATTCTCCGTTGGTCCAGAACGGCAAGGGAACATCGGCTGGTACGTACTTTTCAATTCAATAAACTTTACCAACAGCTGTACACTTTAAGATATTTTATTTTATTCTGAAAGCAACCAGTTTCCGTAATTCATTTCCCATATTAAGCCCCCATACGCTTTTTTCCAAATCAATGAACTTATTGTTTTGTGAAGTGTTCAATTTTACATTTCCGAAGGTTTAAATCAAGTTCCAAATTTTTGCTTGACTTTCAAATCTTATCAAGACCTTACTAAACACATACACCTTTTTTACAGCAATTCATTAAAAAGAATAGCATCATCTGCTAAATGTCTGAGATTTCTGCATATACATACATACTCCGCTTCCCAGCGGAACTTCTACAGCGTAGTCGAAACAACCTTGGCAACATGTGAGTGGGCATTATTCTGCAACAGAATGATTATCCTGCAACATTACGTCTAGAAATTTAATCGAATGTATTCCAACATCATCTTCATTAGCTTACATTTATCCACGTTTGACCGCGCGGGGTAGCCGTTCGGTCTGGGCGCCTTGTCGCGCTTCGCGCGGCTCCCCGCGTCGGAGATTCGAGTCCTCCCTCGGGCACGGGTGTGAGTGTTGTCCTTAGCGTAATTTAGTTAAATTAGTGTGTAAGCCTAGAGACCGATGACCTCGGTCCCATAGAACCTTACCACAAATTTCAAAATTGTCACTCAGTGATAACTTCCCGTCACCACAGCGTTATCAGCAAACAGCGGAAATTGCTTCTATCATCAGCAAACAGCTGCTCACCGCCCCCGTCAAATCTTTTATGTATATAGAAAATAAGAGTGGTCCCATCACACTCCTGACGATGCCCTTGTTTCACATGAACACTAGGTTCGAAGACAAGTCTTTGAACTTCTCACATATCTGGGAACCTAATCCGTATGCTCGGACCTTCGCTAACAGTCTCCAGTGGGGCACCGTGACTTATTAATACCAATATTGTCTGCATGGTCATTAATATGCAATGAAAACAGCAAAGGTCCCATCACATTTCCATAGGACACATGTGAAGTTAAAGTTACTTCTCTATCTTTCGATCACACTCCACCCAAGACTACATTCTGTACCCTCCTGTACTCTTTATTGGCATTTTTATTTTATTATAATTTTTGCTATATATTGCAATTAGGTTGTTCAAGTACCGATGTACGCAAATATTTACGTGTTGTCATTCAATAAATGGTTCAAAGAAATTTTTTTAAAGTAAATGCTCAGTGGCTTACCTCCTACAGATCCTTGCATCCAAGTTAACCTGCTCAGCCGTACTTAGTGCAAATTAATTAACACTACCGGGAACGTCATTTATGAATATCAGGATCAGTATTGGTCCTAACATGCAACACTGAGGAAATCCTTTATTAATGTGTTTTGATTCTGATAAGTATCTTACTAAAGGTTTAGACTCATTTGCCGTATGTATTATCTCTGCTCTTTGAACGAGTCATTAGCTACGCCTCTTATTCCGAATGCTTCTAGCTTATTTAGTAGAAACTTATGGTGAACAGTATAAAAAGCTTCAGAAAGTTCTAAAAATATGCCTGTGACACACCCATATTCGTCAAGCGCATCAAACACCATATTTCTGAATTCTGCTATGGCTGATTCATTTTTTTTTTTGGTTGGGTTTAAGGGCGCTCAACTGCTGAGGTCATTAGCGCCCAGTCACTGTTGTTAGAGCACATGGAATCTAGTAAAACTCAAGGGGATGGGGGGACACCAGAAGGACCTGACAAAGATGCAGATAAAATAAGTAAAAAGGTTAAATGTCTTTGGACAAGCCAGTTAAAGTTATAAAACGCAGAATACGAGCAGCTGCTCGAGCGTCATCAGCTAAAACATCCGGTAAAGTAGATGACAGGGACAGGACAACACGAAATTGACTAAAACGGGGACACGACAATAAAACATGGCGCACTGTTAATGCCTGACCACAAGGGCACTGCGGGGCTGGGTCACCGGAGAGCAGGTAGCGGTGGCTAAACCGGCAATGCCCAATCCGCAACCTGGTCAGAAGGACCTCCTCGCGCCGAGATGGTCGGGAGGATGTTGTCCATACAGTTGGAAGCGGTTTTACTGCCCGGAGCTTGTTTCCTTGGAGGGATGACCAAGCATCCCACCACAACGACACAAGCCTCTTACATACATCCCCACGAACGTCAGATGACGGGACACAATGGGAGGCTGGCCGAGGCAGGAGGACTGCAGCCTTGGCTGCAGCATCCGCAGCCTCATTCCCAGGCACTCCTACATGTCCGGGAACCCACAGAAAGCTGACAGAACCACCATCAGCGAAAGAATGGAGGGACTGCTGTATCCGTTGAATCTAGGGATGGACCGGATAGGGAGCTCCAAGGCTCTGAAGAGCACTGAGTGAGTCAGAGCAGAGTACGTACGATGAATGGCGGTGGCGGCGGGCATACTGAACGGCCTGATGGAGAGCAGAAAGCTCGGCCGTAAAGCTGGAACATTGGTCGAGGAGCCGGTATTTAAAGGTGGCGGCCCCGACGACAAAGGCACAGCCGACACCATCGTCAGTTTTGGAGCCATCGGTGTAAATAAAGGTGTGACCGGCAAGGCGAGCACGAAGTTCGACAAACCGTGAGCAATACACTGCAGCCAGAGTACCCTCCTTCGGGAGTGAGCTGAGGTCGAGATAAATATGAACCGGAGCCTGGAGCCAAGGTGGTGTCGGGCTCTCACCCTCTCCGAAGGTGGTAGGGAGGGCAAAATCCAATTGTCGAAGCAGGCGACGGAAGCGGACTCCGGGAGGCAGCAGGGCAGACACATACAACCCATACTGACGGTCGAGAGAATCGGCGAAGAAGGACTGGTAAGAGGGGTGGTCGGGCATAGACAACAGCCGGCAGGCATACCGACACAGCAGTACGTCGCGCCAGTAGGTCAATGGTAACTCTGCAGCTTCAGCATAAAGACTCTCGACAGGACTAGTGTAGAAGGCTCCGGTCGCAAGACGTATCCCCCGATGGTGGATGGAGTTGAGCCGGCGTAAGAGGGATGGCCGAGCGGACGAGTAGACGAAGCTCCCATAATCCAGCTTCGATCGGACTATGGACCGATACAAGCGAAGCAGGACAGTGCGATCCGCTCCCCAAGATGAACCGCTAAGAACTCTGAGGACATTAAGGGAACGTGTACAACGGGCCGCCAAATAAGAGACATGTGGAGACCAACACAGTTTCCTGTCCAACGTGAGCCCTAGAAACTTAGTTGTTTCCACGAATGGGAGAACAATGGGACCGAGATGTAAGGATGGCGGAAGGAACGCTTTATATCGCCAAAATTTGATACAAACCGTCTTCTCTTCAGAGAACCGGAAGCCACTTGCCACGCTCCATGAGTAGAGGCTGTCTAGACAACGCTGAAGGCAGCGCTCCAGGAGGCATGTTCGCTGGGCACTGCAGTAGATCGCGAAGTCATCGACAAAGAGAGAGCCTGAGACATTAGGTGGAATGCAATCCATAATTGGATTGATCGCGATGGCAAAAAGGGCTACGCTCAAGACGGAGCCCTGAGGCACTCCGTTCTCCTGGAGGAAGACGTCGGACAATACGGAACCCACACGTACCCTAAACTTTCGATCCGTTAAAAAGGAATCAATAAAAAGGGGCAGGCGACCGCGTAGGCCCCACCTGTGCATAGTGCGGAGGATACCTCCTCTCCAACAGGTATCATAAGCCTTCTCCAAGTCGAAGAACACGGCCACCGTTTGGCGCCTTCGCAAAAAGTTGTTTATGATGAATGTCGACAAGGTCACAAGGTGGTCAACAGCGGAGCGGCGGAGACGAAAGCCGCATTGGACATTAGTAAGTAGTCGTCGAGATTCAAGAATCCAGACTAACCGAGCATTAACCATGCGCTCCATCACCTTACAGACACAGCTTGTAAGAGAAATGGGGCGGTAACTAGAAGGAAGGTTTCTATCCTTCCCGGGTTTGGGTATAGGAACAACAACGGCGTCACGCCAACGCCTGGGGACTTGACCTTCGGTCCAGACGCGATTGTAGGTACGAAGAAGGAAGCTTTTGCCCGCCGGAGAAAGGTGTGCCAGCATCTGAACGTTAATGGCATCTGGCCCCGGAGCAGAGGATCGGGACAGTGCAAGCGCGCGTTCGAGTTCCCGCATAGTAAAGGGGGCATTATAAGTTTCCAGATTCACCGAGTGGAAGGAAGGTCGCCGAGCCTCTTCTGCCTCTTTCCTGGGAAGGAAGGCAGGGTGGTAATGGGCGGAGCTTGAAACCTCCGCGAAAAAGCGGCCAAAGGCGTTGGAGACAGCCACAGGATCAACAAGGACCTCATTACCGGAGGTCAGGCCAGGTACCGAGGAGTGGGCCTTAATGCCCGACAGCCGGCGCAGGCTACCCCAAACGACGGAAGAGGGAGTAAAACTGTTAAAGGAGCTGGTGAAAGAGGCCCAACAAGCTTTTTTGCTGTCTTTGATGATTCTACGGCATTGCGCTCGGAGTCGTTTGTATTCAATACAATTCGCCAATGTAGGATGGCGGCGAAAGGTGCGTAAAGCACGTCGTCGAGCACGGATAGCGTCCCTACAAGCCTCGTTCCACCAGGGGACGGAAACGCGACGTGAAGAAGAAGTAGTACGAGGAATGGAACGTTCGGCAGCATTGACGATAACAGCCGTGAGGTATTCGACCTGACTGTCACAACTGGGAAAATCGTGGTCCGGAAAGGTCGCCAGGGAGGAGTAAAGTCCCCAGTCAGCTTTCAGTATGTTCCAGCTCGAAGGACGTGGGGATGGGGTGTGGTGCAGGAGATTAACGACACAGTGGATGTGATCGCTCGAATAGGTGTCAGAAAGGACATACCACTCGAACCGACGGGCAAGAGTGGTAGAACAGATCGAGAGGTCCAAGTGGGAGTAGGTATGAGTAGAGTCCGAGAGGAAAGTCGGGGCGCCGGTATTGAGGCAGACAAGATTGAGATGGTTGAAGACATCCGCCAAGAGTGAGCCTCTTTGACCGGATGTAGGAGAGCCCCAAAGGGGATGATGGGCATTGAAGTCGCCAAACAATAAGAACGGCGGGGGAAGCTGAACGATCAGGTGCATCATGTCAGCCCGACTAGCAGCAGATGACGGTGGAGTGTAGATGGTACAAACTGAAAAAGTAAAAGCAGAAAGAGTAATGCGGACAGCTATTGCTTGGAGTGGGGTGGTCAATGGGATGGGACGGTAATAGACATCGTCCCGAACGAGCAACATGACCCCACCATGAGCTGGGATACAATCCACAGGGGTGAGGTCATACCGCTCCGAGGTATAGTGGGTAAAGGCAATACGGTCAGTCGGGCGCAACTTGGTTTCCTGGAGACCAAGGACGAGCGGACAGTGCAGGCGGAGGAGCAGTTGTAATTCCTCCCGATTAGATCGAATACCTCTTATGTTCCAATGAAACAACGCCATCGCTAGTCAAAAAGTTGGGGGAACGAGACGGGGGAAGAGCTGGTCACCTCGACGGCCGCGGAGGGCCAGGTTGCGAGGGAACAACGCTACAACCGACGGGAGGCGGATCCGGTTCCATCGACTCGTCGCCAGCTGCGGCCGCTGTCCCTGGTTGTGTAGGAGGGGCCGCATCATTTGCCGACGAAAGGCCGGCGGAGCGCCTGGCAGCAGAGCGTCCCGGCGAAACTGAGGACGGCCGGGAGCAGCGACTCACGGATGAAGCGTCAGACGAAACGCGCGGGGGTGGAGAGGGGGATAGAGACTTCTTCTTGGAGGCCTTCTTGGAAGGCCGTGGAGGCACAGGGATGGTGGGCTGGACCCGAAGAAGGTCCTCACGCGCGGGGTCCGTTTTGGAACGCCGGACCTCGGAAGCTGGGGTCCGGAACGTTTCCCTGATGGACGCCTGAGAAGAGGATCGCTTCTCAGGTGGCGTGGGGGGAGGAGGAGGAGGAAGTGTGGCCCCTGGGGCAGAGGGGGTGGGGGCCACGGGGGAGGAGGATTTGGAAGGGAGGGATTTGGGAGGCGGGGGCAGAGCCCCCTGACGGGCGGAGGAGGCGGAGGGGGGACAGGATAGGGGTGAGGATACCGCGGAAGGAGTGGACACAACTGAGGCAAACGAAGTGGTCAATGGCACGGGATGAAGGCGGTCATACTTCTTCCTGGCCTCAGAATAAGAGAGCCGATCCAAAGTTCTGATTTCTTGTATCTTCTTCTCCTTCTGATAGGCGGGGCAGTCTGAGGATCTAGGCGAGTGGACGCCAGGACAATTAATGCACCGAGGTGGTGGGGTACATGTATGTTCCTCACGAAGAGGACGTCCACAATCGCCACAAAGGGGCTCAGCCTCACACCGTGACGACATGTGCCCAAAGCGCAAACACCTAAAACAGCGCATAGGAGGCGGGACGTACGGTCGCACGTCACACCGGTAGCACATCACCTTTACCTTCTCTGGGAGAACGTCCCCCTCGAAGGCGAGGATGAAGGCCCCAGTGTCGATGCGACGGTCTTTGGGGCCGCGCTGGACTCGCCGGACGAAATGCATGCCTCGGCGCTCCAGGTTGGCCCTGAGCTCCTCATCAGATTGTAGCAGGAGGTCACGATGAAAAATAACCCCCTGCGTCCTATTTAGTGCCAGATGTGGGACAATGGATACTGGGATGTCCCCTAGGCGGTCGCACGCCTGGAGCGCCGCCGACTGTGTGGCGGAGGTGGTCTTGATAAGTACGGACCCTGAACGCATCTTGCTTAGAGCCTTGATTTCCCCGAAGATGTCCTCAATGTGCTGAACAAAGAACATGGGCTTGGAGGTGGCGAATGTCCCCCCATCGGTTCGAGAACAGACCAAATAGCGGGGGAAGTACTTCGCCCCAAGCCGGCGGGCCTGTCCCTCCTCCCATGGAGTGGCCAAGGGGGAAAGGGCAGGAGAACCAGGACTAGGAACGGTACCTTTTCTTTTGAAAGACTCGGCCGCAGAGCGACCTGATACGTGTTGACGTTTCATCTGCGAAACGTCCGCCCCGATACCACCCACTCCGACCAGGGGCTCTCCCCACGGGCGCCACCCAGCCGCAGCAAGGGCCACCTGGCAGGATGACCATTGCCGGGAGTCCTGATGCCCCAAGGAGACGGGCATCTACTCCTTGGCCGACGTGGGGAGGGTGCAGCTCAGGTATCGGCAGTACGATCCCTGTGTTGTCAGGGGGCTACAACCTAGAGGGTACATGACGACCCCACCACAACGGGCTGGCTACCGTGCTGGATTTCTGGTGCCATGGAAAGTCCATCATGATCGCTGGTGCAGATGGGGACGCACTATGGGCGTAACTTGTACAACCCATCAGGCGTTTAGGCCCAATTTGAGGAATAGTGGGTATGGTTACAACGCCGGTACAATACTGAGTGCCAAGGTCTTAGTGCACTTAGGACCAGTGGTACACCACGTAAGGTGTCCTTCCCCAAAAGGCTCGTACTTCTGTAGAATTTTGAAAAATGGAGGTCAAACCCCAAGGGGGACCAACACATGGAAGGCCGAAACGGTTGAAACTCCTTTTAGTCGCCTCGTACGACAGGCAGGAATACCTCGGGCCTATTCTTACCCTGGACCCGCAGGGGGGATGGCTGATTCAGTACGTCCGCCATTTTGGAAACCAAACTGTGTCTGGCGTAAAAGCTGTACTTACTCAAGTAATTCGTTAATCTGTCTTTCATAAGTGATTATTTTTTAGAATTGTGACATCCGAGAAATTGGTCTGTAGTTTTCTGTGTTCTCTGTATTACCTTTCTTTATGAGAGGTGCACCTCTTGCCTGACTGAAATGAAAAGAAAAGTACAAGCTCTGTCCTTTGCGATGGTGAACGCACAAACGATAGGAGAGCATCATAGATGCTGGAGGATCAGTATCTCTACATCCTGAACAACCCATTTCAACCTATTAGACATGTCTGTTGGCTATCGACATCTCTGTTGGCTATAGAAGGGCGCTTCCGAAAAATTTGGATTGCGATAAAATAAGAGAAATCAGAAGCTGCAAGGAGAGATTTGGGTTTTCATTGTTTCAACGTGCTGTCCGAGAGTGGAATGATAGAGAAATAGTCTGAAAGTACCTTTATGAACCCTTTGACAAATAATTTTGATTTGCAGAGTAATCATGTAAATTTGAATGGATGGTGCAAGACTGTTTAACATCCACCGACCATAATGCTATTTTTATAAAAATATCGAAAAACATAAAGAACTTCACACACTGAGAACCTAGAGTGAGATGACTGGAACAAATTAGGGGAAACTGTGATACTTACCACTCTAGCGAATGGAAGGAGGCATTAATTAGCGACTGCTTCTGTTAACTAAACTACTGCTGAGGGCACAACGGAAAGCCATCCCTACTATGCGTCAATTCAGCTCGTTTGCCATGGACACAAGGATTTATGATCCTACAGAGAAGAACAAGAAGTCTAAGCCGTTTATATCCAATAGAAGTTCCTACCTAGGAACGCAACATTATTCTGCAACGTTACGTGGGAAGAAAGCTATCTTTGAAGAAGAACCTTTCAGGGTACAGCAGTAGGATTTGAAGCACTACCTAGGTTGGCAGATTGTGCTAGATCTTTGGATCGGAGGTACGAACTCCTGTCGGAAAGAATTAAAACACTAACGGTTTCGTCAACATTTACACGCGGTGATAGAGCTATGACGTAGGGATGAAGACAGACAGCGGTATTTCTGCTACGCGACTCCTTCCTGACGATATATGAGGGCTATTCGGAAAGTATGATCTGATCGAAGGAGAAATGAAAACCACAGTGAAAATCAAAGATATTTTATTTGTAATACTGTGCCACACCTACCAGATACTTCTCTACATAGTCGCTGCTCCGACTTAGACATACGTCGTACCGTTGTACCAACTTTCCAGTACCCTCGTCATAGCAGGCAGCCGCCTGTGCTTTCCGACAATTTTCTACGCTGAACTGCAGTTCGTTATCTATGCCAAAATGTTGTGTTCATAGCGAGTGGTTCATCTGAGCAGAGATGAAAAAATCAGAGGGAGCCAAGTCCAGGCTGAATGATGAGAGATCAAACACTTCGAATTGAAAACGCTGCAGGAACTGCCTCATTGTCCCTGCAGCGTGCGGCCGAGAATTGTCATGAAGAAGGAATCCATGACACGTTATGTGGGGTTGCGTGAAATCAGGCGAAATCTCTGGGCAAGCATCCATACTTGGGGGAGACACTATTTCCTAGGCATCTTTACGCACTCACTGTGGACTCAGAACTGAAAAGAGCAACGTGACGCTATCTATAGGCACTGCTCAACAAATCTGTGAAAAGTTTCGTCAGGTTTTCACTGTGGTTCCCATTTCGCGACCTCTCGGACCTTACTATCCCAATAGCCTTCGTTCAATGCACAGACGATCCACAACACCTTGGAGTTGGGGAAAATCTGGAAAAAGACTATACTTCAATTATAAGTACTCCGCTTTAACGTGAAGGGGATTCAGGAGGGCCGGCCACGGTGGCCAAGCGGTTCTAGGCGCTTCAGCCCGGAACCGCGCGACTGCTACGGTCGCAGGTTCGAATCCTGCCTCGGGCATGGATGTGTGCAATGTCCTTAGGTTAGTTAGGTTTAAGTAGTTGTAAGTTCTAGGGGACTGATGACCTCAGATGTTAAGTCCCATAGTGCTCAGAGCCATTTGAACCATTTTTTTGATTCAGGAGGTGTTGGCGAACCTTAACCTAAGAAATCTCATGCCAGTGGCGGTATTCACAAACATGTTTTGCGTAGAGTAATACCACAGGTCGTCCCTTTCTTAAGGACTGTCCAATAATAGGCTAAGTGAACACTGAATTTACTTTCAAAACCTGTACTTAAGAATTTATTTACTAGCGATTCATCAAGAACATTAACACATTTAATCACAGTATGTGAGCGTGGAAGTAGTTGCCAGTGGGTAACTGATGAAAACAAATTTCTTTCAACGAATGGAAATTTTATTACTAAGCCCCCATTTTTTTAAACAGATTTAAAATTATAATCACAAAGACCCTCAAATATCAAGTTACAATTTTATTCAGAGGCAGAAAGAACAAATATTGACAGTATGAGCTTTCGGGCTAAGATCCTTGCCGCTGCCTTTTGACACGGCAGTAGTCACGACCGCTCACAACAACCTCTGAAAGACTACACTGGTGCAAATCTACGACACACCAGATTACTTTAAACTAAAAATTTTGACAACTCACACAGGCACATAAACTGTGCACCCCGTAGGAGGGATGGAAATGGTACAAAACACTAACATTAAAAAAATTGACTTGCCACCGAAGGTGCAACTTGATTAAAAAAAAAAAACTCTTACGGTGGAAGGGTGGCAACTTGATATACTAAAATGACCATTTAAATAAAAACCCATGAAATGGAGTCTTACATAAAATATACAAACATGCTCTAAATTACACATATACCGCCTCTCAAGATGATAGGTAAGATAAAAACATATTTCAGGAATTCGGCCATTACACTTCAAGGAATAAATTCGTTAACACCCAATCCGACAAACATGACAGAGGCAGCTATTAACGTACGGCATACCGACAGACAGGCAGACAGACAGACAGATACCAACTGCCTAACAAATGCGGACGAGAGACAGACGAGCAAGTTGGGGATGAGAGACTGACCAAGAAAACAAGTAGAATTTAACAAGTCAATGAAACCACATATCACGAATCACTTAACTTCTAATAAACTGCGATGTCTGGCGAAGACCTGGCGCAGCACCCCCAAAACGCTCTCCCGAACCTTCCGCTGCCAGCCGCTTCAACGGACACAGGAACGCGCGCCGATCTCCCATCTCACGGCTTCGCAGCTCGCACCGGCCAGACCGATGTCGTGGGTTGACTCCTGTTGCTCTCGTGTCGGCCGCGAAGCCACTACCCCTCGTTATACAGCGCGGCCCACTGGAACACGTGGCGACCTCACATGCGCCGACGCTCAAGACGGACAGTCATCTTGCGTCTCAGTGCACGACCGACCAACCTATCGATCCAACCGCCAATGACCATTGCCTGAACAAACTCGAGCAGACTGGCGGCCTAACACATACTAGCACTCCGGACGACAGACAGACACTAACTGCCCCACACTGACCCGGCTAACCAACTGCCCAGACTCGCCGCCTATCGAGCTCATAGCGCCTCTTAAATGCACGCCAACAGGCAACCTTTCACTTTTTCCACCGGAGGGAGACACCAAAGCTGCGAATTGCCACAGCGGCGCCACCGCCAGAAACGGAGGGCGACTGATTCACGCTACGCGCTGCGGCGCTCTCTTCAAAACAGCAAATTTACCACGGCTGACTAAGTTTTAACGCAAAAGTTTTAGGTTAGATTTCTACCGAGACTATGCTTGATATAGATAGAAACTATAAGTTTTCTGTTACAACTTATAGTTCATTTTACTTGATTTCAGCTGTGTGTTTGAGACGTTTAATTCTTCATTATCAGGAAATGTAATCGCAGTTTCGAATATAAATCATCATCGGCTGTATATTGGAATGACAACAATGAAAATTTGTGCCACAGCGGGTCTCGAACCCGGATTTCCCGCTTTACGGAAGTGGCCGCGTTTACCGCTTCTGCTATCTGTGCAAGAGTCACGGGCAGACCCAAACTTCCGTTTGTGGTCGTCCGTGTGTCACACCTGCACTCGAACGCTACGTATCTTCCTGGCCAGAAAAAGCATATTTATTGAGAGTCGATGGCGTGGTACTGGAGAATAAATACGAATGAGCAGTGCCAGTATTATTAAGAAGTGCATCTTGCGTGTCCGAAGGAACATTGTATTATAATTCGTCATAACGCAGGCACTGCTCTTTCGTATCGCCTTCATTATCGGCTGAATTTCCGTGAATTATTAAGACTTGTACGTGGAGCGGTCTACACATGTAGTGGTGTTGCAGTGACCGCTATGCTATCACCATTGCTGCAGGATAGCCAATTCTGCCCCAGGAGACTGTGAGCGAGGGCGGCCGAATGGGATCTTCCCGGACCGCAGAGAGCTCAGAGTCAAGAATGCCTGTTCAATAAAACATTCTTTATTACACGATACTTTCATACCATAGGCCGCGGCTGCGACCAGGAGGTGATCGTGGATACGGTAGACGGGGCTTGGGTTGCAATTCGTTCCGCCAGCGTTATTGGGGCTGCCAGCTGCAGAATTATGTAGGCGGCTGGCCTGCACACCCATTGGATGGTTGCGACGGCCTGCCTGAGGCCTATGCCACAACATTTGTTTTGTGTCTATCAACTGAATAACCTGCTACGCTGTCCAGTTGAAGAATTCAAAAACAAAACACTTTTTTTATTACATTAGTCATAGTTTCATGGAGGCCTTTAATTGCAAAAATTAACAGAAATGTAAATTCAGGTACCTCGAGTTGTCGCAGGCTGTTTTTCCTGGCGTGTTTACGTCACATACTGGTATGTTGCGCCCGTGTGGAAAGGCAGTGAAAACGCAGCCCAGGTAAACGAGTAAGAAGAAGTTTATTTGGTATTCATAACCACAAGTCTCCTTCGTGAGTTTACTACTGCAAATGAAACTTCACCAGTACTTCGAGTCCCAGTGTAAGTGGCAAATAATGATTAAATGTTCGAAGGCCAAAGGGAGTAACAAAAAGGTTTAAGTCCAGATTCATTAAAGATATTCTGGAGTTAATAACAGGGATAGGGATTAGAAGTTAGGCACATCGCGATGACTGTACGGTGATAATGTAATTGCGTAGGTTTCCGCGGCCGGAATCAGTTGACATAGCAGTTTTCTAAGTATCTTACCGCGTCATAATGTAAAAAACTGTACTTTTACATTATGATGTGGTACGATACTCAGAAAACTTAACTATCTGACGGTGGTTGCTTAGTGAGATCTCTGATTGATGGACCACTACTGTGGTCGGCTCCTCGCCCAGAGAATTCAAGGAATGACTCGTTCGATAGTTAAGACTGAACCGCCTGTTACATGACTGTGCAGCGATATAAATACACTGCGCACTAGAGTTGCTCTCTGCTAAAGCTCCAGTTTGGTAGTTCTGGTGTACAACATAAACGACGTAGAAAATGGTAGGATTACCAGTAATATTGCTAGCATTGGTAGGGAATGAAATATAAATGATTGTATAAGAGGGAAATTGGGAGCCAACGACTACTCCTTGTTTTTTTCCTTGTTTATTTGTTTGTTTTACACATAATTATAACTGTACATCATTCAGTGTTAGTCCATTCTCTGTTTTATATCCTTACAGAGTATAAATTGCATTTCATAAGAAATAAAAATTATTTGATTGCGTAACTTCCGCAGTTTTATGTAACCGAAGCAGTTACTTTTGATGCAAATACAGTTTACATGCACAAACGTTAAAAAAATGTATATAATTATTCTTGTTATTTTGTACTCAATAAGACGTTCTTCATGATAAAAGACAAGAGTCCCTGTTGTTATCGACAAATGAAAAAGTTGTTTGTGAATAATAACAACTTGTTTTATATATAAGTTCGACGAATATTAAAGCGATGATTTATATATTTTTACTTTTTTTCACCTTTTGTTGAGGAAATTTCGTTTCCTAGCGCTATATGATAAGCCTGTATTGTTTTCTTTATTTTATTACATATTTATGTTTCAGTTACAAATCAACAATTTTGCGATAAAGCCTGAATTAAACACTGAAATTTTCAATGTTACTATAAACACTGTTTACTTTCTAGTAACAGACAGGAGGATAACTATGTAGCGCGAAAATCTTCTGTAGGTTACCCTACCATTTATATATACTCTCTCAGATTCTAGACAGTTCACTTCTTCCGTTTTTACGAGACTCTAGTAAGACACTATATACCATACCTAAAGAAAGCGGTCGTTATGAGGTAATTCCAGATACGTATTGTGACGTCCCCTGGCAAAACATTCACAAAATCGTTGTAATATATGTGAAAAAAGAAACATCTATCTGTATTATTATTATTATTATTATTATTATTATTATGTATATTATTATTATTTAATTTCTGTATGAACAGTTGTTGATTATACAGAACGTAAACAAAAAGAAATAATTTTTTTCATTTTTATGTTTGTGCAATAATTATGTATCTATATTTTGCAAATAACGTCTGTGGTCGGCGAGTGTAGAAATCAAAGCAGACAATGATAATTAAAAAAAGATAACAAAGATGCATATTAAATTGTCTGTAAATAGTGGAGGTTAAAACATTACTCTCCCTATCTTCCTGTAGCCGTTAAAGTTGTAAGAGCCAGTAACGCTCGATTGAATTCTTGGTTGGCTTTCTTTTGTTCCTTATTCGAGAAAGACGCCATTGGAGGCTGATGACTGAAAAAGGTGTTTACTTTAAATTTATGTTGGATTTTTAATATAGAAATTGTTAAAAATACTTGTAATAATTTATTGTTAGATTGCCCAGTATTTCATTCCACATTTTTAACCGTTCTCAGCATATTTAGAACTTTTCATGACGCAGAGCTGTGCAGAGATCGCGGGAGCCGCTGACGCGGCAAATTCAAATTAAATTGATTGAAAACAGTTTTCCCGCAATTAAGCGGGCAGGTAACGGTACATTAAAATTATTCCTCTCAGCTTCCCGGAGACCTCAGAGGTGAATGGTGGATTTTATTATGTGATTTTTAGGTGGACATGAGCAACTGCTATTACAATATCAGTGACGTAAATAATTTAAGTAAATCAGAGCAATAAAATTTTACTTGTGTGATATCAAAGACTGCTGTGATGAAACCTGTTCTGGCTAATTATATAAAAACCAAATTTCATTTTTAGTTTCATGCTCTCGTGGTAGTCGTGGCAATCAGTAGTGTTCCTCTATTAAAAAATCCACTGCAGCTTTTACGTTTAGCGAACATAGCATACTGTAACTTCTGTACGTGTAATAAGAGTAATTTTCAGTGCATTTCAGAGATGAAAGTAGCGAAGTACATGTTCCGTTTCATAATTAGTTACAGTAATGATACCGTGTTCCATTTATAAATAGCCAGATCAGAGTTATATAAAAATAGTTTGCAGATTAAAGATCATACGTGCACAACAGGAAATCTTTTAATGTTGTGCGCATCCCCACGTAATAGATCAAGGTGCAAAAAAGTTAAAATATTTTCAACTGCAGAAACTAATAGTGAGAATTGCATTTTATCTGTTGTGCTCGCAACAGTAAGCAATATACAGTTAATTAAAATATTATGCCATATAAACTGCATATAAAGTCAAAAGCGCGGTGGGGATGACGAGATGTATCAACACATCTAACATACACATCATTCCGGTAGAATCTTAACCGACCAACCGTACTAGGAAAACTACTGTAGCCTACGCTTACTTACGATAGTCAACGGTAGTTCTACAACTCTATTGCGCACAGAGACGGCGCCAGCTGCTAGCAGGTATGTGGCATCACACAGGAAAGTAGTGCAGACGACCGCAGTGCCATGGTCGTGGAAGTGTACTCTGCAGCAGCAAACGTGGCGCCTCTCCTGGCGGCTGCCAGAGACCGTGGACAACATGTCGGCGTGTTGTTGTCAGGAACATTTTACCAACATACAAAACGAGCGTGGATTGGTTTTTGGCTCGCAAGAGCTTGTGCCTGTTGCGGCAGACGACACCTGACGCATGGCCGCCTGCAGGACGCGAGTGTGTTGCAGGTTGCTGCCTTCTAGGAGGGACACAGCCCACACATCGTCGCATACATTTTGCAAACATGGAAGTAAGAAAAGACGGGCGTCTAAAAACTAATAAGTGCAAAGAACTCATGAAATAGTAATATTTCCAACAGTGGTAACATGTATTTAGGTAATGTTTCGTTTTTCTTTCACTGTTGGTAGGTAACATTACTCATGCTCTTCGCACTTACTAGCTTCTAGACAACGTTTTTGGCTACTTCAGTGTTTACAAAGTGAATCCCAGTTAGATTTTAGAAAGGCACATCCGTCAATCAAGAATTCTGCTTGGCTCACAGATGTACAATTGCAATAATTATTGATAGTTCAAACGCTTTCGACAACCTACGATGATCCTGAATACGTATACACTTACGAGACTTCCGCATTCCTGACGCATTGTATCTTAGCCTGCTAGATTACTGTCGGAGTAATAAAATCGAATGCAATTAATTGTAAAATTGTTCTGTTGCCCTAATTTTTATGCACTGAACTCCTCCATGTGATTATGGATGAAGAATAATAAACTGAGTACGTGGTGGTATGCAGATTTGGAAGTCGTTTGGTCTGACTTCAGGGCAGCTGTGGAGAAGACGGCAAGTACAGTCCTTGGTCGAACGCAGAAGTGGTGCAGAGACACTAAATTCTAAGTATCAGCTAACAATAAAACGTAAATTCTCCTGGAAGATAAACTTTCCACTAATAGAAACTCAAAAATATAGTTCGGACGCAATTCCATCACTAGGCAGGTTGCGTGAAGATATCTAGAAGTATACGTAGACGAAAACTTTATCTTCCAATAGCATGTCACTGATGGAGGCCCAAAAGTCTCTAACCTGATGACTATCCTGAAAACACCTAATGGCGACCAGGACTTATCATAAACATGTATTTACTGCCATTGCCATCTCCAATTGTGTGGGTGCACCATATCTTCTAGGTTAGATGTAGGAATACTGTGGCAGGCTTAGATGGGTTTGTCGTTAAGGCATACTTTAGAGACACTCTAGTCATTTTAGGCACATTATAATACGTATTACCACCGGGTATCGGAGGGTCAACTGGAAAAGGTGCGGGTGTTAACCTCTAATATAATTTGCAATAAAGTCCAGCAAAGCGCTGGCTGGCGGACACGTGGCAAAGTAAGTGGGACTCATCCACTAAGGGTCGGCGATGCTACGAAATCTTCCCAAACATCCGATAAAGGCTAAAGCTGCACCCATGTCCAGGCGTGGTTCACCTCCCGCGGACACATTCTATTCTAGTATAAATCGTACAACCTACGCAGACCAGAGACGACACAATGAAAAGTGATCGTTAAAAACACAGAGTCAGGGCAGATCGTGAAGAGCATGGCAGATGTCGTTTCTTTCAGTAGAATTCAGAATACTTCTACAGGCGTCAGGGAATCCAATAAACAGGCTTAGATCATGCAACACACACACTGTATCAAAGAAAGTGAGAGTGAGTGCGAAAGTTTGAGTTATGTCAGTGACGAAAGAAACAGTGAAGTATTACAGGCAACTGTCTCAACACTTCACCTTCGTCTGCACCACACACATCGTCACGACGATCTCGTAGGGCCTGGGTCGAAGTGAACAGGCATCGTAGTACATGGCACCTGAACGTTTTCCTGAATGTTAAGTGGTGATTAAAAAGTAATATTTCTAATGTAGTAGTACTTTTGATGTTTTATAAAATACAAGGAGCGTAGAATATGCAGTGTTTAGAATGACACTTTACTTTACAAACCATTCCGGAATTCCGCGTGTCCAACGTGGGACTGAATGTTGGCCTGGTGGCGTCGCAGACGGACGATGCGGTAACGTAAGTACGTAATATAAGAGTAGCACAGACAAATGGAGGATCATTCTAGTGACGACTGGACCGCAAATGGGGAAAAATGATATAAGCAACTTTTACAAAGGGCAGATTGTTATGGGCAGGCACGTGGGAACGTGCATCTCCGACACGGTAAAGCTAGTCCATTCTTCTTGAACGCTCATAGTGAGTATCTTTGGAAATTGGTTGAAGATGGCAATTAGCGCCATGGTACTGGATGTCCATGCCTCATCACAGAACTTGATTGAAGGTTTGCCCTTGTGTAAGCAGAATAGGTAACAGTCTGTGGCAGATCCGACGACAGAGTACAACTGAAAGGTTATCACGCTGAAAGGGCTAAGTATTAAAATGTACTTTCTAGGTTAGTCAGAAAAAATTCATTCGACTAAAATGAAGCCGGCCGCTGGTGGCCGAGCGGTTCTGGCGCTACAGTCCGGAACCGCGCGACCGCTACGGTCGCAGGTTCGAATCCTGCCTCGGGCATGGATGTGTGTGTTGTCCTTAGGTTAGTTAGGTTTAAGTAGTTCTAAGTTCTAGGGGACTTATGACCTCAGCAGTTGAGTCCCATAGTGCTCAGAGCCATTTGAACCATTTTGACTAAAATGAACAAAAATATGAACTTACTCCAAGTGAACACTTGATCATTGGCCTTAGGAAAGCAAGTTATCTCTTGGCGTAATCCAAAAATAGCACACTGACTTTCCTAAATAATTTTCGCTGAAATGTTAAACAGGGTAAGTCCACCAAACAAGTTCTGTAATATTACTACTTCTAGCAATCATTTTACTGTTCAGTCTACGCACAGTTCATTGTAAAACAGTTCGTGCACCTTGAGTAGGTATTCCATCATACCTTTGTCTTTTCTTGTCTGAATACAATCGTTTCGCAGCAGTGACCTCATTGAGTGTGACCGTTTCGAAATCTGCACTTCACCACCATTTTCCAAACACACCTATTGTGGTGTCACCGCCAGACACCACACTTGCTAGGTGGTAGCTTTAAATCGGCCGCGGTCCATTAGTACATGTCGGACCCGCGTGTCGCCACTTTCAGTGATAGCAGACCGAGCACCACCACACGGCAGGTCTAGAGAGATGTACTAGCACTCGCCCCAGTTGTATGGACGACGTAGCTTGCGATGCACACTGACGAAGCCTCGCTCATTTGCAGAGCAGATAGTTAGAATAGCCTTCAGCTAAGTCAATGGCTACGACCTAGCAAGGCGCCATTAGCCTTACATAGCTTGTATCTAAAGAGTCTCACTTGTCTCGTCAAGAGCGATGTACCACAAGGATGGATTAAAGTTAAGTATTCCACAAGCTACGTACTTTTCTTTATAGCATTCATTACGTATCCTGTTTCAGACCTCATGCCATCCTGCGTGAGCTTATAGCGTGTATTTCGGTCTCCTCAAACCACACTGTGTCGGCACTTCTGTCGACACATCATATGGCGACGAGGATGGGATTGTGCTTTTGAGTGTGAATGTGGACTCCCTTATTCAGATAAAATGGTACGTGATGCAATTGCACAGAACGTTTCTGATGTTCGTATACGGGAACAGATTTTGAAACTAGTTAATCCCTCCCTTCAACAAGTGATACACATATTAGATAGGCAAGACACACTTGACTTTGCACAGGAATCATTTGAACCTTCGCCAGCCGTGTGTCACATTAACCGACCCGCCGGGCGCGCTGCACGGAACGATAAACAGCGCTCGCGCTCGTCCGCGCAGCTGCCGCCTAGCTCTCCACGTGTGCCGCGTAAGCGAGCAAATGCAGTGAAATCATGCCCGCGGTGTGCGACTAGACATTCGCGTGAACATTGCCCGTCACGCCAAGCTATTTGCTTTTACTGTCATAAGAAAGGACATGTTCAAAGTGTTTGCCAGAAAAAGCTTCGAACAGATAATCACAACCATTCCAGGCCCTTTGCTTTGCGCCGGAATCGAACCACGAATACTCAGGCTCGTGAACCATCGCCCATGGACATTCATGTAGTTGATTCCACTCCGTCCACCGAGCGAGGTGGCGCAGTGGTTAGACACTGGACTCGCATTCGGGAGGACGACGGTTCAATCCCGCGTCCGGCCATCGTGATTTAGGTTTTCCATGATTTCCCTAAATCGCTCCAGGCAAATGTCGGGATGGTTCCTTTCAAAGGGCACAGCCGACTTTCTTCCCCGTCCTTCCCTAATCCGATGAGACCGATGACCTCGCTGTCTGGTCTCCTTCCCCGAAACAACCAACCAACCACTCCGTCCAGTGCCACTTTCTCTAACAGTGACTGTGTTCGTCCCACAAATAGTGTGCGTCGACGTCGCCGGAAATCTCGTCCGGTCGCAAGTGCTTCTGTACCGGTATCAGTTCAAATTACACGAGACAGTCGCTCTTGTCGTCAGCAGGACAATAAACTTTTTGTAGACTTGGACTTTGAAGGCAAAGTGATCCCATTCCAGCTCGATACCGGAGCTGCAGTTTCATTGATCAATCACGACACGTACAAACAACTGAGCAAACCTCCGTTGCGTGCCGCAAATGTTCAGCTCACTAGTTATTCAGGACAGCCTATCCCTGTGTTAGGACAGTGCAGCCTTCTTGCAACATACAAGGGACAAACAAAACTTGTGTCATTTTACGTTCTTCGTTCTTCTACTGCAGTGAACTTGTTTGGTTTAGATTTATTTCAATTGTTTAACATGTCTATAGTCAATCAGGTACTATCAGTGAACAAGACTGTGCCTTCCGCCAGTGTTTCTCGTCTATGTGACGAATTTGTAGACATTTTTGCCCCGGGCCTTGGTTGCGCTAAGAACTATAAAGCACATTTGGAACTGAAAGTAAATGCGCAACCGAAATTTTTCAGAGCGCGCAATGTTCCCCACGCATTGCGTGATGAGGTAGCAAGAACATTACACGATTTGGGATCACAAGGTGTGATTGAATGTGAGCAATGCCTCTTCTCTTTCAGCTCCGCTTCATCGCTTACGCCGTACAGGTGTTCCGTTCGTCTGGACGACGGAATGCGAACGCGCCTTTCGCCAGTTGCAATCGGCGTTGCTTTCAAATACTTGCCTTACGCCATTCGATCCCCAGAAACCCCTTTTGTTGATGGTAGATGCATCGGATTTCGGGATCGGTGCTGTGCTTGCGCACAAAGATGGATCGCATGATCGCCCTATTGCCTTTGCGTCCAAATTGCTCTCATCTGCGCAAAGAAATTATTCACAGATAGAGAAAGAAGCTTTGGCTCTCGTGTTTGGTGTTACTAAGTTCAATGATTTCTTGTATGGTCGTCACTTTACCCTCATCACGGACCACAAACCTTTGACATCGCTTTTTCATCCGAACACGCCTGTACCTCCACGTACAGCGCAGAAATTCATTCGCTGGTCTCTTTTCCTCTCGCAGTACCGCCACGATATCTTGTATCGGTCCACTGCTAAGCACGGCAACGCTGATGCGTTGTCCCGTTTGCCTGTTGCTGAGGATAAAGCATTCGATTCTTCCGAACTTGCTTGCATGTTCATTGATGCGGAAACCGATGACGTGGTCGAATCGTTTCCGATTGATTTTCGTCGTGTAGCTGCAGCCACAGCTGCTGACCCTGTCCTTGCTCCCGTTCTGCGTTTTGTTGCTACGCAATGGCCCTTGTCAAAGTCGCGGATCGAGGATCCGTTGGTTCGCCGATTTTTTGCTCATAGGGAGAGACTTTTTGTACGACGTGGTGTTTTGTTGTTGCGTTCTGATAATGATCAGTCCAGAGTCGTGGTCCCACGTTCGTTACAGTCATATGCCTTACGGCTTCTCCACCAAGGACATTGGGGTATAGTGCGTACGAAACAACTTGCTCGTCAGCACTGTACATGGTTCGGACTCGATGCTGCGATTACGAATATGTGCTCTTCTTGCATGGCGTGTGCCGAACTACAATCCGCACCACGGCGGAAATTCTTTGCATGGCCGAAAGCCACTACCCCTTGGCAACGCTTGCCCATCGACTTTGCTGGTCCGTTCTGGAATGCTCGATGGTTGGTTGTGGTCGATTCTTTCAGTAATTTTCCTTTTGTTGTCCGGATGTCTTCCACGACGTCTTCTGCCACCATCCAAGCGTTATCCGCTATCTTTTGCATTGAAGGCCTTCCACAGACTATTGTTTCCGACAATGGCCCACAATTTATGTCCGCAGAATTTCAGTCATTCTGCAAGGCCAATGGTATTCAACATCTGACATCCGCGCCGTTTTCGCCTCAGTCGAACGGTGCCACTGAACGATTGGTCCGGACTTTCAAGTCACAGATGTTGAAGTTGAAAGAGTCGCATTCTCGGGAGGACGCGTTGTTGCTCTTTTTGTCTTCGTATCGCTCTCAGCCCCGAGATGGTCGCTCGCCGGCTGAGTTGCCCCACGGTCGTCCTCATCGAACCTTGATGTCTTTGCTGCATCCGCCGCATCAGGTTCCTGTGCAGCGGCAGCCACCTGCTTTTGCTCCAGGCGACGTAGTATTCTATCGCAACTATCGAGGTTCACGGCGTTGGCTCGCAGGGCGCATTCTTCGCTGCCTCAGCCGCGCGATGTATTTGGTTTTGGGGGCCTCTGGTGAGGTGCGTCGGCATCTCCATCAGCTGCGCCTCTGTCGTCGCCCGGGTTCTGCCGCTCCCCGTCTGCTTTCAGCGACGGTGCCGTCCGGTCAGCGCCCTGGGGACCCATCTACTGGCTCGCCTCATCCCCAGGTGTTACCGACGCTGCCTTCCATTTTGCCTCGTGGCGACGCGCCGCCGCCGCCGCCTGTTCTCCCGCCGGCGCCGCCCGCAGTGGACGCGTCGCTGCAACCGCCTGGCGCCTCCCTGGGTCACGCGCCGCCGATCGCTTCCCGTGACCAGATGTCCTCCGCCATGGAACTCTTGCCCGCTCCGGACCAGATGTTGTCTTCGCCCGTCGGATGCCCCGACGCAATGGAGGTCGACCCTTCGGCCCCTCCTGCATCTCTAAGGGCGCATACACCGCATGTTGACGTGCACCCTGGACTAGGTTTTCAGGCGTTTCCTCGCTCCCGTCGGACCGAATGGCCGGGTGCGGGTGGCACAGCCTCGCCTGTTGTTAGGCTCCCCACCTCATCGCATACGTCAACATGGAGTCCTCCCCACGGCGGGCGGAAGCCTTATAACACGACCGTTCGCCGATTTGCGGGGGAGGAATGTGGTGTCACCGCCAGACACCACACTTGCTAGATGGTAGCTTTAAATCGGCCGCGGCCCATTAGTACATGTCGGACCCGCGTGTCGCCACTTTCAGTGATAGCAGACCGAGCACCACCACACGGCAGGTCTAGAGAGACGTACTAGCACTCGCCCCAGTTGTACGGACGACGTAGCTTGCGATGCACACTGACGAAGCCTCGCTCATTTGCAGAGCAGATAGTTAGAATAGCCTTCAGCTAAGTCAATGGCTACGACCTAGCAAGGCGCCATTAGCCTTACAGAGCTTATATCTAAAGAGTCTCACTTGTCTCGTCAAGAGCGATGTACCACAAGGATGGATTAAAGTTAAGTATTCCACAAGCTACGTACTTTTCTTTATAGCATTCATTACGTATCCTGTTTCAGACCTCATGCCATCCTGCGTGAGCTTATAGAGTGTATTTCGGTCTCCTCAAACCACACTGTGTCGGCACTTCTGTCGACACATCAGCTATCATTTTCCATTCCTCTAATTCACGAAATGTCTTTTTTATCTGAATTACCTCAAGCGTGGCCATTTTAATCCGTGTGGCAGAACTTAGATTAATCTTAGTTATATTGTGGATCATATAAGCTGCTTGCTGAAAGTCCATAAAATAATGGCCTATCACATGAATAGATTTAAATGGCTATTTATGGCGAACTGTTGCTATGAAATTCATTACACAATCAGGAACAAAATGCTTCCACACTGTTTCTCACGCTTTCTTTCTGAGTTACCAGTTTTTCTTTTACTTACATCTGATGAATTATTCATATTGTTTTCACTATCCATTATACTGCCAATTAAGACACGCGTATGACAGGCTACAAATCAGCAGCAGCAAGCAGAAGTGTATAATCTCTGTATCCAGTAAAGCCAACTCGAGTAACTCATTCTGCGCTTACCACATTTTGTATGAACAAAGTCATAGCCGTTTCCTCTCAAGCCGTCTACGTGGTTTCGTAGCACCTACCCCATCAGCCATTTTTGGAGATAGCCCTTTCAGTGTGTAAAAGACCTGTTCGCATACCACCTAACGAAGCAGAAAACACAACGTATGCAAAATTGGCGTTTAGCCCCTTTATCATGATAACCCTTCAATTCTCGTCCAGGTACAAGTGTTTCAAGCGCACAATTTAGCATACAACGTTGAACATTGTGCCAGACCACACCTACCTGAAACTTGAGAATCCTCCGGCAAACAACTTATGTGAAAGCAGATGCGATAGGTCCTCGACAATCTTCGATATTGCGACAGTTACGCACCCCGTCATTTTCAAGGGACAGATGAATCAAGAGAGAGTTCTGCCAGGAAAATTAAAGCTCAGTATGAGCGGATACGTCGAGAGAGAACTTTAATAGTGCTAATGTAGAAAGTCAACACACAAACCTATTACAGATAAAATACCCTCAGACTTCAGCATATTAACCTGATTTGGGACGCTATAGGGAGACAGATCCGCGACCAAAAGCCACCGGCCCGTAATTTACAGGACCTGTGCGTAGATACCTGATGTTACAAAGTCCAGAAACCTAGTCCACGTCATGCAGAGTGGCTGCTGTACTCAGTTGCAAAGTGGACCAACTCGTTATTAATTAGGCGGTCAAGGATATTTCGGCTCTTCACTGAAGATTCGATTATCAATCGCGAACAGTATTGAACTCCTACAGTGAGTGTCAACTCATCACCAGTGAAAAGGAACCATAGTCGCAAACACACACGATACTGACGCTGACGGTTACGTTACCACCCAGTTCAGTCTGGGCTTGTTTCAAGTGAAGCAAATTTCGGTGTTAGAACGTTTACACTGCTGTATCGCCACAGACAGTTTTGTGCTTATTTAACTTCTCTGCACATCCTTCTTGTGAATTCCATTCCTTAGGTATTTTTCATGTTTATTACTTTTCTTATGTAATAAACAACTGGTGCCTGAACTACGTACAACCATTTTCAGTTACAAATGCAGGTGCAAAACATATATGGGATGTAATAGGTATATATTTGCAGATATTGCTATTGGTGTCTGATGACGGTGTCCTGAACAACATAATACCGGTATTTACGTCATTTGCAAACTAATTATTAGACCTTTTCAAGACGTATGTTTTTAGGTTGGTTAGTTCCTCCAAGTGCATGCGACAAGGGGAAGCCACTAATGGTTATTTCCCGCTGGACAGCAGGTCACATTTTGAAGTGTCGACGTGTGGATGCAAAACGTTTAGTCTATAACGACAGGCGTAGCCCACTCAGTGATGCAGTACGACCATATAGGAAACATCAAGTCTTAATGTTTGTGACGTGTTTGTGGGAAGACTGTTAAATGCAGAGAAAAAACAATCAAAACACTGAAGTGTGTACATATTACGGTACCACATACAAAAATATCTGCTGTTATACCCATTACACCCTGTATAATATGTAACATAAAGCACAATACCTATTACACACAGCGTGTCCCAAGAGGAATACTCAATATTCATGGATGTGACACAAACGATCATTCGAGTTTAAAATGCTAGTAAACATGGGTTCTAAAACGCGTACCTTAAGAGCTATAAGTACTGCTTCGTCTCCGATACTGTGCAACAAATTTCTGCTAATGCAAGCTCTTTGCTTTACATATTTTGGGAGGTGGTAGTATGGACCTAAACAAGAAAAAATGTCCAGTAAACGTGGGCTCTATAGCGTGTACCTTAAAAGTTATGAGTACTTTTTCAGAAGGAGAGATATATTTCACATAATGAAGATGAAGAAGTGCTCAGAGATCTTCAGGTGCGCACTTTAGGGCCCATTTACTGGATTTTTTTTCTTGTTTTGGTCCATACTACCACCTCTGAAAGTATGAAAAGCAAAGAGCTCGGAGTAGAAGATCTTTGTTCTATAGCATAGAAGATAAAGTAGGGCTCATAGCTTTTAAGGTATTCATTTTAGAGCCCATGTTAATTCGACTTTTTACCCTCGAATGATCGTGCCTGTCGTGTCCCTGAACATTGACCATTCTTTCTATGGCACCCAGTGTAACTTAAATAACTGTCATATTTTGGTTTTCAAGATAACCCTGAAAAACAGTTAAGATGCACACAAATAAGGAACGAAAGATAAAAAGCTTTCGAGACTGGATGATAAAAACCAGAAAGACGTTAAGATGGTGGTTTTAATGCTTCGCGTGTACAACATAGTCCCCCCCCCAACCCCCCCCCACCACACACACACACACACACACACACACACACACACACACACACACTTGAGCGCAGCGCATAGAACGTCCATATAACCATGTGAAATTGTCAGAATAGTTCTTATTTGAGATGTTGTTCCACTCGCGGTCATATTGGTTTGAATGTCGGTTATGTCGTCAAAGCGGTGACCCATCACATGAATTTCTACGTAACAGTCAATAAAAAGCACCATATTGTGTACCTCCCTGTAGAATATTCCCAATAGTGCTTTTCATTCATTTGTATGTTGTTCTACGAAGAAGCGACGGAAGAATCAGTGAACATGAATTTCTGTACTCTGTCGTTTTGTGGTAGGTTCGCATTGATAAAACCAAGTGTCGTCTTACGAGACTGTTTCTTCCAGAAAAGAACTGCTCTCGTTTTGCATTTCACTGAAGGCGCGGCATACGTCAACGCATCGTTTTTGTTCAGGAGTCAAGGAGTGCAGGATAAAATCTGAAAACACTTTTCTCTTCTTCATAGCATCCTGGAGAATGTCTCGAACACTTGATTTGGAGATGTTCAGTTCGGCTGTCCATAGCGATTTGTGACAGCTACGCTGCCACACTACGGCTGCACGTCCACTATTTAACACTGTCAGTTAACAAAGCTAACAAGTGACTGATCGATAGCACATCTGTTGTTTATAGTTGTTAGTTCAAGCTGATACCGTAGACACTGCTCTGACGCCGCTTGTAGGAGGTCTGTCCACAAAATTTTTCTACACTGACCTTTTGCGTATTGTGCATGGTATCAGTCGAAATACTCTTCTCCACAATTGATACACAGCTCCCAACCCCATTTCCACTTCCAGAAGAAGTCTTGGTGTGCCTCTTGCTGGATCGCGAGAATTTTCTTTTGTCTTTTCTATCGTTGAAAATCTTGGTCCTTTGAACTGGGTTTTCAGCAGCTTATGAAATAAAAAAAAGTCTGCTACGGTTAGGTTACGAGAGTGCGGAGGATGAAGCAGTACAGTGATTTCGTTTTTCGTGCGATAGACGTGCACCAGCAGGGATGAATGGGCGGGTGCATTATCGTTATGCTAGGGCCATGAATTGTCTAGCCATATTTCAGGCCGTTTCCTTCTCACAATTTCTCGCAAGTGTCGCAACACAACCCGATAATACCATCGATTAATAGTTTGTCACTGTGGCACGAATTCATGATTAGCTAATCCTTCAAAGTCAACGAAAACTATTAGCACGACTTTGGCATTTTATCTGACCTGACGAGCTTTTTCTGGACTTGTAGAACCTTTCCCGACCCATTGCAAAGATTGAACCTTGGTCTCAACACCATAACCGTAGACCCATGTCTCATCACCAGATACGATTCTATTAAGGAACATCTCGTTCTCATTTGCGCGAACCAAAAGCTCTTCACAGATTGCGAGGCGAAGGTCTTCCAGGTCCTGACTCGTGAGTCATGGGACGAACTTAGTGGCAGCACGATTCGTTCAAGGATGCTATGTCAGGATTTCATGACTGAAACGTCACATTCTTCTGCAACCTCTCGAAGAGTCAGTCTTCGATTGACAAACACAGTTTCGTTGACGTTCCTGACATGAGCGTCGTCAGTAGATTCGAAGGGCGTCGTGAACGAAGGTCATCTTTAACTTCCCTTCCGCCATTTTTAAACTGTTTAGAGCATTCGTAACTCCGAGTACAGATGAAGCACTCGTTACCGTAGGTTTCTTGCATCATTCGGTGGCTCTGCAAATTTTTTCTTGAGTTTCACGCAAAATCTAATGCAGACAAGTTGCTCCTCTAACTCTGCCATTTCGAAATTCGCAAACACAATAACAGAAGTATAACTTCCGGCAATTACATATTAAACACACGCATGTGCAGGAATGCCAAATGCGTTTCGCTCCAACACACCATTGGCGCGAAATTACGAACGTTCCGGAATTCTTTGAACAGACCTCTGTAATGCCACTTTCTCGGACGAGAAACGAGAGTCAAAAATTAGCTCCAAAATTCCCAAAGATTTCCCCAAAACAAGTTCCAAATTCCATGAAAAATGAACGAGCAAACAAATTTCCAGTTAACACTATTATTTTGATATTAACCAGTAACTGAATCAGGAATCTAATACTTAGTAATTTATTAACATACGAAAGAAAGATGGGATTCCAGTAAAATCAAACTCAAAATTCAAAATCATAGTAAATCGCAAAACCATTATAATTAAAATTCGCAAAGTAGAAACAACGTTCCCAAAGAATACTCCGTGTGAGTACTCTTTGAGATTCGTGAGTAATGGCTAAGGATAATTCAATCCATTGTCACTACGTTACGAGAGTTAGTCGAAGCAGGTCATACTCTTGAATGCTCATATATGTAGGCGCAATTTAATTGTTTTTTCAGAAGTGATTATTGCGATCTACTATGACGCAGTGAAACGATACTTTGACTTCAAATATTACGTTATTTAGAATTCAGATAGAGGACTTACATATATTACACAGAAGTGACTTTCAATTAGATAACCCGAAGTTAACACTATTTAGGAAGTGAACACAGATAGACAATTTCATTTGTAATAACTAATGGACTATGGAACTTGGCGATAGTTACGAAGCATATAATTTATAATTCCCCCCAACACCTGGGAAAGCTTCTTCCTCACGGCTCCGTTAGGAAGTGACTAATATTGTGTAATAAAGCAGCATATCGTGTCAATTCACGCATTTATGATTCAAGTTTTACAGTATTATTTAGAGAGATAAAGTGCTGCGATATTACTTGACTGAAGCGCTCGGCGCTTAAATTGAAACTCCTTGAAGTTAGGAATTAATAACACTGTTACGACTGATTATAGATTTGAGATTACAACCAGTCTATAGGTAATTTGGTGTCGCTGGAACTAATTTGAACTTATCATTAATATTTAAATAGCAACTGATAAACCATCGATTATAAACGATTCAATTACGACATTTGGTGAAGTAAATATCTCACACAAGTCGCGAGTTCAGTTCATCAATGTTCTGTTTATAACGCCGATACCGATACATAAGAAGTAACAATCTCATTGCTCTACCGCTGTGTGCCAGCCAAGACCGAAGATCTGAAAGGACGCTACACCTCGTATGTCAGGAATAAAAACAGTCTCGAAGCGTTTTAGACGAACTATGTACGCCGCATACAGTATTGTTAAAATTGGGAAAACATTCCCACTATACCTGCAAAATATAATAAAGAAGTTACTCATTAGGATTATTTCCTACCTCTGCATAGGTGATGCATAACATATTGAGGGCCTCTTTCATACCATTCCGTGCCGTGTGTTGATTTCTCGCATCAAGTTCATTTAAATAGCATCTATCCTGCTCTCTGTTGTAATTCTCTCAGGCATTAATGCTAAAGAAACAAATACTTTCTTTTCAGAAATGTCCACCAGCAGGTTTACTGTGAACTGCAAAGTTATTCAAAGCTATCAGTTAAGTGTCGCAAAATTCTTTCATCCAGTACAGCATACAAGACTATAAAGATCGTTATCCTGCGTACTGAGTTTTCAACGAACCTGTTCTGTACCCCTCCTCTGTTTTTCTTTCATTTAAAATGTAATGAGTTATTTCAGTTGTTAGCTAGCGACCATCAGTTGTTGCCAATACTTTGTCCATTGTAATTCATTTCTACATCGACATAATTTTTCCATTTGCTGCTACGTTTTACGCGACACGCTGTACCAAATTTTTCATCCAGTTGATTTAAGCGGCAATTACATTGCACTTTGTGAACACGGTGGTACTGTGTTTATATGACACTGCATCTGTAGAACTTAGGGGATTTTATTCAAAATACATGAGATTATGGACAGTTATGCATTCTACCATTTAAATAAAAAATACTGACGCCGGATGCTAAGTCACCGTGTGCAAATTTCATTTCGGATACGATATTGCAGTTTTCCCTGGCGAACGTGTTGAACTCACAGGTAGTTGAATGACTGAAAGTGTCACGACGTTTGGCTACCAATCAAGACTCCTTCATCTGATATTCGCACTGACATGCTGTCGGCGTTGTTCGCTCCTGATATATACTTCATACTATTTGTGATTATTACTTTACTTTTTCGTGTCAGAGCAAGTTTTCAACCATCGTCCCTCATTCGTGTCAACTAAAATTTTCGGCTTTATATTGGGCGATGTCAACAGCTGCATTATTCATCGACCATAGATGTTCGACGGCGCACTTATAAGAACTGAACGCTAATGTATATGTCATGTACTACATCTCCCTAACACCACAGAAATGTTGCTATTATCATGTATCCCCAACATTGAAAAAATTTACTTTACTGCTGCAACACCTGTTCGTAGTCTGTTGACGGTTCTGCAAGCTTCCCATTCTAACTGGATGCTTTTGGCTCAGTTTCCTGTGATGGGTAACATTCAGAAGTTGTTCGTGAAGCTTCTTATTGACTTTAATCTTATTTAAAACTTGCTCTCTATACTGACTGTTAGATGTTTTTCATCGAAGGTCCGCTTGAACAGTTCTGTGGATTGTATTGCTGATCGCCTAATACAAGGAGCAGAGAAACCAGCTGCTATGTACAATTTATCCAGGGGCGTAATTTTCATACAGCGAGTTGTTAAACGATTCAGAATGGTTGGTTGGTTGGTTGTTTGATTCGGGTGAGTGGACGGAACAACGAGGTCATCGGTCCTATCAGATTAGGGAAGGATCGGGAACAAAGACGGCCGTGCCCTTTGAAAGGAGCTATCCGGCCATTTGCCTGAAGCGATGTAGGGAAATCACGGAAAACCTAAATCAATATGGCCGCACGTGGATTTGAACCGACGTCCTCTCGAATGCGAGTCCAGTGTGCTAACCACTGTGCCACTTCGTTCCATGATTCAGGATTCCATCCAGTTTTATCGTATGGGCAGATCTAGTCCAGAATGCGCAAGCGTACTCTGCAGTGGGAAAACAGGGCTTTACCGATTGGTCTGAGGACAATAGAACTGGGTCCACAGGCACTGCAAATGTTGTTGTTGTTGTGGTCTTCAGTCCTGAGACTGGTTTGATACAGCTCTCCATGCTAATCAATCCTGTGAAAGCTTCTTCATCTCCCAGTACCTACTGCAACCTACATCCTTCTGAATCTGCTTAGTGTATTCATCTCTTGGTCTCCCTCTACAATTTTTACCCTCCACGCTGCCCTCCAATGCGAAATTTGTGATCCCTTGATGCCTCAGGACATGACCTACCAGCCGATCCCTTCTTCTAGTCACGTTGTGCCACAAATTTCTCTTCTCCCCAATACTATTCAATACTTCCTCTTTAGTTACGTGATCTACCCACCTAATCTTCAACATTCTTCTGTAGCACCACATTTCAAAAGCTTCTATTCTCTTCTTGTCCAAACTATTTATTGTCCATGTTTCACTTCCATACATGGCTACACTCCATACAAATATTTTCAGAAACGACTTCCTGACACTTAAATCTATACTCGATGTTAACAAATTTCTCTTCTTCAGAAACGCTTTCCTTGCCATTGCCAGTCTACATTTTATATCCTCTCTACTTCGCCCATCATCAGTTATTTTGCTCCCCAAATAGCAAAACTCCGTTACTACTTTAAGTGTCTCATTTCCTAATCTAATGCCCTCAGCATCACCCGACTTAATTCGACTACATTTCATTATCCTCATTTAGCTTTTGTTGATGTTCATCTGATATCCTCCTTTCAAGAGACTATCCATTCCGTTCAACTCTTTTTCCACGTCCTTTGCTGTCTCTGACAGAATTACAATGTCCTCGGCGAACCTCAAAGTTTTTATTACTTCTCCCTGGATTTTAATACCTACTCCAAATTTTTCTTTTGTTTCCTTTACTGCTTGCTCAATACACAGATTAAATAGCATCGGGGAAAGGCTACAACCCTGTCTTACTCCCTTCCCAATCACTGCTTCCCTTTCATGGTCCTCGACTCTTATAACTGCCATCTGCTTTCTGTACAAATTGTAAATAGCCTTTCGCTCCCTGTATTTTACCCCTGCCACCTTTAGAATTTGAAAGAGAGTATTCCAGTCAACATTGTCAAAAGCTTTCTCTAAGTCTAAAAATGCTAGAAACGTAGGTTTGCCTTTCCTTAATTTTTCTTCTAAGATAAGTCGTAGGATCAGTATTGCCTCACGTGTTCCAACATTTCTACGGAATCCAAACTGATCTTACCCGAGGTCGGCTTCTACCAGTTTTTCCATTCGTCTGTAAATAATTCGTGTTAGTATTTTGCAGCTGTGACTTATTAAACTGATAGTTCGGTAATTTTCACATCTGTCAACACCTGCTTTCTTTGGGATTGTAATTATTATATTCTTCTTGAAGTCTGAGGGTATTTCGCCTGTCTTGTACATCTTGCTCACCAGATGGAAGAGTTTTGTCAGGACTGGCTCTCTCAAGGCCGTCAGTAGTTCTAATGGAATGTTGTCTACTCCCGGGGCCTTGTTTCGACTCAGGTCTTTCAGTGCTCTGTCAAACTCTTCACGCAGTATCGTATCTCCCATTTCATCTTTATCTACATCCCCTTCCATTTCCATAATATTGTCCTCAAGTACATCGCCCTTGTATAGACCCTCTATATACTCCTTCCACCTTTCTGCTTTCCCTTCTTTGCTTAGAACTGGGTTTCCATCTGAGCTCTTGATATTCATACAAGTGGCACTCTTTTCTCCAAAGGTCTCTGTAATTTTCCTGTAGGCTGTATCTATCTTACCCCTAGTGAGATAAGCCTCCACTTCCTTACATTTGTCCTCTAGCCATGCCTGCTTAGCCATTTTGCACTTCCTGTCGATCTCATTTTTGAGACTTTTGTATTCCTTTTTGCCTGCTTCATTTACTGGATTTTTATATTTTCTCCTTTCATCAATTAAATTCAATATTTCTTCTGTTACCCAAGGATTTCTACTAGTCCTCGTCTTTTTACCTACTTGATCCTCTGCTGCCTTCACTACTTCATCCCTCAGAGCTACCCATTCGTCTTCTACTGTATTTCTTTCCCCCATTCCTGTCAATTGTTCGCTTATGCTCTCCCTGAAACTCCGCACAACCTCTGGTTAAGTCAGTTTATCCAGGTCCCATCTCATTAAATTCCCACCTTTCTGCAATTTCTTCAGTTTTAATCTACAGTTCATAACCAATAGATTGTGGTCAGAGTCCACATCTGCCCCTGGAAATGTCCTACAATTTAAAACCTGGTTCCTAAATCTCTGTCTTACCATTATATAATCTATCTGATACCTTTTAGTATCTCCAGGATTCTTCCATGTATACAACCTTCTTTTATGATTCTTGAACCAAGTGTTAGCTATGATTAAGTTATGCTCTGTGCAAAATTCTAACAGACGGCTTTCTCTTTCATTTCTTAGCCCCAATCCATATTCACCTACTATGGTTCCTTCTCTCCCTTTTCCTACTGTCGAATTCCAGTCACCCATGACTATTAAATTTTCGTCTCCCTTCACTACCTGCATAATTACTTTTATCTCATCATACATTTCTTCAATTTCTTCGTCATCTGCAGAGCTAGTTGGCATGTACTGCAAATAAGTTTCTTAAAACGTTGTTGATCGTTGATACTTCCTTAGTAGCTTGAATGCAGTGATTTTTATTGTTCAAAGGCCTGTCAAGAAATACCCCTAGACAACAGGTGTGACGCGAAGTCACTTCAGAGATATGCGCTCATTTTTATGTAATTTTAAGGTTGTATCAGTGCTATAACGGGCACTATAAAAATACATGGAAATCACAGGTTGTGCTTTATATAATGACCGGTTCGATTTGCACATCGTCATATCAATCAAGGTTACGGAGAATATTCCATACATAGGTATGGAGCCAAATATCTCATCCATAACACAGTACAAAACGTATCTTTAAAGAAAGTAGTCACCTCACAAACTGTGACTTCCATGTATTTTTTATAGCGCCCATTATAGCACTGACACAAGCTTAAAATTCTCGCAGGTATTTAGGATTGTCTGAGTGTTCCAGTTATTAGCCCTTCCAACATATTTTCAGCTTTTGTTTTGCCAGTCTAGCCCTTAAGTGAAATCCATATACTTATATTTTTAAAAGAATTAGTCTCCACGCATTTTGTTTATAATACGGTGACATGGTAGACAGGACCCTGTTATTTTCTCTTCAACAAGTTCAAAAGTTTTACCCCACGCAGCAAGAGCAAGATCATCTGCGTAAAGGAAATGCTTGATGTTACTGAGAATTGATTTGTCACTTGTCTACAAATTAAATAATGTTGGTGCCAGTAACTTCCGTGAGGTGGATCATTAGGTTGACTTACGCACATACTTTTTTTTCTCGAAATATACGTAGAATCTTCTCTTCTCAGGAACTGAATATCTTGAACCTAACAGCAATCCTTGAAATTGCTGTACACCATGTCTACGGTTGTGAGATGGGGGAGGAGTTCGATTCTTCGTGCACCAGTTTTCTTGTTCCATACGCGGCCTGCCTCCAGGAACGAACAGGCGTCATCACAAAAGTTCGCTACACAATCACAAAAGCTTTCCCGGCTCTGAGTTCATTTGTGTAATATTTGTTATACTTTCATTATAGGGTCCCACATTTTGCCACGATCTTCGTTTTTGAAATCGCCCTCAACCTCATTAATGAGGTTCCCATGTCTTGGCGGTAGGATGAAAGATACGCTTGATATTATATTTCTCTACAAACGCTTTAGGTGTACCAATTCGTGCTGTATGCTGTCACCATCATACTCCGTGTGGTCCCTGTGAACTGGAGTTTTAATAACTTTCACAATCTGCGATAGCTGCACTTCGCAGGTATAAATCTTTGTTGATGGGCTTCTCTTTCACAGGAATTCTGAGTTTTCAGTGCATCACACTTTGAAGCCTACCACCGGTTTTAACAACGAACCGCCTGACTCATATTCACAGTAGAGGTGCGACTTTTGTCGAGCAGCATTTGTGTACTGTGGTGTCACCGCCAGACACCACACTTGCTAGGTGGTAGCCTTTAAATCGGCCGCGGTCCATTAGTATACACCAGACCCGCGTGTCGCCACTGTCAGTGATAGCAGACCGAGCGCCACCACACAGCAGGTCTAGAGAGACTTACTAGTACCCGTCCCGGTTGTACAGCCGACGTTCATAGCAATGGTTCACTGATAAATACGCTCTCATTTGCCGAGACGATAGTTAGCATAACCTTCAGCTACATTTGCTACGACCTAGCAAGGCGCCGCATTCAATTGATAATTAATCTTATGAATCATGTATCATCAAGAGAGATGTTCTACAATTATGAATTAAAGTTAAGTATTCCAGAAGCTATGTACTATTTTTGGCTACTATAATTCCTTGTCATTTTCCAGACCTCACGCCAGCCTGCGTAGGCTTAAACGCGTGCCTTTCGGCTACCCGCCCTAGTGGATTGGCTGTCGGGTCAGTCCACTACATGTACATTGAGCGATGTCATTCACCTATGATGCTTCCCTTCTTAAACGAGTTTACAGTCGGTTGGCAGTGTTGAAATACAGTGACGTTTAGAAAAATGTCAGAGCATCCATATCAACGCTGCCACCCGCTGGAAACCCGAAAGCTTTTTATCGGCAGTAAACGCTTGAATTTTTGTATCCACACGAGCAAGCTTTATCTGCAACCGTGTGTCCCTCGCTCTGTTAATTTCACAATGTTTTGCTACTATGAGTACTCTCGGCGTCTCAGCGAATAAACACGTACGAATTTACACTCATAAGTCAATTGAGCAGCTGACGTTCGTGAAGTTCGTAACGCCTGCTCCGTTCACCGCCACCGCCTACCAACATGGTATGAGGTCTGAAGATGATCAGTAACTGACCGAAACCGGTAACTACAAAAATAAAAGTTTCTTGCGGTCGAGACGATTTATGTTCATTTTAGCATATAAGAGGGTTGGAACTTAGATAGTGGCAACTATTTATTTACAACTTATACAAAGTACGGGGTACATCAAAAAGGATCACCCGATTTGACACTTCTATTTTCTAAAACCAATAAACATATACAATGAATTTTGTTTTTTGATGGACAGGAAACGGAAAACACCTTTTTGTAGGTGTTCAATACGGCGCTCTTGAGATGCACGGTGTACGTCACACTGCAGTGAGCATGTCTTGAGTTACAGGTTCCACAGCTGCTGTTATGCGATGTCTCAGGTCATTCATTGTAGTTAGCAACGGAGGCACATAAACAGTCTTTTATAATCCGCCATAAGAAATAATCACATACAGTCAGTCCGGTGACCTTGGGGGCCAGTGATGTAAGGCTAAATCATTTGATCCAGTGCGACCGATCATCGTTCAGTAATCCTTTGATTTAAAAATTCCCACAGTTCCAGATGCCAGTGTGGCAGTGCCCCTTCCTGTTGGTAAATGAAGTAGCTCGAATCAGTCTCCAACGTTGGAAAAGAAAGTTCTCAAGCATATCGAGATATGTTCTCGATAAAGAAAAATGTAACATACGCCTTTTCCGGTGAAACGGCACAAAACACATTAAATTTTGGAGAGTCCCTCTAATGTTGTCCAACTTCATGTGGTTGTTCCGTACCCTGTGCTCTCACATTATGACGGTTCACCTTTCGATTTAAATGTTATGTTCATCGTCACTTAACACTAACCGTGGAAGAAAACTGTCGTCCTCCATCTTGCCAAGAACGAAATTACAGAACTCCACACATTTTTGTTTGTCACCTTCACGAAGAGCTTGCAGTAGTTGAATCTTGCGTGGTTTCATGTGTAAACGTTGACGCAACAGACAGCAGATGGACTTCGGGGCATATTTGAGCTGTCGAGCTGCGAACTCCTTGTGAAACTATGGCAGATGCGTTCGACGTCTGTGTCAGATTCTCCGCGACGGCCCGGCGATTTGCCCTTGCACAAACAACCTGTTTCTCGGAACTGTTCATGCCATCGTCTAATGCTCTGTGCTGTTGGAGGATCCACACCATACCACGTGCTTATTACCGACCCGCAATGCGTAAAACGTAGAACACAAAACGCTTCTTGTTGTCCAGACTCCATTTTTACTAGAACTACAACCGAAGTGGGCGCATACTTCTGCTGCCTAGCGGGAACCATGTAATACTCGCGAGTTTGCTCTTTCCAGCAGTACGCTGTTCACGCACATATCTCAAATGACATAATAATTATTTTTAAAATTGGATGATTCTTCTTGATACACCCTTCATAGTAGTTACCAGCGCTGCGTATAAGGTGTTGCCATCGTTGTGAAAGTCGTAGGATAGTTGTAGCACCGTAGTTGCGTTGATAGGTCGAGTCGAGCGGTCTACTGCCCGGCGAATCTCTGTTCCGAAGCGAATGTCACGAAGTGCTTCATTCACATACGGCGCAAGCTGTGACTGATTTCTTCGATTGGTGGGGCTGAGAAGTGCTGCACCACCCACCACACTCCCAGAAGTTAAGTATTTCAGCTTGATTCCTGAACTGAAGGAAGCACTTCGTCGCAATCCCTTCAGAACGGCTATAGAGATTAGTCGGGCAGTAGACCGCTCCACTCGAAGTATCAACACTACTGGTGCTGCTAAGGATATCCTACGATCTCTACATTTTTACAACGTGTTATACACAGTGCTGGTAATTACTTGGAAGAACAATAAAACCTTTAAGCGTCTACCTATTTTGTACCAGTTGTAAATAAATAGTTGCCACCGTTAAAGTTCCAGCCCTTATAATTCACGAACTAGTTATAATGATGTAGGAAACTAAATTAAAAGGAAGACGTTTAAATTCTACAATAATACACTAATTTTCTTTAACCATCCAGCAATGCTCCTTCGCAATTGTGTAAGTGTGATAGGTAACTTTCCAGCCGATATACCGGACACTCGAATAAGTCCTCCATAGACTGAAGAGTCTACCGTCTTTCAGAGTGTCATCTTCCTTCACAATCAGAGTGTCATCTTCCTTCACAAACCAGAATGCGCCCGCCTTCGACTCAATGCTGCTCGTAGTTTTCTAGTGAGATTGAAGGACTCCATCCAATAAGTTGGAATGAGTCCTAGCTTTAAGTGCGTCTCACATTTTCTTCCATCCATCGCCTACGTCAATGTTGCTATAGCAGGGACCTGGAGTTGAGACGTTAGACCTACGAGAGTATGGGAAGATATGTCTCCTTCTTAACGTTCTTGCCTTGCAACTTCAGGAGGTTTAACGTTGTCGACTCAGCTATCAGAAGTATAAATAATGGCGCTCCGGTAATATTCTCGTAAATATTCAAATGGTTCAAATGGCTCTGAGCACTATGCGACTTAACTTCTGAGGTCATCAGTCGCCTAGAACTTAGAACTAATTAAACCTAACTAACCTAAGGACATCACACACATACATGCCCGAAGCAGGATTCGAACCTGAGACCGTAGCGGTCGCTCGGTTCCAGACTGTAGCGCCTAGAACCGCACGGCCACTCCGGCCGGCCCGTAAATATTCACGGTGATTGTTTATAGTCAGTGCTAGAAAGTCACAGAAACGCTCGGCTTCCTGAGACGAATCACAAAAAGATATTAATTTCTTCTGCGTGTAAGTGGCTTAGCGATAACGACGGTAGAATTACAATAATGGAAGCTCGCATCTATCGAGATGCATCCACTGGACATTAAACTATCTGCCTCATAAAAATTAATTGCCTCATAAAACCACATTCAATCGAAGAAATGAATTTCAATTATTATTATCATTTTTTTAATTTGAGGTAGTATCTTCTTACGCTTGGTATCTGGCGTAAATCCACGCGCAGTACATCGCTTGTACGATTGCGCAGCTAATGCTTAGTGCCAATAAATTTTAAGTCGTTAGTAGCAGATTACGAAATGAAATACTTTCCGAAACTGCAGGACCTTAGTCACTTTACCATGTGCTGACAACGTATACCATGTCACACATCCAATCTCAGGAAAAATAGTTAATTACGTAAATAAGCCTCTCCACAGTTTGTTTATTCCACCAGTCTTCCTATATATAAAAATGTAGCACGTCAGTATTGATCATGCACATACATCGAATGCATCTGCACAAAATGGCTATCTATCCCTTTAACTATGAACACATTACTCTTATTGAAAAGAAAAGCCATAGTAAGTGTTAAACAACTTCCTTCTTTCGTAAGAAACTGTAGAACAGTTGAAGTTTAGCAGCGATCAAAGATATGAATTTCTATTATTATTATCATTTTTTACTTTGAGGAAGACTTTCTTACGCTTGGTGGCTGGCGTGCTACTGCAACTCACACAATAGCTACTCTGACTTACATAAACGTAATATTCTCATGAGATTTTACGACATGTTATTGGAGCACTATGTCAAGCCTTGTTGAATATATTTGTACAGTGGTTGGCGCCCTTGATCTTTTTCCGATCTCCTTACAGACTGAACGTGAGCTAATTATTTTCGACGGTACAAGAGCTTAATGACAAATCGTGCCCTATCTTGTAATCTTCTTGTGCGCAGCCGGTAGCAAAATAAGATCTATCGAGCGAGATGGTGCAGATGTTAAGACACGTAGAAGGGACGATCAAAGAGTTTCCGTTCGAAGGCTGTATAGTCTAGAATCGGTACGCCGATCAGGCAAAATCGTTGTGAGCACCGAGATAATCATCCCAACGACGCAGGTTGTAGACGCCCGTTTGAGAAAACATGAAACAGCACGGAACTTGGCGTATCATTCCACAAAGGTGGTTTCCGACGAACATGCTGCCCATACACATTCTTCATTCCCCGATGGATGTCTACCGGTGTTTACCAAGAAAAGAATAACAGCACTTTGATCCAGTTTGGACGCATTTGGTAATAACGACGCCATAGTTCACGTTTCCGCGTTTGTCGCATTCACGTCTGAAAGACGCAAATGCCACACTAATTCCTTGCCTACATGTCGGTACTTATATACCCGCATCGGAGTCGCGCTATCGACAGGGGATCTCAAGTTGATTCCGTATTTCTAGATTTCCGGAAAGCTTTTGACGCCGTTCCTCACAAGCGACTTCTAATCAATCTGCGGGCCTATGTCGTATCGTCTCAGTTGAGCGACTGGATTCGTGCCAGGAAGGTCGCAGTTCGTAGTAACAGACGGCAAATCATCGAGTAAAACTGAAGTGATATCAGGTGTTCCCCAGGGAAGCGTCCTGGGACCTCTGCTGTTACTGATACATATGAATGACCTGGGTGACAATCTCTCAGGTTGTTCGCAGATGATGCTGTAATTTACCGTCTAGTAAGGTCATCCGAAGACCAGTATCAGTTGCAAAGCGATTTAGAAAAGATTGCTGTATGGTGCGGCAGGTGGCAGTTGACGCTAAATAACGAAAAGTGTGAGGTGATCCACATGAGTTCCAAAAGAAATCCGTTGGAATTCGATTACTCGATAAATAGTACAATTCTCAAGGCTGTCAATTCAACTAAGTACCTGGGTGTTAAAACTACGAACAACTTCAGTTGGAAAGACCACATAGATAATATTGTGGGGAAGGCGAGCCAAAGGTTGCGTTTCATTGGCAGGACACTTAGAAGATGCAACAAGTCCATTAAAGAGATAGCTTACACTACATTCGTTCGTCCTCTGTTAGAATATTGCTGCGCGGTGTGGGATCCTTACCAGGTGGGATTGACGGAGGACATCGGAAGGGTGCAAAAAAGGGCAGCTCGTTTTGTATTACACGTAATAGGGGAGAGAGTGTGGCAGATATGATACGCGAATTGGGATGGAAGTCATTAAAGCAAAGACGTTTTTCGTCGCGGCGATATCTATTTACGAAATTTCAGTCATCACCTTTCTCTTCCGAATGCGAAAACATTTTGTTGAGCCCAACCTACATAGGTAGGAATGATCATCAAAATAAAATAAGAGAAATCAGAGCTCGAACAGAAAGGTTTAGGTGTTCGTTTTTCCCGCGCGCTGTTCGGGAGTGGAATGGTAGAGAGATAATATGATTGTGGTTCGATGAACCCTCTGCCAAGCACTTAAATGTGAATTGCAGAGTAATCATGTAAATGTAGATGTAGATGTAGATGTACGTTGCATATACGCGGCAACAACGTCCTCGAACGGAAACTTTTTCATCACCCCATATATTTTGGAGAAAAAAGACTCAAATTCCCATCCAGCCACTCTACTTTAGGTTTTCTGTGATTTCTCTAAATCACTGCAACCGGTTGTTGGAGTGATTACTTTTGTAAATCCACACAAGATTTCCATTATTAAAATAGCCCAAATGCTCTACGCCTCGGTGTGGCAGCGGAGAAGTAAGCAAAAAGAACTTTTCCTTTTTTCTAAATACGGGATTGACGGCCACGAATCCGCATTCATTGCGCCGGACGGTAAAGCATTCGAATTTTACCTCAGGTTACGAAAAGTAGTGTGAAACATACAACTGCGAAATATCGTTCTGTGGTTTGAATACCTAATCTACGCTGCTCGCTTCTAAAGAAGTAACTTGCTCCCTCAGGTTGTTAAAAATCAGAATCTGACCCGGAAAACAGTCGACTTCGAAAGAAACCAATGTCTAAGCGAAGTATCGTTCTAAGAAAGCTGTGCAATTTCACTGCCGACTTACGCCGCGCTTTGGGCAGCCAGAGGCGGATTTTATTCATTTCAAGCTCCGCGGAAATATATCTCCCTGATAAGCGTTACCCATTTTCTTTACACAAGGCGAGTTATCGCCGGGCCCTTTAGCACCACGAGAAACGGCGTTGTTCGTTAGCGTTATGAGGCTGTCGCGGGCCTCCAGTTTACACGTGTGACGAATAGCCGCCCATAAAGCACGCAGTAACGACCGGATGCCAGTGCGACGGACCTCGACGCCTCAACAGAAGCGTTTCTCGGCTGCGCCACATTCCTCCCGTTATCGCTGCACCTCACTCCTTCTGAAACGTCGAATGCTGCTCTATCACAGCGCTGTAAGCCACTTCTCAACAGCCACTACTTCTGTCCTCTTACTTATCTCATACCCGTTGTGGAGCACTGAATCAACAATTACTCTAAAGGAAATGGTTACGCCATGAAGCACTATTTCCCATATTTTCAAGCGCTGTGGGGACCTTCAACGCACAATGTGTATTAAATAATTTAACCAGTACCTCGCCTCCTACCTTTCAAACTTCATAGAAGCTCTCCTGCGAACCTTGCAGAACTAGCACCCCTGAAAGAAAGCATATTGCGGAGACTTGGCTTAGCCACAGCCTGGGGGATGTTTGCAGAATAAGATTTTCACCCTGCAGCGGAGTGTGCGCTGATATAAAACTTCCTGGCAGATTAAAACTGCGTGCCGGACCGAGACTCGAACTCGGGACCTTTTGCAAGGTTCGCAGGAGAGCTTCTGTAAAGTTTGGAAGGTAGGAGACGAGGTACTGGCAGAAGTAAAGCTGTGAGGACGGGGCTTGAGTCGTGTTTGGGTAGCTCAGTTGGTAGAGCACTTGCCCGCGAAAGAAAAAGGTCCCGAGTTCGAGTCTCGGTCCGGCACAGAGTTTTAATCTGCCAGGAAGTTTCATATCAGCGCACATTCCGCTGCAGAGTGAAAATCTCAATCTGGAAACATCCACCAGGCTGTGGCTAAGCCATGTCTCTGCAATATCCTTTCTTTCAGGAGTGCTAGTTCTGCAACGTTCGCAGGAGAGCTTCTGTGAACTTTTGGAAGGTAGGAGGCGACGTACTGGCGGAAGTAAAGCTGTGAAGACGGGGCGTGAGCCGTGCTTTGGTAGCTCAGTTGGTAGAGCACTTGCCCGCGAGTCTCGGTCTGGCACACAGTTTTAATCTGCCAGGAAGTTTCATATCAGCGCACACTCCGCTGCAGAGTGAAAATCTCATTCTGTGTTAAATAAATTAACTTTCATTCTATTCGGAGCTTACGCCACATCCCCGATATGACTGTCCCATCACGGGTACGGCCAGCCCAATCAAATACACGCACATCAGTGTTAAGTGCGACGCAACAGATAAAAATACACTCTTCTACTCTTAGTGACATGAAACCGAACAATATCTGAATGTAATCTTTTGCAATTTCTATTCCTTAATAATATAAAACGTGCTGCACTTCGTTGATTTTTTTCGATGTTCTCCGTCACTCCCACTGATGCGGATCCCACACCGCACAGCAATAATCCAGAAGGAAAAGGACAGGCGTGGTGTAAGCAGTCTCTTTAGTAGATCTGTTGCATTTTCTTTCTGGCAATAAGTCGCAGTCTTTGGTTTTCTTTCCCCGCAATATTATCTATGTGATCGTTACAATTTAACTTCTTCATAACTACAATCCCTAAGTATTTAGTTAAATTTACAGCCTTTAGGTTTTTGTGATTTATCATATAACCGAAATCTAGTACTCTTCTGGATGATTTGACACTTTTCATTATTTAAGTCAACTGACACTTTTCGCACCATACAGATATTTTGCCTAAGTCATTTTGCAATTTGTTTCTATCATATGATGACTTTACAAGACGGCAAATGACAATATCATCTGCCAACAACCTAAGACAGCTGCTCAGGTTGTCTCCTAAATCGTTTATGTTGATAAGGAACGCCTTCCTTGGGGATCAAATGGTTCAAATGGCTCTGAGCACTATGGGACTTAACAGCTGTGGTCATCAGTCCCCTAGAACTTAGAACTACTTAAACCTAACTAACCTAAGGACATCACACACATCCATGCCCGAGGCAGGATTCGAACCTGCGACCGTAGCAGTCGCACGGTTCCGGACTGCGCGCCTAGAACCGCGAGACCACCGCGGCCGGCCCTTGGGGATCGCCAGATATTATTTCTCTTTTATTCGATAACTTTACGTCAGTTTCTACGAACTGTGACCTTCCTGACAGGAACTCACTATTCCAGTTCCACAACTGAGACGATACTCCATAGCCAAGCTATTTGATTAGGAGTCTCTTGTGAGCAACAGTGTCAAAAGTCTCCCGGGAATCTAAAAATCGATAGCATTCATTACCTCTTGAAAATAAAGAACTAGTTGTGTTTCACAAGAATGACATTTTCTGAATCTATAATGATTGTTCGTCAATAAATCGTTTTCTTCGAGGTAACTCATAATGTTCGAACACAATATATGTTCCAAAATTCTACTGAAAATCGACGTTAGTTGTATGAGTTACTCCTGTTTTCTTCCTTGGGTACTGGTGTGAAGTTTGCCACTTTCCACTCTTCAGGTACAGATCTTTCGAAGAGTGAGCGGTTGTTTATGATTGCTCAATATGCAAGACGGGAGATGAAAATTTAAAACTTCTTGTGACAAGATAGAATATTCAGAACTGTGTAAGTGTATAAGGAAGAATATGAAAGCCGACATACAAAAATACAATGAAAACGCCATAAAATTAGCTCCAGAGAATAAAAGGAGCTGCAAGAAAGCTAAACAAAAGCTTATGATTCGTAAAAACGAAATGATAGCAATCGACGGTGATAATGGGCGCATAACGGAAAAGGAAGAAATTCTAAAGCATGTAAAGAATTTCTATAGTAAATTGTACAAAAGAACACATGAACCACTAGGAAAACCTTAAGCAGATGATGATGAAGTCCCCAAAATCCTCCCCGAAGAGATACGAAAAGCTATAAACGAGATGCAGAATGGAAAATCAGGGGGCCATGATGGTCTGACAGTTGACATACTGAAGCTTACAGGGGAGGAAACAGAAAAATATCTGGCTAAAGTCTTTACTTCGTGTATACAGAATGGCAGCGTCCGAACCTGCTGGACAAAGCAAACATAATCTTACTACATAAAAAGGAAAGTACTCACGATCTGAAGAACTACCGCCCCATTAGCTTACTTTCTGATATATATAAAATGTCCACAAAAGTCCTGATAAGTCGAATTAAAATGGTAGAGGAGACTGCACAGCCCATAGAACAAGCTCGATTCCGCAGTGGTTTCCGTACAATTGACCACATAAACACACTGCGTGAGGTAATTAGTCGAGCCAATGAGTATGAAATGCCACTATGCATAGCCTTCATTGACTTCGAAAAAGCCTTTGATTCTGTCACCCACACTGCAGTCATACAAGCACTGGCTGAGCAAGGAGTCGAAACAAAATATATAAACATATTGTGCCACATCTATGACACGTCTATAGTATCTATCAACATAGGAAAAAACAAGTGCGAATTTCCGATTGGAAAAGGAGTAAAGCATTTCGATTCTATATCCCCGAAGTTATTTGTAGCAGTTCTTGAGATGGCTATGTCCAAACTTGTTTGGAACAACAGAGGAATAAGGATAAATTGTAAAAGGCTCACCAACCTGAGATTTGCTGACGATATAGTGGTCCTAGCTAACAGTAAAATGGAAATGCAGTCCTCTATAAAAGACTTAACAGATCGTTGTCAGGAAGTTGGACTTAAAATAAATCACTCTAAAACTAAGTTTATGCATAATAAGTGGGTAGCTGCAGGACAAGTAACACTGAACAGCAAAATCCTACATAATGTTACAGAATACGTTTCTCGGGGACAATTAATTGACACAAAAGGGGATTTGAAACCTGAAATTTTTCGTAGAATTAAACTGGGTTGAAGGGCTTACGGAAGGAATGCAACAGTTTTCAAATCTAACATGCCAGTCTACTTAAAGAAGACAGTTTTTGATCAGTGTGTCCTACCGGTTTTAACGTATGAGTGTTAAACTTGGACTTTAAATGAATTTTTCAAAAGGGAACTTAGAACTGCTCAGAGAGCTATGGAAATGTCAATGTTAGGTCTCACTGAGAAAGATCGACACAAAAGCGAAGACACTCGAGCAATAACAGGAGTAAAAGATATTATAGGACGTGTTAAGACTCTAAAATGGCAGTGGGCAGGACATATTGTAAGAACGAAGGATGGAAGATGGACAAAATCAGTTTTAGAGTGGAGTCCCTGAGAAAAACGAAGACCACCAGGGAGACCATCTGATAGCTGGGATAAGGAACTCAGGAAAGTTGCGGGCTTCAACAGGCAGAAGACAGCAGCGGACAGAGATGCATGGAAAAACCTCTTAAAATGTATTTAATAACTTAAAGAGGCTACAACTTGTATAGATTGAATTAGCTGAACAATAAATAAATAAATAATATGGAACTATTGTACCAGCATACTCTGAGAAGAACCTCACTGGTATACAATCTAGACCGGAGGCCTTGCCTTTATTACGTGATTTTGTCGAGAGCGGTAGCGTAGTGGTTAGCACACTGGACTCGCATTCCGGACGACGACGGTTCAAACCCGCGTCCGGCCACCCCCATTTGGCTTTTCCGTGATTTCCATAAATTACTTAAGGCAAATTCCGGGATGGTTTCTTCGAAAGGGCACTGCCGCTTTCCTTCTCCATCCTTCTCTAATCCGAGCTTGTGCTCCGTCTTCAATGACCTCTTTGTCGACGGGACGTTAAACACTAATCTGCTCATCTTCTCCTTATTAAATGATTTAAGCTCCTTCTCTACACTGAGAATATTTACGGCTAAGTTACGCATGTTGGCAGCTAGCGTTCATTCAAATTCTGGAATATTTATTTCGTCTTCTTTGGTGAAACAAGTTTCCGGAAAACCGTCTTCAGTACTCTGCTTCGGTGGGATTGTCATCAGTAACATCAGCATTGTTATCACGCAGTGAAGGTATTGATTGCGTTTTGCTGCTGGTGCATTTTACATACGAGCAGAGGCTCTGTGTTTTCTACCAGATTTCGCGATAGAAGTTCGTTGTGGAAATTATCAAAAGCATGTCGCACTGAAGTCAGTGCTAAATTTTTAGTTGCTGTGAGCCTTTGCCTTCCTTGAAAGTGTCGTTTTGTACCCTCGTCATGAAGGGTGCGATGACGGGGTTTACTATTCTTGCCACATTCTGACGAACCTTCAACCACCCTGCAACAGATACCAAACCTCTCGTGTTGTCGTACCGAATAGCCTTCTACCCCTTGATTCCAGAGCTTAGAGCGGTATGAGTCTTGAGAATCGCTGTGTCATGTACCTCTACGTGATATCTTCAGGCACGTCGATTTTTATCACCATAAACAAGAGCAAGACCCGTCTCTGAAAACTACAGAATGACTCTGAATGTACCAGGTGACTGTCTGCACACGATGCAAATTTCGGATGTATATGGCTTGTTGTCAGCGGTAACCGACACGTGGCAATTAGATATCTCAGCCAGAGGTGTACACATTCCTATTTCAACCCGCCCGTGCATGCCCGGTAGCCAGGCAGGCAAGCGGCCGCACGTTACCAGCCGAACGGGCAGGCTGCTTTCTGCCATCCAAGCCAAGCTAGGCCCAAACCCAGGAGGCTAAAAGGATCTTGGTTGCCCTTCCGTCTTCCCGCCGTGCTTCGCTCCGTAGCACTTTATTCTGTACGTTTTCACTGAAGTTTTTGAATAAGATTCGGAAAATGATGAATCTCCTGTTTTTGGCGGAGTATCACAAGACGAGACTCAGTAAAATACAAATTTTTTAGGTAATTGTAGGCTAGAAAATTTTGCGCTTAATTATTTATATCGGAATGAATAGTTTTCTCCGCAGCGTCACCCTCTTTCGAATAGTACTGCCTATTCTCAGTTCGTGCCATCTTCAGATCACCTCTAGTACATATTTTCTGCAGTAATGAGAACCATTTCCGAAAGTCGAGATCTTTTGGAAACCTGAAAATGTCTATTATACTGCAACGCCAACTACAGTAACGTTTTGGAAGACATTTTTCCGTAACCTCAGTCCGTTCCAACCAAATATGACCCCAATTATGACAATTTTAATTACTTTTTCGAAGATGTGTATTGCGGGTTCGCTGAATTCATTCCAAGCGAGCAAAATAGTTCATTCTAAATTCCCCGAATGCATTTTAGCAAACATGAAATTTGTTTTTCATATTATGGTAATCTACAGGCTACATGTCTGAAAGCAGATCCTTTTCTCTCGTACAGAGCTTTCTTCACACTACGTTGCATATCACCAAAATGTGGCTTTTAATATCCACTGAGCCATATTTTTTTCCATTTCGATCAATGTCTGCGCTAAATTTAGAACGCTTATATACTGTAAAATGGTCTCAAGTCCTTAGCAGGCATTTCCATGCACTTATCAGTCATTAAGCCTTTTTTCAAAATATTTATGGAGTGATGAAACTGCTGGTTAAATTTACAAACACGTCGTAACATATTCGAGGTTTCCGAATGAGTGTTTGGTAACTTCTTACACAATTTGCATTGCGAGACACCAACCGTTTTATCTGAAGTTGCCTCATGGAGAAGTCTCTATGAGAAACGTGCGCGTATTGTTGATATTCAGCGCGCTTCGTGACTTAGTGACTCCACTGTGAGAACTGTTCGTGACAACGCAGAATGAATTCTAAAAACTACTCACTGTTCAGCTGACTTACGTGTGACTAGAGTGACCAAATCTCGCTCTGAGGTTATGGAAAGAATGGAAAAAGCTGCTAAGGTATTGGACTAAGCCCAACAATCAACAGCACATCCCTCTCTCTGGACTTGTTATTCAAGCTAAAGCTAAGAGCTTGTATGCAGACTTACCGAAAGAAGATGACAATACAGCAACTTTCCCAGCCGGGTCAGATTTGTTTCGTCACTTCAAGGATCGTTTTGGCTTTCACAACTTAAAATGACAGGAGAGGCAGCTATGCCGAGCCGAGGAATTTAAAAAGAACTTTAAAGAAAGCTTAGCAGAAAAAGGCTAAGTGTGAAGCAGGGTATAAACCTTGATGAAACGGCTTATTTTGTAAACGAGTGTCTAGCCGCAAGTTCATTTCTAAAACAACACCTGTGTTTAAGGCTGTCAAGGCCTGGAGCACCCTTCTTTTCAGAGGGAATTCTGCAAGAGATTGAGAATTAAAACCCCTTATCATCCACCACTCTCAAAATCCTAGAGTTGTGAAGGGTTGTAAAAAGAGCACGCTGGGAGTTCACTGGAGACGGAATAATGATTTTAGTGTATTGTTGTACCTTTCAATATTATATTTTTAAGTGTGTCAGTTTTTCATCACAATGCTTTTCACAAAGATGACAATGCTGTATTTGGTAAAAATAATACGTATCTCTACTTTAAAGTTAATATGTTAGTAAACAAGGCGCTACTTCCATATTTTACATAAAAAATGACTCTCGATTTGCGTGAATTCGGTATGCGCGGTGATTCAGCGTAATTAAACCATAGCGCATAACATTGTCTGAAGTGTGCTCTTGTAATAAAGTGAAATGTGTGCAATAATCAGTTCAGACAAAAAGAGAACAGAAATTTTTGAAATATTTTAATGCTGGTGGAACACGATGATTAAAATCTCATCTTTATGTTGACTTAATTCAGAACAGAAAAAAAGTCCTCTGCACAAAATAGGAATTGTGTGAGTACATGATGGCTATTTAGTGTCTCTCAAGCTACTGGAACTTTTCAGACTGTAACAGAGCATGTCCGAAGGACGTGTACGCGCCGTTTATTGCCAGCTTTCGTTTTCTGAAAGAGCACGAGGGACATAGGAGCATCGTACCGACAGATGGCACAAGACTGTGGCTGCAGACAGAGAGATGACGACATCGACTCAGGACAACAGCGTGGCAAGCAGAGTGGCCACAAGTCCTTCCAGAAGAGCTACGTCCCTAGAAGACTGTCGGGTTGTTCCACTGGCCTTGACAAACAGCCGGATGACAACAGCTGAAGTCCGATCACACGTTACAGGCAGTGTCACCACGAACGGTCGGGAACAGACTAATGGAAACCGAGTTGAGATCAGAGATATACAAATTCTCCTGCCAGCCTGCCTGCCCTTTCGCAATCATTAAAGCAGCTCAGCTTGCTGCAACGGAGACGCAGGAGTACATGTCTACTGAAGCACAGTGGTTAAAGCAGGCCAACTTTCGCATGCCTGGCAAGCTTCACGGGATCCGTTCAGCCTGCTGCATCTGACAACATGTTGCACTGTCAATTCGGTGTGACTAGCCAGGTATATGTATGTGTAGACAGTTTCGCTGCATCTCATTTATCATAAAGGTGGGAGGAGCAAGATGAACAAAATGGTTCAAATGGCTCTGAGCACTATTGGACTTAACTTCTGAGGTCATGTCCCCTAGAACTTAGAACTAGTTAAACCTAACTAACCTAAGGACATCACACACATCCATGCCCGAGGCAGGATTCGAACCTGCGACCGTAGCGGTCGCGCGTTTCCAGACTGTAGCGCCTAGAACGGCTCGGCCCCTCCGGCCGGCCAAGATGAACAAACCAAACCTAAAGGAGATTGAGGAGAAAAGAAGAATTGGGGATTATACACCACTCAGGAAACAGAGTTAGCAGGGTACCTACATTTCTCCCAAACTGATCTTCCCTAGGTTGACACCTATCTCTAAGTCTTGTACAAAAATTCGTATCAATATTTTGCAACCATGAATTATTAAATCAATGTTTTGATAGTATTTGCACCTGACAGTATCTGCCTTCTTAGAAACAGAAATTATTACATTCCTCCTGAAGTGGGAGACTATTTCGTCTGTCTCATATCTTCCACCTTAATGGAATAATTTTGTAACGGCTAGCTTCCCCAAAGGATCATAATACTTCTGAAGAAACTGTGTCTACTCTGGGGGCCATAATTCCACTCTGCTCTGTCGCATTTTTTCGCAGTGTCTTAGATCCCCTCTCATCAAGACTTATTTCTTTTTCTCTTTCTATAATATTTTCCTCAAGTTCGTTTGCCTTTTACATACCAGCTATACAATTCCTTCCACCTATCAGTTTTCCTTTCTTTGCTTAGTACAGGCTTGCCATCGGAGCTCTTGATGTTCAGATGGCTGCTTCTCTTTTCTTAAAAGATCTCTTTAATTTTCCTATAGGCGGCATCCATCTTTTCCCTACTTACGCATGCTTCTGGTCTTGCAGTTGCCTCTAGGCGTTCCTGCTTAGCCATTTTGCACTTTCTGTCGGTCCCATTTTTCAGACGTCTTTGTTCCCCTCCGCGTGTTTCATTTGCTAGATTTTTATATTTCGTCAATTAAATTTAATCTGTCCTTCGTTATCCACGTACTTCTATGAAGCCTTCTTTATACACCTATATCATCCTCTGCTACCTCCCTATTTCATCTCTCAAAGCTACCCATTCGTTTTGTATTCATATCTCCCATTTCAGTCCAATGTTTCCTAATGTTCCCTCTAAATCTCTCAACATCCTTCAGTTTATCCATGTTTCACTTTCTTAAATTCTTATCTTTTGTCAATTTGCTCAGTTTTAATCACCAGTTCATAACAAATAAATTAAGATCAAAGTTCACGTGTCTTTAAAAATGTCAGACAGATTCAAATCCGGTTTCGAAACATACGAGAGTAAGCCAATAATTATCTGCAATGTAGCTATAATATTTTATTGTAATCAAATAGGAAACTTACAAGAACATCATTTTTCGACATAGTCTCCTTGCGTTTCAACGCACTTGGTCCATTGTTGTGCAAGCTTCCTGATGCCCTTATAAAACAAGGTTCTCGGTTGAGCTGCGAGCCAGAAATGCACCGCTTCTTTCACTGCTTCGTCCAAAGCAAAGCTACAGCCCCGTAATGCCTGTTTGAATGAACCAAACAAGTCATAGTTCAGAAGGGGCAAGATCGGGACTATATGGAGGATGATCCAGTACTTCAAACTTGAGTTTCTGAAGCGTTTCAGCAGTGTGGGCAGCAGTATGCGGATGGGCATTGTCGTGCAAACAACACAACACCTTTTGACAGCAATCCTCGGTGTTTGCTTCGAAGTGCAGGCTTTAGCCTGGCAGTAAGCATCTCACAGTAATGTACACTGTTTATTGTTGTGCTCCTTTCCCCATAATGTTCCAGTACTGGACCTTGTGGGTCCCATAAAACCGTAAGCATCAGTTTTCCTGCGGACGGTTGGGTCTTGAACTTTTCCTTCCACGACGAATTTGGATGTTTCCATCCCATACGATGCCGTTTACTCTCTGGCTCGTAATGAAGGATCCATATTTCGTCACCAGTAATGATCCTGTCTAAGCAATTGTCCCCCTCGTTATAATAGCCATCCAAATGCTTTTTTTGCAGATGTCCAAGTGCGTTCGTTTATGCATCTGTGTGAGTTGTTTTGGGACCCATGTCGCACAGACTTTATGAAACTCAAGTCTGTTGTGGATGATTTCGTAGGCAGAACCGTGGCTAATTTGCAGACGATGTGCCACTTCGTCATTAGTTAATCGTCTGTCTAAGAGAATCATTTCACGTGAACGCTCAATGGTTTCTTCATTTGTGGCGGTAAACGGTCGTCCGCCTCCTTCACCGTGCGTAACACTTGTGCGACCATTTCGGAATTTTTCAATCCATTCGTAGACACTCCGCTGTGGCAAAACACTGTTCCCGTACTGTACCGAGAGTCTTCGATGAATTTCGGCCCCTGATATGCCTTCCGACCACAAAAAGCGGATCACTGAACATTGCTCTTCTTTGGTCCAAATAGACAGCGGAGCGGTCATGATTAACAGCACGTCAGCGATAACGAAACTAACCTAGTAGCTTGAAAATTGCAAAGATATAACAACAAATAAACAAAGCATGTGTCATCAACGTAAAATGACAGTGCTACCAAAATAAACAGAAGTATAGCTAAATTGCGAATAATAATTGACTTACCTTCATACCTTCCGGTGTCACCAGGTCTCTTCCGCGCATACAGTCTGTTATCTATAATATGTGACGACAATCATCTACGCCCTTATAAAGTTCATCTTAAGGAACCGGCCAAATACAAGGCATAAAAGAAATTGACATTAATCTTGACACCGGTGCCGAAAAGAACCAGTTATACAGCTGTAAAAGCATATGAAAGCCTGACCTATGAGTTAAAATTTCTGTGAGACAATAAGAATAACTGTAGAAAACAGACAGAATTCATATTTGCCTGACACTTCTTCTACCGAATTATGAATTCTTTAATTAATGATGTTTGTTTGTGTTCGTTATTTTTTAAATGAATCACTGTAATCGTGGATTAAACATAATGTAAAAATACTCGTACTGGAACTAAAAGCTGTATCAGCATTGTAGACCAGTTAGAATGTTTTACATGTTAGTCAAATATCACAAGAACTACATAAAAACAATTCAGTAACCAGAGAACTATTCTGACCCGTGGTCTAGGGGAAGCGTCTAAGACTGATAATAAAAATGTCTTGGGTCCAGCCCGATGTTCGAAATTCTGAGAAAAATAAGGATAAGCTATATAAAAAGAGGATAGTACACAATATCTACAAGAACCAAGAGGAAATAATAAAAATGGAAGATCAACAACGCACTCCTTGGATTAGAAGGGTTGTTCGTCTATACATCAAAGAAGCAGTGACAGAAGTAAAAGAAATATTCAAGAGTGGGATTAAAATTGAGGGTGAAAGGATATCAGTGATAAGATTTGCTTATGGCATTGATCTCCTCAGTGAAAGTGAAGAAGAATTACAAGATCTGTTGAATGGAATGAAGAGTTAACGTGTGTACAATATGGATTGAAAATAAACCGGGAAAAAGGCAAAAGTAATGAGGAGTAGTATAAATGAGAATAGCGAGAAGCCTAACATCTAAACCTGTGATCACGGAGCGGACGAAGTTAAGTAATTCTGCTACCATGGAAGAAAAATAACCCATGAAGGACGAAGCGGTCAAAGTGCTCGTTCCTATCCGAGAGAGGTCTACTCGTTTCAAACATACGCCCTAATTTGAGGAAGAAATTTCTGAGAATGTACGTTTGGAGCACAGCATTGTGTGGTAGGAAACATGGACTGTGTGAAAACCGGAACAGAGGAGAATTCAAGCAATTGAAACGTGGTGCTACAGACGAAAATTAGGTGGACTGATAAGGTAAGGAATGAGGAGGTTCAAAAATGGTTCAAATGGCTCTGAGCACTATGCGACTTAACTTCTACATCTACATCTACATATATACTCCGCAAGCCACCCAACGGTGTGTGGCGGAGGGCACTTTACGTGCCACTGTCATTACCTCCCTTTCCTGTTCCAGTCGCGTATGGTTCGCGGGAAGAACGACTGTCTGAAAGCCTCCGTGCGCGCTCTAATCTCTCTAATTTTACATTCGTGATCTCCTCGGGAGGTATAAGTAGGGGGAAGCAATATATTCGATACCTCATCCAGAAACGCATCCTCTCGAAACCTGGCGAGCAAGCTACACCGCGATGCAGAGCGCCTCTCTTGCAGAGTCTGCCACTTGAGTTTGCTAAACATCTCCGTAACACTATCACGGTTACCAAATAACCCTGTGACGAAACGCGCCGCTCTTCTTTGGATCTTCTCTATCTCCTCCGTCTGACCGATCTGGTACGGATCCCACACTGATGAGCAATACTCAAGTATAGGTCGAACGAGTGTTTTGTAAGCCACCTCCTTTGTTGATGGACTACATTTTCTAAGCACTCTCCCAATGAATCTCAACCTGGTACCCGCCTTACCAACAATTAATTTTATATGATCATTCCACTTCAAATCGTTCCGCACGCATACTCCCAGATATTTTACAGAAGTAACTGCTACCAGTGTTTGTTCCGCTATCATATAATCATACAATAAAGGATCCTTCTTTCTATGTATTCGCAATACATTACATTTGTCTATGTTAAGGGTCAGTTGCCATTCCCTGCACCAAGTGCCTATCCGCTGCAGATCTTCCTGCATTTCGCTACAATTTTCTAATGCTGCAACTTCTCTGTATACTACAGCATCATCCGCGAAAAGCCGCATGGAACTTCCGACACTATCTACTAGGTCATTTATATATATTGTGAAAAGCAATGGTCCCATAACACTCCCCTGTGGCACGCCAGAGGTTACTTTAACGTCTGTAGACGTCTCTCCATTGATAACAACATGCTGTGTTCTGTTTGCTAAAAACTCTTCAATCCAGCCACACAGCTGGTCTGATATTCCGTAGGCTCTTACTTTGTTTATTAGGCGACAGTGCGGAACTGTATCGAACGCCTTCCGGAAGTCAAGAAAAGTAGCATCTACCTGGGAGCCTGTATCTAATATTTTCTGGGTCTCATGAACAAATAAAGCGAGTTGGGTCTCACACGATCGCTGTTTCCGGAATCCATGTTGATTCCTACATAGTAGATTCTGGGTTTCCAAAAACGACATGATACTCGAGCAAAAAACATGTTCTAAAATTCTACAACAGATCGACGTCAGAGATATAGGTCTATAGTTTTGCGCATCTGCTCGACGACCCTTCTTGAAGACTGGGGTCATCAGTCGCCTAGAACTTAGAACTAATTAAACCTAACTAACCTAAGGACATCACACACATCCATGCCCGAGGCAGGATTCGAACCTGCGACCGTAGCGGTCACTCGGCTCCAGACTGTAGCGCCTAGAACCGCACGGCCACTCCGGCCGGCGAATAAGGAGGTTCTCCGAAGAATCAGCGAGGAATGGAATATATGGAAAACAATGACATGTAGAAAGGACATCTGTTAAGGCATCAGAGAATAACTTCCATGCAAGCAGAAGGAGCTGTAGAAGGTAAAAGCTGTGGAGCGAGACAGACTGCTTGGTATTGGATTCAAAGATCGATGAGGGGCAAACTTCTATAATCAGCATTTGGCTTGTGGGTATGGAGAGACTATGACGCACGTGCAATTCATCCTGATAGCGAATATTTTTGTGAGTCCTTTGTTTATTTAAATATTCCACTTATCTCTGTAGAGAGTAAAATATTTCCAGTTCTCTAAATTAACAACTGCAGTGTTTACTAGAATGCGGACCGGCGTGCAAAATGTCAAGGGTTTTATTATTAAACTGCCGTCTGCCTGTTTTCGACGTCACTTTTCGTGCCCTTTAGAACCGGCAGTAGTCGAAAAATATCATGTTAATGAACGTGTGGAAATTAATTTCGTACTCGTCCGACGGTAAAAAGCAAATGCGGTAACCAAATGTGCCTGTCCTGGCTGCCGTTCGCTTGCTGTCAGCGCGGCAACCCCTTCCCCCCCACCCCCGCCCCCTCCGTGACCTACGCTTCTCCTCCCCCATTTTCCCCGCAATCGAGATAGCCCCTGCGTTTGCGTAGATTAGTCCCATTTCGATTTCCACAACAGCAGAGGATTTCTGTTTGCAGCTGCACCTTGAAATCGAGAACAGCTATTTTTCTATAGACAATTTCAAACACTAACAGGTGCTATATGCAGTACATGCTTTATCGAAAAAGTTCTCTCTTGGGCCAATGCAGCAGTGCTTTGCTTTAAAATCACATGGCCAGTTTCCTTGCTTGCCTGCCCACAATCCGATTGTGTTCTCTGTCCCAAATGACAACGCTATTCTTCCTTCTGTATATTCTCGTTTTCAGTTTTAAACGAAAGAATCTGCCTATGTTGACAGCACGAGGTGTTCAGCGATTAACGTATAGTTACAATATTACGCACGCTATAGAGTGCACAACATATCGCTGAAACTTCTTCCGAAGTTAATTTATGTCTGACAGCATATTCAGAGTGCATAAAAGAGAAGAAAGGAGTAAGGCGGTCTTATAGCCTGTATGGTTCAAATGGCTCTGAACACTATGGGACTTAACATCTGTGGTCATCAGTCCCCTAGAACTTAGAACTACTTAAACCTAACTAACCTAATGACATCACACACATCCATGCCTGAGGCAGGATTCGAACCTGCGACCGCAGCGGTCACGCGGTTCCAGACTGAAGCGCCTAGAACCGCACGGCCACACCGGCCGGCTCTTATAGTCTCTCTGAGGTGTTATTCATTCTGTACATTGGGCAAGCAGTATGGGAAACCAAGGTGATTTTGTTGCGATCTGTCATCTGGAGACGAATATTACGAGGGCGTGATGAAAATTAATGCCTCAGATTTTTTAAATGTAAAAACTCTTAAAGCCTTTTTCTTAAATAAAACGACATTATTAACATTCTACGTCTTTATCCTTCATGTCTACATATCTGCAGGTCTCTGCCGCCAGAGAGCTCCGAATCGCAGATTGTAACATGGCAGCGTGTAACGTAACTATATCGGTACTTTAGAAACAGCGTGCTCTAATCGATTTTCTAACCAAAAACGAGTTCGTCCGCGCATGGAGCGCCCCTTCTTCAGTATGACAACGCCACACCACACTCGAGCTCTGCGACATCTGCAGCTATCGGGCCCTTGGTTCCACTGTCATCAATTGTCCTCCATACAGTCCCGACTTGGTCCCAACCGACATTCATTTGTTTCCAAAACTTTAAGAACAACTTCGAGGACTTCGCTTTGATAGTGATGAAGTGGTGCAAGTAGAAGTGAGGGAGGGTGAAAGTACACTTTTCCGTGTTAAGTGACAGTATACTTTTCCTCGGCTCTGTAAAACTTATCAATCCTTCGATGGTTTATGGTTTTCTACACCTACGTAGAATTTCCAGGCACTTTAGAAAATGAAACTCAGGGGGAAAAAACACGTTTTGGAAAGATCTTTGATGCGCAGCAACATGTACGCTGCATATTTTCATGTTAGGAAGGTATAAATTCGAATACCAGAAAACACTGCATGTTACTTTCCGAAGCACTGAAATCGAGATTGCGACGCGCTTTTGTAAGCCAGTCACAGCTCATGTCACGTGATCTCACCAGCTGATGACAGCTTAGGACACGTGATGTAGTCAGCCAATAGCAAGATCACTCTTAAATAGCGCGAACACACAAATAAGAAAAGTTAATGGTTTGAAATAATATACATATTGTTGCTACAAGAAAAGCAAAGCTTTCACATATATATAATATTGGTCTCGAAGATTAATAAGCTGCAAGAGAAGCTAAGCTTCTACATATAATTTTTATCTTTTTTGCGCGTGTTACACTTTAAGATACATCACATAAACGTGCCAGCAAAATTTTTTAATAACGACGTAAATGTCTGATAATTTGGACTCGAAATTCTTCTAGATGGTCGTCCCCAAAGAGTTGATTTTGAAATGTGAGTCAAACGCCCTGTCATTTAAGAAATTCGTCGTACATTCTCGCACATACTTCATCTTGCATAAAAGGAAATTTATTTTGAAAGTAACGCTTTTCAAACCACCATTCGCAACATTTTCCCGTGACCCGTTAGAAATAGGTTCGTTTCAGCAGTTTCCAGGCTATCGGTTTCTGCCTGAACACATTTCATGTTTCAAAAGTGTAAAACAAGCTGCTGCCTACGGTGTTTTAATAGAAAACTGAAACTTACGGAGCCTATTGTGACTCACGATTAACATTGTGAAGAAAATAAACAATTTTCGATCATGTTTCCGGCAAGGATAAAAGACACAACCCAGATGTAACCGCACAACAAACGGCGGCTCTTCTGCTTTAAGCCAGACGGATAGCTGCACAATTAAACTGAAGGTAAGTAGGCCCCTTTAGTCAGTCAGCGTTTAACCGTTTTTCACACAGGAGTAATCACAATGCTCACTCATGTGAAATGATGGATCCTCTTATTGTCTGCAGGCAGCTACACTCACCAGAAATCCGTCGTACTATTCTTTTTTTCCCCCCAGTAGCCATAGTGGCTACTGGAACTTCCTGACGAATTGAAACTGTGTTCCAGGCCGGAACTCTAACCTGGCACATTTGTCTTTCGTGGGCAAGTGCTCTAACAACTGAAATGCCCAGACATGACTCACAGCTTTACTTCTGCCAGTACCAAATCAGCGCACACTCCGCTGCAGAGTCAGAACTGTGCCTGGGTAGCTCAGTCGGTAGAGCACTTGCCTGCGAAGACACGTGTGCCAGCTTCGAGTCCCGGACCGGCAAATATTTTTAATCAGCCATGAAGCTTCTTGTCAACACACGCTCCACTGCAGACATTCTGGCGTAGCGTAGTAGCTATCGTTCACAAAACCGAGAGAATGCAATAAATAATAAAATTAACAGTAGAATACATTTATTGTCTTTTCAACATTTTTTTTTTTAACCAATGTAAGCCACAGTGTCGTCATGAGGGCTTCAGTTGTAAAGACCTTTACTGTCAGTACACCGACTTTTGTTGGTTTATTTTGTTCACGAATCCACGATACTCTCCCTGTGTCGTTTATACTGTTATGTTAATATACATAGTTTCCAAACATGATAACCTTCTGAAATATGGAAGCAGCAAAAACACAACACAGTACCATTCCCAAAACAGTGATGAAATCATTTGGCATTCTAAACAGCTTCCAGTTGTCTCGGATTGGGTAAATACAGGTCTTGCATACTTTTCGAGGTAACCTTACGCCATTCTTTGCGCAAAATAATGGCAAGTTCAGGAAAAAAGATAGATAGCGATCACCCACCCTTCTCCACAAAGTAAACCGCAAGGGCTCAATAATATGGTAGGGAGCGGAGATGAACAATTAATCGTCGTGCTCACAAAACCAGTCCTGAATGGTGCGAGCTGTGTGGACAGGGCCCTGTCTTGCAACACAGCACCGCTATTGGGGAAGAAACTACGTACCATGGGTTGGACTTAGTCAGCCAAAATGCTCACATATTTCTTTGCAATAACGTGACCTTGCGTGTTAGGCAGACGTGACAAACGCTACACCACGGAAACTGCTATGCTCTGAGCTGCACATCTGATACAATTTGTAGGACGATCGCCATTTTTAAGTAAAAATCACTTTGCGGAAACGCACAATGCAGGTATTTCGCATTCGTATGCAACAATGGACAGCACCCTGGACTGTCTGAATGTCATCATGAATAAGAGCCCAAGAAGTCGTCGGAAATGCTCGCGGCCGAGTCTTCAGCATCAGCTACTCTTTCTTTCCGTACGAGGTACTGTCAATTTGCGCAATCGCTATTGCAAATGATGTCACCAAAAGCGATCATTTCGTTAGTGGCAAGGAGCCTGGGCCACGGAATACGACAATATGCCTGCTGAAACCATAACAGAACCCCGCCATACCCCACCCCTGAGACGCAAACTCGACCAGAAGTTGGAAACAGTGTGAAACAAAACTCTGAAACCTGGTAATTGAGGAAGGCAGGATTGGGCTACAATTGTGGACGAGGCCCGAATAAATTTCTATTGGTTTGCTTTGCAATTTCATTCATTTATTTTAATATTAAATTTTTGAAAACAGGCCAATGATGTCGCAATCAGACTTCTAAGCCACGAAACCACAGTCACGGCTAAAGGCCTTAAACGCGAAAATGACAATTATTTAAAATTTAACAAATACATAAAATACAGACAGCCAATAATTTTGAAGACAAGCCAGTGTGGTCGCAATGAGAATTTTAAGACAAGTAACCACTATCACGGCTGAAGGCCTTTAACGCCAAAATGGCAATTATAAAAATTTAACAAATATGTCAAACGGCGAATGGCATAGCAAAAGCTAATTTTTTTAAAAAAGAAGCAGCAGATCATCAAGCAGATGAGACAAATGATGGTAACTTAATAACACAATAATAAAATAAAATACAAGGGCCAGTGACAGACGGTGCTCCAGGAATCGACCTCGGAGTAGGTCACACCAAAAACACTTTCATGAGCGAAGAGAAAGGCAGCCAAGAGTTGCATTCAGATCACAAGATGGTAACTCGGACTAGTGGCAGTCTAACGCGCGCCTAATGATAATCTTGGTGAGGGTACCTGACATCCAACAAACAAATGCAAGATGTAAAATTACGCCAAAGCGGGAACCGACAGTCTGGGCTCCGCCCGCAGAATACTCTGCTTAGAGCGCCCGGAACAAGAAGGAATGACTCACTCTAAGGTAGAAGAGCGCCAGCCAACCTACAATCAAGAAGCTGTCAAACTTACACGCCTCGTCGGCCGAGGTGGCCGAGCGGTTCTAGGCGCTACAGTCTGGAACCGCGCGACCGCTACGGTCGCAGGTTCGAATCCTGCCTCGGGCGTGGATGTGTGTGATGTCCTTATGTTAGTTAGGTTTAAGTAGTTCTAAGTTGTAGGGGACTGATGACCTCAGAAGTTAAGTCCCATTATGCTCAGAGCCATTTGAACCATTTACACGCGTCACTGGACAGCGGCGGCAAGGCGAGGAAACGTACACTGCCGTTACGTGCGCTAACTCACAGCGCAGGTAACTGGGGCGTTAGCGGCCACATGACAGAAAAATACCGCTGGTGAACTTAACAATGTAAGAAGCTGAAAATAGTAATTAGAAGCTCAGGAAGGCTAATCAGATCCGGCTTCCCCAGGTACTCCACTCGCTGCTTTTCGCCTCGTCGACTCGACGAGCAGCAATGCGCACCCAAGTCACTCGAGAATCGCGAGATTTCACGATGGTGGAGGTTTCTCTACGCGAATAGCAATACACTCAAACATGCAGGATCCGGTTTCGACGAGGTCGTGCACCCACTTGATCACTGCTTTTCGATCTGGCAGTCCATACACGCCGCCAGCGGTCCCGGCATGTTGCTCTGCGCGGACCTCGCTGCTCGTGCAACCCCATCCAAACTTCCCACTCACACCACACGGAAAAAGAACGAGGTCGCTCCAAAGATAGGGCAGCAGAAGTACATATCGATAAGCGCCGCTGCTGCCACTAGCTGACAGGCAACGCTTACGAAACCGAAGACAAACAACGCAACCATGCCAACTAAACGATACCGTCTGGTAGAAACCTACACACGGCACGGCCGCAGCACGGCTCAAACTCTTCCGTCCAAAGGACTTTCTTCCTTAACTTCCTTAACTCCATAGTACAGTTCTATGGCTTCTGCCTCAGGTTTCCCTGTGACGGACATTTGCGCTACTGATAAGTGGTTGTAGAATTCCAGCTCGCTCTGCAATCCCCAGTTTCTTGAGCTCCCATAGAGTTGCTTCGGTGCTGACAGGGTTCGCTAGTGCGATATTCAGTTCTGTAGCGACTTCTGCAGCTGTTGTCGTCTCACCTTTCATTACAATCTTCTTCAATGACCGTCTGTTACGATCACTCAACACACACTTTTGTCCTCGTTGTGAGTGAGAGTATGATGTTTTTTTCCGCTTTCCTTGCATGCGTTATAAATCTTCGATACGGCACCTTCTGAAACACCAAACATTTCTTCTACCTCGCTTACGGAAGTACCCACCATACAAATACCAACAGTTTCCCCACGTTCGAATTCCCTTAGCTCGGGCATAATCAACTCGCAACCACACAGAACACTGTTCTGACCACGGCTGACACTTTTAACGTGTTGAGGACAGTGGACAAGTACCGTTAGTTGTCAAATACAACATCTCAACTTGCAGGCTTGGAAAACATCTGCAATTATGTTCGAGCGTTAATTTCTCGCAGTGTCTCCATATTTCCGCCCAACTCGTGTGTGTCAAAAACAGGGATATGTACCAACGTCGTTTCTGAAATGGCAGTGTAGTAATTTATGCAGTTAGAACCAAGAACTTGAAGCAGACGAATTTCCTCACTCCTTTCCTTCTCAGAAATCCAGTAAGAGGTCCCGAATGCTTTCTTACAGAGAGACTCGTGATTTCGTACTGGGATTTGGAATTAGATCACTTCTGATAAGGAGGAAGTAAAGTAGGCTTCTATCGAAGTAAAACGTGTGCCATAAACAGTATAGACAGAAAGTGAACAGAAGCTTTTGAAGTGTGGTGCCACAGAAAAATGTCGGGTAACTAATGAGTAGGTACCGAAGTGAAATGGGGAGAAGCGAAATTTATAGCAGAACTTGACTAAAGTATCAAGCATCAAGAAATAGGAATTACACTCTAAGTGCAAAAAAAAAAGAACGCACCGTAAAGGAATTATCCGAATGGGATGGAAATCAGTAGATGTGATCTATATGTACAAGCAAACAAATGCTTAAAATTTCAGAAAGACTGGATGGTTTATTAAAGAGAAAGTCAATAACGCGTTGATACACATCTGACTCTTCTGGAAGCAGTTATTCGGCTTATCACTGACAGAGTTGTTGGATTTCCTCCTCAGGGATATCTTGCCTAATTCTGTCCAGCTGGCTCTTTAGATCGTCAAAATCCCTATCTGGTTGGATGGCCCTCCCCATAATGCTTCAAACGTTCACAATTGGGGAGAGATCCGGCGACCTTGCTGCCCAAAATAGTGTTTTGCAAGCAAGAAGACAAGTGGTAGATACTCTCACCATATGCGGGCGGGTATTATCTTGCTGAAATGTAAACCCAGGATGTCTTGTCATAAAGGGCAACAAAACCGGACGTAGAACATCGTCGACGTACCGTTGTGCTGTAAGGGAGCCGTGAATGACAGTGAAAGGGGTCCTGCAATGAAACGAAATGGCATTCCAGATCATCACTCCTGGTTGTCGGGCTGTATGGCGGGTGACAGTCAGGTTGGTTTCCTACCATATCCCAGGTGTCTCCAGACACCTTTTGGGTCTGGAATCTCATTGACCGGATCTCAATTGCCTTTAACGGGGTATGCCGCTTAGAAATGCGACCCGATGACCAGGGAAGATATGTCTAGTGACTCCACGGACAGTGGTGGAATACGATCTTGGCTGTCACTACCATATGATACGACAACCAAGAATGATGGTCTGGCGTGCTATTTCTTTTCATGAAAGAGCTCGTTCGGTCGTCACCTGCGGTACAATTACAGCGCAGCGGTACGTCGATGGTATTCTACGCCCTGATTTGCTGCCCGGTATAGCAACCCATCCCGGGCTTCAGTAAGATATAGTCCACTCGTACACGGCTAGAGTTTCTACCGATCGTCTTCGTCCTTGACAAATGCTACCGTGGCCAGCAAGATCGGCGGTTCTCTCCCCAGTTGAGAACGTTTGGAGCATTATAGGCAGGGCCCCATAACCGTCTTGTTATTTTTGTCGATCTAACGCCCCAATTGCACAGAACTGGACACGATACCTCTCAGGAGGACATCTAACAACTCTGTCACTGCCAAGAATAACTTCCTGCATAAGAGCCAGAGGTGAACCAACACAGTATTGATTTGCTCAAGTTGCGAAGCACTCTCTCTTGAAGCAATTATCCAACGCGCATCACATCTACCAATTTCTGTCCCATTTGGATAATTCCTTCGTGGTGCGTTTTTTCTTAGAGTTTATGATAATGGAGTGGAAGTGGATGTAGGTTGCAATTGTAATGCAGGTATGTAGAGGATTGCAGAGCATTCAATAGCGTAGAGAGCTGCATCGAATAGAGAGCTGCATCGAACCAATCTTCAGACTGAAAAGCACAACAACGACGAAGGTAAAACTAGAACAACAGCAAATACTATAGCAAACAACAGAAAATAAAAGGGGGACAGAGTGTACTTGGCTTTTGTTTCTGTCTGTTTACTTCACGTGTGTCGAGTATCAATTACTTCCGAAAAAATATGATAAAAGAAGATAAATTCGTTATTCTATTTCGTGACTGAGAATCCAGAAGTAATATCAGAAGAGCAGTTTAGCTGTACGCATAAATTAATGCCTCAGATTTTTTAAATGTAAAAACTCTTAAAGCCTTTTTCTTAAATAAAACGACATTATTAACTTTCTACGTCTATATCCTTCATGTCTACATATCTGCAGGCCCCCGCGCCACAGAGCTCCGAATCGCAGATTGTAACATGGCAGCGTGTAACGTAACTATATCGGTACTTGAGAAACAGCGTGCTCTAATCGATTTTCTAACCAAAAACGAGTTCGTCCGCGCATGGAACGCCCCTTCTTCAGTATGGCAAAGCCACACCACACTCGAACTCTGCGACATCTGCAGCTATCCGGCCCTTGGGTCCACTGTCATCAATTGTCCTCCATACAGTCCCGACTTGGTCCCAACCGACATTCATCTGTTTCTAAAACTTTAAGAACAACTTCGAGGACTTCGCTTTGATAGTGATGAAGTGGTGCAAGTAGAAGTGAGGGAGGGTGAAAGTAAACTTTTCCGTGTTAAGTGACAGAATACTTTTCCTCGGCACTGTAAAACTTATCAATCCTTCGATGGTTTATGGTTTTCTACACCTACGTAGAATTTCCAGGCACTTTAGAAAATGAAACTCAGGGGGAAAAAAACACGTTTTGGAAAGATCTTTGATGCGCAGCTACATGTACGCTGCATATTTTCATGTTAGGAAGGTATAAATTCGAATACCAGGAAACACTGCATGTTACTTTCCGAAGCACTGAAATCGAGATTGCGACGCGCTTTTGTAAGCCAGTCACAGCTCATGTCACGTGATCTCACCAGCTGATGACAGCTTAGGACACGTCATGTAGTCAGCCAATAGCAAGATCACTCTTAAATAGCGCGAACACACAAATTAGAAAAGTTAATGGTTTGAAATAATATACATATTGTTGCTACAAGAAAAGCAAAGCTTTCACATATATATAATATTGGTCTCGAAGATTAATAAGCTGCAAGAGAAGCTAAGCTTCTACATATAATTTTTATCTTTTTTGCGCGTGTTACACTTTAAGATACACCACATAAACGTGCCAGTAAAATTTTTTAATAACGACGTAAAAGTCTGATCATTTGGACTCGAAATTCTTCTAGATGGTCGTCCCCAAAGAGTTGATTTTGAAATGTGAGTCAAACGCCCTGTCATTTAAGAAATTCGTCGTACATTCTCGCACATACTTCATCTTGCATAAAAGGAAATTTACTTTGAAAGTAACGCTTTTCAAACCACCATTCGCAACATTTTCCCGTGACCCGTTAGAAATAGGTTCGTTTCAGCAGTTTCCAGGCTGTCGGTTTCTCCCTGAACACACTTCATGTTTCAAAAGTGTAAAACAAGCTGCTGCCTACGGTGTTTTAATAGAAAACTGAAACTTACGGAGCCTATTGTGACTCATGATTAACATTGTGAAGAAAATAAACAATTTTCGATCAGGTTTCCGGCAAGGATAAAAGACACAACCCAGATGTAACCGCACAACAAACGGCGGCTCTTCTGCTTTAAGTCAGACGGATAGCTGCACAATTAAACTGAAGATAAGTAGGCCCCTTTAGTCAGTCAGCGTTTAACCGTTTTTCACACAGGAGTAATCACAATGATCACTCATGTGAAATGATGGATCCTCTTATTGTCTGCAGGCAGCTACACTCACCAGAAATCCGTCGTACTATTCTTTTTTTTTTCCAGTAGCCATAGTGGCTACTGGAACTTCCTGACGAATTGAAACTGTGTTCCAGGCCGGAACTCTAACCTGGCACATTTGCCTTTCGTGGGCAAGTTCTTTAACAACTGAAATGTCCAGACATGACTCACAGCTTTACTTCTGCCAGTACCAAATCAGTGCACACTCCGCTGCAGGGTCAAAACTGTGTCTGGGTAGCTCAGTCGACATACGATGTCCAGCAATAATGACGATTTAGTGGATGTGCAAAACAGTGTAATTGCAATGTATCTGTAATGGTACGTATATGACAAGGAGGAAGCTTGCAAGAAGCTGAGCGAATGCTGTGGATATTCTGGCTATTGTTGCAGAAAATCAACATGAGAGGTCCAAAGAAACTGCAAGAGGGTCAAGAATAAGACAGTACAGTGCTGTCGATATTCTGTCCACCAAACATATGACACTTCGTCAGTAAATTAATTATCAATGTTTCACAACTATCCCACTTCATTCTTGGATGCGGGTTTGCGGTGTCGCCTGATTTGTCGTCACTGAACAATTTTTCTCTCGAGTAAGTTCAAAGACGAAATCAACGCATCATGTTATAATTTCATATCAGCCATGAATAACGGTCTTCAGCAGTTAGTAATGTTGGCCAGATTTTACTTTAGATTCACTAGTTCTTCTGCACAACTTCGAGACTCAATAAAATTTATTTGATGTAGCTGACTAGGAAATGAACTGTGGTTGTCGCCCATCCTTATCAACAATCGTATTTGTCTTTTGTTTCCTTAAAACGATATAAACGAAGATTTTCGGAGAATAATTGCTCGTACTTTTGTGTATCTTTCCGCTCTTCTAATTTACGGCTCATTTTACATCTATGATATCTGCTGGCTCTAAACAAAAATGAGTGGCTTCATCTGGATATGGTAGCGTGAAGCCGCATGGGGTTATTTTCTTTCGGTGTGCTTATTTCGTCCTTTTTTCAATCGTTCCTCCAAGTTTCCTTTCTTTCGAGATTTTCTTCATGAGTTTTAAAATTTTCACTAACGTTAGTATCTATATAATTACCAAAGCAATCATTTATTTTGATACGCTCAAAGACAAAAAAACCACCCGCGTCGAATAAATTATGCGAACGCGATGGAAATCGGTAGATGTGGCGTACACGTACAGAAAAACAAACCGTGACAATTTCAGAAAAACTGGATGATTTATTCTAGAGAAAGAGTTTCACAAATTGAGTAAGTCAATAATACATTGGTCTACCTCTGGCTCTTCTCCAAGCAGTCATTCGTCTTGGCTTTGATTGATAGAGTTGTTGGGTGTCCTCATGAGGAACGTCGTGCCAGATTCTGTCCAATTGGCGCGTTAGATCGTCAAAATCCCGAGCTGGTTGTAGGGCGGTACCCGTAATGCTCCAAATGCTCTCAACTCTGGAGAGATCAGGGAACCTTGCTGCCCAAAGTGGGGTTTTACAAGCGCGAAGACAAACAGTAGAAACTCTCGCTATGTGCAGCTGTGCATTATCCTGCTGAAATGTAAGCCCAGGATGGTTTGCCATGAAGGGCAACAGAACGAGACACAGAATAACGTTGACGTATCGCTGTGCTGTAAGGGTGTCTCGGACACAATCAAAGGAATCCTGCTATGAAATAAAATGGCACCACACCTGGTTGTCGGTCAGTATGGCGGGCGACAGTCAGGTTGGTATCCGAACACTCTTCGGGGCATCTCCCGACACGTCTTCGTTAGTCGTAGGGGCTCTGTTCGAAGCGGGGCTCATCAGTGAAGAGAACTCTACTTCACTCAATGAGATTCCAGGCCAAAGACTTGTCTGGAGATGCCCCGGACGGTCGTGGGATACCAACTTGACTGTCTCCCGCCATACAGCCTGACAACCAGGGGCGATGGTTAGGGTGCCATTTGAAGGGCTTATTTCAATAGTGGTACAAGTCCATTACCTCCACTTTTCTGTCTATAATGCTTCTGACATTAATGGTCCAAACAAACAGTAAGAAAGTTTCATCTCGAGCAAGAAGCTATATGCTTGAATATTTCTGGTATCTCAACTGCGGATTTTCCAGTGCTCATTTAACTTTAGGACTCTGTATCTCAGAATGAACAAAAGTGGACTTGTACCACTATTGAAATAAGCTCTTCATTTCTTTTCGTAGCAGGACCCCTTCAGTTGCCACCCGCGGCACAGTTACAACACAGCGGTACGTCGACGATATTCTACGCCCCGTTTTGTTGCCCTTCATGGCAAGCCATCCTGGCCTTTCATTTCAGCAAGATATGTCCGACTGCACACAGCGAGATTCTATACTGCTTTTTTCTTCGTGCTTGCCAAACCCTACCTTGGGCAGCGAGATCGTCGGATCTTGTTGTGGATTGGCAAGACAGCCAACCCACTATGAGAGGAAGCCGAAAGGCACGCGTTTTAGCTCACGCAGGCTGGCGTGAGGTCTGGAACAGGTCAAGGAAATGAGACTAACAAAAAACGTACGTAGCTGTTGGAATACTTAACTTTAATCCATTAATGTTGAACGTAGCTCTTGTCTGTACATTATTTACAATATCAATAGCAACTGATAATGGCGCCTTGCTAGGTCGTAGCAAATGACGTAGCTGAAGGCTATGCTAACTATCGTCTCGGCAAATGAGAACGTATTTTGTCAGTGAACCATCGCTAGCAAAGTCGGCTGTACAACTGGGGCGAGTGCTAGGAAGTATCTCTAGACCTGCCGTGTGGCGGCGCTCGGTCTGCAACCACTGATAGTGGCGACACGCGGGTCCGACGTATACTAACGGACCGAAGCCGATTTAAAGGCTACCACCTAGCAACTGTGGTGTCTGGCGGTGACACCACAGATCTCTCACCAATCGAGAATATTTGGAGCATTATGTGCAGAGCCTGTGGATTTAGATGATCTAACGCGCCAGTTGGACAGAATTAGGCACGATATCGCTCAGGAGGACATCCAACAACTCTATCAGTCAAAGCCAAGTCGAATAACTGCTTGCAGAAGGGCCAGAGGTGAGCCAACGCGTCATTGACTTGCGTAATTTGTGAAACTCTCCCTCCTGAATAAATCAGCCACTTTTTCTGAAACTGTTACCATTTCTTTGTCTGTACACGTACATCACATCTACCGATTTCCGTCCCACACGGACAATTGCTCCGTGGTACGTCATTTTCGTTTAATGATTACTACAAGTTCACCGTTGTTTGCAGTTTACTAATCATATGGTGTTACTCACATCATGCAGTTTCAGGAGACAGCTCTTCTACGGCTTCAAGATGTGTTGGAATTTGTTGGTGTGAAAGCTAAACAATCTAAAATTTGAAATCTGATTTTCTCTCAGCGTTAAAAACGTTCAAGTAATTTACGGTAATTGACAACCGCTGAAATTTGGACAGGTGACTATCCTGCCTTTTTCAAGGCAAAACTGCAGCAAATAATAGCTATACAAGTGAATTTAAAAATATTTTTAAATTGAATTGCTCATAGCTTACTTGTTGCAGTTTTCCTCGAAAATGACGGGATGGTCACCTGTCGAGGTATCGGCGGTTGTCGACGACGTGATCCAGCTGAATTCCCGTAGTTATTTGAACACTCTGAAATTTCATTTCGCGTTTCTCGGGAACAATGAGTACGCTAATGCCAAGACAGCTACAGCAGTAGCTCTGTTATATCTTTCGTCATTTTCTTTTCTGTGTTTATGAGTGTGTCCTATCTTTATTTTCTGTTTTCCTTCTATCTCCCTCTTTAAAGCCTTTACGCTACCGGCGGCTTCGTTTAACGACTGGCAACCATCTTCATTGTCATCTTCCTCATACTCAAACCCACATCTGCATGTGTGAGATGAGTTAACACCGTGAGAACTCGTGACAGCTTTTACTATTCTTAAAATTCCGTGACTATCATGCCTGTTCTAAACCGAGCAAAGAATTTCAGTAACAAAACAGTGTGGCTGCCGTCCACCACCAGACTGAATGGCGCCTGGTGTCGTTGAGGCCCCCATGATGCCGAAAGGGAAGTATATAAGCAGAGCAGAGACGAATGGGGTATCGTTCCAAAAAAAAAAAAAAAAAAAAAAAAAAAAAAAAAAAAAAAAAAAAAAAAAAAAAAATGGCTCTGAGCACTATGGGACTTAACTTCTAAAGTCATCAGTCCCCTAGAACTTAGAACTACTTAAACCTAACTAACCTAAGGACATCACACATATCCATGCCCGAGGAAGGATTCGAACCTGCGACCGTAGCGAGTCGCGCGATTCCAGACTGTAGCGCCTAGAACCGCTCGGCCACCCCAGCCGGCTGGATCGTTCCAGTGACGACACCCACGTAAGTGTCTTTGACAAAAGGCTGACTGTTATGGCCCTGCGACTGGCAAGGAGCATTTCGGACACGGGGAAGCTGGTCAACCGTTCGCGTTATACTGTCGTGTGCATCTACGGGAAGTGGTCGAAAACGATGAAACCACGAGGGCTGTATGGGATCCATGGCGAGATAGGTCTCCACCAATGGCGCAGGCTGAGTGGGGACGCAAAACTGACAGAAAAAAGGAGAAAGACGATTTACGAAGTACGTGGGAGATATGCGTGAGTTCTCCTACCCCTACCTTCTGCCTGCGAGAAGAACCCTTTCTCTCGATCCGAGACTGTAAACGCACGCTGTTGTCACACTGTCATCTTGCCCAAGTATGATCATAAAGAAATGACCACCGCCGAACAGGCGTCATGTGGATGACGTGGCAACAGTGCTCTTGGTTGACATATGTTTCGCCTGTACAGTTAGCTTATGTTCAGCAATGGAGTATTTTCTGCTACTTTGTTAAGTTCTGTAGGATGTATGGAAGTTTGGCGAGCGGGAGCTGAAGCAAGGAAGGAGGCTTCCGATGTTTTCAGATTCCTGTTAACTGAGGACTGGAGTTCTTCACAGTATTTATTAGTAAGTCAAATACGAATCAGGTCTGACGTGTAACACATCATTTCGTCTCACTTTATTTCATTGTCGGGGACTCTTCAAAGGAGAGTTATGTGTCTTAGTTTTCAAAGTATCCGACAGACTTTTGTGATTAATATAGCAGAAATATCGATACATCTGAGCTCGGTAACGAAATAGATGGTTTCAGATTCTAGTAGAAAGAGTTCATGAAGAGCAGACATAGCATCCCTTTCGGACATTTTGGATTTTTTTTTTTTTTTGAAAGTATAGGTTAACAGGTGATTATCCAAACATCGAAATAGCTTATGGATATTTATGGCATTTCCAGTGACTACAGCATTTTTTCAACTTAGTTTCAGCAAATTAAGCACTTAAGGTCGAGTATAGGAGAGGTAGATTGCGAAATTCAGTTATCTTATCGATAGAATAAGACACAGCTGCTAAGTTCGACTTCAATGGTGTAATCAGTGAGTTTACTTTGCTCAAAGCAAGGAAATGGAAAGTAAACTTATATTAAAAACTCAGTCATTAACAATTTATGAGGAGCAAATAAAACATGTTCTTTATTATACATCATACTAAAATACAGTAGCTGCTATAAACAATAAGACAGATTTTGTTTCATTTGCAATTCTATTAGAAAGATTAAGCAATGTGTAATTTCTTTGCTACAACGATACATTCGTTGTGTGTAATTCTTTAACTTACACAGCTCATTTACGTAATGTTTTTCAACAACGCTTTATTTTTATTCATCCTGCTGCATAAATTACAAAATTTCCTAATCACGTGTAAAAAATAAATGCAGAAAAGTAGTTTTGGGAAGGAGGCGAAGGAGCGCATCTTCAACAGTTCTGCCAAGGGCACAGGCGTACGGCGATGATGATGTGGCTTGGTTTGTGGGGCGCTCAACTGCGCGTTTATCAGCGCTCGCACAACTTCCCAACATTTGCTCAGTCCAAACTCGCCACTTTCATGAATGATGAAGAAAACAACACAAACACCCAGTCATCTCTAGACAAGTGAAAATCCCTGACCCAGCCGGGAATCGAGCCCGGGAGCCCGTGCTCGGGAAGCGAGAACGCCCCCGCGAGACCACGAGCTGCGGACAGGTGTACGGCAAGTAGGTAAAAAGATGGACGTCTACGCTTCATCACAGAACGTGGAAGTCGCGTGGTTTCCGCTCTATAAGGTAGGATACGGCGAAGATCTGTCGCAGAGCTAACGAGAGAGTACAATCCCGCGCAGGCGCAAGTGTTTCGGAGCACAGTGTTCGGCCCACATTTCTGAACATGGGGCTCTGCAGTAGGCGACTCCTATATCTTCCGTTGTTGATCAAACGACGTGGTCGTCTGCGATTGTCGTTGGCACAGGGCATCCGAGATTGGACCATGAGTCGATGGAGACGTGTCACCTGTTCAGACGAATGACGCTTGTTCACGCACCAGATCGGTGGGAAACGCTGGATACGCCATCATCCAGACGGAACACGCACCGAGCCACTGACAGGGACCGATTGGAGCAGTATCGCGTTATGGGGGACATCCACATGGGCTTCCATGGTACTTGCGGTAGTAATCGAAGTCTCGATGACGGCTCAGATCTACATGAAAATTACTGGAGTTCATATATCCGTCCATTGTTTCCCTGGAAGCGATGGCACCTTTCAGCAGGATAACTGTCCACGTCATAAGGCCATAGTCGTGCTACAGTGGTTTTGAGGAGCACGATAGTGAACTCACATTGATGTCTTGGCCAACAAATTCGCCAGATATGAACCATGAACCCGATGGGACACGTGTGGAGGCCTACCGGGCGCCAGCTCCGTGTCCACGAACCAGCAGCCCTTAACTTACATGCGCGTAGGTATCTGGAGCCTCGTACCACTAGATGTTTACCAAGGACTTTTCGAATTCGTGCCACGTAGGAAGTTGCTGTATTTGATTCCATAGGTGGACCAACACCCCATTAATCAGGTGGCTGTAATGGTCGGGTCATTAATAAACGTTTACTACGAAACTTCCGAACTTGAGATGATGTTTATAATACCCTGTTGTGACGCTATCTTTCGATGCAAAGTGATTTTTGACCAATATAATATAGCATTTTTACTAATTCTGTGGAAATGTGTAACTTCTCTTATTTTTCCATAAAAATACTCCAGTATTTTCAGACTTTCATACTTTATAACACATTTTTATCTTCGGAACACGTATCCAATGATGCTAAAAAGATTGGGAAGACAAGTAATTAGTATGCAGTATCAACCCTGGGAGTAGCTAATTTCTGTAGTTTTGGTAACATCACGAAATGTAAAAACAGCTAAATTATTGATTCATATTTGAAGAACGAAATACCAGTCTGTGAAAAAATTAATAAAATCGAGAAACCAAAAAAACCTCTTTTTTAACTTATTTTGATGTTATTTATCAGTTTCTGTTATTCATCATAGATGTCCTCAGCATCTTCATCAACACGTAAGCCCAGTGGTGTGTGGTCGTGAATGATTACCACGGCATATCTTTTTTTAATTTTTTTAAAAAAAGTCGTGCTGTTATCACACAGTGTAGCCATACCGCCCTAAGGAAAGACAGCGACAGTCTTGAAACAATTCTGATATGAAGGATTGAAAAACCCCTTTCTAGAATTTCCCTTAACCTTCCAAAACTAACTGTGACCAGCCCACCTCTTTAAGAACTAACCTGTAAATGTTTGTGTCCAACGTTGCACAAACAGCGCGAAAACTGTGGATCTGGTCATATCTCTAAAAGTGAGAAAATTGCGAAACAAACATCCCACATCCCACTACGACTAGCGCTACGTCACTAGACTAATACATTGTTTATGATTTTGAGCTGCTTGTCTACAACTTCAAGTAAGTGGAGGAGTCGAACAGTAGCAATGACTGCCGCGCGGGATTAGCCGAGCGGTCTTAGGCGCTGCAATCGTGGACTGTGCGGCTGGTCCCGGCGGAGGTTCGAGTCCTCCCTCGGGCATGGTGTGTGTGTTTGTTCTTAGGACAATTTAGGTTAAGTAGTGTGTTAGCTTAGGGACTGATGACCTTAGCAGTTAAGTCCCTTAAGATTTCACACACATTTTTCAGTAGCAATGACGAAATTCAGTACTCTCATTTATTCATAAACATAACTACGGGATCAACATAGAAAATGAGTAATCAGAAACCTGTGACAGTTATATGTATCCACATTTGCATGAAAATTAAATGAAAAGCAGCATCAGTCTCCTATCAGTCAGATTATTTCCTGATCTCTTATCAGAGTATTCTCTCCCAGTGTTCATAATCACTGAGAGCTATTTAATCCTGTAATTCTCCATCGGAATAGTGACTGGACGTTGGTTACTAAAACCTGCAAGTCCACACATCCATTAGCAGTGCAAAAGGAAATGAGACAGGCGATCGTCCTGGATTCCACAAGTGTGAAATTAAATTGAACTTCTCTGCTAGTGCTGCGAATTATGCTCACAATAAGTATGCTTGGGCTGTGTCGAGCTGTGCGTAGGAGACGTGCTGGTTGCTTCACGAAGACGGAGTCCGCAGCAGCTTTGCGGGATTGCAAAATGTGGCAGCGTGTAGAGCGCTGTTGCATCAAGTCGATCAGGAAGCCCTCGCCTGCTATCAGAGTGCCGAACTGGAAGCGCCAGAATGTCCAGTTCTACGTTCTGGTTGGAGGCGAGGGCGTCCTGATCGACTTGGCGCAGCAGCGTCCTATCACCGAGTGCTTCTCTTGCGGTCCTCACTTACGCCGTGCATATTCCTTGCTGCCAAAAGTTGCCAGTAACCAGTCACAAAATTACGAGCCACCGCGGCAGAATCAGGAAGATTACCCCCCTCCCCCTTTCCCTCCTACCTCCCCCCCCCCTCACAACAAAGAGTCTCGTCAAAAATATCGGGTCGTTTCCAGCCTCCAACGACAACATGAAACTCCCTCCTACAACTAAAAGCATACATTTCCACGCTGCGACCTGACATCACGCATCTTTATGCCAGACGCACGTTCTTCCAGCACTGTTCACAGCCTCGCAGGTGGGATCGAGAAATTCAGAGAGGACCTCTAAGTGGCCCGATTTCGTTTCCTGTGGCCCGTGCTTTCTGGAACCGGCGGATGCTAAGCTTCAAAAGCATTCAGAAAACATCAAAGGCGCCACCGACTCTCGCGCACAGAGCCGCACCGCCCTTGGTCTGATCTTAGCCGCGAGCAGTCGTGTGGGAGGAGGCAATGCTTGCCGCCCTCTGTGGGTTCCTTCCAAGAATTTTACGCCAGCCAGGCCGCGTTCCCGTCCACCGCTTGGCCGAAGCGTTTCCTGTTGCTCTGTCTCAGGTCCACTGGTCTGGACATACGCACGCACCCCAGAATCATTCATAACCCATTAAAAACTGACACTGGGTTAACAAATAGAGACACGAAAATTACACATGGACACAACTGCCAGGACCGTGTTTTATAGTATCAATTACATTTTATACCAATTTTCCGCGTTGTCAGCCACAGAATGATAAAGACATTTTAATTATTGATGAAAATGTCATGCAAAATGCTTGCCGCATTTCAGTGTGACCCAAAAGCCCATAAAAATTTGAAAATTCAATACGTCACGGAAAATGTGATTGATGAAGCTCATGTAGCTGTGGGTCATGGTGGTCGCGATAGGATATTAGCCGAGACATCAAAAAAGTATGCCAATATCACAAAGGAAATGATATGCCTCTATTTATCAATGTGTGATGTTTGTCAACAAAAGAAGAAAAAAAGAAAAGAGGACTAATTTGAAAGCCAATTCTCCATTCGGAAATGAACGGCAGATGCCAAGTCAATTTGACTGATTTCCAAACACAACCAGACAGGAATTTAAAATTCATTCTATTTTACCAAGACCATCTCAAAAAATTTGTTCTCCTTCGTCCGTTACCATCAAAGAGCGGTGAAGAAGTGGCTTATCATTTCAATGACATATTCCTAACTGTAGGGGCACCGTGCATTCTTCAATCTGATAATGGCAGAGAATTTGTCAAAAATGTTATAAGTGAACTCGCAAATCTTTGGTCAGAACTGAAAATTGTGCATGGAAAACCATGACACAGCCAAAGTCAGGGTTCTGTTTAACGTGCCAACCAAGACATTAAAAATATGATAAGTTCTTGGTTAAAGGACAACAATTCAACGAAGTGGTCGGAAGGATTACGGTATGACCAATTCATGAAAAATCAAGCTAATCAAGCTTACCAATCTGGTATCATTCGGAATCGAACCTAGAGTAGGACTTTCCACTTCCTCGTTGCCTCAAGAAATCGTAAATGATATGCAGGATGAAGATAACCTAAAGAAGGCAATCGAAGATGACAGCAATACTGAACAGTACGAAGACAGTGATGATGGTAAAATTGTGAAAACTGACACAAACGACTTTCAAAATGCTAGAAAAATTGCGACAGAAAATTTAAACTTTCAAAATGCTAGAAAAATTGCGACAGAAAATTTAAAAAAAAGAAAGAACAAGCTAAAAGAATGAAAGCTTCCTCTGAAAAAATCCCATGCACCAGCGGACATTGGAGGCAACGTAACCATACCTATTCCAGATGTAGATAAAGGCAGAGGTGACCTTCGAAACATAATTGGAGTAATACTTCAAAAGACTGATTAGGGCCTCTACAAAGTTGGCACCAAACGTGGCGTACTTCAAAAACATTATTGCAGGTACAATTTTATTAAAATTTTCCATAATTTTTTTTGTAATAAAATATTAAAAAATATTTGTTTTGACTTCATTTTTATTTTTTTAGAACTGATTTCGACGTCTCAGAAGTTTTTAGATGCGGGAGATATTAACCAGGATATTGAAATATCTTTAAGGACTGCAGCCACAAAACATTCTGTTGGATCAGGGCAAGGCTTCGTGATACAACAGACAAATGCAATTGTAAGAAAAACAAAGTACTCTGCAATTCTGAGTACCACCAAAGTAAACCTTGCAAAAATAAGTAAATAAGCAAATTGCAGATAAGGTGATTTCTGTGACTGGATATATGTAAGTTGATCTAGTGATAGATGTGAAATTACTGATTACTGAATAAATAACTTTAATGAATCATATTGACTATTTTATTTCTATTCCTTTATTCAGTTTACTCTGAAAAGCTTATAGAAGATACAAACTAGGTGAAAATCGGTAACGAATTTGACCTAGGCGAAACTAGTTCATCCCAAAATCGGGTTTGCCGGTAACATATATACTGTATCTGCCAGTATATTACGATTTCTGACGTGATGTGCATGATTTCCCCGTTTTAGGGCTACTTTGATAACTGGTCATTGTTGCCCCAGGATTACAAAGAAGCAATTAAGTAACAGTTTTGATGAAAATGACAGTGTGGAACCACCATTATATGGCTCGTTTGCAATTCTTAATGTGTCTACAATTAACAGAAACAAATGTCAGTCACATGTTGCTCAAATTAAAAGCTGTTGTGGTTCAGGCAGTGATTCAGGTATAGCATACAACGTCAAATATCTCCGGAAACTAGGAATGAAGTTTGTCTGGGCACAAGTGCCAGATATTGCCTCAATAAATGAATAGCGGATAACCTTAGTTCTAGCTGCACCGGATGTCTTGAAACAAGGATTTAGGTTTGAGATGGATGAAATTGAAGCTTTGTGTGTGTGGTACTCCATCCAAAAACCTTGCATTGAATTTATAATACTGATTATGGATCACTTTAGATAAGTGTATTTACTTCTGGATGGTGAAAGTTTCGTTGTGTATTTGAAATACTGACAACAAATGGAATGATAGTTGACAGTTGTGGTGGGAGTTTAGGCTGGTCATTGTGTCCCCAAATCCATGCTAACTCTGACCACATACAATTTCATTTTTCATCACATCCTCTCAATTTTAGAGAATGTATTGTACTAATTAGAATGCTATTCTTTCAGACATGCCCCTACGTTAACTCACACAAATATCACAGAAGTTAAAAAACAGTAATACGAATCACAACTGAAACTGAAAATCGGTCAAAATATACCCGGTCTACAGTACTCAAATAATCTCATGATGACACGATAATAAGTGAAAACCATTAATGATACCACTTGCATGGCCTGAGGTTAAAACGTGTCTTACAGCTGGCCGATGCCAGTGTTGCAGGGTGGCCAGTTCTGACCTCCGAGTGTCGTGTGCGGAGAGCCGCGGGAGGGAATTTCCAGTGCCGCGGCGAGTGCTGAGTCGTGAATGATGTAAGCTGTAGCCACTCAGCAGTGGCTGGCGATGGCGTAGTCTCTGTTGACGTAAGACGTCATCAGCGCCGTGGGGCAGCAAAGCCTCCCGATGTGCAGTCACCCCGAATTGAACCCAGGACCCCCGTAAGCTGGTGGGATTGTCAGGCGATAGCACTCACAGGACGGCTTCACTTCGGCAGACCCAGCTCAAAGCCCGGAACCATCAGGGCTGGGTGACAGCTCGTAGATAAGCAGCTTTGTCTAGTTGGCGACGCTGCTCAGTGAGACTGTAGCAGCTTCACGCTCATTCGACCACTGACCTGCGTGGAGGTTGTGCCTGGCGATTGCACAGTGCCGAACAAATGATGCTACCAGCTGAGCTGAGAGCATTTATGATCGTTCTGGCTAGGTGTGTTGTGACAAGAGGTAGCTCCTTGTTATGTCGCCGTATGTGGAAGCGCTGCAATCTAATCCACTGCTGACCGCGGAGCGCCACATGTCAGGATGCTGAACCAGCACTGCGTAGCTCCCAGCTGCAGGATTTGTCACGCCAGTAAAATGATGCACGATTTTGTAATTAAGATACGTAATTCTTCTAAAAAAGGGGCAATTTGAGTTAGAATCCAAGAAAAATATTTAATATTATACGGAATTACAGCACCTGACGAACCACAACTTTTTGCGGGCTCTTAGAGGTCCAGCCCATTAACTGCAGACAGTTAATAATCAGACAGTGAGTGAGCAGCAAGTAGCTGCGAGAGACCGTAAAACTCCATGGCACTCTGTGCTGTACTTTGAACAGAAAAAAACTCTTTCACTGTAATAATAAAAAAGGACAGGAGTAATTCTTTTTGCTTCTGGCGTTGATCAAAGAGAGACGTGTATTAGCCAGGCAATTAATAGTTTCGTCTTGTTAGCCTCCAGCCATATTTAATTTAGGATGCATCCAGAGTTTTCTTAAGTGCTAGGGTGTAGTTAAGTGTAGGAAGTGTATACTGTTTATTCGTTGAGTATTGTACAATAAATAAAAATGTACTTAAGGTGAGACTTTCTCATTGAATATACCATTCTGCGATATTTAACACAGAATTGGATACTCCCTGGCAAGGGTGCCCATAAGATTATCGGAAAGGGGTCTAACTGAGACGGGGGAAGGGGGGGGGGAGGGGTATGAAGACCTTTTTGATATTTTTGGAAAAAGAGTGGCGACTTGTAGGTAGCCATAAAAAGCTCCACTTCCAACCCTTAAAGACCTGCGTGATACCGAGTTTTAAATCATTTTCTTAAAAGAAAAACACCTGACTGAACTAATTTTTTACCTTTCTCTGAGAACGCCTCATTCCCCTTCCCCCGGGTATGGACGCCTTTGCTGCCTGGACAGCTGAATTCCAACGTGACTGATTACCGACGTAAGCCTGCACGCGGTCCGACTTTGCAGGCTAAGAAATGTTCGACCGGCATAGTCGTTATTTTCGAGATTATTTTTTCCTTCATCAGTAATCAGCCCAACAAGGAACGACCTACACACCACACCCGTAGTCCCCCGTTGGCCATCACCTTTTGCTGAATCTGTTGAAAGTTTACCGTTTAACTTCCTTGCCTAGGGACGCCAGATGAAAGTTGATGTCGTCAATCCCTGAATCAAAATTGCGCAACGGATAACCGGGGAGGGGAGCTTGAGAGCGCTACCTAGAGAGCGTGCCCTTTCTGTACGATACTAGGCAAGGGGCTGGAGGGCTCACACGCTGATGTGTGGGTCCCTGCTTTCTATAGCTTTTATTTTAAATAAATTCCTTTAACTTGACTTCTTTGTGATTTTTAAGGTATGTTAAAGATTGATGACAGTTGATTACCTATTTATTTTAAACATATCACTCGACTTTACAGCGATTGCAGCAATAGTTTCAGTTTACAGATATTACAATTTTACAACTTATAGCTCGGGTATATTATATACTAATCTGCACGCACCTTTCTACGGGTAAGGCGGAATTGCGTTGGCCAAATGTCTACCACCAAAGCTTTCCAGTATTTTACATAGGACATCCACTACTTGAGGAGGATAACAGGCAAACTGGGGACCAGATACATTAACACAGGGGATCAAATTTCCGAAATTAAACGAGAACATTCATTTCCTTACACAATCCGAAGCTGGAAATAAAAGAATTAGTACAAATATTCAAATACCTTTCTTCCATGCTTGAACATTGAGACAGACGCACTGAGGGCACGTCTGCTCACTTAGCCGTCTTCTGTAACACATTTTAGAATATGGCGGGCACCCGGAGGTCTTCCTGGGCCCCGGTGGAGGGGGTGATCGAACCACTTGGCCGTGACCAACCTCTCCACCCCAAATCTTGTGACACTGGAAAGTCTTTGGCTGTTACCTGCCTGTGCTGTCTCTCTGATCCCCTACCCAGGAGTAAGGTTGGCACTACTATACTACAGAACTACTTCCCAACAAAGATTTGGCCACGCTTTACGGCAGGACGTACAAGAAATGCATAATACACGACACATATAAATACGTATTATGAAGCCTGGCACATTTCTTTCCACCCGTCCACATGCGTTCTGTTGCACCCGCGGCCTCCTGCGTCGTATAATAAAATTGGCTGCCGAGCCGCCTCTGTTTCTATTTCCCGGTGCGAGCGAGCAGCAAAACCTGCTGCTTTAGAGCAGAAACTACTGTACCGTTTCACTGTTTCTAATTTTAGGTTGCTCAAGAAGAGTTAGGTGCAGCTTCAACGGATTAAGGCTACCGTATTATGAATTTGAAGCGGTACGAGACCTTCAGCATCGTGTCGTACAGGCACACTAAGAAAGCAACCACCACTGAGTCTCATTCCGTGTGGAAAGAACATTACACTCTGTACGAATTACTAGAGAAACATTTATTCAATATTTGGGTTGGGAATTTTTATGACCAGTCACATTTTCTATTGAAACAAAATAAAAGTTATTTTCCATAGCTTTAAATGTATTTAGTGTTCAGTGACATCTTTAACTCATTCAAATGCTTGGCTAGGATTTAAATGTGGGTAGCCTAGTAACTCCGTTAGTTATCAGCGATTTTCAGCAGAGCGATTATCTATTGAAGTCAGATATAGGTATAGTTACAGTTCAAATTGATTCATGCTCATAGGTATTTGAAAGAGGCATTTCAATTAATAATTATTCGGAAGTAGGGATCTTCGTAACCCACATACCCTTGGCTGGTTGTAAAGGCGTGCCAGAACCTCATGCTGCAACAAATGAAAAAAATCTTCTATAATGCCTGAGATTCCTACAATATGCTTAAATTCGTTATAATTTTCTTCTCTACAAGAAAGACAATACAGTAGTTCATTTTCTCCTCTGTTCCTCTGTAGTAGAACATAAGACCTGATTTTTAATACTATTTGCTATTCATTTTATTTTCATCACACTTCTGATAACCCCACTACATTCCGTTTGAACTTTCTTACCTCCTATGAAACTTCCTGGCAGATTAAAACTGTGTGCCCGACCGAGACTCGAACTCGGGACCTTTGCCTTTCGCGGGCAAGTGCTCTACCGTCTGAGCTACCGAAGCACGACTGACGCCCGGTACTCACAGCTTTACTTCTGCCAGTACCTCGTCTCCTACCTTCCAAACTTTACAGAAGCTCTCCTGCGAACCTTGCAGAACTAGCACTCCTGAAAGAAAGGATATTGCGGAGACATGGCTTAGCCACAGCCTGGGGGATGGTTCCAGAATGAGATTTTCACTCTGCAGCGGAGTGTGCGCTGATATGAAACTTCCTGGCAGATTAAAACTGTGTGCCCGACCGAGACTCGAACTCGGGACCTTTGCCTTTCGCGGGCAAGTGCTCTACCGTCTGAGCTACCGAAGCACGACTCACGCCCGGTACTCACAGCTTTACTTCTGCCAGTACCTCGTCTCCTACCTTCCAAACTTTACAGAAGCTCTCCTGCGAACCTTGCAGAACTAGCACTCCTGAAAGAAAGGATATTTCGGAGACATGGCTTAGCCACAGCCTGGGGGATGTTTCCAGAATGAGATTTTCACTCTGCAGCGGAGTGTGCGCTGATATGAAACTTCCTGGCAGATTAAAACTGTGTGCCCGACCGAGACTCGAACTCGGGACCTTTGCCTTTCGCGGGCAAGTGCTCTACCGTCTGGGCTACCGAAGCACGACTCACGCCCGCTACTCACAGCTTTACTTCTGCCAGTACCTCGTCTCCTACCTTCCAAACTTTACAGAAGCTCTCCTGCGAACCTTGCAGAACTAGCACTCCTGAAAGAAAGGATATTGCGGAGACATGGCTTAGCCACAGCCTGGGGGATGTTTCCAGAATGAGATTTTCACTCTGCAGCGGAGTGTGCGCTGATATGAAACGAGGTACTGGCAGAAGTAAAGCTGTGAGTAGCGGGCGTGAGTCGTGCTTCGGTAGCTCAGACGGTAGAGCACTTGCCCGCGAAAGGCAAAGGTCCCGAGTTCGAGTCTCGGTCGGGCACACAGTTTTAATCTGCCAGGAAGTTTCATATCAGCGCACACTCCGCTGCAGAGTGAAAATCTCATTCTGGAAACATCCCCCAGGCTGTGGCTAAGCCATGTCTCCGCAATATCCTTTCTTTCAAGAGTGCTAGTTCTGCAAGGTTCGCAGGAGAGCTTCTGTAAAGTTTGGAAGGTAGGAGACGAGGTACTGGCAGAAGTAAAGCTGTGAGTACCGGGCGTGAGTCGTGCTTCGGTAGCTCAGTTGGTAGAGCACTTGCCCGCGAAAGGCAAAGGTCCCGAGTTCGAGTCTCGGTCGGGCACACAGTTTTAATCTGCCAGGAAGTTTCATATCAGCGCACACTCCGCTGCAGAGTGTAAATCTCATTCTGGAAACATCCCCCAGGCTGTGGCTAAGCCATGTCTCCGCAATATCCTTTCTTTCAGGAGTGCTAGTTCTGCAAGGTTCGCAGGAGAGCTTCTGTAAAGTTTGGAAGGTAGGAGACGAGGTACTGGCAGAAGTAAAGCTGTGAGTACCGGGCGTCAGTCGTGCTTCGGTAGCTCAGACGGTAGAGCACTTGCCCGCGAAAGGCAAAGGTCCCGAGTTCGAGCCTCGGTCGGGCACACAGTTTTAATCTGCCAGGAAGTTTCATATCAGCGCACACTCCGCTGCAGAGTGAAAATCTCATTCTTTCTAACCTCCTATTCGAGCTCCGCCAAACCAGTCTTCGAAAACTAAATGTCTAAAATTGTAGCCGGGTTTTCCAAGGCCCTACAAGTTTGCGAGGTGCATCATATTAAAACAGAGGATAGACAACATCTGAGCAACTGTGATTTAAACGAATATAAACGGCAGAAAGCCATTTTCTTTACCCCTAAATATAGACACTGCTCGCTTTTCATAGATTATTTCGTAATGAAGAGGATCCAGTCCTGATTAACGATATTACTCGGATAGCCGCATCTGATCAGTCAACAATCGCCTTTAATTTGAGCTTCGTTTTGTCTTCCCACTCTATTTTCCATTATCAATTTCAATAAAAGCCAGTATCGAATGTCACTGATTTCGTTGACACATGAAATATTCGAAAAGTAGCTCGGGATAAGCTTTAAATGCGAACATTTTAGGTAATGCTTTTCCGTACCTCGTAGCTTCAGTCGAGTTCAGGATAAGTGCGAGGTAACTGTTAACAGAGTAAATGCGAGGTGTTCAAAAAGTCTCTCCATAGTGCCGTATGATTGTTAGCCGCGCGTGCCATATGATTGTTTGCCTGCCTGGGTTACCTCCCTTCAAGTGGACTCTTCCAACATTCCACTATTTCGTTAATCTCAGCCAGCGTCAGTAGTATCGTTGGTGTGTTTCGCTACGTGTTGACGTGAACGTTTAAGTTTAGTTCTTTTGTTCTTATGTTTCGTTTTTGTAACTGTTAAAATGCTAACCAGTGAAGAACGTGTGTTTTTAGTCGAACAAGTGTTCAAAGCTGGCGGTAAATACACAGTTTAAGTTCGTCAAACATTTAATTCAGTTTTCCCGGAGACAACACTCCCACATCGCAATACTGTGAGGGATATGATTAACAAGTTTCGAGGTTCAGTGACAGATGCACCGAGAAGTAGTCGTCATAGCGTTTTGTCTGAAGATAAATTAATCGATATTTACGATAAAATGTCCATGATTCCGAACAAGTCAGTAAGAAAACTCGCCCACCAATGTTAATGTCAGAACGGCCCACACAGATGTACGGAAAAAAATTAGAACTTTTCCCATACAAAGTGACAATCGTGCAAAAAAAAATACTGATCATGGCAAGGGACTGAATTATTGTCAATGGTTCAAAAATTTAGTTCAACAAAATGGAAGGGATATTCTTAATGAAACGATTTTCACAGATGAGGCGTGGTTTCATTTATCCGGATACATGAACTCTTATGTGGAGTACTGCAAATCCATTGTGTATTCGTGAGAAAGCACTTCATTCTGTGAAAATAGGAGTCTGGATTGCAATTTCTAGACGTCGGATTGTGGGTCCCATATTTTTCAACGAAACATTAAACGTCCAACGATACTGCAGTGATATTCTGTGCCCATTCGTAGGAAAACTTGTGTTAAGCGAAATACTGAACGGTTATTTTCAACAAGATGGTGCAACTGCGCATACAGCTCGCGTTTCAATGTCACTGCTTGCTGATGTTTTTGGTGATCGTATAATTTCACAGGGACTTCGGCCTCCACGATCGCCTGACCTAACACCACCTGACTTTTTCTTCTGGGGTGCAGCGAAAGGAACTGTCTATAAATACCGTCCAAAATCCATCGATGAATTGAAAACTGCAATATCCACTTTCACTGCATCTGTTACAGAAGAAATTTTACAGCTTGTGTTTGGAAACATGATTAGACCAATTGAATTGTGTATTCAACAACAGGGAGGACACTTTCAACATGTAATGTGAAAATTTGTAAGTAAAATGGAATATTCGATAAATTAATAACTTATATTTCACTTTCATTTCGGTATATTCACTGCGGCATACGGCATGCGCGGCTAACAATCATACGGCACTACGGAGAGACGTTTTGAACACCCCGTATATCTGAGAAGAAGGAGTTATGCACAGAACGTAAACTTCATCGCCTGTATTAAAAAAACTGCATTGACCTCAGGTCATTAAATCAAATAATTCGAAACAAAAACTGCAGCTCTACCAGTACGACTTTCTGAAAGGAACTAAAGGCACATGTCTGTCGAGTCAAACGAACTAAACTGCAGAAGGTGCAGGATAAAACTAAGAAACTGCTGTATCAGTAATGGAAGTAGGCATGAATGGCTTGTTACCCGTTGTTACGTCAGGAAGCACCTCGGACGACCAGATGACGTAAGATAAAAATAATACACCAGACATCTTGGTGCCAGCGCCACTACACCCGCACTGCCAGCTACTATTCCTTATACTGTTTGCTTACATGGTTAGTGCCCGACACAGTGCTTCCATACATAAAAGGCACAGATGAAAGACATGATCATTTAAACGGGCCATTCAAGGCCGAAAAAGCTTATCCCAATACTGCACAGTCCCATGGAAGAATAACAGGCATTATCTCTCGTTACACCTGCCAAGGCAAGGACTGAAAATTTTCGCAACCTCTTTCATAAAACATGAGCAACTATCACAATTCGAAGCAAAAGACGAGATGACTTGTTCTCATCATAAAAATACCGGAAACTTCAATGCTGAATACATACCATGCCTGAGGTCCTGGAAATAATAATACTGCACATATGGCAGTCTTGGTCCATACACCACGAACTATTTCTCTGGAACACTTTTGGTTTCACAAAGGATGAATGTCCAATCTATGTCATGGAATTACGTCTGTGTAGTGTCCGACAAACTTTTTTTGGTAAATTTTGATTGCGTGTGTGTGTGTGTGTGTGTGTGTGTGTGTGTGTGTGTTTGATTCGTCTCCATACGTATTTTTTCTTCTTTTACATTTCATTCTCCCTCCACTTTATAATTCGGTTTTTAAATCTAAGTACTAGTGTATTAGGACTGGGACAAACACACAGTGTTCCGAACACCTAACGACGGGCCTCCGCAGCCGAAGACCCACGCTGGGGACAATGATAACACCACGAGATCGGCAACTGCGACTGAAAAGCGCATATAACCATCGGCACTAGACTTTGGCGCAGTGGTAGAGCGTTGCATAGTTTGATGAAATCCCGATCCTTCTTCATCTTGCCGATAGGAGGGAGCGAATGCGTCTTCCAGGGATACAGCTCCTTGACACCTGTAATGTGGGACGAGACAGGGTGACGGCGACTCCGTTATGCTCTGGGGAACATTGACATGAGCGTCCAAGGGCCCAGTGAAGCTCGAACAAGGCACCTTTACAGCCAAAGAATGTCGTACATTGGTTGCAGACCACGTACACTCATTCATGCAGATCTTGTTTCCCGAAGCAGTGGCATTTTTCAGCAGGATCATGAGCATGTCACAAGGCCAGGAGAGTGATGGAGTTGTTCGAGGAACATGGGGTGTATTCCAATTGATGTGCTGCCCCCCCCCCCTCCCCCAACAAGCCAGATCTGAACCCAATCGAACACATCTGGAATGTGACTGAACGTGGCGTCAGAGCTCATTACCTCCCTCCCCAGAATTTAGGGGTGTTAGGTGTGTGTGTGTGTGTGTGTGTGTGTGTGTGTGTGTGTGTGTGTGTGTGTGTGTGTGTGTGTGTGTATGTGTGTGTGTGTGTGTGTGTGTGTGTGTGTGCATAGATGTGGTGCCAACTCGCTCCAGCGACCTACCAAGGCCTCATTGCTTCCATGCCACCATGAGTCGCCGTTGCCATCCGTGCCAAATCCGGAAATACGGCCATCATGCAAGTGGTCAAAATGTTCTGTATGTCTGTTAATGCATGTGACAAAGTGGATTCGTTCAACATGTTACGCAGTAAACCTACCAAGACATTGTTTCCAACTTTCATTCCCAGACCATGAGATGAGCTGCAGCAGAGCTACTTTTTTTTTCCTTTTCATTCAAATACCGGAGGGTTGAAAGTAGAGGAAGGTGGTTCCCAAATGAAAATATTTGGGAGGGCATTTCCGGCTTCGGCATTCGTCTCAGCTGTATTCACTGACATTACTAACGCACAAAAGAAGGTACATACAGGGTGTCCAGAAAAGGACTCCCTGATTTCAAAATTAAATATCTCGAAAACAAAGATCGAAAGAGGAATGCAGTAAACGGTATGTTTATTGTGAAAGCTGTAAGAAGTTTATACAGCAGTTTGAAATAAGAGTTACGAAAGCTGCTAACAGATGGCGCTGTAATCGCCATACGTAATGCCTAGTATAAATAGTGATCCGTAGCCCAGAGCGATCAGTTCCACTATTGAAACGTGAAAGGAGGTTAGCGTACCGAAGGAAGATATTAAAACCATGTACTCCATTGAACAACGCGTTTTTCTGGTGCTAGAGTACCACAGGTTAGAAGAGAGTCCTACGGCAACAAGGCGAAGTTTTCAAGCACGATTTAATGTTCCAAAAGGACCCGATGCGAAAACCATTCGTACGCTCTTCGCAAAATTTCAACGAACAGGCAGCGTAACTGATGATCTGGTGGAGCATGTTATCCGCAAGCAAACCGCAGTTACACCTGAAAATATCGCCACAGTTTCTGGAATAATTCAGCGAAATCCAATGTCATCAGTCCGTAGAATTGCATCTGAGACTGGTTTGAAGCGTTCCAGCACGCAGAAAATACTGAGAAAGAGCCTACACATGTTTCCATTCAAAATTCAAACGTACCAGACCATACCCGTACGAGCTGTGCAACAAAGGGTTGCCTTTGCTAATCAGATGCTCACATTGATTGATAGTGAAGGATTTGGTGTTGGCTGCATCTGGTTTACAGATGAAGCACACTTCCACCTGAATGGATACGTGAATAAGCAGAATGGCGATTTTGGGGTTCCGAAAAGCCATATTGGTGTGAAGCGAAACCCCTGTATTCTCCTAAAGTTACTGTGTGCGCTGCAGTATGCAGCAGAGGCATAACTGGCCCTTTTTTCATTCGAGAAACGGTCACTGGTGCACATTACGTTGCAATTTTGGAACAATTTGTCGCCACACAGCAAGCGTTAGAGGATCGACCAGGTACTGAATGGTTTATGCAAGATGGAGCCCGACCACATTGGACCGAACAAGTGTTTCGCTTTCTTGAGGAATACTTGGGAATCTAGTAATTGCTTTGGAATATCCCAAATTTACTGTAGCCTCCATACTCACCGGATTTGACTCCCTGTGATTTTTTTTTTTTTTTTTTTTTTTTTTTTTTTTTTTTTTTTTTTTTTTTTTTTGTGGGACACAGTGAAAGACATGGTCTACCCGAAACATCCCGCCACGCTGGACGAGCTTGAATCGGCGATCTCTGTGGCATGTGAACCCATTTCGGTTGAGACACTACGAAATGTGATGGCGAATTTCATTCTTCGTTTGCGCCACCTCTGTAGTGCCAGTGGTGAACATTTTGAAAACATTGTGATGTAATTGTTTGCAAAGATTGTTTTCATACGATTATTTCACTTATGTATGCTGATATGAGCTGTAAAGCGCACAGTGCCATCTGTTAGCAGCTTTTGTAACTATTATTTCAAACTTCTGTATAAACTTCTTACAGCTTTCACAATAAACATACCGTTTACTGCATTCCTCTATCGATCTTTGTTTTCGAGATATTTAATTTTGAAATCAGGGAGCCCTTTTCTGGACACCCTGTATATCTCTCGTAGCCAAAATGTTGAGGATGTTCAAAGATCCAAGTGGCGTTATGAAAAAACTACAGCAAGTGCTCTGATAGGTCAACGATCATTAAATGAAACTAAACAGGAGGGTACATGTCTTTTATAAGGCTCTCTCTTGTCCTAGTTTCTTCACTGTGGATTTACACGAGGCTTAAAACCCAACCTTAAACTTCCAACAGTATTGTGACACAGAAGAGAGCTCTAAATCTAAATTATTCTCATACTTGGAGGCAGGTGGACTACGTATTATTGAGTATCATTCTAATAACAGCTACGCCTGCACCATTCTCAAATGTCGCTAAAAAAAGAAAAGAAAGAAAGAAGGATATCGCTTCTGATGCTACCCCCATTACAGCATCGTAGACGCACTGTGCTGTGAGTTTCGAAGGGAAACCTGAGGGGCGGAACCTCCTTTCATAACCCAGCCTCCCAGCTGCAGAATGCTCTTGAGTTCTAGTGCCCTCGCCGTATGGAAAATATTAACTACTTTTCCGGTGAGGCTGTCTTAGTACGCCGCTGCTGCTCGGACCCAGGACGACAAGCGTGATCGTCTCCCTTCGGCCACCAGTACCAGCACCGTTTCGTAGCTGACCAAGTCCAGCGTACTGGACAGTTCTTCTGAAGGAACATCCAAGTTTTCGTTATTTCATTTATGATCTACATCAAATTTGCAAGGTACCTGCTGGATAGAGACGTCCTCGACACTTTTCCATGGACTACAGGCATCAGTTATGAAAATCTATGTTGCTCCTGTATTTTTCTAATGTTATTCACCCCCACTCTAAGGTCGTATCAGTGTATGTCTCTCTTACAATCGAACAAACTCCTTCCCTGATCCATATAGAGTGCAGTCATCTTACCACATGTCCTCCATTTCATTTTAATCACGGTCATAATACCGTCTTTTACTCGAAGCTGTTGCCTTAATCCACGTATTGCTGGAATATGGAATAGAGTAATAGGTAATTTGCCTATTGGGAGTTGTTGCTTTGAGGGTGAAATTAATACACACGTGAAGAGAATAACTGTAGTCTGCCCCGCTCACAAGCAAACGAGATCTTTTCATCTGCTTTCAGAAAAGATTGGTGTCGTGTACTTTGATGACAACGGCTTTTATATTGACCGTGGCGTACAAGAGACAGTCTATCGCCTTCTTTCGGCCGTTACTCAATACATATTTATAAGATGAAAATGAATTTTTAGCGCCTTTACTGGCAAGAGCACAATGCAGTTTGGCTCACTAGAATAGTGTGATATAGATTAATGAGAGAATGTAGCCGTGGCAGAAAGATTCCTTTAAATTAAATGCAGCAATACATGGGAGCAGACACACACCCACGCTCCCGCACACACCCACGCACGTACACACACACACCACTATCCCTTCTAAGAAAAAATCGAAATGTATTAACAATATGTACGAACAAGCAATGATAATAGAATTTACTAATGATGGAAAAAATTCATGGTACGTCTTCTTCTCGTAGGTCGGATGGTAAATTCTCTGCATTCATGAGAACTGAAAGAATAGGATAAGTGTCGACCAAACATTTCAGAACATATACATTTATTTGCTCAAGAAAATATATACTTCCAAACACGTCAAACAATATCTACAACGCAGTAAACAGCGCTATTTCTCTTTAACCTTTCTATCTTGTTTACTTGCTAAGGGCCAAATAACATCTGACATTTTCACTGTTGAAATAATGTTCATTCAAATTCGCTTCTCTATTTACGTTCTTATTTACGTATAGTGTAGGCTTTTTCTTTTTAAAATGCAAACATATTTTTGTTTTCAGATATTTAGTGTCTCCTGAAGAGATGTACAAATTCTCCCTCCAGTCTGCCTGCCCCTATCTCCACCGCAACCATTAAAGCAGCTCATCCTGACGCAACGGAGACACATGAGTACATGTGTACTGAAGCACAGTGGTTAAACCAGATTAGCTTGGGTTTCCGCAAGCCTGACAAGCTTCAGGGGCTGTCGTGTGTTTATGAGGCAACTTCATATAAATCGGTAGGTGTCTCGCAATAGAAACTGTCTAAAAAGGTACTTAACACTCATTCTGGAATCTCGGGTATGTTACAACATCTTTGCAAATTTGAACAGGAGTTTTCTCACTCCAAAAATATTTTGAAAGAGGACTAACACTTACAGAGTGTGGAAATGTGTGCTAAGGAGTTCAGGCCATTTAGCAATGTACAGGTTTTTTAAACTTAGGGCAAACATTGATTGACACAGGAAAAAAAATATAGCTCAGAAGAAATTGAAAACCACATTCTGGTGGTATGCATCGTAGTGCGAAGAAACCTTAGTATGAAAGAAAAGCTTCTTATTTCAGACATGTACTGTTTAGATTAACAAATTATGAATAACGGATTTTGTGTTTGCTAAAATGCATTTGCAGAACTTAGAATGAACTGTTTTGGTCAGTTAGAATGAATACAGCGATCCCGCAATACACATCACGGAAAAATTAACCAAAACTGGTATAACTGGGATTATATTTGGCTGGAACACACTAAGGTTACAGAAACTAGACTTACAAATCCGTACTTTAGTTGGCGTTGGAGTATTATAGACATCATCGGATTCTTAGGTGCAAAGAATCTCGACTTTCACAGATAGTTCTTCTTACTACAGAAAACATGCACTAGAGGTGACCTGATGGTTCGAATCGGAAGTAGCCAGTGCTAGTCGAAAGAAGGTGAAGCAGAGAAAACCCTCCACATCGAAATAAATAAATAAGCCCGAAATACTCCGAAAAGGAAAAAAAAGAACGAATAAAATCCACCATTCTCTGGTCTACAGTGACCCAAAATGAATATATATTTCACTGAGACACATTTTGTTATACTCGGGTAGGAAAGAGCTTTCATCAGTTCCGAATACTACTCATAACACCAGAATGAAAGCGCACAGAATAAACAGCCTAGCACCGCGGGAAGACGGGAAGGCAAGCAAGATTCCTTTAGCCTGCTTGGGTTGGGCAAGGCTTGGCTGGAATTGGAGTAAAAGCAATCTGCCCGTTCTCGTGATAACATGCGGCAGCTTGCCAGCCTGGCTGACGGGTAAGCGTGGGCAGGTCACAAGCGTAATGTGTACTCGTCTGGTCTCTTATAGGAGAACACTGGCAGGGAAAATGCCATAACTTCTTGCAACCTTTTCAATCCGTCACGAAAATAATGCAAACAACACAACAAAAATTAAGAAAGCACGAAAGCATGAAATCCATTTCTGTAACAGGAATGAACTTGGCCAGAATAGGGTTTTGTATTGTATGGAACTGGGGACTTAGAAAGGACGGAGAGGTTTTGTCCCTGACATAGCCCTCAGTGGTTCACAACCCCTCAACAGGCTACAGCAGTCCGCTCACTCCACCGCCGCCCCACACCGAACCCAGGGTTATTGTGTACGGGCGCTGATGACCGCGTAGTTGAACGCTCCAAAAATCAAACTTCATAATCAAAGGGATGACAAAAACGTAGATTAGTTTACAATGTAACGGAGATGCAAGTTCACTGTTGGACAGAAAGAAATAAATAATTGAGGACGTTGGCTGTAATGCCATTCTGCGATGAAGAGGTCGCCACAGGAGCGGAATTCAGCGTGGGGTGCATCAACTCCGTCAGGAGATTGATACCCAAAATAAAAATAGTTTAAAAAGACGTTACCTATGTGCTTGCAGCCTGCCACTTTGAAACATCCCTCTTTTGATTTCTATCAATCCCCACGCATTTTTTTTATCTTTGTCACGTCTTTAGAGACATCTAATAAAGACCAAAGCTTAACAAAAGTCATTCATACACAAAATGTGCTACAGAATGGAGGTTTCCTATTATATCAGTCCAGTAGCTCTAAATTTTAAAATTTCTCGGAGCAACCAGCACTCGTCTGGTTTTAACCTTGCTTATCAGTGAAGTCCGCACACTACCAGCAAAAGGACGGCAAGGAACGGCCGGAGACTCCGCCTCACACTTTCTCCAGTCAGCCGGAGTTCCCCTCCTTCGGCCTTCCCCCACCACCCCTCCACTCGCCTTGCCTCGGCCCTTCGCCTCGTTGATCTCTTCCTCGGTCCTCATTAGAGTTCAACATCCCGTCAAAAGGCAGATTATTAGAGAGCACTGACTCAGGGCCAGAAATCGGGGACGCCGTTCATTAGGGAACCTCTTCTGCATTCGCCTCGAGTATTTAGCAAACTGCCGAGGCCGCACCGGGAATGGTTTTCACTTTCTGCCAAATGCCGTCGCCCTCCCTCAACATTTCCCTTTCCGCCACGGCTGCATCGAGAAAATCTAATGTCATTTACAACACAAAAAATGCTGTCAAGCCAGTATCTGAGTCACTTTTGCACGCAGAAAAGTAAATTGACTAAATTTGTGAAGGGCGGTTTACAAGTGAGTAATCTAAATACAAATTTAAGAACCTTCAACGTCGCAGCGCGTCAGCAATCGTTGGTTAATATATTAAAAAACTAAAAACCCGCCTCGATTGCGAAAAAAGCACCTAGTGTTAAGTGTTAACCCAGGTTACGGTGTAGATAACTACACCTTCTTCAGAACAACAATAAAACCCACAAGTGCCTAAGAAGACCTTTGTCAATGATTAAAATAACACCATAGCTATACAGTTATAAACTAAAAAGAAAGGAAAGCACAAACAGTACATATGTACAAAGTCAAAACCACTACTTAACTTAATGGTGTACGCTCCACCTCACACCGGCCTATATTCAATGGGCCATGACCCGCCATAAACTGCAGCTACTGTGTAAGTAAGCGACCGTTTGTAGCTGCAGTTTATGGTGGGTCATGGCCCATTGAACATAGGCCGGTGTGAAGTGGAGCGTACACCATTAAGTCAAGTAGTGGTTTTGACTTTGTACATATGTACTGTTTGTGCTTTCCTTTCTTTTTCGTTTATAACTGTATATCTATGATGTTCTTTTAATCATTGACAAAGGTACTCTTAGGCACTTGTGGGTTTTATTGTTGTTCTGAAGAAGGTGTAGTTATCTACACCGAAACCTGGATTAACACTTAACACTAGGTGCTTTTTTTGCAATCGAGGCGGGTTTTCAGTTTTTTAATAACTAAATACAAATACAATACTGCATGATTATTCTTCACACTTCATTTTTTTCTGATCTCTTGAATAATTTAAAACGCTGGTGTATAATACCGTTTTTTCGTGAATTCCATATGGAGTCTAACATTGACATCAGTCTACAGGGCGACTTCGATTACTCTTAAACTGCTATACAGATGTACCTGTCTGTAATTTCTGTGTCCGTACGACGGAAAAAAGAACGAATGATCGAGCGAGTTCATACAGCGAAACAACTTTGGAGTTAAGAGTTCACGAGACTGTCAAAAAGCAGTTATAATCAGAAAAGGGAAAAAGTCGAAACAGAAACTAAGAAATTACTATAAATGTCCATCAATTTGTCTGTACAACCCTAAATTCTGTGACTGTTCAACAAAAGCTGTACTGTGTGCATAGAACTGGCGCATGGTTCAAAGATAACTAAATACAGCGATTTAGACTCAACATGTTACATTGTTCTTAAAAACAAAACAAAAAACAAAAAAAGCAGTGTGCATGTAGAATGTAGGAGCTCTGTCCATGCACCTGCAGGAGCGTTTGAGTCGACGAAGACGGGCCGGCTGTTGTGGCCGTGCGGTTCTAGGCGCTTCAGTCTGGAACCGCGTGACCGCTACGGTCGCAGGTTCGAATCCTGCTTCGGGCATGGATGTGTGTGTTGTCCTTAGGTTAGTTAGGTTTAAGTAGTTCTAAGTTCTAGGGGACTGATGACCACAGACGTTAAGTCCCATAGTGCTCAGAGCCATTTGAACCATTTGACAAAGACGGTCTTCTTACCACTGCTGTTTAAACTTGTGATCAGACCTGCACATGCCACTGCAATGGACACTTCTCAATGCTGATAATCTCATGTTGATTGCAGAGAGTAAGTTTGATCTCAACACCAGCACAAGAGAGGAAGGACCGACTAGCGCGATATGGCCTGCGGCTCAACAAAAAGAAAACTGAGTACGTGACATCAGATCCGTGAGAAACTGGGACCATCACCATTACAGAGAAGATCCACCAAGAGTATCCAGATATAAGTATCTCAATTCTAAATAGCGCAGGCCAACTTACAGACGAAGTCAGAGCATGAAGGCAAATAGCCTGGATGAAGTGGCGAACGACAAAAGGCGTCGCTTGCGATCGTTGGATTAAGGATCATCTGAAGTCAAAGGTCTACCGGACTGTTATTCATTCTGTTGCTCTCTATGAGGCCGAGTGTTGGCCAGCTACAAAATAGGCGATTGGGTTTCATGGAGACTAAGATGCTTAGATGGACAGGTGGCATCGCTCGACTGGATCACGTTTCGACTGACACTGTCAGGAAACGTTTCGTTGTCGCACCGATCCAGAAGAAAATGTGAGAAAGCCGTCTGCGACGGTTTGGGTATCTGCGGCGCGCAGATGACAATACATCTGCAAAGACAGCGTACACACTGGGAGCAGTGAGAAATAGACCTAAGAGACTATCTACACAGCTATGGGCCAACACTGCACAGCGACCTGAAGGCTGTAAATCTTCATCCAGGCATACCCACGATCGCACAAAATGGGGACAGCGAATCCACTCAGCGGATGTGCCATCAGCTGGACAAACGCTAAGGAAAAAGAAGAAGCAGCATGTATTCCCTCTAAATATTACAACTGAAATGCCACAAAGACCAAATTTGGCCGTCATTTTGCAAGGTACAATCTTCTAATGCTTTGAATCACTTCGCGACACAGTTCATAGTCCCAGCAACACAGACTGTCATTTGAAGCATGTGGTGGAGGTTTCAGTATCAGAGAAATACAGTCTGCCAAAGAAAAAATTTTGAGCAGTTGAAGTATGGGCCAAAATAAAACAAAAATGTCCGCTAAACATGGGCCCTAAAACATATACCTTGTTCATCTTCACTAAGGTGAAACACTTCTACTGCGAGCTCTTTGCTATTAGGAACGAGCTAAAGAATGCAGTAAAAAATTGAGAACACATTTTTCTCTTATTGTCCATGGATGCAGCACGCAGTAAAAATATGTTAGTGTTGTTAGTGTAATCGTTATTCACAGGTCTTGGTAACCGCAGCGTATTCATTAGTCCTAATGGAATCAGGTTGTGCTGTGACAAGTCTGTGAAATGCTTTTACATTGTAGCCATATTTTTGCACTTACCAGCATAACAGAACCCTATTATTCCATTCGGGACACTTGAGGTGTTTGGTGTATGCAAGCTTCTTGAACGACGAACGAATATCACAGAACGCATCAGCAATATCTGCCACCACATCCGTGACCAACGTAGAGTTTTTGAGAGAGTGCAGACAGAAGCGTGCCTTACAATGAATGGACAACATATTGAGCACCTCCTTTAGACAGGGCTCATAAGTGTAGATCATATGTAATAACAAGGAGATTTTATTAGAAGCTCTGCTGTTTCGCAGTAACAGAATAATGTTTTCTCCTTTATTTTCTGCATTCTGTAGGTCGTTCGTAGTAGCAAAGAGCTTTTAGTAGAAGGGGACAGTGCTAAGTGCTCTGACACTCCTCCACGACATCCTCTCCTACGCCAAATTCTTCATCACGAAGTAGCACTTACACCAATCGCCCTCGATTATTTGTTTCATATATTCCAAGCCCTGTCTTCTCCTATAGTTTTCACGCTCTACCGTCCCTCCACTACGGTGGGAGCTGTTCCCTGTTATCTTAAAATATGTGACATCGTCCCATTTTCTTAGTGCGAATTTCCACATGTTTCGTCTCTAGGTGATTCTGAGGATGACGTCATCACCTCTTGTCTTATCAGTCCGCTTATTTAGCAACGCATCTCCAATTATTCAATGCTCCTCTTTTTCGGTTTAAATTCCATGCAATGCCCCAGACGAATTCGATAATTTCTTCCTCAAATTAAGGCCTATGTTTGATACCAGCAGAATTATTTTAGCGTGGGCTATTCCGCTTCTTATACACTGTCTGATCAAAACTATCCGCACACCTATTACGGACATTAATATGGGGTGTGGACGCCCCTTCGCCTTTACGTCGCTTGAGCTCTGCTGGGGACACTTGCCTGAATTTCGGTGAAGTAATGAGAGTCCATTCTTCAAGAGCAGAAACGAGTGAAGGCAGTGATGTTGGACGCTGGGTTCTAGAGCGAAGTCGACTTTCTAAGTCATACCAAAAATGTTCCAATGGGGTTCACTTCGGGATTCTGCACCGAATTTTGTTTCCTCAAAGCATTGTGTCTCAGGTACTGTTTTGTGACAGGATGCGTTGTTATACGGATACTATCATCATGATGCTGTAAATCGTAGTCACATTCCACATTTAGTGTTCTCATTAGTGGAAAAAGGAGACCACACACCGACTAGAGAAACACCCCTTACTTTAACATCAATTCGTCCGTACTTCACAAAGGCAGGCAACATTCTACAGGCATTGTTGTTGTAGTGGTCTTCAGTCCTGAGATTGGCTTGATGCAGCTCTCCATGCTACTCTATCATGTGCAAGCTTCTTCATCTCCCAGCCTACATCCTTCTGAATCTGCTTAGTGTATTCATCTCTTGGCGCCTCCCTCTACGATTTTTACCCTCCACGCTGCCCTCCAATACTAAATTGGTGATCCCTCGATGTCTCAGAACATGTCCTACCAACCGATCCCTTCTCCTAGTCAAGTTGTGCCAGAAGCTCCTCTTCTCCCCAATTCTATTCAGTACCTCCTCATTAGTTATGTGATCTACCCATCTAATCTTCAGCATTCTTCTGTAGCACCACATTTCGAGAGCTTCTATTCTCTTCTTGTCTAAACTATTTATCGTCCACATTTCACTTACATACATGGCTACACACCATACAAATACTTTCAGAAACGACTTCCTGACATTTAAATCTATACTCGATGTTAACAAATTTTTCTTCTTCAGAAACGCTTTCCTTGCCATTGCCAGTCTACATTTTATACCCTCTCTACTTCGACCATCATCAGTTATTTTGCTCCCCAAATAGCAAAACTCCTTTACTACTTTAAGTGTCTCATTTCCTAATCTAATTCCCTCAGCATCACCCGACTTAATTCGACTACATTCCATTATCCTCGTTTTGCTTTTGTTGATGTTAATCTTATATCCTCCTTTCAAGACACTGTCCATTCCATTCAACTGCTCTTCTAAGTCCTTTGCTGTCTCTGACAGAATTACAATGTTATCGATGAACCTCAAAGTTTTTATTTCTTCTCCATGGATTTTAATTCCTACTCCGAATTTTTCTTTTGTTTCCTTTATTGCTTGCTCAATATACAGATTGAATAACATCGGGGATAGGCTACAACCCTGTCTCACTCCCTTCCCAACCACTGCTTCCCTATCATACCCCTCGACTCTTATAACTGCCATCTGGTTTCTGTACAAATTGTAAATAGCCTTTCGCTCCCTGTATTTTACCCTGCCACCTTCAGAATTTGAAAGAGAGTATTCCAATCAACATTGTCAAAAGCTTTCTCTAAGTCTACAAATGCTAGAAACGTAGGCATTAGCCGAATAAAAACCCTTACATCAAATTTCCCCACGTGGCATAGCGTAGCTCATCACTCCAAATCAAAATTACTCGTTTCTAGTCATCCAGCTTTCTCCTTTTTTTTTGGCGGGGTGGGGGGGGGGGGGGGGGTGAGGGATGGTCCACAGACTCAACGTTTACAGGTTTACAGCCTCAATACAGAACCATGTTTTCACTCTCCAGACACTGAATGACTTGCTAGCGTTCGAAGTCACTGACCTCTCCGATCTGTTCTGGTGTTACTGCTGTTCTAGTGGCAACATAAAGCTCTCTGCCTTCTTTTGCAATGTCGGGTGCACCTCCCGTGACATCCTGTGCTCGATTCCGCATTACACAGGGATCTCCGGTTACTTTTGATCTGTTAGCGTACCCTGAATGTTGCGTCCTTCATGTGCTATTTTATTTCCAAGAGAGTAGAATTCTTTTAGTTCATTTACTACGCGGTACCCAGATTTGATAACTTTATGGCGAATCGCGTTGTTACGAATTTTGTTTCCGCCTGTCCTTGGTTCACTGCCAGTCTTTATGCTGTGCTCATTACTGCCATTCCATTTAAGAGGCAATGTAATTCTTTCTCTCTTTCTCTGAGGATATCATCATCGAATTTTATCACAGATATCCTTTCACCCTGAATCTTAACCTCACTGCTGAAATTTTGTTTTGTTTTCTTCAGTGCTATTCGACGTACTGGTTAGGTCAATCAGTCAAACGCATACTGTCTCCAACAGCAGAACCTTCTGGTTGAGAACGGTTTTACTTTTTCTCTTTCTGTTCCTGTAACAGACTTTGTATAATACTAATTCAGCATCAAAGTACAAACCAATGTGTTTGAATCGTTGCAGAAAAAATAAAAATTCCAACGCTGAGGCGATTTACGAGTGACAAGGGGACCGTACCTACTCATCATCATTGATATCGTCCAAGTTTGATGTATTACAGGGCTTGACTAAAAATGAAAGCGACGGAAATGGGAGTTCCAGTTGGCCATATGATCAGCAAAAATAGCATTTTTGGCGCGATTAGGGCGAGGCATGCGCCATTGCTGTTAACGTAATTTTCAGGCAGCGGTTGGCAAAACTATGAGAGAACAGAGCTGTCATACGAGGGTCGTGGGATTGAGTTCCCTTGCGGAGTCTCAATTAGCTGAATACCGGTGTTGCCCGAGTATGTATTTATTCCAATCTTCCATTACTACAACTCCTCCCCCTCTCCATCTCTGTCCATCTCCTCCTCGTCCTTCCATTTCCACCTCCCCCTCTTTATCTGTCCACCTCTTCCTCCTCTCTCCCTCTGTGTCCTCTTTCTCCGTCCGTCTCTTCTCCCCCCCTCCCCCCTCTCTTTATGTCTCCTTTTCCTTCCTCTGTACATCTCGTCCTCTTCCTCCTTCTGGCCAACTTCTCCTCTTCCCTGTGCGTTACCCCTCTCTTTTCGCGGTCCGTCTCATCCTTCCTGATACCTGTGTCCATCTCCTCCTTACCTCTCTCTGTCAATCCAACTCCTCCTACCACTTCTTTCTCCGCGTTATCATGTTCACCCTGATAGGAGATTGTTGGTTCTTAGCCCAACAGTATTTCTTTACAGATGATAATATATGCGGCCCAGTTTGGATGAAGTCGATCCAGGGATTTAGGAGGAGCTTTGTACCCGTGTCTTTGCCCACGTACACACATGTCACATTTATTTCACATATACTTAACATATTCAGACATACCTGTACACGTATTTCACCTGCACCGATAGCGAATTTCGTCCAGCATTTTCATTTTCATGCAGCTCAATGTTTATGACGTCATCTGAACCATGTGTCGCACAATGACACAATCTTGCAGGTACATCCATTGGTATCTATTGACACAATCTGCGTAATGATTTGCCAATAGAGGCAGTAATATAAAAGTAATGAATTAAAACGTCATGTATGATACGGCAGTTTTCCTCGCATCTCAGTGTTTGTGACGCCACAGATTATATCTTCAAGTATGTGTCGCTCAATATATTTTTACAAGTACATTCAGTGGTATATACAAATACCGTCTGCAAAACGTGTTGCAAATACAGTTAGTAGTAAAGAAGTAATAAATTAAAAGGTCAAGCCTGAGTGGCCAATTTACTGGATAAACAGCAAAAATATAATAAGCGATTAACTTTTTTGCTTTCCTCATTCTGGCGCGGAGGAGGGGGGGGGGGGGGGGGCGATGTCAGCGAGGAAAGTCTCTTACAGGATTAAAATTGTGAGTGTGCAACTCACTAAGTGCTCTCATTTTCAAATACTGGATGAACGTAATCCGGCTACTTGTGCTTCGTGAGCCATGCTTCTATTTCACCCACTCCCCCAACTTGAGAGCTAGATTTTTTTTTTTTTTTACCTCCACAGTGGTTCTTTCCAGACAGTAAGTGATATGTGTACCAAGTTTGATTGAAACCGATCCAGGGGTTTAGGAGGAGATATGGTATATATATATACTCTTTTATAATATGTATGGATTTTTACGTTACTTTCACTGCAAATTAACCGAAATAATCTCAATATATTGTATATTCATAAAAGGTAAGAAAATGAGTCGGGAGACAGCAAGTGAATGAGCTCCATAGTCGCAGCTAGCGTTCTCCCCAACGGCCGATGGACCGATTTTACCTTCACCGGGAACTTGTAGTTCGCGTGCAGCTGCCCAGTGCTGCTCGAAGGTCAAAACGAAAGTAGCAAAATACGATGTCCTGCACGCTTTAATTACAGTCCATACTTGAAAAGTTGTTTGCAGGGCCCTTGTGTATGCCGTAAGTACAATCTTTTCTTGGAAATTTATTTGCAATCACAGATTTGTCATTACCTTTCCTTCCCATGGCTTTTATGAAAATATTAATAAATTCAATATCTAGAGGAATATTTCGGTTTATTTGCAGTGTAAGCAACGCAAAAAGTGGAAATAAGAAAATTAAGAACGTTTCCGCATACGAAGTCGCCTCCACGATCCTTCGATTATGGTTCTGAACTGTTTCCATTACGCCAGCCGCTGGCTGGGAACCACGCTAACACAAATGGGTCATGCTTAGATCTACTCGCGCCAAAAATGCTATTTTTTCTAATCGCTCGGTCATCTTGAGCTCCCATTTCTGTCGCTTTGATTTCTGGCGAAGCCCTGCGTATACCACGAATTTAGGCGAAGTCGTAGATGAGGAGTAGGTGCGGTCTCCTTGTGAGCAGCGCTTGATAACTGTGACTGGAATGCAGACGCTAGCGCGGTCCCACGGACAGAGGCGCTTTTGTCCGCCGCTGCCTTCCGCCTGGGTTCCCCCCGGCCAGGCGTAATCCCGGCGCGCGCGGTCAGCAGCTGCGGTGGCCCCCGCGCCACAGATAACTCGCGCCCACCCAGCCGCCACCTGCCTCGCCTCACTTATCGCGGGCCTCTGCTCCTCTCTGCTCGGCGACTGGTCAGCGCTTTACGCAACTGTCTGTGCCGCACCGAAGCGGCTTCCGGTAGACCCTGCTGCCGACGCGCATCAGGCTGCGAAAGCCTCTGAGCTCCAACGCGGTCCCACGCTCCCGGTCACGGGAAGCGAAATACGTGGCCTGCGCTGTGTTAGTCCTTCCTTATGCAGACACAATAGCGCCTTTCTTAGCAATCATATACAACCGCTCACTTGACGAAAGGTCTGTTTCTAAAGACTGGAAAGTAGCACAGGTCACACTAGTATTCAAGAAAGGAAATACGAGTAACCCAGTGAATTACAGACCCATATCACTGACCTCAATTTGCAGCAATATTTTGGAACATATAGAGTACTCGAACATTATGAATCACCTCGAAGAAAATGACTTATTGATACATAACCGCCGGCAGCTGTGACCGAGCGGTTCTAGCCGCTTCAGTCCGGATCCGCGCTGCTGCTGCGGTCGCAGGGTCGAATCCTGCCTCGGCCATGGATGTGTGCGATGTCCTTAGGTTAATTAGGTTTAAATCTAAGTCTAGGGGACTGATGACTTCCGGTGTTAAGTGCCATAGTGTTTAGAGCCATTTGAACCATTTTTTTATATATGTACATAACCAACACGGATTCAGAAAATATCGTTCTTGTGCAACACAGCTAGCTCGGATCTCAGATCGATTTCATATTCCTAGCTTTCCAGAACGCTTTTGATACCGTTCCTCAAAAACGACTTCTAATCAAATTGCGTGCATATGGAGTATCGTCTCAGTTGTGTGACTGGATTCGTGATTTCCTCTCAGAGAGGTCACAGTTCGTGGTGATAGACGGTAAATCATCGAGTAGAACAGAAGCGATATCTGGCGTGCCGCAAGGTAGTGTCATAGGCCTTCTGCTGTTACTGATTTACATAAATGATCTAGGTGATAATCTGAGCAGTCCCCCTTAGATTGTTTACAGATGACGCAGTAATTTACCGCCTACTACAATCATCAGACGATCAATTCCAATTATAAAATGATCTAGAGAGAATTTCAGTATGGTGCGAAAAGTGGCAATTGGCACTAAACAAAGAAAAGTGCGAAGTCATCCACATGGGTACTAACAGAAATCCGATAAATTTTGGGTATACGATAAATCGCACAAATCTAAGGGCTGTCAATTCGACTAAATGCCTAGGAATTACAATTACGAGCAACTTAAATTGGAAAGACCACATAGATAATATTGTGGGGAAGGCGAAACAAAGACTGCCCTTTGTTGGCAGAACACTTAGAAGATGCGACAAATCCACTGAAGAGACAGCCTACATTTCACTTGTCCGTCCTCTACTGGAATATTTCTGTGCGGTGTGAGATCCTTATCAGGTAGTATTGATGGAGGACATCGAAAAAGTCCAAAGAAGAGCAGCTCGTTTCGTGTTATCGCGCAATAGGGGCCAGAGTGTCACTGACTTGATACGCGAGTTAGGGTGGCAGTCACTGAAACAAAGGAGGTTTTTTTTGCGGCGAGATCTCTTTATGAAATGTCAATCACCAACTTTCTCTTCCGAATGCGAAAAAAAAAAATATTTTCTTGGCACCCACCTATGTAGGGAGAAATGATCACCATAATAAAATAAGACAAATCAGAGCTCGAATGGAAAGATTTAGGTGTTCCTGTTTCCCACGCGCCATTCGAGAGTGGTCAGGGATTTTCTCCGCCTCGTGATGGCTGGGTGTTGTGTGCTGTCCTTAGGTTAGTTAGGTTTAAGTAGTTCTAAGTTCTAGGGGACTTACGACCACAGCAGTTGAGTCCCATAGTGCTCAGAGCCATTTGAACCAGCCATTCGAGAGTGGAATGGTAGAGAAGTAGTGTGAAAATGATTCGATGAACCCTCTGCCAGGCACTTAAGTGTGAATTGCAGAGTCACCATGTAGATGTATATTCACCCTTCAATGAGACCCTTTTCTCCCAGCTATGAATGTCTTGGCGGAAACCTTAGACCACCTTTTGGAAGTACTAGAAATGTGCCACCTCGAAAATCACATCGCAGTGATCTCTTCCTAGCTCTTTACGTCCACGTGACACAGAAAACATCTACACATACGTGATTACTCTGCTATTCACAATTAAGTGCCTGGCAGAGGGTTCAATGAACCACTTTCGAGCTGTCTCTGTACCGTTCCACTCTCGAATGGCACGCGGTAAAAACGAGCACTTAAATTTTTCCGGGCGAGCCCTGATTTCTCTTATTTTATGGTGATGATTATTTCTCCCTATGTAGGTAGGTGCCAACAGAATGTTTTCGCAATCGGAGGAGAAAACTGGTGATTGAAATTTCATGAGAAGATCCTGTCGCAACGCAAAACGCCTTTGTTTTAATGATTGCCACTCCAATTCACGTGTCATGTCTGTGACACTATCTCCCTTATTTCGCGATAATATAAAACGAGCCGCCCTTCTATGAACTTTTTCGATGTCATCCGTCAGTTCCATCTGATGCAGATCCCTCACCACACAGCAATACTCCAGAATAGGGCGCACAAGTGTAGTGTAAGCAGCCTCTTTAGTAGATCTGTTGCACCTTCTAAGTGTTCTGACAATGAATCGAGTCTTTGATTTGCTCTACCCACAACATTATATACGTGATCGTTCCAGTTTACGTTATTTTTAATTGTAGTCCCTAAGTATGTAGTTGAATTTGCAGCCGTCAGATTTGCGTGACTTATCACGTAATCAAAATTTAGCGGATTTCTTTTAGTACTCATGTGAATAACTTCACACTTTTCTTTATTCAGGGTCAATTGCCGCTTTTCGCACCATACAGATGTCCTATCTAAATCATTTAGCAATTCGTTTTGGTCATCTGGTGACTTTACAAGATGGTAAATGACAACATCATGTGCAAATAATCTAAGAGGGCTATTCAGATTGTCTCCTATGTCGTTAATATAGATCAGGAACAATAGAGGGCCTATAACACTTCCTTGGGGAACGTCGGACATTACTTCTGTTTTACTCGATGACTTACCGTCTCTTACTACGAACTGTGACCTTTTTGACAGAAAATCACGAATGCAGTCGCACAACTGAGGCGGTATTTCATAGGCACGCAGTTTGAGAGATACACAAATGGAACAGGAAAAATAGGAGAGTGACAGCGCTACACAAAATATTCTCCGCCACACACTGCAAGCCGGCTTGCGAATGTAAAGTAGAAGATGGAGAAGAATACGGAGATGAAGAATAATTTTAAAGCACACAGAAGCAACATGTGAGACTGTATCGGACAGCATTGTGGTTGAACAGAAAACCACCTTAAGGCCAATTCCCATTAGAGCGCGGTAGCGCGGCGCCCGACAGTGGAAGCGGCAGGTGGTTTTCGCAGGGACGCGGCGGCTCGCGGAATCGGCGTTCCCACCAGTAAGCGGCAGATGGAAGAGATAGCCAACGAGGGACCGCCACTGAAGTATGAAGAGGGACACATTGAAACGCTTTGTCCCTTTGGTTAACTATACCGTGACCCTACATGACAGAAAGACGTAGTTGGATGAATACAAACGATATTTTTTATTTTCTTCACATATTTCAGCGGCCTTCATGTTTCTTTATTTCACCATAAACAGATTTGATGATTACCGTTCATCACTGTTCACTATCTTATTTTGAAAACCGATCGCCCCAGAACAGAAACTTGTGGTTACTTTCGTAACAGCTTTTAATATTGTAAATTGTAGTACCTAAACGCAGTTTACTACAATGGTAGTACATTACCTATGACGTGGTAGTCATGTACTTATAATCAAAAATGTCTGACAGTTGATCGTCAGTATTTGCTATGTTAAGATCATGTATTTTAACTACTCTGTGGGTGTTAGCTACTGAAACTACCAATGCTTGTAGTATCACAAAACTCAGCTCCATCTCTAAACTGCCATTAACATTATCATCACCAAGATAGGCATAAACCTAACACACCACAGTGATACAAGTTTACATGCCTACATGCACCACAGATGATAAACAGATTGAAATAGTGTGCGATAAAAGAGATTGTTCAGGTAGTTCAACTAGACAAAAATTTAAAATGTGACGAAGGACTGCAGTTCGGTAGCAGGTATAGGAAGAGACAAGAGTAGGAAGACATAAGCTTGGAGGAAGGAATGAAAGGGGACCACCTGACACAATTTTGCACAGAGCGCAATTTAATCATTGCCATCACTTTGCTTAAGAATCATGAAATAAGGATGCATATTTGGAACGAGTTTTTCGAAACCGGGTTTTAATTAGTAAGACATTTCCCGGTACAGCCGCAGACCGACAGTAATTTATTGGTTACAAACTGCAGTTTACAACTAGAGCAAATTAAGAAGATGGAACCTGAATAAGTAAAGATTCAGAGTTTTTCCATAATCTTAAATGGACTGTTAGGCAACGACTGGCTGAAAAAGAGGAAGGAACCCACTAAAACACGAATGGATATCTTTGAGAGAAGAAATGATGAAGCCAGCACAGGGTGTATATTGGGAAAAGGTACGTATAAATCCTTGGATAAAACATAATATATTTAATTGATAATAGGGCAAAATGTCAAATACAGCGAATAAAGTAGGCCATAGGGAAAAGAGATGTCTACAGAATGACGTTGATAGAGTCAAAAATCGCAACTGCTTTGCACTTGGAAAACATAGATGCCGAAATTAAGTAAGAAGAAGAGGGAAGAAAACATTGCTCAAAAGCGAAGCAACTGTCAAAAACTCATTTGGCAAGCCAAAACTAACCAAAGAAGAGAAGGCTAGAAGGTGGAAGGAAAATGTAGAGAGGAGAGTGGGAGGGGTTATACAGACTGACATGAGCACAGTGTTACAATCTTGTGAAATGTCTGAACACTTAGCAATAATGATCCTACAACATAGCTTGGCAGACAGACTGAAGAAACGCAAACCTGTGTTTATAGCATCTGTATATTTAGAGAAAGGTTTTGACAATCTTAAATGAAAGACACTCCTTGAATCTCTGAAGTATCTGTCATACAACACAGGGACACAGGATTATCTATAAATTGTACAGAAACCAAACTGCAGTTGTAATACCTCAGTGACTTGAAAGGGAAGAAGTAGTTGAGAAGGCAGGCGTAGAGAGGAAATAAAATGCAGACTGTCAATGTAAGAAAAACGTTTCTCAAAAAGAAATTTAAATTTAAATGGATGCCTAGTATTTTATAAAGGTATATGTGTGGAGTGTAGCCTTCTATGTAAGTGAAACGTGGACGATGAACAGTTCTGTCAAGAAGAGAATGGACGCTTTCAAAACTTGGTAATAAAGAAGAATGCTTAAGATTAGATATGTAGATCGTATAACTAAAAAAAGAGGTACTGAATTAAACAGAGGAGGAAACAAGAATTATAGCACAACTGCTCTAAAAGAGGGGTTTAGTTGACAGGATATGTTATGAGGCATCAAGGGATTGTTAGTTCGGTAATGGAGGCTAAATTGTAGAGAGAGACCAGGACTTGCCAATGGTAAGCGGATTCGAATGGGTGTAGGATCCAGTAGTTACTTAGAGATGAAGAGGCCTACACAGGACACACTACCGTGGAACACTGTATCAACACAGTCTTCAGGCTGAAGACCCCAGCAAATAGTGAGACGAATTGTATTTATTGCTAATGCAACCCAGCAGCAAATAACATCGCCTTTCACTAGGTAGGTCAGTTGCATATTTATTTCCATAATATTAGTTTAATACTCGTACAGCCTCTAGTACATACCACCTGTGATATATTTGTACATCTTTATGTGCATCTCTATTACTCACCGCCAACAGCCTTACGTTAAGGAAAAGTTACAACTTGAATGCAGTTTTCTTATGACGACTATCAGCAAATGATAAAGCTGAATTACTGTTTTGACCTCTCTGCCATTTGTGGCACTTTCCACAAGACATGTAGTCCTTAAATGAACCATCAACCAATGACTGGTTCCGTATTATCCATGAGTTTCGAACGCACTGGCAGTTCTCAAATTGTGTAGAAATCTTCGATGGCAATGCATCGTAATACAGTTCTGCATAAGCTGACATACGTTTTTCATGCAGTGGAGGCTTTCCCGCTGACTTCAAATATCATGTGACCATTCTCAGGCGTAGCAAAGGATGCACTAACGTCGTATGAAACTATTTTTAATTACCGTTTGTGGCGGGAAAGTACGTTAATCAAAAAATAATTAAGGCGTGTCGTCAACGAAATTCGAATCGGAAACTGGATAACAGCACCCAAAGTGATAACAGTGAAACCAATTTTTATAACTGGTCCTTCATAACTACTTGCAAGACTGGGGTCAGTGAGACTTATGGATACTGAATGCGATGCACAGAATATTGTATTTCGTACTTTATGCCAAGGTGTTTGACACAAAGATTTGATCAGGAATGTACAATCTTTCGGTAAAAGAAAGAGACTATATATCCTGCATGTAAAGATTATTTTAACGATGCTGGAAACAGTAACTGGCAATCTGGTGTTACAAAGCATTTTAAACGTTGCAGATAAACAAAATGTCTTAAGATAAAACTAAATAATTAATAGCAAGTTTGTTTACGTGGCCATCACCTGCAGCAAGCACAGAAATATTCGTTTTGTAAATAACAAATGCCTCTTTCTTGCTGTGATGTATTTTATCTGTTCCAGATGCATTTCGCCTTTACTTTAAGGCATTTCCAGTGGAATCTTTGCGATATTTTGTAGATTATGAAACAGTTCACTTCCTATTATTTTATTTGACTAAGTTAATCGAGTATTTAGCTGACATCTGAGTTTCCTCTCATCTGGTCACAGGCTGTAGGTCGCACGATAACTTCACTTGCGAGAGCAAACATTTTCACATTACAAACTTTTTTTTTCACAATTTTCATGTGCTTTGGGCTAATGGGTGTGGAGCATAAGTATTCTTCTGTCACTAGCAGCGGATATTTTACCGAAAACTGATTTAAAGTTGTAACTGCTGTGTTTTCAATTTATGTCCTTCTTATTTGGTTTATTTATGTACACGTTGCCAACCTAACGAAGTATATGCTGAAAACTAAAGTCTGTTCATTTATGTTCTGTTTAGATCTGTTCGTGTGTGTGTGTGTGTGTGTGTGTGTGTGTGTGTGTGTGTGTGTGTGTGTGTGTGTGGCTGTCTGTAATTAGTCATGGTGAGTTGTAGAAAGTTGAACGTAAATGTAATAACTCCAGAGAGTAGTTGAAAGTTTTCGTGTTACGCTGATCCGAGTTTTGGTTTAAATGTTTTGTGGAGAGGTTCATGAAAGAGTGAGGACAAGGCGTTGGGTGCTCATATTCTCATAGCAATCATCTGTTAAAATGTTATTCTACTATTTTATCTGTTAATGTAAGCAGTAAGTTTACTCTTACATGAACCCCTGCACAAAACATTTAAACCAAAACTCGTATCAGCTGAACACCAAAACTTTCAACCACTCTCTGGCACCTATTGAATTCACATTCAACTTTCTATAGCTCGCACAGGCTAGGCACACCCACATACTGGTATAAGGAGAACATAAATGAAGAGACGTTAGTTTTCAGCATATAATTCGTTGAGTTGGCAACATGTACATAAATAAATCAATCAGGAAGAGACTTGAAGTGAACATATAGTAGTTACAACTTTAAATCACAGTTTACGGTAAAATGTCTACACCTAATGACAGAAGAATAATAGTGCTCCACATTAAGGACACGAAAATTGTGAAGCAAAAAAGTGAGAACGTGAAAAATGTGCTTATGTTCTATAAGTTAAGTTTTAGTGCGACCTCCAGCATCTGACCTGATGAGAGGCAAGGTAGTTGTCAGCCAAAAATTCGATAAACTATGAGTAATCACTTGTTTACGTAAAAAAAGTGTGAGCTGTTTTATAATCTACAAATATCGCATATAAAAAACTAAACTCATTCATCCTAGACTCCACTGAAAGTGCCTTAAAGTGAAAGGCGAAACGCGTCTTGAAAAAATAAAACACATTGCAGCAAGATAGTGCGCTTGTTAGTTACAAAACGAAATAATCAACAGTCGTAGATACTTAGCAAATGACATCTTATGACGTACCAGCAAATTAGTTCAGTTTAACTTCTAGGTCTATATAGAATACTGTAAATATTAGTGTTTTACATCTCAGTGTAACACTTATTTCACATGTTGTTAAATGCTGTTTAAAAAAGTACATCGATCCATTGTCAAAAACTATAGTTACGTTCACATCTCGATAGATAAATACATTTTGCATACATATCATGCGACAAAATACGAGACTCTCTACGAACTGTCATTGGAAAAAAACTGCGTTCCGATTTCTGGAACCTTTTACGAAATTTTGGCTGATATAACAACGTGATTTACTACGAATAATTGCTCGAATCGCGGGCGACCAGCGCGGGACCACCACGCGGCCCTTCCGCCGACATGTCATTCTATATCTCGAGAACGGCGACAGCTATCGTCCTGCTCTCAACTTTAAAAACAATTTCGGTATGTTGATTGAATTTCATACGCAATAATGTATTACCTAAAATGAACTATACGCTTTAAGTCTACGTAATGCGTTTTTATCTCTACACGCTCACTAAATTTTCGTGTAATTTACATAAAAGTGATACAGCAAGCAACCATGACGAATAATGAAATCAAATTCAGTCAGTTATCGAGCGAAGATATCAGACTGTAAGATGCAGAAGAATCAAATTCTTTTACCAAATAGTTTCCTTGAAATCGGATGATAACTATTTCGTAGCTGCTGTCGCACTTGCGCCAGCGTTTCGGCGAAAAGTTTGTGCAGCGGTGGCTCTGTATCTGACGTCACGCTCAGCGCGCTCTGTGATTGGCGGCGCGGACCTGCAGCGCGGCGCGCGGCAGCAACAGCGGTTTGACATGGACGCTGCTGACGGCATTTTCACAGCAATCAAGGCCCTGCTTCGCAATTTTGCCGCGCGGCATCCCTAGTGGGAACAGGCCTTCAGAGCGCTTTCCTCAATGCCTCGTCTTAAGAGCATTATTTGTTACCATCGCTCCACGAAAGTGAGAAAACCCGCTTGTCCGATGATGATTTAATTTCTTCGTTTTCGACGGTGGAAAATTCACACGTCTCCACTGATTTCTTTCTCCTTTGTTTTTGGGTCTTAGTGATTTACCCAGATCTCGTCCGAGGCGTCAAAAGAAGTCATAACTATACTGGCTTAACACAGCGACTGCCTCCGTTTTTTTGAGTGGATAGTGAGCAGTTGAAAATGCCGCCCAAGACTTTGAACACTACCCGTGATTGTTTTTGCTTATTTCCACTATCATCTTGACTGAGATACCAGGTCAGACTACCAGTGATTCCACGAAGAGATGGCCCGCAATTACGTTCTTCCTCATTCACACCTGTCTGATGACACTGGAAGCGATTTCGCCACATAACCACTATGCAATGTGATGGTACATTGTGTACACTTCCAACTACCTTCAATGCGTTGCTGCAGCATTGTTCCACTTCAAATGAAAACGAATAGTGAAATGAAAATTTTTAAAACTACCAATATAGCCCAATCAATGAAGGCCTTCATTGATTTACGGAAACCGCGGAAACTTCCGCTGAGTTTCTGGACAAATATTATTACGTAGGGCAATAGCTCCAGACCCATAACCGTCACATATTCGGTCAGGGAACAGCACTCGGACTGCCCCCTTAACAACATAAATGCACACGGGCACGGGAGTACTTACCCGAGAAATCCCCTATTACCTCAGTATCGAATTAACACCCAAGAATCGAATTTCCGCACAACACCCCACTCCGACAATAGGCAGCGACATTTGGTATTGCCTGAATCACTGGTGTACTACGAAACTGTGACGCGAGGATTTCAAGGTGTACCAGGACTGCAGGCGTGTGCAGGTGATGGACATAATATGGGAGCACCATAAACACAACACATTACGTTAACTGAATCTTCCGCCGGTTCTTGGCAGAACAACATTATAATAAATTAAAAACACCAGTTTGCTTTTGTTCTACAGTATTACTTTTATTGTGTTAACAGTCTACTGCCACAGCCAGTAGCTACAGTCCAGTTCTTATTGACCACATCCTGCATAGGAAGCAAAAACGGAAAATTATATCCCTCCTCTACGCCTCATCTCCTTCGCCATCCACTGTCTGCAAGAGATGGTGTACACTACCATACCTAGGAGAGGTATCACAGATTGTAGCCAAAGCACTGAAAGCCTGCAAGTACTATGTTAAGAACACGACAGTCAATTGTACTTTCAGTAGCAAACATAAGATCCAGTTATTAACCAACAGTGGGATATACAAAATCAACTGTTCTGATTGTGACAAGTTTTACATTGGTCAGTCAGGCACAGACATATCAACTAGGCTGGCTGAACATGAACGCAGCTGGAGGTTGCCGAATTCAGACTGTGCAGTGAGGGTCACAACTATCAGCCAGTGTCCCATGTACTTCACTTAGCAAACAAAGACCATAAACTCAACCTGCTGGAAGCCCTGGAAATTAACAAACATCTTGCTCACAGTCTAGATCTCATCCTAAATGACCAGACACAGCTCAACACTTCCCCTCTCCTAACTTCATATAATCGTCTCTGTTGTTCATTACTTCCCAGACTGTCTGTTCCTATATAGTCCCATATTCTTGTATTCATTAAGTTTTTTTATTTTATTGAAGTTGTCTATGTATTCTATATATACTGTAGTTCCAGTTCTTAAGGCTATCTTTTAACTGGTACTTGTATTACTGTCCATGTTTAATACCTCTTGTAGTTGTCTGATCAAAAAATGTTTATATTTTACTTGGTTCATTTATTTAATGCAAACTGTTACATAGACACAGTTTTGAATATAATGTCAATGTTTTTCCTGTTTGCTTCTTTTGAATTTGTGTATTGTTCAGCCGTACCACCACACTCTCAAAGCTTGCATTTATTGTATGTTCCCTCAAACTCCTCCAGTGTCATGCATTTATTTATTTCTGTTTATCTCAGTGACATTGCTTAAGTTCCTTATGTATTCTGTAATTACATTGATAATTGTTTCTTCTTTTAATTGGTTTGTGTATCACTCTCCATGTTTTATACCTCCTGAAGTAGCCTTGTCGAGTAATAAGTTTATTTTAATTATACTTTATTAGTTTTGTTTATTAATAGAAAATGTTATGTTGACACGCTGTTCCTATTTTGTATTAATGCTTTTCCTCTCTACTCCATTTTTATTTATTTACTGTTCAATTTTTTACTTTTTCATTGCATTACCACCACACTGTCAAAGATGTTACTTATTTTTGTGACAATACTCAACAAATGTCTGGAGACGACTTTGTAAGCCGAAAACCAGTTAAGCCAATAAAAGTAATACTATACAACAAAAGCAGACTAGTGCTTTTCATTTATTACAACATGTTACCATGTCTAATACGGTGTAAGAAACGCGTTGGCATTCATAACAGATTCCAGTCGTCTCGGAATGGCTAAAGACACTGAAGTGACAAAAATCATGGGATAGCGATATGCAGATGTACAGATGGCGGTAGTATCTAATACACAACGTGTAAAAGGGAAGCCGGCCAGTGTGGCCGTGCGGTTCTAGTCGCTTCAGTCTGGAACCGCGTGACCGCTACGGTCGCAGGTTCGAATCCTGCCTCGGGCATGGATGTGTGTGATGTCCTTAGGTTAGTTAGGTTTAAGTAGTTCTAAGTTCTAGGGGACTGATGACCACAGATATTAAGTCCCATAGTGCTCAGAGCCATTTGAACCATTTTGTAAAAGGGCAGTATATTGGTGGAGCTGCCATTCGTGCTCAGGCGACTGCCGTGAAAAGTTCTGCGTTGTGATTGTGGCTGCAGCACGGGAATTAACAGACTTTGAACGCTACATGGTAGTTGGAAATGGACGCATGGGACATTCCATTTCGGAAATCATTAGGGTTTTCAATATTCCGAGATCCACAGTGGCAAGAACGTGCCACGGACAACGCAGTGGTCGAAGGTCTTCATTTAACGACCGAGAACAGCGGCGTTTCGTAGAGTCGTCAGTGATAACAGACAAGCAACACTGCGTGACATAACCGCAGTAATCAAAGTGGGACCTACGACGAACGTATTCGTTTGGACACTGCGGCGAAATTTGGCGTTAATGGGCTACGGTAGCAGACAGCTGTCGTCAGTGCCTTTACTAACAGGACAACATCGCCTGGGCTCGTGACTATCGATTTGATCCTAGATGGCTGGAAAACTGTGGCCTGGTCGTATGATTACCGATTTCAGTTGGTATGAGCTGATTGCATGGTTCGAGTCTGGAATCCCAAGAAGCCATGGATTCAAATTGTCAACAAGGCACCGTGCAAATTGGTGGTGGCACCATAATGGTGTGGGCTGTGTTTACATGGAAGGAACTGGGTCCTCTGCTCCAACTGAATCGATCGTTGACTGGAAATAGTTACGTTTGGCTATCTGGAGGTCATTTTTAGCCATTCATCGACTTCATGCTCCCAAAAATCGATGATATTTTTATGGATGACAATGCGCCATGTCACCAGGCCACAATCGTTCAAGATTGGAATGAAGAACATTCTGGACAGTTCAAGCAAACGATGTCGCCATCAAGATCACCCGACTCATATGTATCCCATCGAACATTTCTGGGGCATTACCGACAGGTCAGTTCGTGAACAAAATCCAGCAGTCAACACTTTCGCAAAGTGTTAAGTAAGTGCCACGTCGAGTTGTTGCACTACAGCGGGCAGAAGGAGGTACGACCCGATATTAGGAAGTATCCCATGACTTTTGTCACCTCTGTGTACAGGTCCTGCATCGTTATCAAGGAGATCTTATATCATATCTATAAAACAGTGGCAAGTTCAGGTAACAATATTGGAGGTGGTTAGTGATCTAGCCCCCTTCTCTCCAAAAGAGACCACAAAGGCCCGGTAATAGTGAGATTTGTTGACTGTGATGGAGATGCGACAGTTCATCTTCGTGCTTATGAAACTAGCTCTAGATGATGTGAGCTGTGCAACAAGGGCCCTGTCGTCTTAAGACACACCACTGGGGAACAAACGGTGTACCATGGCACCGAACTGATCAGCCAAAATGATCACATAATACTTGGCAGTAATGTGACCTTGCAGAGTAACTACGGGGCCCATGGAATATCGCGATATGATAGCCCAAATTACCGCCGAACCCCCGCCATGTTTCACTCTTGTAACGTAAACTTGGTCAGAAGTTGGAAACAGTGCGCAACAAGACTCATCTGACCAATTACCTCCTTCCATTGATCCATAGTCCAGGTTTTACGGTTTCGACACCACGTTTTCCTCTTACGGGCATTTGGTCGACTGATAAGTGTGTTTGGCAATTCCCTACTTACGGAGCTGCCTGTTGTTTTGGTGCTGACAGGTTTAACGAGTGCGGCGTTCAGGTCTGCGGTGACTTGTGCAGCTGTCATCCCCTTGTCTGCGTCACACTCCTCTTCAGTGACCGTCTTTCACGAGCAGTCAACACATATTTTCTTCCACGTTGTGGCTTAGCGGATGACGATTCCCCGCTTTCCTTGTATGCGGTATAAATCTTCGATAAGATGCCTCTTGAAACATCAAACACATCAGCTCCCTTGACTGCGGAATCACCCACGATACGAGTACCAACAATTTACTCAAGTTCGAATTCACTTATCTTCGACAGAAGATAATGTACTCACAACTACACAGAACAGTTCTGACCACGACTGGCACTCGCCACTTACTGAGCACGTTGTACAGGTGCCGATCGTGGTCAAATACAAGAGCGCAAACTGCAGGCTTGGCTAGCACCTGCATTTGTGTTCAACCATGAATTTCCTACTTTTTTCCGTTTCTGTTGTGCATTCCGACGGACTTCGGCAATTCCAGAATTGCTACTTCCACTGGCCACCAAACTCCCCAGACACGAACATTATCGAGTATATCTGGGATGCCTTGCAACGTGCTGTTCATAAGATATCTCCACCCCGTCGTACTCTTACGGATTTATGGACAGCCCTGCAGGATTCATGGTGTCAGTTCCCTCCAGCACTACTCCAGACATTACTCGAGTCCATGTCACATCGTGTTGCGGCACTTCTGCGTGCTCACGGGGGTCCTAAACGATATTAGCCAGGTGTACCAGTTTCTTTGGCTCTTCGGTGTAACAACAACGACAATGTGCATAGTAATGATGTGGGCACTTCAAAACATCTCAATCTAATTAAGAAATTTCCTTATTAAGCTCTTATCAAATATTAGCAGTCACATCTGACAGAAACGTATGACAGCATTACAGAAGGAATTAATGTGGAGAATAAACTGGATGGAGAAGGATTTAGTGTTAAGTACAGACTGGATGCCGGAGTAGCCGATCTCGTGTTGCAGTTGTGGAATGATGACAGGTAACTCATATATGAGGAAAGGTGTTGAGCACAGCAGTGACTGAGAGAGCGTATCAAAATCACGCCGCGTGTCTATTCGCATCCAATCCACCTGAGTATAGGAAGGACTGATGTGGATGTTGCACACATGCCTTAGGCAAACGGTCTACGCTAGCTCGAGTCATCTAAAGTGTTCACTATTTGTGCCGTGTTGAACAACATCACGGTAGTAAAGTATTGACGAACTAAATACTGGTCTAAATTGTGTTTAATTTGAGGTGAAAAATGTTTTTCTACATTTTTGGATTGCATGTAGGCAGGAGAGGGGTTTCGTGCAAGCTGCTAAGTTTGTTCTGTCCAATTTAGACGCTCATCCAAGATAATGCCAAAGTCTTTTACTGTTTTTGAAACGATAATTGGATACAGTTGAGAAGTATTGGAGGGACTGTTTCACGAAAAGGTCCGATGATCAATTTTCGGTGAGAGATGAGAATGACCTGTGAGTTCTTATTGTTTAGTTTAGGGCCGATGTTTTGTCCGCATCGTGATGTCCGACAAAGATCGCTATTCACGCCTGATGCGGCAGTAGCAGCAATGTTGCAAATGGTTCAAATGGCTCTGAGCACTATGGGACTTAACATCTGTGGTCATCAGTCCCCTAGAACTTAGAACTACTTAAACCTAACTAACCTAAGGACATCACACACATCCATGCCCGAGGCAGGATTCGAACCTGCGACCGCAGCAGTCGCGCGGTTCCGGACTGAGCGCCTAGAACCGCTAGACCACCACGGCCGGCAGCAGTGTTGCACTTATGTATCAGGGGATATCGTCAGCATGTAAGTTGTGGTAACAAGAGTGAAACACAGATGAAATATCATTCATGCACAACGAGAGGAACAAAACAACGTGGACCAAGGACGAAACGATGATCTAGTGCTGTTGAGTTATAAGAAGAAAATATCCATCTCATTTTTGTGCATTTGCAACGATTTACGCTTTCGGCTTAATGAATAATAAATCATTAACAATGCTATTTCGATTACAGTGTAGGTGTAATCCATCTCTTTGTTAAAATAATGGTACACGTAGGAGGCAGTTGTGATGCTTTTATTATGGTCTAATACACCGGTTAAAAGGCAGTGGAGACTGGTGGAAACTAACATTAGTCAAAGATACTTTTCAATGATTAACCGTCTTTGTTTACTTGATATTGATGACTCCACCAACACCCACACACGAGGCGTCGCGACATTGACACCTAAATCAGAAGTTTGCTTTACTTGCATTACGAATTTATTCTTTTTTTTTCTTTGCGGTGTTCCTTTTTACCCGCCGAGGTGGCGACTGGCGTGGATTTGGTTATTCCAGACGAGGTGCAGAATGATGGCGGGATTTAGTTTGTGATGTCACTGCAGAGGAGTGAACAGTCGAGTCGTGTGACCGCGAGTTGGGCGCCAGACAGCAAATTATACGCTGTCAGAGGCAGGCCTCGGCATAATGGAGTCATCAGACTACCGCAGACGCGCAATTAATTTGCCTTCCGGCACCACTGCTGCCGCGCTTTGCCTCTCGTGGTACTCATCTGCTCCGCTGCCGTTCAATGTCTGCTGTTAAAACACGTCGCAATTGTGTCTTTGACGCGTCTTTCAGCTTTGAATTCTGACAAAAGTTCTGTGAATGTCAGTTTGAAGTGACAGTTTCTATTCACCTTCCTGTACGTGGCACATCTGCAGTGATAAGCCAGAACGTTATAACCACTGACCATAGCCACTTTGGATGCCGCCAGGTGACTTTGCAGGCACGTGACGCAGGAACAAAAGCGAAGCACACACGTATGGAGATCACCCTAGTGAGCCGGACGCTGGTGGCCGAGCGGTTCTAGGCGCTTCAGTCTGGAACCGCGCGACCGCTACGGTCGCAGGTTCGAATCCTGCCTCGGGCATGGATGTGTGTGATGTCCTTAGGTTAGTTAGATTTAAGTAGTTCTAAGTTCTATGGGACTGATGACCTGAGATGTTAAGTTCCATAGTGCTCAGAGCCATTTGAACCAACCTAGTGAAGATATGGGTTGCAAATGGGGAAATCCACTGAGATAAGCGACTTTGACAAAAGGCTAATTATTATTTTTGCGCAGAGTCTGTGAACGAGTATCTCGAAAACGGCGAAGCTGGTCGAATGTTCCGTGCTACTGTCGTGAGCATCTACAGAAAGAGGTAGAATGTCGGTGAAAATACCACTAGGCGCTAAATAATTGGATATCTACGTCTGTTCATGCAACGTGGGACACGAAGGCTTGCCTGTTCTGTAAATTAGGACAGATGGCAGTCTGTAGCGTCACTGCCGAAAGAGCACAATGCTAGTGTACGCGCAAGTGTTTCGGAGCACACCGTTCATCGTAAATTGTTGAACATGGAGCTCTGCAGCAGACCATGCCTACGTATTCGCATGTTGACCCAACGACATCGTCAGTTAGGATTGCAGTGGGCACGGGACCGTCGAGATTCGAACGTCGATCGATGGAAACGTGTCGGCTCTTTGCTACTCGCACCGTCATCGAGGTGAACGGCGGCTCGAAACGTGCAGCGCGCCACGGACAATGGGAGCAGTACTACGCCGTCGGAGACATTCTCCTGCGCTTGCGTGGGACCAGTAGAAATTGCGCAGTCCTAAAGCGTCGACAACACACCGACCAGCGCAACGCCGCGAAATGGCGTCAAGAAGGTGCTGACCCGCGCCAATGGAAAGAGCAGGCAGCGCCACACCTCCAGAACGACAAATTTCAGGCCCCCTGTGAACGCTGATTTCACCTGCCCCCTATCGCTGGTAGCTTCAATTTGGCCGCAGACTTAGACAGAAACAGTATTGTGTAATAGGAGACGGCATTTAGGCTGCATTCTGCGAGTGGTAGTAATGAAAAGCAATTGCATGTAGGAGGCATAGGAGGCAAGTTAAATTATGTTTAATTTCTCTTTAGAAATAAACTAGAAATTAATCTCGAAGTGTTATGTACATATCATTTTGGACGCCTGCCACCGGCCTTCTTCCTTGTTTGTGGCCGTGCTGACTCCCACAGTAGTCGACACAACAGTAGTCAGTAGTAACCGAAGACGCGCTGACAGTTGGTATCCACGTGCGTCCCTTCATGTTTGATGTCTTCCCCGACGGCGATATCATCTTTCAGCAATATAACTGCCCGTATCTCGGAGCCAGAACTGTAGTGCTATAGTTTCAAAAAATGGTTCAAATGGCTCTAAGCACTATGGGACTTAACATCTGAGGTCATCAGTCCCCTAGACTTAGAACTATTTAAACCTAACTAACCTAACTACATCACACACATCCATACCCGAGGAAGGATTTGAACCTGCGACCATAGTAGCCGCGTGGTTCCAGAATGAAGCGCCTAAAACCATTTGACCATAGTGGCCGGCCGCCGTAGTTTCAGGAGCACTGTAGTGAACTCACGTTGATGTCTGGGCGGCCAAATTCGTCTGACGTAAATCCTATGGAACCCATCTGGGTCGCTATCGGGCGCCATCACCACGTACACAAATCAGCGGATTGTTATTTATGCGAATTGCATGAACTGTGAGTAGACATATAATGCTACATGCCTCCACAAACCTACCAACGAACTGTCGGATCCCTGACACTCAGACTTAGTGGGTGTATTTAGTTCCAGAGACGGACAAGCAAGCTATTAAGTAGGTGGTCATAACGATTTGGATCATAAAGCGATTATTTTGGAGACCGAAACCCCACCCCCCCTACACACACACACACACACACGCACACACACACACACACACACACACACAAAATGTTGAAAGGAATAAATTTATCGCTTACTACATTCTCGCTGTTCATGCGGTAAAATTTTAGCATCAGACACGACGTTTTAGTTTATTATTTCTTTACTATCAATACTATTCGCGACACAGGTTGCAGATTTTATTGACATATACTATTGAAAGTAACCGGCAAATTACATCATTGTACGACATATAGTTCAGGCGATATGACGTCGTAGATATTCAGTTTCGAGAGAAGTTGTTGTTGTTGTTGTTGTGGTCTTCAGTCCTGAGACTGGTTTGATGCAGCTCTCCATGCTACTCTATCCTGTGCAAGCTTCTTCATCTCCCAGTACCTACTGCAACCTACATCCTTCTGAATCTGCTTAGTGCATTCATCTCTTGGTCTCCCTCTACGATTTTTACCCTCCACGCTGCCCTCCAAAGCTAAATTTGTGATCCCTTGATGCCTCAAAACATGTCCTACCAACCGATCCCTTCTTCTAGTCAAGTTGTGCCACAAACTTCTCTTCTCCCCAATCCTATTCAACACCTCCTCATTAATTATGTGATCTACCCATCTAATCTTCAGCATTCTTCTGCAGCACCACATTTCGAAAGCTTCTATTCTCTTCTTGTCCAAACTGGTTATCGTCCATGTTTCACTTGCATACATGGCTACACTCCATACAAATACTTTCAGAAACGACTTCCTGACACTTAAATCTATACTCGATGTTAACAAATTTCTTTTCTTCAGAAACGATTTCCTTGCCATTGCCAGTCTACATTTTATATCCTCTCTACTTCGACCATCATCAGTTATTTTACTCCCTAAATAGCAAAACTCCTTTACTACTTTAAGTGTCTCATTTCCTAATCTAATCCCCTCAGCATCACCCGATTTAATTTGACTACATTCCATTATCCTCGTTTTGCTTTTGTTGATGTTCATCTTATATCCTCCTTTCAAGACACTGTCCATTCCGTTCAACTGCTCTTCCAAGTCCTTTGCTGTCTCTGACAGAATTACAATGTCATCGGCGAACCTCAAATTTTTTACTTCTACTCCATGAATTTTAATACCTACTCCGAATTTTTCTTTTGTTTCCTTTACTGCTTGCTCAATATACAGATTGAATAACATCGGGGAGAGGCTACAACCCTGTCTCACTCCTTTCCCAACCACTGCTTCCCTTTCATGCCCCTCGACTCTTATAACTGCCATCTGGTTTCTGTACAAATTGTAAATAGCCCTTCGCTCTCTGTATTTTACCCCTGCCACCTTCAGAATTTGAAAGAGAGTATTCCAGTTAACGTTGTCAAAAGCTTTCTCTAAGTCTACAAATGCTAGAAACGTAGGTTTGCCTTTTCTTAATCTTTCTTCTAAGATAAGTCGTAAGGTTAGTATTGCCTCACGTGTTGTAACATTTCTACGGAATCCAAACTGATCTTCCCCGAGGTCCACTTCTACCAGTTTTTCCATTCGTCTGTAAAGAATTCGCGTTAGTATTTTGCAGCTGTGACTTATTAAACTGATAGTTCGGTAATTTTCACATCTGTCAACACCTGCTTTCTTTTGGATTGGAATTATTATATTTTTCTTGAAGCCTGTGGGTATTTCGCCTGTCTCATACATCTTGCTCACCAGATGGTAGAGTTTTGTCATGACTGGTTCTCCCAAGGCCATCAGTAGTTCTAATGGAATGTTGTCTGCTCCTGGGTCCTTGTTTCGACTCAGGTCTTTCAGTGCCCTGTCGAACTCTTCACGCAGTATCTTATCTCCCATTTCATCTTCATCTACATCCTCTTCCATTTCCATAATATTGTCCTCAAGTACATCGCCCTTGTATAAACCCTCTATATACTCCTTCCACCTTTCTGCCTTCCCTTCTTTGCTAAGAACTGGGTTGCAATCTGAGTTCTTGATATTCATACAAGTGGTTCTCCTCTCACCCCTAGTGAGACAAGCCTCTACATCCTTACATTTGTCCTCTAGCCATCCCTGCTTAGCCATTTTGCACTTCCTGTCGATCTCATTTTTGAGACGTTTGTATTCCTTTTTGCCTGCTTCATTTACTGCATTTTTATATTTTCTCCTTTCATCAATTAAATTCAATATTTCTTCTGTTACCCAAGGATTTCTATTAGCCCTCGTCTTTTTACCTACTTGATCCTCTGCTGCCTTCACTACTTCATCCCTCAAAGCTACCCATTCTTCTTCTACCGTATTTCTTTCCCCCATTCCTGTCAATTGTTCCTTTATGCTCTCCCTGAAACTCTCTACAACCTCTCGTTCTTTCAGTTTATCCAGGTCCCATCTCCTTAAATTCCCACCTTTTTGCAGTTTCTTCGGTTTCAATCTGCAGTTCATAACCAATAGATTGTGGTCAGAATCCACATCTGCCCCTGGAAATGTCTTACAATTTAAAACCTGGTTCCTAAATCTCTGTCTTACCATTATATGATCTATCTGATACGTTTTAGTATCTCCAGGATTCTTCCAGGTATACAACCTTCTTTTATCATTCTTGAACCAAGTGTTAGCTATGATTAAGTTATGCTCTGTGCAAAATTCTACAAGGCGGCTTCCTCTTTCATTTCTTCCCCCGAATCCATATTCACCTACTATGTTTCCTTCTCTCCCTTTTCCTACTGACGAATTCCAGTCAACCATGACTATTAAATTTTCGTCTCCCTTCACTACCTGAATAATTTCTTTTATCTCGTCATACATTTCATCAATTTCTTCATCATCTGCAGAGCTAGTTGGCATATAAACTTGTACTACTGTAGTAGGCATGGGCTTTGTGTCTATCTTGGCCACAATAATGCGTTCACTATGCTGTTTGTAGTAGCTAACCCGCACTCCTATTTTTTTTATTCATTATTAAACCTACTCCTGCATTACCCCTATTTGATTTTGTATTTATAACCCTGTAATCACCTGACCAAAAGTCTTGTTCCTCTTGCCACCGAACTTCACTAATTCCCACTATATCTAACTTTAACCTATCCATTTCCCTTTTTAAATTTTCTAACCTACCTGCCCGATTAAGAAGTTAGCCTTTCCTTAAAACAGTGGACAGTAAAATTTCAGCTTCAGGCAAGTTGTTTTTATTAATTACTTCTTTATTACTAACTCTATTCACGACACACTCCTCAGTTGTATCTACATATGCAGGGTGGTTATAGTTAAACTTCCGCTACTTGAGCCAGTGTAGACGGAAAACTATTCACCGTGTGGGTACCCACAGATTCTGCGCGGTAGGGTTTGCGTTGTTGGTGTCATGACTTCCCTTTAGGCTCCGATCTGGAACGGCGACATAGAGCTCAAATACAAGCATGAATATGCATTACAGTTAAAGACAGTCAACATGGGTCAGGAGGAGATGATTAGGGCGTTACTCGTACAGCTGTTTAATCAAAACAACAGCAATAGCGCTGCTGCTCTTCATGACCATCGACGCATTAAAGGAATCCTCTTTTTTCGCACCGGTGTGGAGAACATGATTCAAAAGTTCGGATTAACTGGCGATTTGGGAATTGCTCCTGGAATAGACCGACGGCCGATTGCGCCACAAATTGTTGAAGAAGTTAGTGTTGCCATGGCTGAGAATGCTGGACACGATGTGCTATGTCCAGTGAGTGCACGAGCTTTGTCACGACAGCTGAATGTTCCATGGTCCACCGTTGTAAAAGTGCTGCGAACAATTGTGCGCTGGCTTGAGTGGCCGAGCGGTTCTAGGCGCTTCAGTCTCGAACTGCGTGACCGCTACGGTCGCAGGTTAGAATCCTGCCTCGGGCATGGAAGTGTGTGATGTCCTTAGGTTAGTTAGGTTTAAGTAGTTCTAAGTTCTAGGGGACTGATGACCTCAGTTGTTAAGTCCCATAGTGCTCAGAGCCATTTGAACCATTTTTGAATAATTGTGAAACGTTATCTCTAGTGCGGTTCCAGGCTGTCGTTGATGCACACCGATTTCACATGGAGTGTCACGTTTCCAACCTGAAATGATAATTAAATCAATACCTTAAGCTGTCGACAGGCGTTGATATAAATCAATGGGGAAAGTTGAAATATGTGCCCCGATCGGGACTCGAACCCAGGATCTCCTGCTACTTGGCAGACACTCTATCCATCTGAGCCACCGAGGGCACAGAGGAGAGTGCGACTGCAAGCACTTACCCTTGCACGCTTCCCGTGAGACCCACATTCCCAACTTAATGTCTACACACTACATTCGTAGTGCCCCTGCCCATTACACTCATTACTTGCCGCAGACAATCTTACCTAGTCCCGTAAGAGTTCGGACAATGCGTGTGCATCCGCACAGAAGAAGAAGGTCAAGGGCCGGTTAACCTTAACTATATCAAGATGGTATTTGATCTTCCGGACATGTCCGAAAGAACAGATACCATCTGCATGTATTCATGCGTTTCTAACCTGAGTAGATATTCTACGCAGTTAACAAATCTTACCCTCTCATGTGGAAATAAAAATGTCTTTTTTTCAATGGGTTACTCGTTATTTCTCTTGCACATGTCCTTACAAATGCTTAAACAAAGTTTCAATGATCCACGATCACTCGTTTTTCATAGAGGCCTTCCCAAGTAATGAAAGTTTAATTATAACCACCTTGTAGTCTGATCTGCGATAAGCAGATCATTAACTGTACATTTTCTCAACTTCAAATTAGATTTCCCCACTTCGTCTAGATAGCTAACCACCGGTGGGCTGGGGCACAATTCAGGATTCACAGGGGCTGTGCTGCCCCGTTGTGCCACCCAAGGTGAAAAGGTTGGGACATGGTTGTCAGAGTCTCAGGAAATCCTTCTTGGTCATCCAAGAGTCTCGTCAGCTTGCTGCTTTCGAAAGGTTCTTCTGATTAGATATTCTGCAGTGGTGTGTCCTGTCATGATCTATGGTCTCATCTTGGTTGTCTCTCGGCCACGTTGGCTGGCAGTTCGTAAGCTGATATTTTGGCTGCCAACAAGTTCATCTCGTACCATAGTTCCCCATTCCTTATTATACAAACATCAACAAAAGTTTTGTATCATAGTTTTAGTTCGAATATTATGACACAGAAAAATGGGCTCTGAGTAACTTGTACATATTCATTTGCAAGGTGTTCAGATCACCTAATAAATAAATAAAAATTGTGTAACGAAAAAATCATCTGTTTCCATTGTTTTTTTTCCACAGCGCTCCTGAGTAATGTCAGTACATGGTTAACGTGCCCTTACTCGGATATAGGCTTGAATCCGTGGTTACAAACCATCCATGAGGCGGCCAAACCAGTTCTGGTTCAATTTATCCCGATCTTCAACAGTGATTCTCCGTTAAGCCGCGTAGAGTATGTGCGAGTATGTGCCCGTTCTCAACGTCGAAAAACACTTCGTTTTAATCGATCCCACAAATTTTCGATTGGGTTCATATTTGGGAACAGGCAGGCCACTCCAGTGTGGTGATCCGTCCATGCTGAAAAAACGTGCTCACAAGAATAGCGCTATGAGCACGCGTGTTATCATGCATCTCAAAAGAAATTGTCATCAAAATGTTGGTCACCCACTGTTGGTTACGGAATTTCATCCATGTAATGTAAAGCAGTGAGACTGCCCTCAACAACCACGAGTGGAGTACGGTGGCTCCATGTAACCCATCCCAGAACATCACTCCGTCCCCACTTTCTTGCACATGTGGAGCACAGACTAATAAGCATGTGATACTACTGTGCTGTCTCCAGACTTGCACATGTAGAGCACAGGCTAAGAAGAATTTGATAATACTGTACTGTCTCCAGACACGTTGTCTGTGATTGCCAGGGTACAAACAGATCCTACTTATGCCCATAAATAACACCCTACACCAATCCTGGGGCGTCCATTCTGCATGATTTCTTACATATCTGTAACGGAGAGCGTGGTGTTGTCCTGTACGACGTGGTGCTTGCCAAGGTCATCGGGAATGAACATTCGCATCATGCAATCGTCTCCTAACAATATGAGGCGGTGAACGTCGTCTGTAGCCTGTTCAAATACTACATTCAGTTCTAGAGCACTCAGCCCACATTTTCTTTGACTCAATAGTTGTATATACCGATCATCCTGTGCAGCTATCGAATAGGGACGACTTGTGCTGTGTAAGTCCTCAACACTACCTGTCAACAGGAACCGATTCCACGTCTGCACGACTTTACTTGGCTCACAAGCCTTCTGAGTCTAATGTGGCGATGCAGACCCGATCACTGATCGCAGTTGTCCTTCGTGGGATGATGGATGTTCACTCTACTGTTCACAGACGTCTCTGATGCGTCCCCACTGGTGCTTTGCTTTCAACTCTGATGCTGCAATCGATTCCAGTGCTGCATTTTACCCGTAGGTAGCGCTCATGGTAGGTGTGTGTATGTTTACAAACAACGTTAGGGGTGATCTTACAATCCCTAGAGGAACAGTCACCATATCAAAACACCTGCAGGTTGCATCAGAGTGATATAAAACTTCCGTGTGTGTTATGGTCTGGTGTTCCGGTCTTTAACATCCTGTCTAATGGCACATTCCGAGACTTGCTCTGGAGAGTCGATTGCTGCACGTTCAGAAGTGTCTGCGGTGCGTTGTCGTACTTTCGGAAAGTAACTGGGATATATACTATTTCAGGGCAGGTAGTGGACAGCTTCCTTGATCGCAAGGAAGTGTGACATTCTCAATCTTTCTTTTGTTAGGAAGCTACTGATAGGTTCTCCTCCCTGTTTCTGCTCTGTCCCTTATTTCTTGCCATTATTTATCAATGATGCCTTTATTTCCTTTTTCAATATAGCTCATCTGCCAAGGTTTTCCTTTACCTTATCATATTCGCCCTTTTTGAGTCAATATTGTGCAGTGAAGCTCTATTGTTGGCCACAGTGTAGCGGCCTGCCTAAACCACCATTGTTACGGAGCGCACCGCATGAAGACTGCGAGGCATCAGTGCCTCAAGCAAGAGCTAGTTTGGTTCCTTAGGAACACTGATATTCAGTCTGCGTTCAAATGACGATCCACAATGCTGACAAAAGAGAAGAGAAACTCGATAGGATGACCGCAAGCCACTACCAGCGCAAACACTAAAGGTACAAAAAACATCATTTAAAATTTAGTAACACGTTTCAAATTCCCATTAATTGTATTACAGTAATATTTTGACGTGCACAGCTTGTTCACAAGTATTCCACTGAAAGACTGTGTAGAAATTGTGTCACAATCATTGTATTCACACAACATTAATCCTGAACAACACGTGAACATTGCTAATACAGTGAAGTGTTGTTTAAATCAAAATTATTACTGTTTTCAAAGGAGCTATTATCAGCAAGCAGATGGTCTGGCAATGAGTTCACTTTTATCCTCCTTACTAGCAGGAATGTTCACGGACAAGTGGGAGATTGATTTTCTTAAGAGGGAGCCATGGACAAAACATGTTGTCTATTGGTACAGATATGTTGATGATATTCTTTGTATGTGGAAAGGTTGTAATAGATAACTCCACAAATTTGTGGAAAATATGAACCAGTAGTACACTAATACAAATAAAGATCAGCATGGAGTTGAGAGGGGGGGGGGGGATGCAGTATAAATTTCCTGCACATTAGCTTAAAGAGAGAAAACAGCAACCATAAATTTAAAATTCATCGAAAAGGCTGCTTCACTGGCAGATTCATCCCGGCTTCCTCCCAACATCCTACAGCCTATAAAAATGCAGCGTTGCACCACGTGATCCACCGTCTCCTCTCCATCCTTATGTTCCTAGAAGACTTTGACAAGGAACTTAATACAATAAAAACAATAGCTACAAATAATGAATCTGACCCCAGCATCATCGACAAAATTCTAGGTAAAAAGATGAAGCCAGGTTCCTACTGTCTCCATTGAACAACTCGGACAAACTGGAAAAAGAATGAAGCATATTGCTTTTTATAGGGAAAACGTGAAACAGGATAAGAAACATGTTGAAGGCAAAAGGTTTCTCTGTGCTTTTCTATGTCCCTCAGATAGTAGGTATTCTATTTTCAAAAACAAATGTTATTTCCTACTAGTTCCTACGAATTTCGTTAATCTAATATGCTATTCTATACTCTGTAGCGGTGTTAATTTATTTATTTAATCGCATGGCATGGGCCCCCGTCGGGCAGGCCGTTTTCCGGGTGCCGGTCTTTCAATCTGGCGCCACTTCGGCGACCTGCAGTCGATGAGGATGATAGAATGATGATGAGGACAGCACAACACCCAGTCCCTGGGTGGAGAAAATTCCCTGACCCAGCCGGGAATCGAACCCGGGCCCAGATGAGTGACAATCCGTCACGCTGACCATTCAGCTACCGGGAGCGGACTGCGGTGTTAATGATGACACTGGAGTACTAACATAAAAACAAAGATAATGGCATGAAATTTACTATTTCATCTTTCTAATGGTAATGATACATAACCTGGAAATTTATTAATCTGGAAATTTAACCCGTGTTGGGGCGAAATAGTTGGTGAATTTTTTTAAACAAATCATTATTGAAGCACTACTGAAGGATTTTTAAAACTACCTTTACGAAAATTGGTATTTGACTTCCCAGTTAGAAAAAACACATATTTGTTTCAGTGTTTTTGGAAATACCCCTAAGGGGGTGAAATAGGGGTTGGAAATTTTTATGGAAACATTTCATTATGAAAGAAATTTTGAAGCTAGATGTAAGAAAATTCGTATTTGGCTTCTTGAATAGGAGAAAAATACGTGTTTAGTGTTTTTGGAAATACAAGCCTTTAGGGGATGAAATAAAGGATGAAATTTTTTATGAGTATATTTCATTATATTAAGACATTTTTAAAGCTACCTATGAAAATTTGTATTTGATTTCCAAATAAATATATATGAAAGTTCCTATGGTAATATCATGACAAGAACTCAAAAAGCAGGTTTAACAAAGATTTTGGACTAAAGCTGCCAGAATCGCTTTTTGGTCAGAAGTAAATTCGGAAAAGACTACGCTTCTATGGCCTTAAGTAGCGTGCAAAATTTAGAAGATGTTGCAGTTTGTGAACAACACAAAAATTCGATTAAAGGAAAACAAAAAAGTCCGGGCAGACCATACAGTCAACGCGTGCGAAGCAGCAAGCACTATGCTACACTTAGATAAATCATTAGCACTGTTGGTATAACGAATAAACACCGTCTGGGTCGCTCACTATATTACTTTATTCTGATTACATACCGACACTGGCTTATGGGATAGAAATCATATGGATACACCTAAATGAAAAGAACTTAGAAACATTGGAAAGAGTAAAAGCAATCTATGTCAAAAGAGCATTAGAGGTAGCAAAAACCACAAGATCAAGATTAGTCTACCTTCTCGCCCGAGAATCTTTCCTCATAGAGGATCTAAGGACTGGGTTCGTACTTCCCAACACATCAGCATCGGAGAACCTACTAAGATCACTACTCAAGAAAAGAGAGGAAGTACCAACGGAATTCTATGGATCCGGGGCCATGATCGACCGCACTTGGACAGCAGCAAATTTTGAGATGAGACACGTACTTACAAGACCCGCAGTACACGGATTCCACCATGAAATTTGTGCAAATACAACATACCAGGAACCGTCAAACCATTGCAAGTGTACACTATGTGGACAGTCATGTGAGAGATACCATATAGAAATATGCAACAAGAGGACCAGATCAATTAGGGACTATGCAATAAATGGTTCAAATGATAATCGGTTATAATACCTGCACTGAGTGTAATCTACTACTAAGAATTATGCAGACACTCAATACATCCTTGTAATTCACTCTTAAATGATTGTAATCTAATGTATAACTATAATGGCTATTTTGCTGCAATAAATCGTTTATTAAAAAGAGTGCTGCAAAGCACAAATTGTCTAAGGTGCTGAGGATACCGCAATACCCTTTTCTACAACTTCTGAGTTGAAGATGATCTGTGCAGCTTGTCGAAAAGACAATAACACAACAACAATAATACAGTGCTTCTCTTGGCTGCAGGATGTGAATGAACAAAGAGAGCTGTGTTTGACGCGGACGCCTTTTCCTGAATCTGTGATAGTTCTTTCAGAGAATCTTGTTTTGCTCCAGGAACGTCAAATTCATTTCGTTTCGGGCGAGTTTTTAGACAGCGAAGAATCCGAGCTATCTCTGGAGATGCTCAGATTTGACATGTGTGAGAGTCGGCAAGTGTTCTTGCGATCTAGCCGTTCTTCCAGAAATCTCCGAACGACCGGCGGCTGAGGTCTTTTGAAGTGCCTGTGCGAGCGTGCCCGTATGAACGTCTGTGAGACGCCTCGACACGGCTGGCTGGCACCGGCTACGCCGCCGTGGATGCTGCGTCCGCCTCGTCTCGGCGCCGAAGCGGAAACGCGTCGCCGGTCGCAATACACAGTTCAGAAGGGCGGAACGGCGCGAGGCCCAGTTCCAGGAATCGTCAGTGCAAGCTGCTAGTATTCTCTTCAGTACCGGCATGCCATCTCTTAGCAACGATGTTTCTCGAAACACGGGCGTGGCGACCCTCACGCAGGCCGCAAATGGTCCTAACGTCCAGCCGTGAGGAACACCTACTTTCACGACTGACGTCTTACATTCAGATTAAAACAAAGGCGCTTTTCGTTGCGGCAGGATATCTTCACAAAATTACAATCACTATATTTCTCCTCCGAATGCGAAAATATTTTGTTAGCGCTCACAGACACAGGGGGAAATAGTTCAAATGGCTCTGAGCACTATGGGACTTAACATCTGAGGTCATCAGTCCCCTAGAACTTAGAACTACTTAAACCTAACTAACCTAAGGACATCACACACATCTATGCCCGAGGCAGGATTCGAACCTGCGACCGTAGTGGTCGCGCGGTTCCAGACTGAAGCGCCTAGAACCGCTCGGCCACTTCCGCCGGCTACAGGGGGAAATGATCAGTGTAATAAAATAAGAGAAATCAGTGACAATTGCAGTTAATTCAACCCTGGTAACTAGCTTCTCTCATCTCGTCATAGTACGTGCTAAAAAGCAGCCCACTGCTGACTGCGTTGCAAATGGTAACTACACACATGAGATACCTCCTAATACCGTTTCGAAACTTCTTTTGCTAGGAGTTGTGCAGCAACTAGACGTGGCATGGACTCTTTCGTTGGAAGTCTGCTCCAGAAATATTGAGCCATGCTGCCACTGTAGCCGTCCATAACTACCAAAGTGCTGTCGGGCATGGTTTTTTGCACGAACTTACCTCTAGATTGCGTCTCATTTCCTAATCTAATACCCTCAGCATCACCCGATTTGACTACATTCCATTTTCCTTGTTTTGCTTTTGTTGATGTTCATCATTATATCTTCCTTTCAAGACACTATCCATTCCGTTCAGCTGCTCTTCCAGGTCCTTTGCTGTCTCCGACAGAATTACAATATCATCGGCGAACCTCAAAGTTTTTATTTCTTCTCCATGCATTTTAATTCCTACTCCAAATTTTTCTTTTGTTTCCTTTACTACTTGCTCAATATACAGATTGAATAACATCGGCGATAGGCTACAACCCTGTCTCGCTCCCTCCCCAACCACTGCTTCCCTTTCATGCTCCTCGACTCTTGTAACTGCCGTCTGGTTTCTGTACAAATTGTAAATAGCCTTTCGCTCCCTGTATTTTACCCCTGCCACCTTCAGAATTTGAAAGAGAGTATTCCTGTCAACATTGTCAAAAGCTTTCTCTAAGTCCACAAATGCTAGAAACGTAGGTTTGCCTTTCCTTAATCTTTCTTCTAAGATAAGGCGTAAGGTCAGTATTGCATCACGTGTTCCAACATTTCTACGGTCGGCTTCTACCCAACGATTTCTACTAGCCCTCGTCTTTTTACCTACTTGATCTTCTGCTGCCTTCACTATTTCATCCCTCAAAGCTACCCATTCTTCTTCTACCGTATTTCTTTCCCCCATTCCTGTCAATCGTTCCCTAATGTTCTCCCTGAAACTCTCTACAAACACTGGTTCTGTCAGTTTATCCAGATCCCATCTCTTTAAATTCCCACCTTTTTCCAGTTTCTTCAGTTTCAATCTACAGTTCGTAACCAATAGATTGTGGTCAGAGTCCACATCTGCCCCTGACAATGTCTTATAATTTAAAACCTGGTTCCTAAATCTCTGTCTTACTATTATATAATCTATCTGAAACCTTCGAGTATCTCTAGGCCTCTTCCATGTAAGCAACCTTCTTTTATGATTCTTGAACCAAGTGTTAGCTATGATTAAGTTATGCTCTGTGCAAAATTCTACCAGGCGGCTTGCTCTTTCATTTCTTAGCCCCATTCCACGTTCACCTACTACGTTTCCTTCTCTTCCTTTTCCTCTTATCGAATTCCAGTCACCCATGACTATTAAATTATCGTCTCCCTTAACCATCTGAATAATTTCTTTTGTCTCGTCATACATTTCATCAATCCCTTCATCATCTGCAGAGCTAGTTGGCATATAAACTTGTACTACTGTAGTAGGCATGGGCTTCGTGTCTATCTTGGCCACAATAATGCGGTCACTATGCTGATTGTAGTAGCTTATCCGCACTCCTATTTTTTTTATTCATTATTGTACTTACTCCTGCATTAGCCCTATTTGATTCTGTATTTATAGCCCCGTATTCACCTGACCAGAAGTCTTGTTCCTCCTGCCACCGAAATTCACTAATTCCCACTATATATAACTTTAACGTACCCATTTCCCTTTTTAAATTTTCTGATTAAGGGATCTGACATTCCACGCTCCGATCCGTAGAACGCCAGTTTTCTTTCTCCTGATAACGATGTCCTCCTGAGTAGTCCCCGCCCGGAGATCCTAATGGGGGACTATTTTTGGTCCGGAATATTTTATCCAAGAGGACGCCATCATCATTCAACCATACAGTAAAGCTGCATGCCCTCGGGAAAAATTACGGCTCTAGTTTCCCCTTGCTTCCAGCCGTTCGCAGTACCAGCACAGAAAGGCCATTTTGGTTAGTGTTACAATGCCAGATCAGTCAATCATCCAGACTGTTTGTTGCCCCTGCAACTACTGAAAAGGCTGCTGCCCCTCTTCAGGAACCACACGTTTGTCTGGCCTCTCAACAGATACCCCTCCGTTGTGGTTGCACCTACGGTATGGCCATCTGTATCGCTGAGGCACGTAAGCCTCCCCACCAACGGGAAGGTCCATGGTTCATGGAGGAGACCTCTAGATTATGTCCCATAAATGTCCGATGGAACTGATGTCGGGTGACCTGGGTGGCTAAATCATTCGCTCGAATTGTCCAGAATGTTCTTCGAACAGTCTTGAACAGTTGTGTCCCAGTGACATGACGTTGTTGATTGGGAACATGAAGTCTATGAGTGGCTGCATATTGTCTCTAAGTAGCTGAACAAAACCAATTCCAGTCAATGATCGGTTCCGTTGGACCAGGGTACGCAGCCCATTCCATACACACGCAGCCCACACCATTAAGGAGCCACCATCAGCTCGGAAGTGCCTCGTTGACAACTTGGATCCATGCCTTGGTGGTGTGTGCACTGCACTCGAAACCCACCATCAGATCTTACTTAATGAAACCGGGATTCATCTGACCAGGCCAGCGTTTTCCAGTCGTCTAGGGCCCAACCGACAAGGTCACGAGCCCAGGAGAGGAACTGCCGGCGATGTCGTGTTTTTAGCAAAGGCACTCGCGTCGGTCGTGTGCTGCCACAAGACCGTTAAGCCAAATTTCTACGCACTCTCCCAACGATTACATTCGTCGTACGCCCCGCGTTGATTTCTGGGGTTGCTTCACGCAGTGTTGCTTGTCTGTTAACACCGAAGACTACGCAGGCGCCGCTGCTCTCGGTCGCTAAGTGAAATCTGTCGGTCATTGCGTTGTCCGTGATGACAGGTAATGCCCGAAATTGGTAGTCTCAGCACACCCTTGACATTGTGGCTCCCGAAATATAGAATACCCTAATGATTTCCGAGACGGAATGTCCCATGCCTGTGATTCCAGCTATCATTCCGTTTCAAAGTCTGTTACTTCCCGTCGTACACCATAATCACGTCGGAAAACTTTTCACATGAATCACATGAGCATGTGTGATAGCTCCGCTATGCACTTACCTTGTACACGATATTGTCGCCATCTGCATATGTGCATATCGCTATCCCATGACTTATGTCACCTCGGTGTATACAAAAATATCAATCCACATCGTTCTCAGAAACACAGAGGGTAATAAACGCATGAAGAACGTAATACCAATAGATGCTTACGAAACAAAAAACTCTCTGTCTCCACCTACATTTAATTTTGATACTGATCACATTACAAGCCGAGGAAAGTTAAAACACTCCAGGAATACAATTTAAAAAATCTTGCACTACCCTCAAAGTTTTTATTCACTGGCTGCCTAGTCATATTACAAGAGACAGAAACAGTTCGCCAGAGAGCTGATATAAACTATGTTGATGTTGTTGTTGTTGTTGTTGTTTTGGTCTTCAGTCCAGAGACTGGTGTGATGCAGCTCTCCATGCTAATGTATCCTGTGCAAGCTCTTACATCTCCTAGTACCTACTGCAACCTACATCCTTCTGAATCTGCTTAGTGTATTCATTTATTGGTCTCCCTCTACGATTTTTGCTCTCCACGCTGCCCTCCAGTACTAAAATTGGTGATCTCTTGATGCCTCAGAACATGTCCTACCAACCGATCGCTTCTTCTAGTCAAGTTGTTCCACAAATTTCTTTTCTCCCCAATTCTATTCAATATCCCCTCATTAGTTATGTGATCCACCCTCTAATCTTCAGCATTATTCTGTAGCACCACATTTCGAAAGCTTCTAGTCTCTTCTTGTCTAAACTATTTACGACCATGTTTCACTTCCATACATAGCTACACTCCATACAAATACTTTCAGAAACGACTTATTGGCGCTTAAATCTATACTCGATGCTAGCAAATTTCTCTTCTTCAGAAACGCTTTCCTTGCCATTGCCAGTGTGTATTTTATATCCTCTCTACTTCGACCATCATCAGTTATTTTGCTCCCCAAATAGCAAAACTCATCTACTACTTCCTAATCTAATTCCCGCAACATCACCCGACTTAATTAGACTACATTCCATTATCCTCGTTTTGCTTTTGTTGATGTTCATCTTATATCCTCCTTTCGAGACACTGTCCATTCCGTTCAACTGCTCTTCCAGGTCCTTTGGTGCCTCTAATAGAATTACAATGTCATCGGCGAACCTCGAAGTTTTTATTTCTTCTCCATGCATTTTAATTCCTACTCCAAATTTTTCTTTTATTTCCTTTACTGCTTGCTCAATATATAGATTGAATAACATCGGGGTAGGCTACAGTCCTGCCTCACTCCCTTCCCAACTACTGCTTCCCTTTCATGCCCCTCGACTCTTATAACTGCCATTTGGTTTCTGTACAAATTGTAAATAGCCTTTCGCTCCCTGTATTTTACCCCTGCCACCTTCAGAATTTGAAAGAGAGTATTCCAGTCAACACTGTCAAAAGCTTTCTCTAAGTCTACAACTGCTAGAAACGTAGGTTTGCCTTTCCTTAATCTATCTTCCAAGATAAGTCGTAGGGTCAGTATTGCCTCACGTGTTCCAATATTTCTACGGAATCCAAACTGATCTTCCCCGAGGTCGGCTTCTACCAGTTTTTCCATTCGCCTGTAAAGAATTCGCGTTAGTATTTTGCAGCCGTGGCTTATTAAACTGATAGTTCGGTAATTTGCACATCTGTCAACACCTGCTTTCTTTGGGGTTTGAATTATTATATTCTTCTTGAAGTCTGAGGGTATTTCGCCTGTCTCATTCATCTTGCTCACCAGATGGTAGAGTTTTGTCAGGGTTGGCTCTCCCAAGGCTGTCAGTAGATCTAATGGAATGTTGTCTACTCCCGGGACCTTGTTTCGACTAAGATCTTTCAAAAACCTGGTTCCTAAATCTCTGTCTTACCGTTATATAATCTATCTGAAACCTTCCAGTATCTCCAGGCTATGATTAAGTTATGCTCTACGCAAAATTCTACAGGCGGTTTCCTCTTTCATTTATGACCCCCATTCCATATTCATCTGCTATGTTTCCTTCTATTCCTCTTCCTACTATCGAATTCCAGTCACCCATGACAATTCAATTTTCGTCTCCCTTCACTATATGAATAATTTCTTTTATCTCATCATACATTTCATCAATCTCTTCGTTATCTGTGGAGCCAGTTGGCATATAAACTTGTACTACTGTGGTCGGCGTGGGCTTCATGTCTATCTTGGCCACAATAATGCGGTCACTATGCTGTTTGCAGTAGCTTACCAGCACTCTTATTTTTTTATTCATTATTAAACCTACTCCTGCATTACCCATATTTGATTTTGTATTTATAACCCTGTATTCACCTGACCAGAAGTCTTGTTCCTACTGCCGCCGAACTTCACTAATTCCCACTATATCTAACTTCAACCTATCCATTTCCCTTTTTAAATTTTCTAACCTACCTGCCCCATTAAGGAATCTGACAATCGATTCTCCGATCCAAGCCAGTTTCCTTTCTCCTGATAACGACGTCCTCCTGAGTAATCCCCTCCCGGAGATTCGAATGGGGGACTATTTAACCTCTGGAATATTTTACCCAAGAGGACGCCATCGTCATTTAACCATACAGTAAAGCTGCATGCCCTCGGGAAAAATTACGGCTGTAGTTTCCCCTTGCTTTCGGCCGGTCACAGTACCAGCACAGCAAAGCCGTTTTGGTTAATGTTACAAGGCCAGATCGATAAATCATCCAGACTGTTGCCCCTGCAACTACTGAATAGGCCGCTGCCCCTCTTCAGGAACCACACGTTTGTCTGGACTCTCCACAGATACTCTTCCGTTATGGTTGCACCTACGGTACGGCTATATGTATCGCTGAGAAACCTAAGTCTCCCCACCAACGGCAAGGTCCACGGTTCATTGGGGGGGGGGGGATATAAACTATACATGTTTGAAATATTTTTAAAATATCGACTAAAATAGAAAGATGATATTCTCCAGATAACAGTTGGTGATAGTGAATGACAGTTGAAGAGTTGAGCACATACAAAATTTTGATCCTCCGCCTTGCCTACATGTCGGTGCTTATATTCTCGATCGGAATAGCTCTACATCGTACATACGCTGCAACAAAGCCCGCAAACGGAAACTTTCTGATCACCCCTTATACGCATATTTTTTCTATTCGTTTACTTTACGAATATGTAATTCAGCGATTTTAGATGAGGGAGAAGTTTCTTGTAAAAGTTCTAGAAGTTTCTTCCGTTTTTTCCCTCCCTCTTTATAACACGAAACCTTCAATAACAAATACCGTGCAGATACCTATAATGCATGATTTCTATATATTGCTAAGCGCGATAATCATGTCGACAGCTGATTCAGTGGTGTTGCAAAACGTGTCTCCGGCTATTTCTGATCAAAACTTAACCGTGTTCTCCTGATCCAAGTCTAGTATCGTACTGCACAGCGAGTTCATAAAATGGGTTCATTTTCTGACTAATTGATCTCCAGTCAAGACAGTACCCTTTCACACAGGAGTATTGCGGTGACTAAGCTACTCCTTTTCGGACATCGTAAGACACTCACAGTTCTAACACAAATCTGACTATCATTACTGTCTAGAAAGCGTGGCAGTCTATATTCTGCAATCGCTAGCTAACACCTGGCTTCAGCCACACCTACTCGTCTTAAACACTCATACTGCCGGCTGTTTACCGCTAACTTTCATTAATATTTATTCATCTAAAACTGAACAATTTAGATGCGAGGGCTGACGTCAAACTTCATCTGATAAGTCTCTAAATTTGTTTCGCAGATGACTCATAGTTTCTGTGATGCACTGCCACACTTTCGTGAACTCTTCACGATTCTGGTCTCCACATCGTGGGATTACGTCATGTGTGTGGGCTGTGTTACGGCATGTACCGTCGGCATGCGTCATCCAGCACGCAATGTCGTTCTCGGGCGACATCAGGTTTTCACTGTCTGTTCTTGTGCTGCAAAGAACGCGGGTCTTCATGTCTCCAATGCGTACTATGCCTGTCATTAACAGAGCTTAGCAATAAGGCACAAAGATAAAAATATAATCAAAGGAATATAATTCAAGGTAATCGTACGTCGGTAACTTTGGCAGTGTCCTTAATGAGCTCTTCCATAATCTCACTGAATCTATCCTAGTCAGGCCCAAGCACTTTTGACTGTTGACGGTGACCACACATTGGTAAGGGGACGGCAGCAAGTTTTTTTTCGCCTATCACTGAGCGATTTTGGTGGTAAAGAAACTGTCCTCTCGTTGCTTGAGTTGCACAAAGACAGAGCAACTACATCAGTATAGCCTACTACATCAAATCAATGGCATCCTACGTACGGCATAAGAGAATTAAAATCTCGTCTTTAGAACCCCTTGATTATTTTGACCAGCGAAAGCAGAGCCTGTAGTATCGGCATCATGTGCCACTCACCACAAAACGTTAGTGCTTTATGTATTATTGAGGTAAATGGAGATATATACCGCTGTCCGTAGGCTGGCTAAAGAAATGCTATAGGCAGTCGGCGTAATTTTGAAATCCATAAGGAGTCTGAGAATTGTCTGGCGTTCTTCGTATATTTTAGGGTCCTAGTGTTGAGACAACGGAGAATCAAATTTCTTAAATCCGTACACATTACGAAATGGATGTACGTATGTCTGTGTGTGTGTTCCACGTCTCCTCCTAATTCAACGGAGCGATTTGGCACACATATCGCTGTGGGGTAAAAACCACCTATCTAACATACACTATGTGATCAAAAGTATCCGGACACCCCCAAAAACATACGTTTTTCATATTACGTGCATTGTGCTGCCACCTACTGCCAGGTATTCCATATCAGCGACCTCAGTAGTCATTACACATCGTGAGAGAGCAGAATGGAGCGTTCTGCGGAACTCACGGACTTCGAACATAGTCAGTTGATTGGGTGTCACTTGTGGCATACGTCTGTACGCTAGATTTCCACACTCCTAGACATCCCTAGGTCCACTGTTTCCGATGTGATAGTGAAGTGGAAACGTGAAGGGACACGTACAGCAGAAAAGTGTACAGGCCGAATACGTCTGTTGACTGACAGAGACCGCCGAAGTTGAAGAGGGTCGTAATGTGTAACAGGCAGACATCTACCCAGACCATCGCACAGGAATTCCAAACTGCATCAGCAGCCATTGTAAGTACTACGACAGTTAGGCGGCAGGTGAGAAAACTTGGATTTCATGATCGAGCGGCTGCTCATAAGCCACGCATCACGGCGGTAAATGCCAAACGACGCCTCGCTTGGTGTAAGGAGGGTAAAAATTGGACGACTGAACAGTGGAAAAAACGTTGTGTGGAACGACGAACCACGATACACAATGTGGCGATCCGATGGCAGAATGTGGGAATGGCGAATTCCCCGTGAACGTCATCTGCCAGCGTGTATAGTACCAACTGTAAAATTCGGAGGCGGTGATGTTAGGGTGTAGCCGTGTTTCTCATGGCGGGGGCCTGCACCTCTTATTGTTTTGCGTGTCATTATCACAGCACAGGCCTACATTGATGTTTTAAGCACCTCCTTGCTTCCCACTGTTGAAGTGCATTTCTGGGATGGCGATTACTTCTTTCAACACGATCGAGCACCTATTCAAAATGCACGGACTGGGGCGGAGTCGTTACACGACAATAACATCCCTGTAATGGACTGGCCTGCATAGAGTCCTGACTTGAATCCCATAGAACCACTTTCGGATGTTTTGGAACTCCGACTTCGTGCCGGGCCTCACCGACCGACATCGATACCTCTCCTCAGTGCAGCACTGCGTGAAGAATGGTCTGCCATTCCCCAAGAAACCTTCGAGCACCTGATTGAACGTATGTCTACGAGAGTGGAAGCTGCCTTCAAGGCTAAGGGTGGGCCAACACCATAATTAATTCCAGAATTACCGATGGAGGGCACCAAGAACTTGTAAATCATTTTCAGCCAGGTGTCCGCATACTTTCGATCACGTAGTGTAGTTCAGGAGACACGACGTTGTAAACACCGAGACGTGTGGAAAACGACCCCATCATGGACGACGTTTAAATGTATTACTTCTGTGCTACTAACTGTCTTCGCAATACATTTCGCAGGAACATATGCCGCTAATTGAACCTTCAAAAGTATATCACGGTACCACATATAGTTCAGGAGATAGGACGGCATAAAAACTGAGATGCGTGAGAAACTGCTGCATCATGCTTGACGTTTAAATTTATTACTCGTTTGCTACTACCTCCATTCGCATTTCGCAGATGGTATCCACATTGTCCCTGAATGTACCTACACAAATACATCATTGTACGACACATAGTTCAAGAGATATGACGTCATAAACACTGAGATACGTGAAAAACAGCCTTATCATGCATGAAGTTTTAATGCATTTATTCTTTACTACTTAGACACCCGTACAGTCGACTCAAATTAAGGAACTCCATGGCACCTGGCAGCGCTTTTGACAGCTTTCAACTGCGAAGCGCAAACGGCTGTAGGCGAAAACAGTAAGCATCTATAGAGAGCTATGAAGAGGCGTTACCACAGATTTTCAAATTCGCGTTCTATGCGTCCAGCATACAGAAATCGTCCGGAATCGTGCTCCTTAATTTGGAAACTGTACTTATACATTTGTACATTATGCATATTTCTTTGTGCGACTGTTCCATAATTTCAGAGGTATTTTCACAAATATATGGAAATGGATTTTTTTCAATACTTCACTTCAAACACAGTTCATTTTCTGTTTTCGTTCAGGGCATAGTACTTTGTTAGCTAATGGGTCTATATTCTTCGCTGTAACGGTCTGCCTAATTGTTCAAATGTGTGTGAAATCTTATAGGAGTTAAGCGCTAAGTCCCTAAGCTTACACACTACTTAATCTGAATTATCCTAGGTACAAACACACACACCCATGCCCGAGGGAGGACTCGAACCTCTGCCGGGACCTGCCGCACAGTCCATGACTGCAGCGCCCAGACCGCTCTGCTAATCCCGCGCGGCTCTGCCTAATTGGAGATATAGAAGATCTAGGAAATAGTTCGCTGAAAAATACATCGATTAACTCTTTCTTTAAGTGTGTAGTCGTAATGCTTCTCCCAGCTGGCTCTCTTCGTCTCGTGCCAGTTAGATGTTGTAGCTTAAATGCGAATTAATGTTACATTCTGAAATACGTTCATCAGCAAGAGACGACTAAGGCTGTAGACCGACGTAATTGTTTTTCTCTTGAATTTGCCTCTGCAGAAAGCGGAGTTGTGAGAATTCTGCAAAATGAAGACTCGCGAGTGAAATGTGATTTTAGTTTCACTTCTCACAAACGCCTGCCTTCCACTCTTCTTGTTCTAAAAGGCGAATTATTAAGCTGTCAGAACTTTTGCGTGCTACTCAAAGCTAAACTGTTTTCGTACTTCTAGAAATCGCAATATATTCAGACTGAGTGCCTTTTCAGATTGTTGAGTCGACATCAGCGGTTTTGCGTAACACCCATCCATTTTCAGACTGCTTCGATTAGATCAAATATCACAAACTCATTGCCATTAAGTCCTGTTAATTTTGTGATGTGCTAAAACGAATAAAAAGTCTCTGTCAAAAACATCATAACTGGAAAAAATACTCTAACTACAATATCTTATATGTATATTAATGATTCAAAACGCTTGTAGAGAACCTGAGGTGGCAATAAGAGTCTTACATCCATTTTTGTGTTTGATAATATTTTCGACTTAATTCTCTTCTTTTTTTTGCCCTTAGAAATTAGCCACTAAAATGAAATGAAGTCTTGAAACTAGGCTCAGTTCGTAATTCGTCTAATAGCATGAAATTATGAACTAAAAGTTACCTTATGTCACTAAAGAAAGCACTCAGCTCGTAGACTACAAGGACGCACTTATATCACAAACCTGTTTTGGTGACTCTAGGAGTAACAAGCGACGTACGGACTGCTGACGCAAGATCAATAATGACAAACACTGTCAAGCGGCCACGGCGGCACATTTCCTGAATTAAAAACATGTTACCCTCTCGCCCTCAGAGGAAGATCGATACCGGCCATTCAGAAGCTTCCAGGAACAAATTGGTTTCGTAGCAGAGAGGCAGTTCTTGGTAACTGATACAAATCATCGCTAGTAACGTAGTACGAACAACTGAATGCCGACTGAACAAAAAAACAGTTTTTGCTATTTTTACCATTTAATTATCACTATGTATGCAGAAACCGTATCGGAGAAAAAACTCACTAAAGTCTAAATTTTGCACGACACAGACGAGGTAGATACCACGCCACAGTCAGAACTTCAGAAACTGAACTTCAGAAACTGAACTCCAGAAGCTGTGTAGCCAAACGCAAACGTGTTCTTCGTTCGGTTTCCTATAACTGAACAAGAGAGAGATTCAAAAATAAGACTTGGGACCATAATGAAGATTGAACCCTAGCTAAAGCCTGAGCAGTCACGTGCGCTATCATCTACGCTACGAGAACAAATGACACTAATTGTATCTGGCGGGCCGCTTGAATTTGCGCACGCAACGGCCCAATTGGCTAACTTCAATGCTAATTAACTCGAAAACGGAGCAACGCATCGATTTTTTTTTCATAACAGTTATTTCTCAGGGCAGTCAACCCTGCATTATCCTTACAAGCTTTTCAGAGTTTGTGACCACCCTGTACTTCGTGAATATTTTGACAGCCAAGTTCGATTCAATAAACACTTTTTTTTATTAATAAGGTACTATAGGCGAAATACAAGAGTATATCCTTAGCATAATTCATTTGTTTTTGCCGTTGATTATCGCCGAAACAGACAGCCGCTGTTATGGTTTCTTCAATTTCTCTTTATCTCTCTGTACCGAAATTCTGATCGCAGCTTATAGATGGAACTTGCAGCATTTTTCTGCTGCTTGCAACTACTGAAAACCTATGGTATCTAACAATAAGTGTGCCAATTTACAAGTAAAATTAGGGTGAAAGAGGGAACAAGTTTCATAACTGATTCCCTCAAACTTGCGTTAACATAAGGAAATAAGAGACATACTTTGTGATGCAATGGACGTTATGCCAGAAGATCCACTAATCACACAGCCAGGAAGTATCCGAAATGGACTGTGGGTGTGGAGGAGTGCTGGATTTTGAGAAAAACAATTTTTAATGTTAACAATGAGCAGTTTAATAAACAGTAAGAGCACTGAATATGAACAGAGGAGTTCTGAATACAAATAATGGAAGGATATCGGATACCTAAATATATTTATCGAGTCAGATTGGTGAAATCAGGGGAAATACTGAGTCGTAGAAGCAGTCTTTTCTTTCGCGTACTGTCCATGAATGAAACCGTAAGGATGCGGGTGATACTTATACTATAGTACCGTAACTCACGTACCATATTGTGACTTGTTAAGTAGAAGTATACAAATGCAAATGTTGAAAAGCGAACGTAAAAAAAGCAGAACTTATCATATTGATCACGCTAGCTGCTGCTTTCTCCTACATAACATTACTTAAAATAAGCATTTAAAAAATACTCATTACGATAATAACAACAATTTGCGCTGTTTTCAGGAAGCGTGTCCTCGACGGTAGTTCTAAGGTGCTGCCGTGTGACCAGATGTCTGCCCACTGCGGCCAGCGTCAGCAACTTTGACAACCAGGGTAGCCCTCACACAGGGAGAGCGGTGTCTGGACTTTACAGGACTCCAGACAAACCACATTCCTTTCACGCTCAGTCCACACATTGGTGCCAATATTGTTGCCAACGCTGGATCATCCCTACCGTAATGCTCTTGCGCACACCGACACGCTGGTAAAAGCGGCGGTTTGAAAAACCCAGTGATTTTGAAATAAAGATTACACTGCAATCGATTTTAAATAATGTCTGTCTATCTGTCTGCCTGTCAGACAGTTAAAAACTCATTTTTGCAGGAACCGGTAGACGTAAAAAGTTGAAATTTATGTCACATACTGGGTTCTATGGTCCCTTGGCGATGTAAAACGTTGAAGCTTCTAAGTCAATGCAATCAAAAGATATGGCAATTTATGTCACATATTTTGACAGTCGCAAACTCATTCATGAAGACCTGTAGGGTACTTCCAGCTGGACCAGAACCATGAAGTTTCGTAGGCAGTAAGGTTTCACATTATAACCAAAGGAAAAATCCTAAAACTGTATATTTGTAGTTATATCAGACAAAAAAACTTTTTGTCATTTGTTATCCGACTGTCTGTTCGTGCGTCTCTTAAGACACCCTTTTCTCTAGAACGGGTTGACGTATCACGTTGAATTTTATTCACATTATTCATTATTATGGTCTCTTGACGGTATAAAAAATTGGATCTTCTAAGTCAATGCAATCAAAAGATATGTCCATTTAGGCCGTATATTTTGATACTCGCAAACCCAATCATCATAAGCTCTAAGGTAGTTGCAGTTGGCCCAGAGTCGTGTAATGTGGTAAGAAGCAATGTTTCACAGAAGAACCGATGGAGCATATCCGAAAACCGTCAACTCTGTAACTATCTCATACGAAAATGTATTTCTTTTGTCATTTGTTATCCAACGTCAAACTTGAAATTAAAACAATTAGTAGACGGCGAATGTTTGTTTCACTTGACACGTCGTATCTACGTGCAGTAATCGCTCCTGGATATCTGATGGTGGATAAATTCCGAAACGCGTCATATGAGCAGTAATGTCATTCCTCGCCTGACGTTTGAGTTTTACCATTGCGACCCAGTCAGTCTGAATGGAGAACTGCTGATTATCATAATAATGGTCGTCTGTCTCCTGAAAGAGTTCATGTCATATTTATCTTATTGAAACTAAAAAATTCTCCAAAATATTGTATTTCCTGGGGCCGATATCTTGACAACATCAGTGTCGATAACAGATAAAAATGGTCGGCATTCTCGATTCCCGACAGGGATGAATTGTCTATACTTATAATCAATTTTGTACGGAACCCTCAGTGCGCGAGACCTTCTTGCACCTGGACAATTTTTTTACTTCCTCAACATTTCTGTCTAGAGGTATTTGAAGCGCCCTCCTCCTCTGGCTATGACCATGCTCTAGTTACACGATAGTAAACACCAATTAAAAGTTTACGCTGTCCAGAATCTGTCTTATTTTTGCAGACGAACGGAAGGCTTGCTTCGAAAAGGTTCAGAGCATTTCACAAGATTTGATCTTGGTGCAAATTTTAACTCACGCGTTTCCAAAACCATCCAGTCTTAAATGAGTATATCGGGGTACTTTTTAAAATTCGACTTCAGAACAAGGTTTTCTTTTATCTTTCATAAACGTTAGATGGGGCCCTCCCCCTCCCTTCCAACCCCCCACCCCACTGGACCATGACCAACATCCTGACTAAAGTTAGACTCGTCCAATAACGCAAAAGCTTCTCTGAAGTTCCTATGTTCGCTATTGCTATGCGGTGTACCAGCGCACCCAAAATTATCGGATGGGAAGGTACGTGGAGTGAGTGTCTCACAAGCCCCAACAAGAAAATACCCATGCTGCTAGATCAGGCTGCCTTGGAGGCAAATGACCAATGTGGGAACCGCAAGCCCTTTACGGGCGAACCATCGTTGAGACTGCTCATTGTTAAGAAATATAGGGCACGTTCTCGTATTTCGGTAATGAATGAGCCAGCAAGAGAGCTCCCCTACTGGTAATAACACAAACCTCCAACTTACAACTGGCGCCAGATTAAACTTTAATTTCGATTCGTCACAAACCCCTACCTTTATTCAAATACGAAATATAGTTTTGTGATATCGGATGAACCCTCTTGATATTGTACATTCTTATTTGAAGTCAGTCCTCGGCTGAATCTTGTGTAAGCATTCCCACATAAGGTAGGAAGCTTCTCTTCGATAATGTCGGTAAACCAAAAAGGCCTTGACGCCTTATCGATACCTTCCATCCTATAGCCATTTGAGTCGAACTTGTTCAGTGGGTCTAGGTCCATCGGTGAATTATCATCCATAAATATAACCGTCGCTCTGAGCAGCGGTGACGTCATAACAGAATATCGCTGTCACAAATGGTTGCAGATAGTTTTCTGGAATGTACAGGGCCGAGTTGCTTTCAAGATCGCTTTGTAGTGTCTTCTGCAACATTTTGTGCTATCATAGTGTGTCGATTCTGCGTCGAGTGTAACACATTGGTTCAAATGGCTCTGAGCACTATGGGACTAAACATCTGAAGGTCATCAGTCCCCTAGAACTTAGAACGACTTAAACCTAACTAACCTAAGAACATCACACACCATCCATGCCCGAGGTCGGATTCGAACCTGCGACCGTTGCGGTAGCGCGGTTCCAGACTGAAGCGCCTAGAACCGCACAGCCACACCGGCCGGCTGTAACATATTGGCGGCAAAGAACTGCAACCCCGAAGAAGGAGGTTTGCGACATAGACGAAAGTTGGCAGGCGTGTTTCTACATCTGAAAGCTTATGTTTATTCGAATATCTCTATTAGCTCTATTAGCGCCACTATGAGGATGTCAATCAGGTATGCTTTCAATTCATGCTGTAACAGTCGTGCTCGTTATTGTAACAGTCGTGCTCGTTAGTGACGTGATGAGTTGATGTTAGTCAAGAATGCCTTTAAGGCGACAAGGACGTCACTGAGTTTGAACGAGGTCGTCTAATAGGGATATGAGAAACTCAATGTTCCTTCTGCGTCCCTCTGCAATACTGCAAAAAGACTTGATGCGCTTGTAGCCACTGAATGTGATTGCCGGAGCGGTGTTCACGAGAATGTACGGTCGCAAGAAGACTGGTTTCCGGACGGCCACCTGACAATAGCGAGAGGGAAGACCATCGTGTTCAGCTTATCGGTTTGGGCCATCACATTGCATTTGCAGCACCAATTTGAGCAGCAGCTGGTACTATAGTGACACAACAAATTGTTGCAAATCGGTTATTTCAAGGAAAACTCCGAGCCAGACGCCCTGTAGCGTGCATTCCACTGACCCCAAACCACGCCATTTGCGATTTCGGTGGTGGCAAGCGAGAGTTTTTGGAGGGCAGGGTGTAGGTCTGTTGTGGTTTCTGGTGAAAACTGGTTCTGCCTCGGTGCCAGTGATGGCCGTGTGTTGGCTAGAAGGAGGCCAGTTGAGGGCTGCAAGCAACCTGTTGGCATGCTGGACACATTGGACCTAAACCTCGAGTTATGGTCTCGGGTTCGATTTTATATTGACAGCAGGAGCACTCTTATGGTTATCTTACGCGTCCTGACTGCAAATTTGTACGTCGGCCTGAGGATTTGATCTGTTGCGCTGCCATTCGTGAACATCATTCCAGAGGGTATTTTCTAGCAGGATAACGCTCGGCCACCTACCGCTGTTGTAATCCGACATGCTTCACAGTGTCGACATCTTGCCTTGGCCTGCTCGATCACCAGATCTGTCTGCAATCGAGCACGTATGGGATATGATCGGACTCCATTGTCATCCACAACCAGCATTAACCGTGCTTGTATTGGGCGACCAAGTGCAACAGGAATGGAATTTCGTCCGACAAACTGACATCCGGCACGAGAGCAGTACGATGTATACACATATGCATGCTGGCGCTCAACATTCTAGCAATTACATCGTTTATTAATTGCCAGCATTTCACATTTGCAATGGCATATCTTTTGCTTACATTAACATGTGATCTTGCAATGTTAATCACTCAAATATGTTACCCAGACAAACGTATTCCGGAAATTTCATTACTGTAGATTGCCGTAATTATTTTTTGGTGTTGTGACTAAGCAAAGAAGGGAAAGCAGAAAGGTGGAAGGAGTATATAGAGGGTCTATACAGGGGCGATGTTCTTGAAATGGAAGAGGATGTAGATGAAGATGAAATAGGAGATACGATACTGCGTGAAGAGTTTGACAGAGCACTGAAAGACCTGAGTCGAAACAAGGCCCCAGGAGTAGACAGCATTCCATTAGAACTACTGACGGCCTTGCGAGGGCCAGTCCTGACAAATCTCTACCATCTGGTGAGCAAGATGTATGAGACAGGCGAAATACCCTCAGACTTCAAGAAGAATATAATAATTCCAGTCCCAAAGAAAGCAGGTGTTGACAAATGTGAAAATTACCGAACTATCAGTTTAATAAGTCACAGCTGCAAAATAATAACGCGAATTCTTTACAGACGAATGGAAAAACTGGTAGAAGCCGACCTCGGGGAAGATCAGTTTGGATTCCGTAGAAATGTTGGAACACGTGAGGCAATTCTGACCTTACGACTTATCTTAGAAGAAACATTAAGGAAAGGCAAACCTACGTTTCTAGCATTTGTAGACTTAGAGAAAGCTTTTGACAATGTTGACTGGAATACTCTCCTTCAAATTGTAAAGGTGGCAAGGGTAAAATACGAGCACAGGGAGCGAAAGGCTATTTACAATTTGTACAGAAACCAGATGGCAGTTATAAGAGTCGAGGGGCATGAAAGGGAAACAGTGGTTGGGAATGGAGTGAGACAGGGTTGTAGCCTCTCCCCGATGTTATTCAATCTGTATGTTGACCAAGCAGTAAAGGAAAGAAAAGAAAAATTCGGAGTAGGTATTAAAATCCATGGAGAAGAAATAAAAACTTCGAGGTTCGCCGATGACATTGTAATTCTGTCAGAGACAGCAAAGGACTTGCAAGAGCAGTTGAACGGAATGGACAGTGTCTTGAAAGGAGGATATAAGATGAACATCAACAAAAGCAAAACGAGGATAATGGAATGTGGTCGAATTAAGTCGGGTGATGCTGAGGGAATTAGATAAGGAAATGAGACACTTAAAGTAGTAAAGGAGTTATGCTATTTGGGGAGCAAAATAACTGATGATGGTCGAAGTAGAGAAGATATACAATGTAGACTGGCAATGACAAGGAAAGCGTTTCTGAAGAAGAGAAATTTGTTAACATCGAGTATAGATTTAAGTGTCAGGAAGTCGTTTCTGAAAGTATTTATATGGAGTGTAGCCATGTATGGAAGTGAAACATAGACGATAAATAGTTTGGACAAGAAGAGAATAGAAGTTTTCGAAACGTGGTGCTACAGAAGAATGCTGAAGATTAGATGGGTAGATCACATAACTAATGAGGAGGTATTGAATAGAATTGGGGAGAAGAGGAGTATGTGGCACAACTTGACAAAAAGAAGGGACCAGTTAGTAGGACATGTTCTGAGGCATCAAGGGATCACAAATTTAGCATTGGAGGGCAGCGTGGAGGCTAAAAGTCGTAGAGGGAGACCAAGAGATGAATACACTAAGCAGATTCAGAAGGATGTGGGTTGCAGTAAGTACTGGGAGATGAAGAAGCTTGCACATGATAGGGTAGCATGGAGAGCTGCATCAAACCAGTCTCAGGACTGAAGACCACAACAACAACAACGACTTTTATCCGTCCGTATATGACCTACCGTGCAGGGACAGTTATAAATTGTGTAGATCCTTATATATATATATATATATATATATATATATATATATATATATACGTAATCCCTCAATGAATGAATGAAGTGCTTGGCGCTAACGTAAAGTGTTGATTGAGGACATAACTCAATAATTAACAGCCTAGACTAGTAGTCGAAGGTATTGCGACTTGAATCGTCGAACAGCGTACCATATTTAGTTCTTACTAGATGAGAAACGTTCATTTCTTTCGTCCGCACCTCGGAGCTTCCGTGGCGTTGCGGCACCGGCCAAAATCCAAGCACTCCTGACGCTGTGCGGCGCGAAACGAATTACACGACTTTATTTTCTTTTTATCGTTAGTGAGACTACAAGACTAACTCCTTTTGGGAGTTTATTTTGGGTGGGTGACAGGTACACACATTTTATGACCGAGGGCCGTGGCACGTTGTACTTACGGCAGCCGTGGGGTTGAATGGTGCCTGAGAACCGGAGCTGGAGTGATCCACTTTGGCAAAGAGCTTCGTCACACAGCTCGTTATTTTTTCATGCAGGCATTTATTCTTTAGGGCGTGGTGTAGCTTACTTGTTCTTGTCCATCGGGCATTCCCCAGCGTCCACCTTAGGCAGCGGTTCCGTATTGGTTGGAGTGAACGTATGTCGATATCCCATGTGTCTCCCCACCATACATAACCGTAGAGGAGTTTCGGCTGAACTGGCGATCTTTAGAGTTGGAACTTGGTCTTGGCGTTGAGGCAGGCGCTGGTGAAGCATGGTATCAGTGAGTTCGCTACCTTCGTGATGTCCTTTCCCCGTTACCGTGTACGTATTGTGAAGGTCAAAGAGATATCCAGAATGATTTGCAGATACTTCGTCGACTGTGGCCAAGGGGCAGGTTGCCTTAGCACCCTTAGTATAAAACGTACTACAGGTACCCTCTTCTTAGTAAAGAGCACTGCAGCAGTCTTCGTGGGGTTGATCGTTATTTTGTCGAACTGCGCCGGTCTTCCGTAATGTCTATTTGGCGTTGAACCTTGTTTATTACCTGGCCCAAGTTGCGGCCCTATGTATTGTCGGAAAATAAATTGCAGATCGTCAGAGGAATCGTTGGAAGGTAATTTATATATACGTTACACAGCAGTCGTGAGATAACAGATCCCTGCGGGATACGTGAGTGTGTTATTTTTCTCGACGAACGTTTGACGTTCACTACAGCATAGAAGTTTCCTCCTTGTAGGAAACTATCTACCAGCTTCACGCATTACGCGACGCGGGTTCGATCGGAAACGTTTAAGAGCGGACCCGGATAATTCTGTTGCGCCGCAAAATGACGTACTTGGTGCGACTGCGAAAAATGAAGACTTCTCTCTTAGCTGACGTAATGGACCGCATGAGGGGGTCAGACCAGAACGCTATTGCATCGTGCATTGCTTGCTGATACAGCAGGAACTCCGCTAAGCCGTCTAGGCGATTCCTTCATGCTGTCGCCAGGCAGGACGAACAGAGGCGCAAAAGCACCGACACAGCAGAAGGACAGAGCCATTGCGGCTGCAGTGGCCCGATTGCTTCATATCCGTGCCACAGAGCATTGTGACTTACGTAACAAGAACCCGTGCAGTAGCAAAACTAGTATCAACGAATCCAGTATAAACAACCCTCACTTTTAATCAAAAGTACGGCAGTCTGCCCGCCACCAGTTCGGAGGCGGAACCTACATCAGTTCACGAGCCGACGAGTTTACCAGTCTACGAATCTCTTCCATTCACCCTTTCTAAGCTCTGACGCCGCTAGCCATGGCATTGTTCCTGGTCCAAAGACCGACGCTGTAGACTTAGTGCCCTCCAATGGCAGGCCTCCTGGTGGGCCTACCTCAGCTGCAGCCACGATGAGGGTCTCTGGTTCCCTCGGGGGACGTGCAGTCACTCTTTCGCAATTGCCTATTCGATCAAACTTCTTGCTCTGTGTCTTTGTTCTGGTCAGACTCTGCTTCTGGGAGCTGCTCCTTCTCTGCAGGGTCACTAGCGTGACCTACGCTATTGCATCGTGCATTGCTTACTGATACGACAGGAACTCCGCCTTGGCACTTCTTGCCAGTAGGGTTGTTGATAAAATATCAATATATCGATATATTTTCCTGAAAATATCGATTTAATTACAGGTTGTGTACTTCACTGGAGAATCGATAAATCGGCATCGAAATGCCAATATCGAATGCCGATATTTTTATTTTATATTGTACTGTATTTTTTTCGCAATTTTTGCTACATATTTGAAATTGTTCTTTTGAAATTGTAGTAGAACATAATTTTACTTTACTGTGTGAAGGTGTCTTACTACTTTTCGAGGTTTGACCTCGTCCAGTATTTCTCTTTGACTGTGTGAGGCAAGTAGGCAAGTATAGGTGGCACAAAGAAGTCCGATTGCTCTGGGGGGGGGGGGGGGGGGGGTGAAGGATGGGTTGGCAACGGCGGCGGTGTGAATGGAACAACGAGATTCCCGATGTGAAGGAACTAGCCCACCAGTTGCGTTAAAACAAAATTTTTAACGCGGCCAGTGTGCTATTCCTTCACATCGGCGATCTTCAAAAACGTTTGCTGAAAATTATGAACAAAAATCTAAATTACAAGATTCGTCTGCGGTGAGCGGAGACATGTGAGGGAAAACGCTGGCGTAATCGGCGCTCGGTGCTACCAACAGAAATGCAACTTTAAGTTCACCACGCAATTTGCCACTACAACTGCTAGTTCACTGGCGTTTGCAGAAATGAAAAAACAGATAACTTGACATGAAGTGTTGCGGACAAATCTGGTAAGTGACGAAACCGACCGACGAACCCATCGGACACCTTTCACTGTGCCACTTACATGCAGTTCCCATTGTTACCAAAGTGCTCCTCTCCAAGCGTGAAAAAAATAGCTCTGAGCACTATGCGACTTAACTTCTGAGGTCATCAGTCACCTTGAACTTAGAACTAATTAAACCTTACTAACCTAAGGACATCACACACATCCATGCCCGAGGCAGGATTCGAACCTGCGACCTCGACTGTAGCGCCTAGAACCGCACAGCCACTCCGGCCGGCTCTCCAAGCGTGAACGTGCATCGTTTTCCTTTCAATTCTTGCTCTAAGGAGTATAACAAGGCTACTAGCTTCTTGATGAAAAGAATATCTAATGATAAATCAATACTTAAACAAACAGCTGTAAAACCGGCAGTGTATTTACAACGTGCAGCCGATATTTTTATATTGCGGTACGTCGATATTTCCTCCGTCGATATATCGATACGTTTTTTCTGTATATCGAAAGCCGACAATGATTTTTTTCAAATATCAATATATCGGATTCCTTATTCTTTTAAAAATATCAACAATCCTACTTGCTGGGGCTGCTAACTCCCCCCTGCTGAATTAGCGGCCTTGCCGTACTGAGACGTCTTCACACCGCCGCGTGTGGACTATGGCGCCTTCCTCGACTGTGTGTGCGCTGTTTACGTCCCAAGAGCACTGGCGTGCAATGACACGACCGATGTGCTTAGAGTGATAAAGGAATTGCTTTCCAATGCCGTTTCTCTGGCGTCACGTCGTGCATCTAACAGCCACCTTTCACTGTAGGCCACCCCTTGGGTCGGGGTACTCCGACATCTCGATCTACCTCGTCCCCCACCCACCATAGCGCCCGATCGCAAGGCTTATTATAATTATCTGCTCTACTACACTACCAGTCACTCTAAATCAGGGTCGCCTGACATCAGGCAGATGTCGATCCTAGCTAGGCACACATGACAAGGCTGCAATGTGTTTTGTTTTATTTTTGACTTGAACATAGCTGCCCTAACTTCTGACCATTGCATTCTCGCAATATGATTTTACGGTTCCTCAAAATTTCATTCTGTGAAGACACCCTCAGTAGGCGTCCAAACCTAGGTCAATTGTACCAAACAATTATATGCAACCGGTTCGCTGTATAATTCCTATGTTTGAAAATTGTATACTGTTGCTGAGAAACAGCCATGTTTTAAACTGTAATTTTTCTGTTGTCTCAGATACGAATTTCTTACGTCCACGCAACAACGGTTCTCAAGAAGGATGTCGACTTTCTGTCAACGGTTCCCATTCAAATCTCCTCAGCATCTCCATACCACTTCTAAGTGAACTGAATCTGTCGGGCACAGTAAAGTGGTGCAAACAACTGGAGTCATTCTTAGGAGGAGCTGGGTTCAACCTCCCGTCCGATCAATGTGGATCGGATTTTTTTCGTGGTTCTCTTAAATTACTTCAGTCGAATGCTGGACTGTTTTTCTCTACGTCTCTAATGACCTGAATGTTGACCAGACGTAGATTTTGACCTTCCCCTTTTTTTCGTTTCTTTCCTTTAATCATCTGGTTACAATCCTAGCAGCAAGTTTCTGGACTCCGTCACTTCTGTCTTCAGGCCAGCTTTATGAGAATCCAAAATCTCATTATTCTGAAGAGCAGATTGCAAAAAAATGGCTCTGAGCACTATGGGACTTAACTTCTGAGGTCATCAGTCCCCTAGAACTTAGAACTACTTAAACCTAACTAACCTACTGATAACAAACAGACCCCAACTTTTCGACTCTGTAAGCGCAGAACAGGGAATCAGTGACCATAAGGCCATTGCAGCATCCCTGAATATGGAAGTAGATAGGAATATAGAAAAAGGGAGGAAGGTTTATTTGTTTAGCAAGAGTAATAGAAGGCAGATTTCAGACTACTTAACAGATCAAAACGAAAATTTCTTTCCGACACTGACAATGTTGAGTGTTTATGGAAAAAGTTCAAGGCAATCGTAAAATGCGTTTTAGACAGGTACGTGCCGAGTAAAACTGTGAGGGACGGGAAAAACCCACCGTGGTACAACAACAAAGTTAGGAAACTACTGCGAAAGCAAAGAGAGCTTCACTGCAAGTTTAAACGCAGCCAAAACCTCTCAGACAAACAGAAGCTAAACGATATCAAAGTTTGCGTAAGCAGGGCTATGCGTGAAGCGTTCAGTGAATTCGAAAGTAAAATTCTATGTACCGACTTGACAGAAAATCCTAGGAATTTCTGGTCTTACGTTAAATCAGTAAGTGGCTCGAAACAGCATATCCAGACACTCCGGGATGATGATGGCATTAAAACAGAGGATGACACGCCTAAAGCTGAAATACTAAACACCTTTTTCCAAAGCTGTTCACAGAGGAAGACCGCACTGCAGTTCCTTCTCTAAATTCTCGCACAAACGAAAAAATGGCTGACATCGAAATAAGTGTCCAAGGAATAGAAAAGCAACTGAAATCACTCAACAGAGGAAAGTCCACTGGACCTGACGGGATACCAATTCGATTCTACACAGAGTTCGCGAAAGAACTTGGCCCCCTTCTAACAGCCGTGTACCGCAAGTCTCTAGAGGAGCGGAAGGTTCCAAATGATTGGAAAAGAGCACAGGCAGCCCCAGTCTTCAAGAAGGATCGTCGAGCAGATGCGCAAAACTATTGACCTGTATCTCTGACGTCGATCTGTTATAGAATTTTAGAACATGTTTTTTGCTCGAGTATCATGTCATTTCTGGAAACCCAGAATCTACTCTGTAGGAATCAACATGGATTCCGGAAACAGCGATCGTGTGAGACCCAACTCGCTTTATTTGTTCATGAGACCCAGAAAATATTAGATACAGGCTCCCAGGTAGATGCCATTTTCCTTGACTTCCGGAAGACGTTCGATACAGTTTCGCACTGTCGCCTGATAAACAAAGCAAGAGCCTACGGAATATCAGACTAGCTGTGTGGTTCGATTGAAGAGTTTTTAGCAAACAGAACACAGCATGTTGTTCTCAATGGAGAGACGTCTACAGACGTTAAAGTAACCTCTGGCGTGCCACAGGGGAGTGTTGTGGCACCATTGCTTTTCACAATATATATAAATGACCTAGTAGATAGTGTCGGAAGTTCCATGCGGCTTTTCGGGGATGATGCTGTAGTATACAGAGAAGTTGCAGCATTAGAAAATTGCAGCGAAATGCAGGAAGATCTGCAGCGGATAGGCTCTTGGTGCAGGGAGTGGCAACTGACCCTTAACATAGACAAATGTAATGTATTGCGAATATATAGAAAGAAGGATCCCCTATTGTATGATTACATGATAGCGGAACAAACACTGGTAACAGTTACTTCTGTAAAATATCTGGGAGTATGCTTGCGTATCGATTTGTAATGGAATGATCATATAAAATTAAATGTTGGTAAGGCGGGTACCAGGTTGAGATTTATTGGGAGAGTCCTTAGAAAATGTAGTCCATCAACAAAGGAGGTGGCTTACAAAACAGTCGTTCGACCTATACTTGAGTATTGCTCATCAGTGTGGGATCCGCACCAGGTCGGGTTGACGGAGGAGATAGAGAAGATCCAAAGAAGAGTGGCGCGATTCGTCACAGGGTTATTTGGTAAGCGTGATAGCGTTACGGAGACGTTTAGCAAACTCAAGTGGCAGACTCTGTAAGAGAGGCGGTGTAGCTTGCTCGGCAGGTTTCGAGAGGGTGCATTTCTGGATGAAGTATCGAATATATTGCTTCCTCCTACTTATACCTCCCGAGGAGATCACGAATGTAAAATTAGAGAAATTCGAGTGCGCACGGAGGCTTTCCGGCAGTCGTTCTTCCCGCGAACCATACGCGACTGAAACAGGAAAGGGAGGTAATGACAGTGACACGTAAAGTGCCCTCCACCACACACCGTTGGGTGGCTTGCGGAGTATAAATGTAGATGTAGAACCTAAGGAAATCACACACATCCATGCCCGAGGCAGGATTCGAACCTGCGACCGTAGCGGTCGCACGGTTCCAGACTGTAGCGCCTAGGACCGCTCGGTCACTCCGGCCGGCAGCAAATTGCAGTTCCTCAGTATTTTCTTGCTGTATCCTTATCTGACTGGTATAGCAGACGGTATTGTCCTTTTATTACGATGAACTAATATTACTACAACTTCTGAGGGTGATGCTCACACGAGTTGACAACAACTGAAATGTCGATCCTCGACGATGCCTAACAGATGCTCAATAAGACGAAGATCGAATTGGCGAGGAGCAGGGAGGATAAGCAACAAAGTCTCACGGGGCTGAGAGCACGATAGGAGTCACAAATGAGAAGCAAGACGCGTTAACAACACGGTTCACTAGATGGCGGCTCGTGGGCAATGCAGACGCATATCCTCTATAGCGGTGCGCAAGGGAACGGCTGACATAGTCTGGCATCGTACGGGTTCACAGCGAGGGTGAGAAGACGCAGCGGCGGCAGGCGTTGTGTCCGGTTGGAGCCTGGAGCGAAGGGCCGCGCCGTGGTAAGTACGTCACAGCGTCACACTGCAGGTCTTACGAGCGCCGGCAGCCGTCTTCGAAGAGGAATGAGTAACTATTTCACGCGAGTAATAATAGTTACGAAAATTGAACGAGAAGGGGGAAGAGAGGAAATGAATGGGAAGGAAAGAATGATATCGGCTGCATCGGCACTTTTTGTGGAATCGGCGGCGACGAGTGAGAGTGTGCTGGACTGGGACCCGAACCCGGGATCTCCTGGTTGCTAGGCAGCTGCGTTAACCACTGCGTCACCTGGATACAGAGTTTATCGCAAATGCGAGGACTATCTCAGCACACTCCCTAGCCGACCCTCATTAAAGCTCTGTATACGGAAAGTATAATGTATCACCAGTGGCACAGTGGGCCCAAAATGGCGGCCACTGGCAAGTTGGCCGTACTTACCCTACACAGAGCTTTAACTCTCATTCCCACCTAACACCACCTATGCGCAGTTCTGCAGCTGACCTCTGTTGATTTACTCGTATCAACAGAGGTCAGTTCTCGTGTGACTATTGTTCAAATGGCTCTGAGGACTATGGGACTTAACATCTGAGGTCATCAGTCCCCTAGACCTAGAACTACTTAAACCAAACTAACCTAAGGACATCACACACATCCATTCCCGAGGCAGGATTCGAACCTGCGACCGTAGCGGTCGCGCGGATCCAGAGTGAAGCGCCTAGAACCGCTCGGCCACTCTGGCTGGCAGGCTATTGATTTACTCGTATCAACAGAGGTAAGTCCTCGTGTGACTGCCTTAATAATCGATCTGTTTAATCACATTGAAATCAGTTTTATCCTGACATCGAAGTCAGGCATGTTATGCAAATTTGTATTAGCGTGGTTAGTAAACGTTCATTGGTAAAGAGCACACGTTGGAAAAACTTAGGATCGTCTCTCAGTTGTGGAAGGTCAGACCGACAAAATTCGGTACGACATTCGAAATCACGGTCGTGTAATGCCTGACATAGTGATACATGACAGGAATGGATATTCCGTCGATGTAGGATGCGAATGACACTCGTCTGAGTCCACTTTCCTTGGCAGTATGTCTCGTACCACTGTTTGGATTCATTAGTGTCGTAGCCACAACAGCTTCTTCGTGTCCCCTGTCAGTTGCAGTCTTCTTTCTTTTCCTCATTTTGACGTTCAAGCAGCCTGCCCGCACTAGCGTCTTAAGGTTTCGTGCAATTGCCTGGCGCGTCGGACATTGGCGATCCGGATAGATGGCTCTATGCCGCTGTTCTGTATTTGTGGCACTTCTTCAACATTCTCCATATAAAAGTGGTATAGCCACCTTCTACTCATTCGTGTACATGTCTGCAGGCAGCGAATGATGAAGCAGAAATCAGCGGCCTGCAGTGCACACAAGTAAACCAGCAAGTGTGTTGACATTCTGACACAGCCTGCTTGGAGGCACCGCTTATGCCGATACCGCCTACCGTGCTCTTTTGTTCTAGAACATTTCTCGAATTTTTTTTACAACGGGTTTCAACATCAACATTAACAAACGATATATAACTGTAATTGTCTTCTCAAGACCTATCGAATGCAGTTACAAAAAGTGCACGGTTCCATTTGAAAAAATGTACTTGTTTCAGTGTCTCAGCAGGTTATTGTTGTTGTTGTGGTCTTCAGTCCTGAGACTGGTTTGTTACCAGCGCTAAAAACATAAACCAAACAAAAAAATAGATGCTCCTCGACGCTCTAACATTTGCCCGAAACCGCGTTTCGGTATATATAACACTTAACGAAATAAAAGGTGTGCTAGGTCTTACATGACTCCCCCGGTTTAATCACTCTAGACGAATTTAACACAGGCACGAGCTTGTTCCCTGCCCAATGAGGCTGCAGCGTAATATCGGTTCACGTGTCGCACTCTTCCATGGGAAGCCAAGAAGTGGTGAGGGAACATCCTTTGCCCCGATTAACGAGATTCTTGGCAACCTGTATTTCCGTTGCCTCCTTAAGTGATTTGACACGCAGAAGACTTCTGCCAAGCTAGTACTGCAGAGCCCGACGTCCATAAAGCTCGCCTCCATTCTGTAGTTATAGGGCTACCTGTTGAAACAGCGCTGGCAGCACGAAACGCGGAAATCGTCCAACACTGGACACGTGCAAGAAAATATATACCCGTCAGTTAGTCTACAGCAAGCTCGCTCAGGCCACGGAAAATTAGAATAGCTTCCTCCATAACCCAGAAGCTCCAACACATAAGTTTAGTTCATTACAGTACGTCTTCCCTGGACCATTTGAAAGAGATATTTTAATTATGTAGCGACCAAGGTACTGCTATAGTATTCGAGAGCAGATTAACATATTTCCGTGGCTTTCTTAAGTCGAATGTTATGTGGTTTCTTTGAAACGGACATGGCTGATACTCTACCTCATCTCTGAGCAAACCGAGCTTATCCTCTATCAAAAACGATATCGGCGTCAGTTATTAAATCCTAATTCCCCTACTTTCTGATAAGGTTTACATACTTTTTTTATTATTTAGATATGACTGCATACTGATCATTTACCAATTATTTGATTTATCACAAGAAAGTATATGAGTTTTTTGCACTGGTAGCTACAAGTTTTTAATTAAAAACCTCGTTTGTAGAACAGAAAGATATGCCCAGAAGAAACATCTTTTGCCTGTTCTCGAATTAAGATTTGCTGCATATGTCATTTTTTGCTTCTATTATCGTAAGTGTTAATCCTTATTCATTCTGAATCGGATTGGAATATTATATTGTTGGTGTTGCGGTTGTCAGTCAGAGGACTGGCTTAAAGCAGCTCTCCAGCTAGTCTATCTTGTGCAAGCCTCTTCATCTCTGCATAACTACTGCACCATCAACCGATACGTTCTTGCCGCGCGCAGTGGTCGCGCGGTTAGAGGCGCCCTGTCACTAATCGTGCGGCCGCTCCCGCCGGAAGTCCGAGTCCTCCCTCGGGCATGGGTGTGAGTGTTGTCCTTAGCGTTAAGTTAGTTTAAGTAGTGTGTAAGTCTAGGGACCGATGACCTCAGCAGTCTGGTCTCTTAGGAAGTCACACACATCTTTTAGTCAAGTTGTGCCATAAATTTCTTTTCTCCTCATTTATATTCTCTGCCTCCTCATTGATCACTTCATCTAGGAATTAATCACTTCGGTTTCGCTTCGGCAAAAGGTTACACTCCAAATAGTTTCAGAAAAGACTTCCTAGCACTTAAATTTATATTCTATGTTGGAAAATTGGTCTTTTTCAGAAATGCTTTGCTTGCTGCTGGCGGCCTGCATTTTGTATCCTCTCTACTTCGAGTATGAGTTATTCCGCTGCCCAAATTTCAGAACTCATCTAACTGCCTCATTTCCTAATCTAATTTCCTACGCACCACCTGTTTTGATTTCACTACATTCCATTGCTCTTGTTTCACTTTTGTTCATTTTATTATAAACCCTTTTCAAGACACTATCTATTCCGTTAATCTGCTCTTCTAAGTCCTTTGTCATCAGCAGCATTATGTCCAAGATGTATTTCTTCTCACTAAACTTTAATTCCTTTTCCAAATTTTCCTTCGTTTCCTTGCTTAATTAACTTTGTGGAGATACTGCGCAGTTCGATGCAGTGCTGAGAACATTCGCTTACTTGAGTCAAAAACTGCAAAAACTTTTCCATTTATTTAAATAACAACTTTTAAAATACGTAACTTATCACAATAACTTGAACAGACCGCTCCTTAGTGCATCTCAACAAAATGCTTTCCAGTCACAAAATTCAACTTGAGCGCAAGTAACTAACTGCGTAAACATTTACAGTAATGCTACAAAAATTTCTCGTAAACAGAAACAAACTCAGGCACGTCAACAACTGTAAAACAAGGTTCACAAGGAGTTTAGTAAACCCAGTATTTAACACAAATTCTGAATGACCACGGGAACTGACAAGAGTATAACAGTATCTTACAAATAAAACATTTAAGAGAGGTAGCCTCATGTTTCGCTATCAGATTAAGTATTTCACACACCTACTCCAAAGCCATAAGATTTATAACAGCATATAATAAGCAAAAGCCGTTCCCACTGGCCGTTGGGAACACTTTTATAAATCAGTTCAAACATGTAACTGTTCTAGCGTTTTGTGAACTGAAACTAAAGTAAATAAACTGCTATACATTGTAACTCGCGTATCTGTGTTGTTGTCGTGAACAATGCAAGCGGTGTAATTATGCATACGCTATCTGATAAAACGACTCGCAAAAACTAAAACTGAATAGCAGTATTTTTAATAAACTTTATCAGACTGATTAAAAAACGTAACTGTATATTAAATAAGCTGTTCTGTGAAATTCTATTGTGCAGTACAGTGAAATGCCACAATGCGTGACGTCACAATACGCTACTTGCAATTCCAACCCTCCAGGTTTCCAGAATAAAAATGCTACATAAATTTACCAATCGAATTTTGAAAGCATAAATTACCAAAATGTTTTACTAAGAGCTCCTGTGAAATTACGTATGCAATCTGACTAATCAAACTTCCAAACCATTAAATGACACACACGCAAATGGCGCACTGCATTGCGAGGATTAAACTTTCTGTATATGAAATGAAATCTGAACTGATCGTTACCGCAATTGAACCTGATAATAATTTCGAAAAGCTGTGCCTAACACTGAATGATCTCGCTGTTGTGACTGTACCGCAAGTGACTCTAACAAATTTTGTTTTTTACCTGTGGCAAAGGAAAAGTGGTACTGCTCGAAGTGATGAACATAAAATACGCAGCACACCAGCAAGCAAGCTAACTGGGGAAGAAAGTATTGCTCAAGTACAATGCTAGGACGTGCAAACATTCTAAGATGATTAAGCATCCCGCAGAGTGCCATGCAATAACACACATAATCCGAAAACTATACTTTCGTGAGGGGACAGTGGTGGGATTTGAAGTTACTAAATGATTAAAAGAAATTATCTAAAAAAACTGCATTGCAATAACTGAAACTCATGGTCTGACTATTACAATCGTCATTACAAAAATTTATCTTTAACAAATCTCGTTCTGCCAAGATTACTTTCTGAAAATGGTGAAGGGGAAGTGAAATCTATAATCTGAAATCTATCTTCTCTGAGTGCAAGATATGTGAAACGAAAATTTAAACTACTCTCGTCTTAACAATGAACTAACTAACCCAAAACAATAACGAAAAATACCACTAAAACTTCACTTTTTAAATACATCACAATTACACGCAAGCAAACAATGCAGCAAAAACTTTGCCTCATAATCTTCACTTGTCCAGTTGATCTTTACCAAATCATAATTCACAATTCATTCTGCTCTATATCTTCGTCTCTGTGCTAAGGGCGCCTTTTCCATCCATTCAGTAGCTTAGCTAACACCCGACTCTCTCACTAGCGTCACTTTTAATTCCTAATTTCCAGATTTTAGTGGAGTAGCCTGTCATCTATTGACGACATAATGACTTGTACGTTGTTACGCTTAAGGCTATTTGGAGCCATCAAGGGCACTCAATGGTAGAACATCAGAGACACAATGCAGAGAGCAGACGAAAGTGGTAGCGTTTAAGTTATGGGAGATAAATAGTAACACTAAAGCTGTGCCAAACTGCACACGCTCTAGGCAGCTGTCCCAGGGGAGAAGTTTCACTTCAGAGAATTAACTGGTAACTTCATCTACCGCCTAGAGCGTCTGCGCCCTAGACGCTGTGGTAAGGCGTCACTGGAGAAGATGGCCACTAGAAGGCATGTCTTAGCAGAGACAACAAGCTTGGTACTTGCTCCTGAGAACTGCAACGTCATTGGGTTTACAGAGGTTAGAGTGCTACTACAGCACTCTCCACCCACAGAAGGACGGAGGACGGGGCCAAGTGACGTAAAACACTGTTTTTGCTGGCCATAATATGAGTGGCAGTGGCGTTTAGCTTCCAGCCGAACGCTGTTGATACCAAACTTGTAGTTTGTTAATCTAAAATCCAGAAACATCCCTTCCCACCGAGTAAGAGTAGGGGAGGAATCTAAATGTGGTTGGCCAGAGGCGCCCTGGAGGTGTAGCTCCCAATTGGCAGAAGATGTCAAGTGCCGTCTGGTGAGTCAACTATAGAAAGGGATGTTTTTGTATCCAGGAAGAGTTCTCAATCAGATCGCTGGAACCCCGACTCTGTGTCACTCGAGGCTAGTCTCGGCAAGCTCCGACAAGTCTGTTTTCCTCACTTGCAGTACTGCTCTCAAGTTTTTAGTTAACGTCTGCTTGTGTTCGCTACTTCTGTTAGCACCTGCCCCCCTGGCTTCAGACACAGATTTCTGTTGTGCAAGAGATTGCCTCCTTTGCTTTTTCTAATGTTTATAATTTGCCTTCAGCGTAGTAGTAGTCTTATAGCAAATAAATAATGTCAATCAGACCACTGAATTCCATGAGTCTCCAGCTGCAAGCACCTTGTCGAGTCCCAGAATCTGCACCTTTCGTAGATGGCCTGTGACAGTGTCTGGCGCTGTTCCAAAGTCATCAGCCTGCCTTCACTGGGAATTTGTCTTCCTGCATTTCCTCCTCACCGTTCGGAAACTGCAGACTGGCCGCAAATCCCCTAAATTCGCTCAGTCCCGTGTCAGGACACGACAAGTCCAACAGGGCAGATCGGAACTGCTGCTCTGTTTGTCGCCCAGGTATAGTGGGGCAGAGGGCGGCGCGGCAGCCGGCAGGCTCACTATACTGCATGGACAGGCAATTGCGCAAGCCAACCGAACTGCACTCTTTCTCATACGATTTTAAAGAAATTGCCTAGTAAAAAATTTTAATTCTTACGCATCCCATAGCTTTGCGTGTCAGCTTCATGATGAACTGCCTATCATTTCGTTAGTAGTCATAGTTACTGCGATATTTCAAAGTTAAGTAACCTAGTGCAAGAATTTCGAATTGTTTGCGTTGAAAAATAGGGCTCGCTATGAATTTGCGTTTGGTGCATGTTAGGTCATATGTTTCTGCGTATGAAATGTTGCTAACAAGCTGAATTATTCTTTAAACTTAGAAGGATATCGCCATCTATCACCAATCTCCAGGAAATGGATCGTACGTAAAGCGCTTCGTACCGCACTCGCGCTAAAGCGAAGACGACAGGATGAAATATTTGTAACATTCCTCATATCTCATGACCGGTTTGAGATATCGAAACAGGATTTTGGCAAATGATAGTACGCGAAGAGGAGAATATTTTGCCATATGATTGATAGGCGAAACCTCCATATCTAACCGATTTTCAAATAACTACAGATTTTTCTGATGAAATAACTTCATTTTTAGAGGCCATCGATTGCTGATGCTACAGGTTCCTAGAAACCAGAGGAAGTTTTCGGAACATGGCTGTGACATTTACAACAGGACTCAAAACCGTTGTAAGTTTTGTGGAGTCAACTGCCAAAGTGTTGTGGGATTGCCTCCAGGCACTCCAAATGTGAGTTTCTTTTTCTAAATACTGAAAATGATTTGTTTAACATAGAGGAATTTCCAACTGCAGTCGATGATGTAGACAGACAACACATTCGTCTAAAATGCTCAGATAATTCTGGTACAATGTTTTATAGTTAAAAACATTTTGAATCGATAATACTACAAGCAGATGCAGATCGTCACCGAAAATGATTGTAATCGATGTTGGGAGATATGGGAAGGAAAGGGAAGGTGGTAGTAGATTTTATTCTTTTAGTGTATTTCGCTCGATGCGAGAAGGGGAGCTTAATATACTACCAGACTCTTCACTACTAAATACATCAGTTGGGTTGCCTTCTGTATTCATTGGAGATTAGGCATATCTATTGTTCAGGCATTGTATCAAATATTACAGTCAATGTGTTTTAGATCCATGGAATAAATGTTTCAACAAATGCTTTTCCAGTTTACTACGATTAATAAAATGTGCTTTTAGAATAATGAGTGCTAAATTGGGTATATTTTTGAAGCCAATGGAAACTTCATCAGAATATGCTGACGATATTGTGAAATGTATATGTCCTTCACAACACCTTCATTGGCCTGCAAGGATCCATAAGTATCAATGAGCAATGGACAGTAGATATCGAGCATTCTATGCAAGGCATTTGTTAGTCAGGATGAAACTTCAGTACACCTTCAAATGAACTTTTCTAAATGAGACGGTATTGAAAATTTTTTCTCACATTAAAAATTCGATTTTCAAGTGTTTCTCAGCTATGCAATTTCAACTTTAGTATCGCTTAACGTTTTAAGACAGTGAAAGAAATAAGACAAAGAAAATGTACTGTGTACTTGTAGTTTGTAATACTGCTTCCACCTCATCAGATAACTTGTCCAAAATGAATCATTTCTGATTATACTTGTTTCACGGGTTCTACACTCAAGCGATAAAGAAACTGGTATAGGTATGCGTATTCAAATAGAGATACGTAAACAGGCAGAATATGGTGCTGCTGTTGGCAACGCCTATATAAGACAACAAGTGACTGGCGCAGTTGTTAGATCGGTTACTGCTGCGACAAAGGCAGGTTATCAAGATGTAAGTGAATTTCAACGCTGTGTTAATAATCGGCGCACGAGCGTTGGGACACAGCAACTCCGAAGTAACGATGAAGTGGGAATTTTCCTGTATGACCATTTCACGAGTGTACCGTGAATATCAGGAATCCGGGAAAACATCAAATCTGCGACATCGCTGCGGCCGGAAAAAGATCATACAAGAACGGGAACAATGACGATTGAAGAGAATCGTTCAACGTGACAGAAGTGCTGCATATTTCAATGCTGCGCCATCAACAAGTGTCTGTGTGCGAACTATTCAACGAAACATCATCGATATGGGCTTTCGGTGCCGAATGTCCACTCGTGAACCTTAGGTGACTCCACGACACAAAGCTTTACGCCTCACCTGGGCCCGTCAACACCGGCATTAGACTGCTGATGACTGGAAACATGTTGCCTGGTCGGACGAGTCTCGTTTCAAATTGTATCGAGCGGATGGACGTGTAGGTCATGGAGACAACCTCATGAATCCATGGATCCTGCAGGTCAGCTGGAGATTGTTCAAGTTGGTGAAGGCTCTGTAATGTTGTGGTTCGTGTGCAGCAGGAGTGATACGGGACCCCTGATACGTCTAGATACGACTCTGACAGGTGACACGTACGTAAGCATCTTGTCTGATCACCTGCATCCATTCATGACCATTGTGCATTACGACGAACTTCGGAAATTACAGCAGGACAACGCGACATCCCACACGTTCAGAATTGCTACAGAGTGGCTCCAACAACACCCTTCTGAGTTTAAACACTTCCGCTGCCACCAAACTCGCCAGACATGAATATTATTGAGCATATCTGGGGTGCCTTGCAAAGCCCTGTTCAGACATTAGTCGAGTCCATGCCACGTCGTGTTGCGGCACTACTGCGTGCTCGCGGAGGCCCTGCACGATATTAGGCAAATGCACTAGTTTCTTTAACTCTTCTGTGTATAAGGGACGCCAGATAAAAACAACTGTTTCAAGGCGTCTGCTGATACCATTTTCTCAAGAGTACAACAAAATAAATATGAGCGCAAACAACAGTACTGACTCCGCTACCCACAGAAACAGCCGAATGCTGCTGGCATTGCCCAAACGCAGCCGAAGTCACTCGAACGCCCTGGTCGCCGCTCTGTGAAACAAACATGTTTGATTTGGTCAGCGGCGACGTGCTTGCAGCGCAGCTATAACCATGCGCTGCTGAGCAGCACTGATTTGTTTCGCCATTGCCGCTCTGCTCGCCGCGCCACGCTGCTTTGATCGCGCCACGCCGCTCCACTACAGCCGCAGCCTAATCCAACGACAATGCCGTGACAACCAAAGCTCACACTGCTTGTACTCACAACTTCTTTGGCGTACCGTATCGACTATCGAAAACTACTGTTTAGTGTGCAATGTGAAATGTGACAAATGCAATGAAAATGTAAAGCTCACATGAATTTCCTCGAACACCAAAAATAGAGACCTTACAGACAATAACTGGTTGTTGATAGATGCACATATTAAAATGCAACGAAGACATCATTCACTGTCGCATATAACCTGATTACTAACGGCCAATTCATCTAACAGACAAGTTACCAAAGATTCCAGCGGTCTAAAACAGTTCAATTAGTCCAGCTAAGCGAGAAGTAGCAAAAACCCCAGCTTACAGTGCCTGATCGAAAATCAATCTTTCTACCTGTAGGTACATGCTGATCACATTTACGTGCGGGTCACGGATTAATATACCGTGTCCAAAATGTCAGAATTATCAGCCACCTCTGCCTTCTGTGTACTGTGCCCTGTAGGACACGGGGCTGCCTCCACTGCCGTCGCCCGTCGCCTTGTGTACTCCGCAGTCAACAGCCCTGAACTCAACTAGCGGTGAACCTCTCGACACATCTTGGAGTCGCTATCTCCAGAAGAAGCATACACCATCTCCATCCAGCGACTCATAAAGCTAGACAGGCGCCAGCCCTACCATAAAAAAAAGAACCACCACGAAGCAAGTACCCGAATGGAACGTCATCAGCCTGGAATCTCATTGACTGGAGTACGTCTTCAGTGATGAGTATTTCTTGGAACTGAACCCCAATGACAGCAAAGACGTGTCTGGAGGCGCCCCGGACAACGGTGGGACTCCAACCCGACTGTCGCCTGCCATGTCGACTGACAATGCCCGCCCACACATGGTGAAAGTTTCTACCACTTGTCTTTGTGCTTGCTAAGTCCTACCTTCGCCAGCAAGGTCCCTAAACCTCTCCCTAATTGAAAACGTTTAGAGCATTATTGGCAGGGCTCTCGAACAGTCTCGGTATTAGTACAATCTAAAGCGGCAGTTGGACGGAATCTGGCACGATATCCCTCAGGAGGATATGCAACAATTCTATCAATCAATGCCAAGCCAAATAACTGCTTGCATAAGGGCCAGAGGTTGACCAGCGCATTATTGACTTGCTCAGTTTGTTAAGCTCTAGGCGCTACAGTCTGGAGCCGCGCGACCGCTACGGTCGCAAGTTCGAAACCTGCCTCGGGTATGGATGTTTGTGATGTCCTTAGGTTAGTTAGGTTTAAGTAGTTCTAAGTTCTAGGGGACTGATGACCTTAGAAGTTAAGTCCCATAGTGCTCAGAGCCATTGTTAAGCTCTTTTGTTTCTTTCGCTTACGCCATAGTTCCGCAGCGATCGCAGGGTCGGCGCGGTTAGAACGGATTTGGCAAGGTTAGTCGCAGGGGTCGCCTGATGCCCTTCCTGCCGCCACCCTGTACGCCCAGGGATGGAATCAGAGTACCCCAGCTGTCTGCATCTAGTGTAAATCGTGAAATAGCGCGAACGAGTTTCAGATGACTGCGACGCGTGTATCTGAGGCGGAACGTGGGGACCAGCCCGGTATTCACCTAGCGGGATGTGGGAAACCGCCTAAAAACCACATCCAGGTTGGCCGGCACACCGGCCCTCGTCGTTAATCCGCCGGGCGGATTCGATCCGGAGCCGGCGCGCCTACCCGAGTCCAGGAAGCAGCGCGTTAGCGCTCTCGGCTACCCTGGCGGGTAATTTGTTAAGCTCTTTCTCTTGAATAAATCATCCATTTTTTTAAAAAATTGCAATCATTTGTTTGTATATGTGCATCATAGCTACCGATTTCCGTTCCATTCTGATAGTTCCTTTATGGAGCATCTGTTTTTTTTTCTTTTGTCTTAGAGTGCATAAACAGAAAATAGTGACACCCTTGGTACAAATTAGTACAAATTAGAGGTAGCTGTTTTGACCTATTAGTTCCCTTTCATACCTTTCGTCTCTTATAACTGCAATCTGGTTTCTGTATAAGCTGTATGTAAACATTCATTCCCTCTGTTTTATCCCAGATATCTTCAGAATTTCAATGAGTATATACCACTCAACAGTTGTTAAAAGCTTTCTCTAAATCTGTAAACTCAGTAAATGTAGCTTCGCCTTTCTTGTATACTATAACTTTCGTAAGGGACTTGGGGCATCAGATATTGATACCACCACATGGGACTCAAAGCTGGCAACAGGATTTCAAGTTTCTGTCAGATACCAATAGCGGTCGTTGCGGATCCGGCGGACCCAATGGTGCACACCCACTGAGCCATGCCTCCAGTAGCTCTGGAATACGAGTGCCCTCTGCCCTCGCAATGTAAGACGGCCAGCGACAGCCCACAACTCGCACATGGAGCCTCTTCCCTACGTGACGTTACGCAGCTCCGCCCAGTCGCGGCTCCTCACCACTGTTCGTGCTTTAGTTTAGAGAGCCTCAACCTTCTTGACATTGTAATAGCTGGACTTATTTCTTGCTGTATAATTTGTAATGAGTCTTCGTACACTTGGAGAAATGCGAGTGAATTAAATCTTCTATTAACTGTGTTAACTTGTTCGCTAATCATTTCTGCTCCTGTCCAGTCTTCGTAAAACGACAGTTGTCGCACCACACTGTTGCCTACCTTTTCTCACCGTTGTGTATGGAGTCGCACAGAACAGTACTATATGTATTGTGAAGCACTAGTTAACGTGCCTAACTATTTAAACAATCTTCTACAGGATGATCATGCTTGCCCCACTGCCTCCCCCCCCCCCCCCCACATGGTATTATTCCTAAACAATCTTCTACATTAAATATTTTTTAAAGATGAATTATCTGATTTTAATTGCATAATACGTCGCTGAGTGGGAACACAAAAGAGAAAATGGAAAGATCAAGTTTGAAGTTTGCAGTAGGTCTAAGGGTCTAACGGAAGGTGATGACAGTGATGATCGCTGAGCGAAAATAAGCCATGACGAGGAAGTCAAAACTGACTGAACTGGACCACTACAGAACAAGCTTGTCGAAATTTCAATCAGTCTGAAAATATAAAATCAGTGTGAATATTGAAAATACTCTGTCATGGTCTGTGACAAGAGCCGCCAGTGTTTACTGTGGGAGAAACCGAGAGGCGAAACCAGAATCATGAACAGACACGGGCGTACAGACAGTATAAACGCAAACATTCTTTCTGTGGGTCTCAGGGAGTAAAACTTCATCCTTGGAATTGCATGACTGAGTTGTCCGGCCACAGCTTCTGAAGACAGCTGTTACCTTAAACCAGGGATACATAGTTCTCGCCATTGATTTTGATTATGGCCCGCCCCTCACAGTTCGTACTTGTGATTTTTCTTTTTTTTTTCTTTTTTAGTAATCTTTCATTCCATCCAGAAATGGAGAGGGCGGGCCCTTGTAGAATATGGTTCTTTTGGGCCTTGTCTGGCTGGCAATGGGGCAAGGGGCTCCCAGTTCGGAACTTGCGGCCCTTACGCAGTCACAATAATGCGTTTGCGGCCCACAGAACTAGCAAGTCTGTACACCCCTGCCTTAAACAGTTACTCAAGTCGAGATTTCCAGTGACGCATCTGTATCAGGCCCGCAGTAAGCACGTGGTTGCTAACTTCCACTCGAGCCAAGTCATAGCCCAGCAGTCTGCACGCAGTGACTCATGAAGGAAAATGAACACACTTCAGATAGCTCCTTAATGACTCTTAAATCCATCCTCTGGGCATTAGTCATAGCGCGCCGAGCCTGTGACAATCGATTTCCAGCCAGTGATGTAGAACTTTGCATTATCTCGTCTCACCTCTCACCAGTTAGCTCTGGCAGCACTACACCGCTAATAGGACTCGAGTTTTTTGTGTAGCTCCTCTGCACTACCTATGTGCACCTTGTGTAGCTGCTCGCGATCAAAGGTAGAAAACATATAGCTACTGAACTTTATTGTTGGTTCAGTTGTATTTCCCATTTACAGAAAATTTCTTCAGTCAGCCAACAGCACCACACAGCCGTCTCAGTTTTCAGAGTTAACCTTAACAGTAGTTAGGTGTTGACTGCTCGAAACGCCTAAAAGTGACTCACAGACTTTACGGTCACAACAACTCGTGTCATTTCCAAATAGAACTAATCCGTTATATTGTGTGTTAATGATGAATAATTTGTTTATTCGTGAGAAAAAGTAGTTGATCTGACATTAAAAGCTGTGAAAACTGAACCACAAATAACATTGCGGCAACAACAGCGAGTTTTTCAATGCTTACAAAAGATGTTCCCACTACATAGTGAGTAACACGTAAAGAGTTTCGAACCAGGCACACAGTAATGCATACGTCCACAACCACTCATCCGTCAGGCGTATAAGTTGAGTACGGCGTGGAGCTGCGCACTATTGAAGCACTGCACTCGTTTTCAGGAGGGGCAGAGTTCAGATTCCTATCCTGCCATTCAGAGTGAGTTAGTAAGGGCAGAGATCATTGTTGGCAACCGGAATAAAATAATAATTAGATCCTTTTACCGACCTCCCAATTCAGATGACACAGTTGCTGAAAGGTTCAAAGAAAACTGGAGTTTGATTTCAAACACATACCCGACTCATACGATAATAGTTGGTGGTGACTTTAATTTACCCTCGACGTGTTGGCGAAAATACATGTTTAATTCCGGAGGTACGCATAAAATATCATCCGAAATTGTGCTAAACGCATTCTACGAAAATTGTTTCGAGCAGTTAGTTCATGAGCCCACGGGAATAGTAAACGGTTGTGAAAACACACTTGACCTCTTAGCAACAAATAATTCTGAGTTAAAAACGAGCATCAAAACCGATTCAGGGATTAGTGAACACAGAGTTGTCGTAGCGAGATTGAATATTATAATCCCCAAACCCTCGAAAAATATGCGAAAAATATACATATTCTAAAAAGTAGATAAAAATTCACTTGATGCCTTCCTAAGAGACAATCTCCACTCATTCCAAATTAATAATATAAGTGTAGACCAGATTTGGCTTAAATTCAAAGAATTAGTATCGACAGCAATTGAAAGATTTATACCAAATAAATTAACAAATGACAAAGCTGATCCTCCTTGGTACACAAAACTGGTTAGAACACTGTAACAGAAACAACGAAACAAACATGCCAAATTTAAACAGACGAAAAATCACCAAGATTGGCGATCTTCAACAGAAGCTCGAAATTTAGTGCAGACTTCAATGCGAGATGCCTATAACAGTTTCCACAACGAAACTTTGTCTCGAAATCTGGCAGAAAATCCAAAGAGATCCTGGTCGTATGTGAAGTATGTTAGCCTTCTCTGGGCGATAGCAATGGAGATATTACCGAAGACAGTGCTGCCAAAACATATTTACTAAACACAGCCTTCCTAAATGCCTTCACAAAAGAAGACGAAATAAATATTCCAGAATTCGAATCGAGAACACCTGCCAAAATGAGTAACGTAGAAGTACGTATCCTCGGAGTAGTGAAGCAACTTAAATCACTTAACAAAAGCAAGACTTCTGGTCCGGACTGTATACCAATTGTTCTAGGCGCTCAGTCCGGAACCTCGCGACTGCTACGGTCGCAGGTTCGAATCCTGCCTCGGGCATGGATGTGTGTGATGTCCTTAGGTTAGTTAGGTTTAAGTAGTTCTAAGTTCTAGGGGACTGATGACCACGGATGTTAAGTCCCATAGTGCTCAGAGCCATTTTTTTTTTTTTTTTTTTTTTTGCTTACCAATTAGGTTCCTTTTGGAGTATGCTGATGCATTAGCTCCATACTTAACAATCATATACAATCGTTCGCTCGACGAAAGATCCGTACCCAAAGACTGGAAAGTTGCACAAGTCACACCAACATTCAAAAAAAGTAGTAAGAGTAATCCACTAAATTACAGGCCCATATCGTTAACGTCGATTTGCAGCACGATTTTAGAACATATATTGTGTTCGAACATTGTGAATTACCTCGAAGAAAACGATCTATTGGCACACAGTCAACATGGGTTTAGATAACATCGTTCCTGTAAAACACAACTAGCTCTTTATTCACATGAAGTGTTGAGTGCTATTGACAAGGGATTTCAGATCGATTCCGTACTTCTGGATTTCCAGAAGGCTTTTGACACTGTGCCACGCAAGCGGCTCGTAGTGAAATTACGTGCTTATGGAAGATCGTCTCAGTTATGTGACTGGATTTGTGGTTTCCTGTCGGACAGGTCACAGTTCGTAGTAATTGACGGAAAGTCACCGAGTAAAACAGAAGTGATATCTGGCGTTTCCCAAAGTAGTGTGACAGGCCCTTTGCTGTTCCTTATCTATATAAAAAATTTGGGAGACAATCTGAGCAGCCGTTTTCGGTTGTTTGCAGATGACACTCTCGTTTATCAATTAATAAAGTCATCAGAAGATCAAAACAAACTGCAAAAAGATTTAGAAAAAATAACTGAATGGTGCGAAAAGTGGCAGTTGACCCTAAATAACGAAAAGTGTGAGGTCATCCACATGTGTGCTAAAAGGAACTCGTTAAACTTTGATTACACGATAAATCAGTCTAATTTAAAAGCCGTAAATTCAACTAAATACCTAGGTATTACAATTACGAACAACTTAAATTGGAAGGAACACGTAGAAAATATTGTGGGGAAGGCTAACCAAAGACTGCGTTTTATTGGCAGGAGACTTAGAAAATGTAACAGGCCTACTAGGGAGACTGCCTACACTACGCTTGTCCGTCCTCTTTTAGAATAGTGCTGCGCGGTTTGGGATCCTTACCTGATAGGACTGACGGAGTATATCGAAAAATTTTAAAGAAAGGCAGCACGATTTGTATTATCGCGAAATATGGGAGAGACTGCCACAAAAACGATATAGGATTTGGGCTGGAAATCATTAAAAGAAAGGCATTTTCCGTTGCGATTGAATCTTATCACGAAATTCCAACTTTCTCCTGCTAATGCGAAAATATTTTGTTGACACCGACCTACATAGGGAGGGACGATCACCACGATAAAATAAGGGAAATCAGAGCTCGTAAGGAAAGATATAGGTGTTCATTCTTTCCGAGCCTTATACGAGATTGGAATAATTGAGAATTGTGAAGGTGGTTCGATGGACCCTCTGCCAAGCACTTGAATGTGATTTGCAGAGTATCCATGTAGATAGATGTACGGCGGTTTCCTTTAATCCATTAAGATGAACACTTCCATAGCTCTCTGAATAGCACGTGGATGATTTCTTGTTGCATATTTGACTTCGTTATCGATGAGTCATCTAATTCAGGCCTACCTTTCCTTCCTTGTCACATAAATGCGGAGTACAATGCACCCATTCGCAGACAACTTCAAGGATAAGTAGTCATACAAAAGTTGCGCATTATCAAAGAGAAATCTGCCACCTACACGATGCATCGTATTGTATATAGTTAACATTGTGGCAGTCTGCCTGTCTCGAAAAAAATGGTTCAGATGGCTCTGAGCACTATGGGACTTAACATCTGAGGTCATCAGTCCCCTAGACTTAGAACTATTTACACCTAACTAACCTAAGGACATCAAACAAATCCATGCCCGAGGCAGAATTCGAACCTGCGACCGTAGCAGCAGCATGGTTCCGGACTGAAGCGCCTAGAACCGCTCGGCCACAGCGGCCGGCTCTGCCCGTCTCGTACAGACAAAACAACTTCTGCAATATTATTATTCCAACCATCAGTACAAATGAAATTCCCCTCGCCAGCAGCGAGTTTGAGCCATCAGTAATCTCGAGCAATGACAGCTATAGTCGGCGTGGCGCAAGACGTCGCCGAATGCAACATGCACCTAAAGCGACAAGAGGCCTGAAGTTGTAGCGCGACTCCTGCGACGATTTTGGTTCGATAACAAAGTAAGGTAATGAATGATCAATGTAACGTATGGCCACTCTCGAATCGAGTTAATTGTGCGGTATTTCTCAGAACTTCTTACTACGTGGCCAAACGACATACAGGTTGTAACGGGTCTTAGTGCCGGTATTTTTGTGTGTGGTAGCTTAATATGTACAAACAACAGTGAGCTGGTTGTTATTTCTCTGCGTGAAACAAACACTTAACAGACTTTCCGACCTGATGTTTGCTGACAGTTGTAATGCACCACTAAATGGACTACACCTGTCAGCATAGACTAACCGTTTTCAGTCCAAGCGTCCCCGCTTCAACACCTGATCAGGATGATAAGCATTAATGGTCTGCCCTTGCCACATGTGCTTGGAGGTACTAACGAAACTGAAAACGTACGACTCATAGTAGCTATAATTATTAGTTTCCAAATGACGTAAATACTGCTGTAATGTTGTTCAGTACACTGTCCTCAGTCAACAATAGAAACATTTTCACTTATACCTGTTACATCCTTTATATTGATATAAATGGACCAAGTAAGTTTCATGAAAAATAACTAACGTTCATTGAAAAATCATACTGCCTTATAAACAAAAGAAAAAGATGGCATTTTATCAACTGGTTGGATGGATATCAAAAGGTTATTTAATTCTGGAAGTGTTAAAAGTCAAAAATGTCTCTTTGGTTTTACAATACTTCGATGACGTAAATTTACAAGAGAATATCTTCAGTAAACTAAACTTTGTCATCGGACCCTGAAGATTACGCAAAGTGTTGGTGTTCCGAGGAAACGACAGAGTTACAGATTGGATACTGATGAAAATTACTCAGTCCAGTGACATGGCAAATAATCCTATAGTGTATTAGTTTTGAAATTATTAATTTCAAGTGTAACTGCTAATGTAGGAAACAAATATTCGCCGATTTCACTGAGTGTCTGTCGAAACAGCATCATTGGTTTTTAGGGTAACAAAAAATCAACAACTGAATTTTACAATAGTTTCTGAAATTGCCCATTGTGGGTCACTCGATCTTCCTGGGTTGTTTGTAACTAGTATTTTCCTCGAGAGTGTGAGCTCCTTTATTTCCCTCGCACACAGCCCAACAGATTGCCAAAGTATGACTTAATTACGGCCATGTTACAAGGCAACTCTTGACTGAATTTTAATACACTAGTTTTTTACTCAGAGCTTCGCCCACATACCCTATTTCTCATATACATGTCTCCTCATCCGCCCTCTCTCTCTTTCAAATTCCCCTTCAATTCCCTATCAATCTCCTCCTATCCCCTCCCTCACTGTCCATCACTTGCCCCTTCTCGCGGTTCAATCCTCGTCTCCCTCGCCCTGCCAATCCCATCTTCCCCCATCTCTCTGTGCATTTCCTCCTTCCTCTCGCTACAGCCATCCCCTCTTCTGCCCTCTCTGTCCATCTCCTCCCCCCCTGTCCATCTCTCTTCCCCCTCCCTGCCTGTCCATTTCCTCCTCCCGCTTTCTTGATTCACTCCTCCTCCTCCTCTCTCGGCCCATCTCATCCTCCTTCCTTTCTCTGATGGCCTCCTCCTCCCTCTCTCACTATCCATCTCCTCCTCCTCCTCCTCCTCCTCCTCTCTGTCCTCAGTCAGATCCATCTACCCATACACCCTCTGGAATGCATTTCGATACTACGTACACAACTTGCCAGTTATGTGGGGCAGCCTAAAGGTCAGGGATTACCAACCATTTTTCACCCCATCCCCCTGTCCTTATGGGAGTCAGGAGGCAGTTATCGCACAGTCTTCTTTCCGGACAATAAGTAGTACGCGTCCCAGATTTGTTTGAAGTCATCCATGGTTTGTGAGGAGATATGGAACATACAAACACACACATACACCCACACACTTACTTGAACTATTGAATAAGAGAATCATCACTAGACTTTATAGCCTAGAGGAGGGTGAAAGATAGTTTGGATGATCTTCATGTCAAAAACCAAATGGTTAATTTGCACATCTAAGACAAAACACACGACGTGCCACGAAGGGATTAACCTAATGGGACGGAAATCTGTAGGTATAATGTACATGTACAGAGAAACAAATAATTACAACTTCAGAAAAGTTGGATAATTTATTCAAGAAACGAGCTTCACTAACTGAGCAAGTCAATAACCAGTTGGTCCGCCTCTGGCCCTTATGCACGCAGTAATTGTGTTGTAACTGCTTGATAGAATTGTTGGATGTTCTCCTGAGGGAGCCGGCCGAGCAGTTCTAGGCGCTTCAGTCTGGAACCGCGCGACCGCTATGGTCGCAGGTTCGAATCCTGCCTCGGGCATGGATGTGTGTGATGTCCTTAGGTTAGTTAGGTTTAAATAGTTCTAAGTTCTAGGAGACTGATGACCTCAGATGTTAAGTCCCATAGTGCTCAGAGCCATTTGAACCATTTTTCTCCTGAGGGTTATTGAGCCATATTTGTCCAATTGGAGCATTAGATCGTGAAATTCCCCTGCTGGTGGGAAGGTTCTGCCCATAATGCTCCAAACATTCGTAGTTGGGGAGAGGTCCGACGACCTTTCTGGGCAACGCATGGTTTAACAAGCTCGAAAGCAAGCAGTAGAAACTCTAGCCGCTTGCTAGTGGGCGTTATCTTGCTGAAATGCAAGCCCAGGATTGCTTGTTATGATGAGCAGCAAAACGGGGCGTGGAATATCGTCGACGTACCGCTGTGCTGAAAGGGTGGTGCGGATGACAACCAAAGATATCTTACTATGAAATGAAATGGCATCCTAGACCATCACTCCTGGTTGTTGGGCAGTGTGTCGGACGACAATCAGGTCGGTATCACACCGCTGTCTACAGACACGTCTTTGGGCTGGAGTCAAGTTGACTGGAGTAAATTGTCTTCAGTGATGAGTCATGCTTCGAATACCAACCTGACTGCCGGCCGCTGTACAGCCAGACAACCAGGATTTCATTTCATTTCATAACAGGACCCTTTTGATTAACATACGCGGAACTTTTACAGTACAGCGGTACGTCGACGATATTCTCCCCTACTCCCGCCTCTCCCCCTTTCTTTTGCCCTGTGGTTGCATTTCAGCAAGATAATGTCCTCCCTGCTACGCTAGAGTTTCTACTGCCTTCTTCGTGGTTGACGAACCCTACATTGCCCAGCAAGGTCGCTAGATATCTCCCCAATTGAGAACGTATGGAGCATTGTCGGCAGAGTCCTCCAATTAGCTCGGAATTTTGACGATCTAACACGTCAGTTGAGTAGAATTTGGCACGATGTCTCTCAGGAGGACATCAACAACTCTGTGAATCAATGCCAAGCCGAACAACTGCTTGCATAAGGGCCAGACTTGCACCAAGACGTTATTGACTTGCTCAGTCAGTGAAGCTCTTTCTACTGAAAAAATCATCAATTTTGTTTTGAAATTGTAATCATTTTTTTGTCTGTACATGTACCACACATCTAATGATTTCCACCCCATTTGGATAATTCCTTCGTGGTGCATCCTTTTTTTTAGTGTACTAATGTGTTATGCGAACGGTTATTGCACGAGGCACAGTAAAACGTGTTAGCATTGAACAAAAGTGTATTTGTAGTAATTTAAGATTACGGAGTAGCAAAGACTTTTCGCTGCTACGACTATCATAGTACAGTCACACTTACTCACGTACTAAACATATAGCTAAGTATACCACTACCCTAGAAATAAATCACATGCTACCGAATATATACTAACTTACTTCCTGGCCTGATCGTGCCTAAAGTATCGAATTTGTTGTCTCCTACTACAAGCATGATTTGACCTTGTCTTCATAATCACAATGGGCAGATTAAGGACGGAAGAAGTAGCACAGCTCTGTTTAGAGAGTCGACAAAAGACTCAATGAAATATGGATATTTTCCTAAAACAGTACAAATATATTAACGAAGAAACCCACGATTGAACAGGGTAGACAGGCATTGAAACAGGTCGCAAAAGTGTCTGAATGCCAGAAAGTTATTACTAGAATGGTGACAGCACTCAGTCAATCAAGCAAAACCACGTGCGTAAGTAATGAGAGGGCACCAAACCATGTAACTGAACATGAAAAGAGAGATGCTAAAGATTCCACATGGCGGTACTACATGGCTGATCACCTTAGTGGCGGCATGGAGGCGAAGGTGGTCACCAAGCAATGAAAGTTCGAGTTGCCGTAGTGAAACCGGATGATCTGGGTGTCTGAACTAGCGAGCAACAAGGACGCTGACCATTTCTCCTACTATCCGGCAATCCATTATTGGCTCTTCTGGAGAACTCAGTCACAATGTCTCAAAATGGTGCCTAAACAGTAGGTCCGTGTAGTCTGGAGAATGAGTGTACCATCCACGTAAACACGACTTGACGGCAGAAGAAACCGGAATCCAGTGAGGCAGAGCTATTGCTGTGGGGTTATGTGTTTCTTATGGTTTCAGAGAAAACAGCCCATTGGGCAAAGGGTTCTACTTTGTTTAGCCAAGCTAAGTTGGGTAAGTTGCTTACTTGAGTTGGGTTGGCAGACAACCTCTTATACAGGCCAGGACCGCTTTTGTGGCACCTCTGTAGTGTATCAGTGTGTGAAGGGCCGTTCAAACAGCACGAGGGCTCCCTTACAACGGCAGTCGCCATTTTGGCGAGAATTACCAATTTCTAAATTAGTTGCAATTACGACCAGCAAAAATTATTGGCAGTACCTCAATACAGGGCCTCATTACTGTCTACTTGCTGTCTATCGTTCGGCCTATCGAAACACATGAAATCACGTATTAAAATACAGGCAAAATTAATTAATGTCAGTGATAGCCTCATGGGCTTGTTAATCTCTAATTATCCCAATCCTGTTGTGGGAATAATAGTCTGCAATCGCTGGAGAGTATGCAGAGCATTTCGGCAGAGGTGCACATTAGTGACACGAACATTTTGCTTAGTACGATGTTTCGCAGGAACACCGTATCTCTGGAATGGGCTTCATTGACTTCTGCACTTGGACACGGATACTTCCTTATCACGAGTCGAGACAGTGATAGAAGAGGCCGCTCCCTTGTCCTTTGTTTTCCATGTCCTTTGAGAGGCTCTTGATGAGTGTCATGGGGCTACTTAGTTCGCTGAGTAACGTACTCCATGATATATCAGAAAGAAATATCTACTAGGCTGGTAAATTAGTTTTCTTCTTCTCCTTCTTCTGCCAATTCAGGAATAGGCCTAATGCCCTTTTGCGGCTTCACAATCTCTTCCTCCGCCTTCCTTCCCACACTCCTTCTTCCACTAGGATTGTATTCCACCACTTGTCAAGGGGTTCTCCGACGTGACATAAGCAATACGTGCACTTTCCAATCCCGCTTTCGTTACACTATTTTTTCAGTTTACTGCTGTATCCCCAGTTCTTTCCTTATTTCCTCATTTCGCATTTTGTCTTCTCTTGTGCAGCTTTTCACTGATCGAAGGAAGCTCATTTCTGACGTTTCAAGTTGTCTTGTGTCTTTTGATCTTAATGTTCAACTTTCCGCTCCATATAGTACTGTGGGCAGTGCCCTAACTTTGTAAACTTACATTTGGGCTTCTCTTCTGCATTCACCATTCAGTGTTGTTCTTATATTGCCACATGTATGTTGACAGGTACTAATTTTCTTGTTACATCCTAGATACTGGAAATGGGACTCCTGCTCTGTTATTATGTCACAGATGATTATTTTGGTCCTGACGGTTATTTCCCTACAAAGGCCATTGTTTTGGTTTTTGTTGTCGATATCTTCAGGTTATAAATCATGTTTATATTGTTTAATTTACGTACCAATATTCGCAATTCGTCTTCTCTGTCCTGTACGATTACCTGGTCGTCGGCAAAAAGCATCGTATTTAGAAATTTGCCAGTCTTTTTCGTATGCCTTGAGTTACTTTGCCCTCCATCCATTTCCTGACCAGCTCGTCGATGTGCATGTTGAACGGTGCAGGTGACCAACTGCCTTAGTCCCTGATTTATCTCTATTTCTGATATCAGGACTTTTACGTTATCTATTCTTATTTTGGGGTTTTTATACAAACTTTGGCAACATTTTATCAGGTACCTGGGGATATCTCTTTTCTCCAATATTGACCAGAGCTTTTACTGTGGATGTAGTCAAATGCTTTTCCATAGTCGATATATGCTAGGTGTGTTTCCAAATCGAATTCTCGTCTTTATTGTACAGCTTGTTTCAGAGAAAAAACATCGTCGGTATGGGATCTTCCTTTGCAGAAGCCGGCCTGTTGTCCTAATAACGGTGAGTCAGAGATGTTTCGAAGCCTTTCATTAACTATTTTGCTGTAGAATTAATAAGAAGCATTCAGAACACTTATTCCCCTGTAATTAGTTACTTCTGTCTCCATTTTTTAAGCCGTGAATAACTTTAGCGCATCTTCATTCTTCTGAAATTTCACCCGTATGCCAACACATGTTATATAGATGGAGTATCTGAATTCTAGAAATGTTCCACCACATCTTATCAGTTCCGAGTTAATTTCATCTAATCCAGATGCTTTTGTATGTTTTGTTTTCTTGAATGCCTGTTTTAAATCAGTCAACTCTATTATATCCATCCCTTCCTCTCCTTTTTGTTTCGTTGGCCTTTCCACACACGGATGAACCGCAGTTTTTTAAGTTTTCGGAAGGAATGATATTTACTCTTCCAGTATCTTTGTCCGTTTTTTTAACTATCTGATAGGTTTATACGGTAATTCCTGCCTATTGTGAATGTCATATCATGTTATGCAGTGTCGGCCAGATTCGATTGCCGGCCGGAGTGGTCGTGCGGTTCTAGGCGCTACAGTCTGGAGCCGCGTGACCACTACGGTCGCATGTTCGAATCCTGTCTCGGGCATGGATGTGTGTGATGTCCTTAGGTTAGTTAGGCTTAAGTAATTCTAAGTTCCAGGGGACTGATGACCACAGCAGTTAAGTCCCATAGTGCTCAGAGCCAGATTCGATTAGACAGTTTTTGATTACATGTTACATTTATTGTTGCATGCTAGTAAGGGTTACAAAATTGGGATAACGCACACATGCTAGTAATTGTTGGGTCACAGTCATCGGTTTTCAAGGTAGTGGTCGACTGGACCATATTGCCTAACTGAGTCTGGCCCACGCTGTAGATCTACTGTCTGTCCTTTAACTTTTTTCTCTGATGTAGCCTAACTGTGTACAGTGTCTAACCATACTTCAGAAAAGAGGTTCTGAGAGAGAGATTTCGAGGAAACAATAGACATTTCTTTTCAAACTGAATGATCTTAGTGGTTTAAACATTTTCATGAATCGTTCAACAGGATGGAATAGTGTTAACCACCTTTTTTGACCGTAACTCAAATTCATTGCAAAATCTCTTTCCACAAAGCTGTAAAAGTCCCTCAGAGTTTCAATTCTCACAGTGTATGATTTCAAGTACAGAAACATTATGGAAACTACCGTTCCTGCATCTACAGGCAAAATATCAGAGCTGCTCTAACAGTTTATGCAATATATGGGCAGTACACCCAATTCCTATCAGTCCATGCCCGAAATTCACTTCTAGATTGGTAAAAACGTGTTTCTGACCTTTTCTTTTTCCAAAATTACAATAAGCATTATCAGCACACAGCCCAACAAATTTTTCTTCTAGAACATTTTCTGTGAGACTGTCTGTTAAATAATCACTCACAACAGTTAAAATTTCTCCAAGCAATTGTTTTAATGGTAATATTGTTACTTTTACACTACTTACGTAATCAAATTACCTAACAAATAGAGGAAAAACTTTGATCTATGTCTGGTTATCATTTCCAAATCACGTAGTAATATATGTAAAGCATGCAGAGGAGCTAACACAGTCATCATTACGGCCTCTGTTTTTGCGGGAGGACATGAAAATTAAGGCTGTAGTGTTGCTTGAAGAAGCTTAGATGTACGACCCATAGATCTGAAGCTATGATTGTGCTGGATTGTGACTTGCGAGGACGCCCTCAGTAGTAAGTAACCGCTCCATCTGACCACAGAGTTTCTCAGATTAAAAAAAAAGAGTAATGTTACAGTAAACACTGCTGCGGAGACTGCTCTTTCCTGTTGATCATTTTTTAAGTGGAATTCTATATGTGCCGCTGTGACTTATTGACAAACTAGGAGTACACTTGCTGCATCTCACTTTTGCTTTCGAGTCCGAAGAGCTAATGTCCCTCATGAATGGAAGTTATTTTAGTAATTATTCACTGAAGGAGCACTTGCGCTTCTTTGAACTTATTCTTGCCGGGAATTATGGTTGCTAACGAAGAAAAACAACTAAACTTATTTAAAGCAGTATAGCATAACACTACATAGCACACAATACAATCTTATGTAGTTTCGCGCATACAGATCACATATGGTGATAGAAACCAGCTTTGTGCCTTGTGCGCAACACACACTGCTCTGATAAGTCCAGAACCAACGATATTGTATACAACAATTTAAGATGGTACTCTGGTAAGAGTAGAATCTCTCTGTCAAACAGCTTCGCCAACTTAACTAAAACTAATAATAACATTTATACCTATACAGAGGAAATAAATATCTAACTTGGTATAAATCGTTACATGATTATTAATTCTGGGACAAATAGGTGCCCAAATTACATTTGAAAAAATTCGGGACAAAGCTACAAAAATCGTGACTGATGGTCACCTCATTAAAATCGGTATGATGCATGTTTAATTAAAAAGGAGGACTGTGACCCAGACACAGAATTCAATGAAGCAACTACGCACTGTTGATTAATGGATCAATAAATTTAATCGTGTTCGTATCAAACTCTGATATCGTGAAAAAAAACTATAATGTTAATAGTCGCGACATTTTGGTGGATGTCAAAAAAATCTCATTAAAGTGGGCGCGTAATAATCTGAACGAAGCTCTGAGCAATAAAAATACAGAATATACGATGGGTGTCGCGTTTGTTGACTCCTGAAAAAAAGCTCACTATACGAAATTTTATAATCGTATTTGGAAATTTAGGGGCACCATTTAAAAGACATATAGCACAGAAACGCAAATCCACCATCACATCATGGTGACTAAACTGCTCTGAAAACAGTGGGTTTGCGAGGCTGGATATACACTGGAAAAATGTTCAAACCGTTTTATCGGTGGGAAAAGTGATAGGGACTGTTTTCGCGACAGAGTGATTGTTTGGGGACTGTCTCTTACGCAACGCTATTGGACGGTGTGCCTAGTGTGTTTAAGCAGAAGCGAATACGATTAACGAGCAAACGTGCAAAAAAGAGCTCTTACACAAGCACAGTGCGCCTGTTAGCACATCCACTGTTGTGATAACAAAAATGCTTTAGCTTTAATTAGCTTTACTCACCACTCGTCTCTTTTATTAGATTTGGAACCGTGCAAATATTTTCTTTCTCCTACCCATATTAACTTTCTTGCAAAGAACAAGTTTCTCCGGAATGAACGGATCATACTTGCTGTAAACTATTATTATGTAGAGTTAGAAACAAATTTCTTTTGTGTAGGAATAAAAAAAATGTAAACGTTCTACATATAACGCGTTTAACAGGTTAAAGATTGTACTGGGAAACACATACAATTATAATTTTACAACAAAAAATCCGTGTGTTTGTCACTGAACTTATCTATCCAGTCTCGTGTAAGTGCTTCCTAGGAACAAGCAGCTCAAGTCCGTTTTTTAAATTCGATATCGCCAGAAAAACGTGCGCAGGTATTGTTTTCTTGTGGGGTTCGACTACTTAGAATACCATGTTGATCCTTTCGGTCGTCGCGTGTTAAAGTGAATTAAATAATTTAAAAAATTGTAATGAAGTGACTGCGAAAATATTGTCTGGAAATAAAATTTATTAAAATAACTCCATCAACATGCAAATAGTGGTGGCAAAACGATAATGTAAGCTGTACTTTAACAGAAAAGCGTGGTGGTGTGCAACTAGTTCTGCTTATCTTACGAAAACGGCGTGTGGAACGTTAGCTCATCGTTAAGTACCGGACTGAAATTTACTGACGCTACTGGGACACAAGCACTTCTGAGTCTATTAACAATCGTGTATTATGTTTAGAAATCCTTACTGACCACAACGATCGTTATGGACTTGTAACGTTAAGTGAACTCTCAGCTCTTTGATATCACTGCGTACCACACGTACGCTTATTATCAAGAGTGCGATCGTACGGGGTATCAAGAGAAATTTGTGACTGGGTTGGGGATTTCTTATTATGGAGGACGCAGCTTATTATCTCGGATGGAGAGTCATCGGCAATTGTAGAGGTAACTTCGGGCGTACCCTAGGGAAATGTGTTGGGTCCCTTGCTGTTAATGTTACACATTACTGACTTTGCGGACAATCAATATTAACTTTTCACAGATGATGCAGTTATCTATAATGAAGTACAGTCTGAAAGAAACTGCATAAATATTCAGTCAGATCTTGATAATATTTATAAGTGATGCAAAATTTGGCAACTAGCTTTAAATGTTCAGAAATGTAAAATTATGTTCATCACAAAACCAAAAATCATAGTATCCTATGACTACAACACCAGTGAGTCATAAATGGAATATGTAAACTCGTAGAAATATCTAGCTGTTTCACTTTGTAGCAAACATGAAATGGAACGATCACGTAGGCTTATTCGTGGGTAAAGCAGATATCAGACGGTTTATTGGTAGAATACTAGAGATATGCAATCAGTCTACTAAAGAGATTGCTTACAAACCAGTTATGCGACCCATCCTAGATATTGCTCAGGTGTGTGGAATCGATACCAGATAGGGTTGACAGGGCAGCACGAATGATCATAAGTTTGTTCGACCTGCGGGAGAGTGTCACAAAGATGTTGAAAGAACTGAAGTGACAGACTCTTGAAGATAGACGTAAACTGTCCCGAGAAAGCCTGATTACAGAGTTTCAGGAACCGGCTTTGAATGATGACTCCAGAAATATACAACAGCACCCTTCATATCGCTCCCATAAGGATCGTAAGGACAGGATCACTCTAATTACAGCATGCACAGAGGCATTTAAACATTCTACCCGCTCTCCAAAAATGAATGGAACGGGAAAAAGCCCTAATGACTGGTATAACGGGATGTACCCTCTGTCTTGCACCTCACAGTGGTTTCCAGAGTATGGATGTAAATGTAGATAATGTCGCTAAAAATCAACAGATCGCCTGTTAAGAATTATATTTGCTGACGTATTTTGGGCGTTGCCTACTGTCGAAACATCTGCCAAATGATGACTAACTACGCCATCAGGAAGTATAATTTTTAACAAGTGATCTGTTGATTTTAGCGACATAACAAAGCAGTGAATGAGACACACATTTCAACCACAAATTTGCTACTGTAAGTATTGCAGCAAGCCCCCGGTTTCCATGCTTTGGCTTTGATCTTCTCATTTCTCGAACCATGAGTGCCAAAGGTATCAAGTCATGCTGCTGCGGAATTTTGGAACTCATTCTTTTGATTTTTAACATCTTTTTACAAACCATTGTGTAATATATTGATTATTCTTTGCTACTATAGTGTTATCTTGAAGTTGTGAGAAAGGACAGGCGCTCCAAGGCGCGGAAGCAGAGACGATGCTGAGGGCAGACGAAACTAGGAGAGATATTGTTACATGAAGTAAACCGTAAGGGAAGAGCCTTGCGAAAATGCAGACGCTCCCAGAAGCGGTCCCAGGGCGTTAGCTACTCTTCAAGGAATTAACAAGTAACTTCATACGTCGTCTAGACGCTGTGGTAGGTTGCCACCGTAGAACTTTGTAACCAACAGGCACGTATTAGCGTATAAAGCCAGCTTGATACCAACCCTGAGAACAACAACGTCAGTAGGCTCACAAAGGTTAGAAAGAGAGCGAAAACACCAAAAACTGCTGACCTAGCAGTCCCTCCTCCGGGGAGCCCGAGGGGTGGGGCTAAATGACGCATAACAATAATTTTGCAAGCCTTATTTGGCAGAGCAGTTACGTTTAGCTTTCAGCTGAACAATGTTGATACCAAATACGGAATTAGTGCAACTGCATTAACATCCCCTCCTTAGGAGCAGTAGAGCGGACCTAATCAAACAGTGATTGGTAGGAGCCTGCAAGAGACCTGCAGGATTGGCTGGGTGGCTTTAAGTGGGAAAAACAGTGCCCGCACATAACTCTTTAAACCCCCTAGATTCCGCATTTTGGCGGAGTTCTCAGTCAGACGATTTGGGCGCCGAATCCGCGTCCGTCGACTCCAGCCTCGGTCCAGCTCTGCGTAAGTCTGCTCTCTCATTTGGAGTGCCTCAGTGAACAGTGTCACATTCATTATGTTTTGTTTTGCAACTAAGTTGTTGCGTTAAGATGCTGCTAGTGTTTGCTACTGTGGTTAGCATCCACTCCTAGGACTTCTGCAGAGGCTTCTGTTGTAACGGTGTTATTCATGCTTTTTCTAACCCTGGAACTAGCCTCCAGCGTATTAATTAGTCCTGTCTGGAATAAACAACTATTTCAAAACTCTGTTTGTGCAAGAGTCTCCACAACGAGTTCCCTACCGAGTCTCACCACCTGTATTTCTAATAAATGCCTGTACCAGTGTTGGCTCAGATAGAAGAAAACAATCAAATGCCTTCACTGTGAATTGTCCTTCTGCCTTCTGCTCTGTACCGCTCGAGAGCGCAGACTGACCAGTAAGCTCCTTTTTCCCTCTCCCACCTATGTCAGCATACGGCACTAGGCCCTAACCGACTGGTTGGATGGAGCAGACTTTCACAATAAACGTATTCGCAGTTGCGAATACAAACTATCATAGCTGTATAAGGGAACGATGACAATGGAAGTTTGTGCTGAACAGGTACTCGAACCCGTATTTCCCACTACCCGCCCGCATCTCGTGGTCGTGCGGTAGCGTTCTCGCTTCCCACGCCCGGGTTCCCGGGTTCGATTCCCGGCGGGGTCAGGGATTTTCTCTGCCTCGTGATGGCTGGGTGTTGTGTGATGTCCTTAGGTTAGTTAGGTTTAAGTAGTTCTAAGTTCTATGGGAGTGATGACCATAGATGTTAAGTCCCATAGTGCTCAGAGCCAGCCAGCCCACTACCCGAGCGGTCGCCTTCACCACTTTGGCTATCCGTGCACGACCAACGGCCAAATTCAAAATTCCATATGTCGTCGTTCCTGTGTCACAACCAGCACTAGCACACATTATGTAACTCCCGTGCAGGGGAGGACATTTTAATTGGAAGTCACGGCCCGGTTTCGGCGGATAAATATGATACTGAAATGCCTTTGTTTGTAAGAAGAATGATGCGTGTCCGAAGGAATACTGCACTGTTCTTCTTAAGAACACAAGCACCGCAATATCGTAGCGAGTAGAAGTTAGTGAGAACATATCAAGTGGTTTGGCGCTGCAACATCGTACCGAGTAGTCGTTAATGAGAACATGTCGAATGGTTGGCTCAAGTCCATGATCTCAACCTCATTTGGAATAAGTGATTTAATCAAGCCAAAATGAAAAGTGCTCGGCTTTATAGTTAAAAACTCTTATCAAGTTAAAAAATATCTTTTTTCTTCTTAGTATTCCTTTAGGGTAGTTCGCTAGTCCAACGTTTCTCCAGTATAAAGAAGTCTGAAGCAAATAGCCCACTACTGCTGCCTTTGAATTTGCATTAGATTCAAAAAGTTTCACAAGTTTCCTTTAGATGTGGGAACAGATGGAAGTCAGGGAGGAGGTACGAATCACGTGACTAGGATAGATGATCAATAATTCGTACTTCACATCCATCAGTTTTCCCTTTGTGAAAGCACTAACCTTGGTAAGTCATAGTCCTGATGAAACGTTCTATTGCAATTTAGTCTTTCTCACAAGAATAATTATTTTAAGTTTTTTAAGGTAATCAGTAACAAGAACCCCTTCTGGATTAAAGAAAATACTGGTAAATTAAATTGACGTTGCAGTTTTTGGAGCTGGGCTTCTACCAAGAGATTGCTCTTCCATTTCTGGTTTATTTGCTCGTTTTCAGCTAAATATGTTACCTCAAAATGTCTGATTCAGGGTGAACGTCATTAAAGTAATTTTATTTTCGTGGCTGATTCCTTGAAAATTACTTTCGTTGTACAATGAGTGGGTAAAGAGCATCGGTAGGCAGCCGATGTTAATACCGAACCGCTACTTCCTGAGCCCTCAAAACTGCAGTAACACGTCGAGCCATGGACTGCATGAGGTGTTGCAATCGTTTTGGAGAGCTACATTATCCGATAAAAAGTATCTGGATACCTAGTTTTATTGAGCCATCAGTCTTCTGACTGGTTTGATGCGACCCGTCACGAATTCTTCTCCTGTGCTAATCACTTCATCTTGGAGTAGCACTTATTATTGGCTGGATGTAATTCGATCTCTGTCTTCCTCTACAGTTTTTGCCCTCTCCAGCTCCCTTTAATACCATCAAACTCATTCCCTAATTTCTTAACCGATATCCTATCATCCTCTCCCTCATCCTTGTCAGTGTTTTCCACAAATTTCTTTCCTCTCCGATTCTGCACAGAACCTCCTCCTTCCTTACCTTATCAGTCCATCTAATTTTCATCATCCGTCTGTAGAACCACTTCTCATTACTTGCACATTCCTTCGATATACTCTCAATCCATATTCTGTATTCATTACATGTTCATTCCATTCAGTAGATCATTTAATTCTTCTTCACTCAGGATAGCAATGACATCAAAGACTCGTATCATTAATATCCTTTCACTCTGAATTTCAATGCCATTCCTGAACCTTTCTTTTATTTCCGTCATTGCTTCTTCGACGTACAGATTGAACAGTAGGGACGGAAGGCTACATCCCTGTCTAACACCCTTTTTAATCCGAGGACATCGTTCTTAATCGTTAGCTCTTATTACTCCACTTGGCTCTTGTACATTTTGTACATTACCCGTCTCTCCCTACAGCTTACCTCTATTTTTCTCAGAATGTAGAACATCTTGCACCATTTTGCACTGTCGAACGCCCTTTCCAGGTCGACAAATCTTATGAATGTGTCTTGATTTTTCTTTAGTCTTCCTTCCATTATCAACCTCAACGTCATAATTGCCTCTCTCTTGCCTTTACCTTTCGTAAAGGCAAACTGATCGTCATCTACCACATCCTCAATTTTCTTTTCCATTCTTCTGTATATCATTCTTGTCAGGAACTTGGATGCATGAACTGTCTAGCTGATTGTGCGGTAATTGTCGCCCTTGTCAGTTCTTGCAGACTTGGGAATTGTGTGGATGGTATTTTTCCGAAAGTCAGATAGTATGTCGCCTGACTCATGAATTCTACACTTCCTTGGTGCATCCTTATCTCACTTCATTGCGTATTGATTCTCCCTGACTAATCTCTTAAACTTCAGCCTACTCTTCATCACTACTACATTGTGATCTGAGTCTATATTAGCTCCTGGGTACGCCTTACAATCCAGTATCTGATTTCGCAATCTCTGTCTCACCATGATGTAATCTAACTGAAATCTTCCCGTATCACCCGGTCTGCAAAAGAAGACACCCGCCCCCGATGCCACCCCCACGGTGGTACAACAAGCTGGGGTGGGTGTGTCTACACAAACGGACTTCGCCCCGGAACCTGTAGCAATACAGGAAACCGGGGAGACGCCCATGGACGTGGTGCAGCCTGTACCGCCACCGCCGGATGTGGAGAAGAAGCAACAGGACAAACAAGACCAAGAGGGAGGAGGGATGCACTCTGAAATCATACCTTTCCCGGACGTAACGAACCTGCCAGCGATACTCAAGAAGATCGCAACCATGGTGCGAGATGGGCGGTACGACGTCCAAAGAAAACCCTAACTTTTCGCGCAAGCGGAAGGGAGACGGAAGCCACCACTTCCACACCGGCCGTTCGAGCTTCGTGGCGGATATCGGGCAATTATGCTCGAATTCGTCACGAAGAAGGACCTCCACACCATCAACTCGAACCCAGTCTTCACGCCGCGCGACTGGGGCTTCATCTTGGAGGATGCGGTCGCGCGGCTGTAGAAAGAAGTCCGAGATGGGGAGAGGAAGCTCTCACCCGAGCTGGAGTCCGCACTGAACAACATCGCGCGCGAGGGGAAGACGAACTAGTACAACATCAACAGCCAACGTCACCGCCAGCATGCCTGCATGCTGGCAACCAGGATTTATCACCAATAACATGCAAGGACCATCCACAACGAGAGGCAACACTATTCCAACCCGTAAGGATCTTGGAGGAACATCTATCCACAGTTTAGACTCCAAACCTCGGGCCAAGGATTAGGCCCGTATGTATAGCGTCAGCGTCACCCGGTCTTTTCCAAGTATACCTCCTCCTCTTGTAATTCTTGAACAGGGTATTCGCTATTACTAGCTGAAACTTGTTGCAGAAATCAATTAGTCTTTCATCTCTCTCATTCCTTGTCCCAAGCCCATATTCTCCAGTAACCTTTCCTTCTACTCCTTCCCCTACAACTGCATTCCGGTCCCCCATGACTACTAGATTTTCATCCCCATTTACAGACTGTATTACCCTTTCAATATCCTCATGCACTTTTCTATCTCTTCATTTTCATTTTGCGATGCCAGGTTTGCTGCCGATTCTGATTAGAATAACCCTATCACTGAACTGTTCACAGTAACACACTCTCTGCCCTACCTACGTATTCATAACGAATCCTACTCTCGTTCTTCTACTGTTGACATCATTCTACACTCATCTGGCCAGAAATCCTTGCCTCTTTCCATTTCACTTCACTGAACCATACTGTATCTAGATTGAGCCTTTTCATTTCCCTTTTAAGATTTTATAGCTTCCCTACCTCGTTCAAGCTTCTGACATTCCACGCCCCGACTCGTAGAACGTTGTCCTTTCGCTGGTTATTCATTCTTTTTCTCAAGATCACCTCCCCTTTTGCAGTCCTCTCCCGGAGACCCGAATGGGGGACTATTCCAGAATCTTTTGCCAATGGAGATATTAACATGACACTTTTTCAGTTACAGGTCACGTGTCCTGTGGATCCACGTTATGCGTCTTTAACCAGGGGCACTTTCCCATCTCAAGGACAAGGCAGTGCCCTGAACGTCTGTCCCCTTCTCTGCCCTCTTTGACAAGGCCGTTGGCAGAATGATGGTGACTTCTTATGCTGGAAGTCTTCGGCTGCCAATTTTGATTCTTAATCATAATCTAAGCGGTGGCTGCTTTAGAACCAGCGTCCGAGAACGTTTTGATTACCAATCAAAGCCGCTATCCTTCTCTTTTATTTTTCGTATAGGAACCTTCCTGGCGCCCAAACGGAGGGGTAGCAACAAAGTGGACATGGATCGCTACCCGAGGCCGGACCACCATGTCCCTTTTCCACCCTCCAGAAATCAAGGAAAACTTAGGGAACATGGGATAGAGGTACAATGGATATCAATAGTTTATTTATTTTTTAAAATTAACTTTAATACCACCGAGCATAGCCGGAAACAGGTGTCGTGAGGAGAGGGCGCAGCAAGACGTCAGACTCATTGAGACTATCCACGGATAGTTTGCCGAGAAGAAGGTTCCGATGACAACAGAATACATCGGTTCTAAGTGTGTAAGAGGAAGGAATTAACCCTTTATAACAGGAACACCCCAGCTCTGGGACGCATTAAGGAAGGCACTGCAAAGGAAACTGGAGAAAAATTGTCTGCATTTAGTACATGTCGGACCCGCGTGTCGCCACTGTGTGATCGCAGACCGAGCGCCACCACAAGGCAGGTCTCGAGATACGGACTAGCACTCGCCCCAGTTGTACGACGACATTGCTAGCGACTATACGGACGAAGCCTTTGCTCTCATTTGCCGAAAGACAGTTAGAATAGCCTTCTGCTAAGTCCATGGCTACGACCTAGCAAGACGCCATTAGCCTTACATAGTTTGAGAGTTATCGTATGAAATGTCTCATCAAGAACGTTGTAAATCAACAAAGAATTAAAGTTAAGTATTCGAGGAGCTGCATACTTTTCTTATTAGCATTCAATAGTTATCCTGTTCCAGAATTCACGCCAGTCGGCGTGTGTGTACGCGTGCCTTTCTTTCGGCTACCCCTCACTGTGGACTGGCTGCCTTAGCAGTCCACATCAGAGAGCACTAAAGCCGATAGACCTTATTCGTGAACGGGAATGTTTATGGGCCCCTATGAAATGCGATTATAAAAACAAACCAAATAAAATTAGACATTTGGAGGGAAATTGCTCAGCAATTAGAAAGTGATATACACGATGTGCAAAAGTAAATGGTATCTTCATTGACATCTTTTCGCAGTGAATGACAAAGAGACCAAACAAAGCTGGTAGTGACCATTAACTTTCTGCTGGAGGAACAGCTCTCCAAAATAGGTATTATCTTTGGAAATTTTAGGAACTACGCAATCCAATAACAATTCGAAATCTGTTGCTTTCATTAGCGTAAATATAATGAGATAGCCCATACTAGAATTCAGCTTTCAGGTCAGACATAAATCTCGTCCCACCACTCTGCTCTCCACTTTTCGAAAGAGAGATCGTCCAGCAGCGTCATTTCTTCTTTTTCTTTTTCTGATGGTCACCTTCTTTCCGTTAAATGAATGCTGCACATGCGACGACTGCTAAATCCTCTCCTTTCCTCATAATATCGCTTGGTGAAATTGTAATTAGAACTCTGCTTTATAACAACAACAAAGCGGGAGTAGCACTGGCAAGTTGGCCGGAGTGGCCGTGCGGTTCTAGGCGCTACAGTCTGGAACCGCGAGACCGCTACGGTCGCAGGTTCGAAACCTGCCTCGGGCATGGATGTGTGTGATGTCCTTAGTTTAGTTAGGTTTAAGTAGTTCTAAGTTCTAGGGGACTGATGACCTCAGAAGTTGTCCCATAGTGCTCAGAGCCATTTGAACCATTGGCAAGTTATCAGAGCCAACTGCAGTTCCATGTGGCCTACTCCCTTGGCCCCAAGCACTTCGTTTGGTGTCGATGAGAAACCGAACGCCAATGCATTGGCGACCGACGTTCGGTCCAATCCAGTCTCTGTCGTTCGTTGGTCTTGATTGGCCTAATGTGTACGCGCCTTTACAAACATTCAGATGGTTCAGGCAAGGACAGCAGCAGACTATGATAGAATCCACGCCACTATGCGCCATTTCTCTCCAGCGACTGGATGCATTTGACAGAGTGAAAGACGCCTACTGTTGTCATTTCACTGTAGTTAAAATGGCGCTCTGCTGCAGGGGAGGCGGGACGGAAACACCACTGTATTTACAGAAACTGCTCACTTAAACAGGAAGGCATATATGTCATCATCTTCTCAAGACCATTCTGACATTTCGAAAATTGGCTTACTGTAACGTAAAGGAAAGTAAGTTGCGGTGGAAGAGTAGAGTGAAACCGACGCGTTGTACATCTTCGCCGTGGCCAATAGAATCGAATTGTGCAACGGAAATCTACGTACCTGAAACGATACGAAAGGTGGTGTGCTTTATGCTGCAGTGCCATACATCAGTCTATCCTTCATTTGTGTGGCCACATTGTCCTTAGATGCTTTACAATCCTTGAGGATATTTTTGTTCTGTCGTTGCAACTGATTTTTTTCACCAGACGCGTTTCGCTTTATTGAGGTGAAGTACCATCAGTGGTCTGTGACTAAGTTATTTACATTTTGAGTTGCTGACCTCAGTACCACTACGAAGAACGATGACGAGATAGTCTGCACAAGCGGAGCACATTGTCTCTAAGTTTTCATCTATTTTTAGTTTTCAGATATATATTTTAACTGTTTTTGTGATAATATTTACTATATAAGTGACTTATTAGTGGTTTCTTCATTCACCTCTGCATTTCGTGTGTTGTGGCCTGATATTTGTGAGTGTTTCGTATCGAGCAACTTAACCTCTTACCCGTGTTTACATTCCGCGCTGACCAGTTGCAGCTGTAGCGGCGCATCGAAAGCTAAGTACTAATTAATTGTTTGTGTATAGTATTTTATTTAGGAACTTTAGTGGTCTTCAACCGGTGTTCTTGGTGTTTTCCGGTGAAATAACTTCAGAAGAAATTTTTGCGAACTGCTTTCAGTTTCGTTACTGTCATTAGACGTTTGATTTTCTTTCTGTGTTAGTATTTTGTTATATTCTCATTTGTTGTTGATTAATACTTTCAATAATAGTAGTTACTTCCCTTGTAGAGCAAGTTTGTGATAATTGTAGTCAGTTTTTAACATCTTCTTATTGTAGTAGCGGAACTTAGATAAAGTTGTTTTCTTGTTTCAATAATTGTAAAATTTTACCATGAGTGAGAAGTGTGGGCTTTGCCGTAGGTTTGTGAGTAGTGGATTGCGGTGTGAGACTTGTTCGAAGTATTTTCACTGGGGGGAATGCAGTGGGGAAGCCAGTGGGCATTCTGGTGAGATCCTCTCCTGGAACTGCAGGTTATGTAGCAAGAGTAAGTTGATAGAGGAGCAGGAGCGTAAGATCTGTGCCCTTCAGGTGCAGTTGAAAAACGCACAGGAGGAGCTAGATAGGATGAGGAGGGAGAAGGGGGTTGGGGAATGGGAGCTGGCTGTTGGCAAGAGATCTGCTAGGAGAAGGAGATTTTCAGATAGTTTTACTATTGGTGTTTGTAATAGATATGACCAACTGTCAGAGTCTAGTGGAGAGGAATCTCTAGTAGCTGTAGATGTAGGAAGTATGCAGCAGACCTCAGCAGTTACGGTGGCTAGGACAGTTGCAAAGTCTAAGAGAAAGAAGAAGGTTCTGCTGTTAGGTAGTTCTCATGGTAGAGGTGTAGGCCAGCAGTTGCAGGAAGTTTTGGGGAGTGAGTACCAGGTCACCAGCATTGTGAAGCCTAATGCAGGATTGGCTCAGGTGACTTTTAACATAGGGGGGTTATGTAGGGATTTTACTAAAGAGGATCAGGTAGTGATTGTGGGTGGGGCTGGTAATAGTATTGATAGGGATGGGAAGTATGACATAGATGGTGACCTGGAAAAGATAGCCACTCAGACTGGCAACACGAATGTGCATTTCGTGGGACTGTTTCAGCGTCACGATCGGCCTCATCTTAATATAGCCGTCAGGCGTAATAACATGAGACTTGGGGGTGCGCTGATGACAGAAGGCATGAGTCACATTTCAGTGGTGTCGGTGGAGTCTATCAGTAGGACGGGTTTCACTAGACATGGCCTGCACCTCAACAGGTATGGGAAGGGGAGGTTGGCAAAACTTATAGGTGACAGCATAGGTGGGGGTGGTGGGATCACTCATGGGAAAATTCCGGTAGTTGTGGGTGTTAGAGCTGTACCTTTTTTAGATTGAAGTCAGCTGATAGGTATTCCTGCTTAAGGGAAGTCTCTCTAACAAAGAAACCACTTTCTACAAAGCTTGGGTATCCGATTAATGAGGGAATTAGTATATTTCATCAAAATATACAAGGTATTCGAGATAAAGTTAGTGAACTGCTTATAGATGTTGACTCTGAAATTATTGGTATATCTGAACACTTCTTAAATAAGGAGATAATTCAGAGGCTTCCTTTACCAGGATACAGGTTGGCTGGCAGCTTTTCTAGGAGCTCTTTGCGGTGTGGGGGAGTAGCCATGTATGTGAGAAACGGTATCCCATTTGAGTCAATTGATGTTTCAAAGTACTGCACTGAAAAGGTGTTTGAATGTTGTGCAGGTGTGGTTAAATTTAGTGGAGCTAAACTTCTTACTGTTGTTATTTATAGATCCCCAGACTCCGATTTCACAACATTTTTGCTAAAGCTAGAGGAGGTTCTTGGTTCACTTTATAGGAAATACAAAAAGTTAGTTATATGTGGTGACTTCAATATTAATTGTATAAGTGATTGTGCAAGGAAAAGGATGCTGGTAGACCTCCTTAATTCATATAATCTTATGCAAACCGTATTCTTTCCAACGAGAGTGCAAGGGAACAGTAGAACAACCATAGACAATATTTTTGTTCATTCGTCATTATTAGAAGGGCATTCTGTTAGCAAAAAGGTGAATGGCCTTTCAGATCATGATGCACAAATTTTAAGTCTAAAAGATTTTTGTGCTTCAACACATGTTAAATATAGTTACCAACTTTTTAGGAAAGCTGATCCAGTTGCTGTACAGACTTTTGTAAACCTTATCAAGGAACAAGATTGGCAAGATGTTTATAGTGCTGATACAGTAGACGATAAATATAATGCTTTCCTCAAGACTTTTCTCGTGCTCTTTGAAAGTTGCTTTCCGTTAGAACGTTTAAAACAGGGTACTAGCACAAACAGGCAGCCTGGGTGGCTGACTAAAGGGATAAGAATATCTTGTAGAACAAAGTGGCAATTATATCAAAACGTTAGAAACAGTCAAAATCTAAATGCAGCAGCCCATTACAAACAGTATTGTAAGGTGCTTAAAAAAGTTATTAGGAAGGCAAAAAGTATGTGGTATGCAGATAGAATAGCTAAGTCTCAGGATAAAATTAAAACCATATGGTCAGTCGTAAAGGAAGTGGCTGGTCTGCAGAGACAGGTCGAGGATATAGAATCAGTGCGTAGTGGGGATGTCCGTGTTGCTGATAAGTCGCATATATGTACAGTACTTAATAATCACTTTCTGAATATAGCAGGTGAACTAAATAGAAACCTAGTCCCAACAGGGAATCATATAGCGCTCTTAGAAAAAAGTGTTCCGAGACTGTTACCTGAAATGCTCCTCCATGATACTGACAAGAGGGAGATTGAGTTAATAATTAAATCACTAAAGACCAAGAACTCTCATGGATATGACGGGGTATCTAGCAGAATACTGAAGTATTGTTCCACGTATATTAGCTCAGTACTTAGCCATATCTGTAACTTTTCCTTTAGCAGTGGTCGGTTTCCTGACCGATTAAAGTACTCGGTAGTGAAGCCACTTTATAAAAAGGGAGACAGGGATAATGTTGACAATTATAGACCTATTTCTATGCCATCGGTGTTTGCTAAAGTTATCGAGAGGCTTGTATATACAAGGTTACTGCAGCATTTAAATTCACATAATTTGCTGTCAAATGTACAGTTTGGTTTTAGAAATGGCTTAACAACTGAAAATGCTATATTCTCTTTTCTCTGTGAGGTTTTGGACGGATTAAATAAAAGGTTGACAACGTTAGGTGTTTTCTTTGATTTAACGAAGGCTTTTGACTGTGTTGACCACAAAATATTACTGCAGAAGTTGGAACATTATGGAGTAAGGGGAGTAGCTTACAATTGGTTCGCCTCCTACTTTAAGAACAGAAAGCAGAAGGTAATCCTCCGCAATATTGAGAGTGGTAATGATGTTCAGTCCCAATGGGGCACTGTTAAATGGGGCGTTCCCCAAGGGTCGGTGCTGGGGCCACTGCTGTTCCTTATTTATGTAAATGATATGCCTTCTAGTATTACAGGTGATTCAAAAATATTTCTGTTTGCTGATGACACCACCTTGGTAGTGAAGGATCTTGTGTGTAATATTGAAACATTATCAAATAATGTAGTTCATGAAGTAAGTTCGTGGCTTGTGGGAAATAATTTGATGCTAAATCACAGTAAGACTCAGTTTTTACAGTTTCTAACCCACAATTCAACAAGAACTGACATTTTAATCAGACAGAATGGGCATGTTATAAGCGAGACGGAACAGTTCAAGTTCCTAGGCGTACGGATAGATAGTAAGCTGTTGTGGAAAGCCCATGTTCAGGATCTTGTTCAGAAACTAAATGCCGCTTTATTTACCATTAGAACAGTATCTGAAATAAGTGACATTTCAACACGAAAAGTAGTATACTTCGCATATTTTCATACGCTTATGTCATATGGTATTATTTTTTGGGGTAATTCTTCTGATTCAAAAAGGGTATTTTTGGCTCAAAAACGGGCTGTTCGAGCTATGTATGGTGTAAGTTCGAAAACCTCTTGTCGACCCCTATTCAATAGTCTGGGAATTTTGACATTGCCCTCACAGTATGTATTTTCTTTAATGTCGTTTGTTGTTAGCAATATTAGCTTATTCCCAAGAGTTAGCAGCTTTCACTCAGTTAATACTAGGCAGAAATCAAATCTGCATGTGGAATGCACTTCCTTGACTCTTGTGCAGAAAGGAGTGCAGTATTCTGCTGCATCCATTTTCAATAAGCTACCACAAGAACTCAAAAATCTTAGCAGTAGCCCAAACACTTTTAAGTCTAAACTGAAGAGTTTCCTCATGGCTCACTCCTTCTATTCTGTCGAGGAGCTCCTGGAAGAGATAAAAAATTAAGCAAATTCCAGTGTTACATTCTTGATTTTCTTTATTTAAACTAACGACTTGTTTCATTTTATGTGTTTCTACAATCGTGTTATAATTTCATGTATTGACTCGTTCCATGACCATGGAGACTTCTCCTAAATGTGGTCCCACGGAACAATAAATAAATAAATAAATAAATAAATAAGAGACCGCAAAGAAATGGCTCTGACCACTATGGGACTTAACATCTGTGGTCATCAGTCCCCTAGAACTTAGAACTACTTAAACCTAACTAACCTAATGACATCACACACACCCATGTCCGAGACAGGATTCGAACCTGCGACCGTAGCGGTAGCGCGGTTCCAGACTGTAGTGCCTAGAACCGCTCGGCCACTCGGGCCGGCATTTGCTTTAAGATCGAAAAACAGTTATGAATATATCGATTTGTAATTACGGTGATTTTCGCTTGATTTATCGCTTACATCGGGAAATACCGTCTGCTAGTACATCATTGTTTTTCTGCCTTGGACGCTGACAATTTTGGTCTAATTTTTACTTGTTCTGCAGCACTATGCATTTCTTATGTTTTCCACAGCACAGTTTTACGCACACCATTGTGTTCTGTTTGTTTTTGTACTTCTAAGTATGAGTACACATACAAAATGTTTGTCGATATTAAAGCAAATCTAAATGTAAACAACTTAATTACAGACCACTGATGATATTTTACCTCAATAAAGCGAAACGCGTCTGGTGACAAATATCACGCATTTTTGTAGTTGCAACGACAGACCAAAATTACCCTCAAGAAATAATCTACCCATTTCCAAAAATCACGTCCAGCATTGAACTATCAAATTAATACTCAACTAATAGGAAATATTTTTACGTAGATAAGTCACAGGAGGATTGTCATATTTGAGGCGAGATGGATAAGACGTAGAGCGCGAGTGTAGATACTATATCTGAGCAGTCTGTCACACAAAAGGTAGCCCATCGCGAATTAACTAACTTTGATCGTGGGACGGTAGCCGGTGCAATACGACATATAGGAGATTACCCAAAAGTTCTACCTAGGGTGGGCCTTCAATATCTCAGAGACAATGTTTCCACACGGGTAAACCGCCACATAATATGGACATCACCTCACTGCGCAGAGCCGTACAAGGTGTCCGACGGTCTTCTCCAAGTCACATCGTTGCCGATTTGAATGTGGGTCGTCAGGAACACATTTCTGCCAGGGATGTATGGCTAAAAATGTACCACACAGGCTTCAGCAGCTCTTCACCGATTCGTGTCCCTTTGCTGACACTCGACACAAAGGTCAACGATTGGTATGGGACTGTGAATATCGTCACTGGACCGTGGAACAGTGGTGGCGTCTAGAATCGTCTATAAATCTCATTTCAGCGGTATCGAGTTGACGCCCACGTGCGCCATGTCTTAGTGGCAACAAGGTTGTGTCGAGGTAGGAAGCTGGTCAGTTGTGGACTGCGCTGTAATCGCAATTAGGCTCCACTGTTCGGTTCAGGGATAATTACAGTTGCAGTTAAATGGACATTCCCATGTATCATCTGCATCCCTTTCTGAGAGTACGTTGGTGGAGATGCCACGGTTCAAATGTCTGTGAGCACTATGGGACTTAACATCTGAAGTCATCAGTCCCCCACAACTTAAAACTACTTAAACCCAACCAACCTAAGGACATCACACACATCCATGCCCGAGGCAGGATTCGAACCTGCGACCGGAGCAGTAGCGCGGTTCCGGACTGAAGCGCCGAGAACCGCTCGGCCATCGCGGCCGGCGGAGATGCCATGTTTCGACAGAATACTGTTGCAAGACACCGCGCTTTGCTTGCGTGCACGTGGCTTGATGAACACTAGTGAACTGACGACCATAGCTTGGCTCCTTAGATCATCCAATCTTAACTCAGTCGAACATTTATGAGATGCTTTTTTGTTCTCTAAACAAATACAGCACCTACTACACGAGAACAACAGTGGGATGCTTGGATCAATACACTACCTGATGAAAAGTATGCGGGCACTCTATGTAACGTGGGACTGAGCACCAGATGTCACGAAAAGCGTATACGACTGGATAAAAAAAGACAGTATTACGCTGTCAGTAGAGAAACGGTAACAGGAGACTGGGTGTGTCAGAACAGCTTAGTGACTTCGAACGTCACCTGAGTAACAAAGCCATCAGGGACATTTCACCCTTTTTAAGGCTGCCCGAGTCGACTGTTAGTGATGTGATGGTGGAGAGGATACGCGAACGAACTCATGTACTGACGGATAAGGACCATCGAGCACTGCGCAGGATGATTATAAAAATCTTTTGAAATAAGCGTGAGTTGTTTATTACTATCAGCAGTCCAGCTGAGCACTGGTCCAGCAGTTCCTCGTAGTCCACACATTCCTGTAGACAATGCTAAGTAATGCTTCAGATGATGTAAAGAGCGACGTCACTGAACAGTGGATAAGTGGGGTGATTTGGAGTGATGAATCACGTTATACTCTATAGCAGTCCCCTAAAATGGTTTGGGTTGGCGACCGCCTGGAGAACGTTACCTGTCGTCATCTGTAGTGCTAACAGTCAAGTACAGTTGTTGTTACCGAATGTGGGGGGAGGGGGTGTGGGAGCGGGGATGTATATTTCGTGGTTATGGTGTGGTCCACTTGCAGTTGCGCTTGCACTTAAGAAGAAAGAAACGTGGAGGGATATGAAATTTTACACTGGCATGTACTGTGTACAGTAGCCTGCCGACATAAGGCAGCGTCTGTGAGGAAATGGTCTGTTGCCAATGACATTCCTGAAATTGACTGAACTGCCCATAGTTCCCACCTGAACTCAATGGAACACTTTTGAGATTAGAACTTCGACTCCAGACTGCAGCGTCCAACATCGCTACCTGTTCTGGTTTCTGTCTCCACAGACATGCAGACACCCCATTGAATGTGTCACCAGCAGACTTAAAGCCACCTTGAAGGCGAAGCGTGAACACACTCCATATTAATGCCCAGCATTAGGTGGTCTGCGTGGTCTAGGGGGCAGTGGTGAGGCGTGCACGCCTTGTTTGCGTCTCGCCTGTTGTGCTGATTGCGAGAGAACGCGCGTTTGTTTGCTTCAGCGTAGTGGTTTGTGTCAGAGACCGTCTTCATCGACCATCATGGCGTTTTCTTACTGCCAAGCCACAATTAAATTAAGTTTTCCTTTGGATTATGAACGACCGAAGGCCTAGGAAGTAGAATGTTTTAGACGGGATGACATAACATGTTCTCGTCGGAATAGCCGCGCGCACTGGGCGGGGGGGGGGGGGGGGGGGGGGGGGGGGAGAGGCTTGTCACGGTCCGCACGGCTCGCCCCGTCGGAGGTTCGAGTCCTCCCTTGGGCATGGGTGTGTGTGTTGTTGTCCTTAGCGTAAGTTAGACTAAGTAGTGTGTAAGCTTAGGGACCGACGACCTCAGCAGTTTGGTCCCATAGGATCTTACCACAAATTTAAAAAAAAAAAAAGAAATCCCGGAATTCATTTTTCGATCCTCATTATTGCTGTGTACGTAAAGATGGTGAATGACGAGCTATGCCCGACGTTGTGCGGCGCCACGCTAACGTTCTCAACTTCCGATACTCTTACGGACATATAGGGACTGTCGAGGTTAATCACGCTGGTTTTGGCCTCTGAACGTTGCGAGTTTTCGAGCTCGCGTTTGAGGTACCGTCCGACGTTGTGGTGACCGCCTTTAAAACTTACGGCAACGTCGTCAGTCATGTTTCTGAAACGTGGAAGACGTTCGAAACATGTCGTGTCCTAAATGGTGTCCGTCAGATAAATAATGAAGTACGGAGAACGTGTCTTCCTACTTCGTTATTGCCGGCTGCAGGGCTGTCGTCATATATGATGGCCAGCCGCGCACTTGTTCGGGTTGTGGCCGGGAAGGCCGTGTCCGTTCCGAATGTCTCCGACGTAGATTGGTTCAGACGCCGATCGGACACGACGCTCTACCTGCGGCGCCCACTGTCTTACCTTTATCTTATGCGTCTGCGGCGGTGCTGCCTGCTGCGCTCCTTCTGAATCAGTCAGTACCGCTTTCGACTCCTATCGACGACGCGATGGACATTTTGCCTGTCTCTAAAACCTAAAACACCCCTGCTGGATGCAATACACGTCAAGATGACCATCAGCAGGAACAAGCTCTCTGTCCCGACCTCATCGTCATTGATCATGGAGCTGTACCCGCCTTCCCTTTTCTGCCGTCTGGCCACATGTCGGACGATAGCCGCCGACACCCGACACGGAACAGCAAGTTAGGAAGCAACGGTCACTGAAGTAACGGAAGAGACAACGCCCTACCCCTTCCCATGACTGCCTCCACCGGATGTGTGCACATGATGACGACCCTGCTGCTGATGGTGCGCTGTCCTCTGACGCCCTGACAACTGACGACGCGACGTCCTTCCCCGCCTCCATCTCCAGTTAGCGACCACTTCTGGACACCGACCTTCCCCCCTGCGTCTGATGCTGTTGTCTCCCTTTCTGTGTCTGGCGCGGTGGTCTAGCGGTTCTAGGCGCTCAGTCCGGAGCCGCGCGACTGCTACGGTCGCAGGTTCGAATCCTGCCTCGGGCATGGATGTGTGTGATGTCCTTAGGTTAGTTAGGTTTAAGTAGTTCTAAGTTCTAGGGGACTGATGACCATAGATGTTAAGTCCCATAGTGCTCAGAGCCATTTGAACCATTTTTTTTCTGTGTCTGGCGCTACCTGTGGGCGCACCTCTGATAGCGTTCCACTGAACTGGTCCAGTGAAAGGTGTGTCTCCTGGGAGAGAGGACGACGTCGATGCTGAGGATGGACATTCTGGAGGCGTACACTGCTATCGACCCACCTTGGTGGAGTCGGTTCCCCCCCCCCCCCGCCCCCCTCCCCTTCTGTCACAGTAATGTGCCCTGCCACGGGCGCCTAACGGGAAATTCCCTATGCTTCCTCTGTGTTTCAATCACTGGCGATAGCAGCTTTCTAAACTTACCCCATAGCAGATTCAGATTCTTTATTAGTCATTCAGCACTGTTACATGCAATAGACTTCGTCAGTTCACTTAACCTATTAATTTTACAAAAAACAATTTTACATATTTAAGTTGATATTGGGCATTTCTAAAAATTCTTCTAATGAATAGAATGGATTAGTTAACAAGAAGTTATGAACATTGTCTTTAAATAATTTGTCAGGCTTGATTGACCCATTTTTAGACAATTAGTTGTATATTTTAATTGCCATATACTTATGACTATTGTTAGTTTTAGCTAATCTATTTTGTGGCAACAGCAGAGAAGTACACGTTCTTGTATAGTAGCCATGTCTTTCATTTGTTACACTTAAATTAGGTATTTCAGCAAGTATGTAGTTAACACTGTCAAGAATATATAAATTAATTACTGTTAAAATTCTATATTTAGTGAACAATGGTTTACAATGTGTTCTATTATCTACCTTAGCCATTACTCTGATTGCTTTCTTCTGGATCACCATAATTTCATTTATTTTTCTACTGTTTCCCCAGAGTATTAACCCATACCTTAAAACAGATTGAAAAAAGGCAAAGTACGCTGTCCTTACGAACTCAAATGTCACACAACACATCAGTCTCTTCAACAAATATATAACTCTTGACAACCTAACCACTATGCGATCAACATGAGAGTTCCATGTTAGACTGTTGTCAAGTACAATACCTAAAAACTTTGCCTTTTGTTTTTCTATTTTTGTAGTCTTTGATAGACTGAACCACATATTCTGGGTCTTTTCCTCATTTAATAGCAGACCATTGGCATTAAACCATGATGTTGCATTTTCTTTTGCCAATTTCATATCACTTACAAGGTTATCAAGTACATGGTTTACAGATAGAAAAGTTGTGTCATCTGCATACATATATGTCTTTACATCTATATTTCTGGTAAGTCATTTATGTGTACAAGGAAAAGAAGGGGTCCCAATTTAGATCCCTGTGGCACTCCATGTTCAACCTCGAGTATGTTTGACAGATGACTTCCTGAACTCGCCACCTGGTTCCTTTTATTGAGGTATGATTTGATGAGTTTTAAACTTTTATCACATATTCCATAGTACTCAAGTTTAGAGAGCAGAAGTGAGTGGTCAACACAGTCAAAAGCTTTGCTCAGATCACATAAGGTTACCTGTGCGTGCACATGGTCCTCAAATGCTCTTAGAATGTTTCTGACTAAGAGCTCTATGGCATGTATAGCTGACCTTCCTTTTCTGTAACCAAACTGTGATGCACTTAACATACCATTTAGTTCTAGGTACTCATACATCTGCTTATTTATTATACCTTCAAAGACTTTTCCTAGTACTGGAATTAGTGAAATTGATCTGTAGTTTGCAGGATCTGATTTGACACCCTTCTTAAAGACTGGAGTTACCTTGGATAGTTTGAGAGGATCAGGAAAAAACCCTTCTATGAGACACAGGTTTATAGAATATGTTAATGGTGCTGCAATGTAATGTATGATTTCTTTCAATAGATTGTTTGACATATTAAAAATACCTGTACTGTATGAATTTTTCATTTCTTTGACTATTTTAAGAACTTCATGTTGGCATACCTCTTTGAAGTGTTTCAATGATGATCCGGCCCTATTATGATTTAGGTTTCCTCTCTTCAGATAATCTATACATGTTACATTGGGTTTACTGATCAGCTTTTTGATATCATCAGCACAGCTTACAAAATATTTATTGAATGTATCTGCTGGTATTGGGACTGTCTTGTCGAAGTTTCTGACTTCACCTTTAACAGTATTAATTACTGACCAGGCTGTTTTGCATTGGTTTTTACTATTTTTTATGAAATTTGTGTTGTATCTTAGTTTCGCTAATTGCAACTCTTTCTTATACAGTTTCTTAGTGATTTTTTCGAGACCCTTAATTTCATTAGAATTGTTTACTTTGGCAAGGCGCTTCAACAGCAGTAGCTTATTTTTTAGATTCTCCAGTTCTTTGGTGTACCAAAATTTACCTTTTCTTGTTTTATGGTAATTCTTTTGAACAAGATGGGCTTTTAAAATACCTGTTAAGTAATTGTGGAATGTTTCATAAACTGTTTTGGCACTGGAATCACAGGGGTTGACAGTCAATGTCAACACTATTCGCGTATGCCACAAACTGGCTTTACTCCATGCCATGCTGTATGCCGCGGACTTCAGAAGATGCACGTTGCAACTTTCTGTGCTCCCTGTGGTTTTACAGCGCATGTCTCTCACGCTTCCCTTACTGATAGTGGGGTGGCGATCCTCTTACGTGACGGAAAGCTCGCTGATGCAGCTGCCTGTCTCCCTGATGCCAGAGGTTTGGTTCTCGCGTTTAGTGGCGTCAGTATCGTCAATGTCCATGCACCATCTGGTTCGGGTCGCCGCCCTGAACGTTCCACCTTCTTCTCAGAGACACTCACATCTCTTTCTCTGGGTCGGCAGGATGCACTGATCATGGGTGACGATTTCAACTGCACCCAGGCACCCAAAGACCAACTACCACTTCACTTTCCTTGCTTGGCGCTACCGACAATTCTGCAGCGCCTCGGCCTTATAAATTCTTGGGAGCATGTTCGTGGTGATCGTCCAGGGCTTGCGCATTTCACTAGCGATTCTTCCAGCCGCCTCAATCGTGCTTACATCTCCCGCGATATTGTCAGTGGAATGCAGGCTGCTGAAGTCTGGCCTGCTACGTTTTCTGACCCTGATGCGTATTATTTGCGCCATCAGTCTGTGCCGCCAAAGGGTGTGGCGCGACCGTGGATCATAGAAACTGAACACGATCCACCTTACTTCACCTGTGTTTTATTTTCTATCCACAGCAGTGTATTCTCACATCAGATTTGTAGGCCCAGATTTCAGCGCTCTCACAAAGTATTTCCCGGTTCCGTATCTGACTTCCGTAAGCCCGTTAGTGTGATGGTCCCCACTTGGTGATAATCAGTTCGAATCCTAATGGTGAAACAAGTTTCGGTCATTAATATTTGGCCGGAAAGAGTAGTTAATGTGATGGTTTGAAGTTCCTAATCACCAGACTTTGTGCCATTGTCCTAGCTTAAATTTCAAACTTCTCGTCAATCTCTCTTTAGAAAAGACGTCCAACACCGTAATGGTGACCCGTCTTTCACATGGACACGAACGCACTGAACGCCTGTATCAGTTACATTTAACGTATTTCATAGACGAATAGTGGAAAGTTTTTTGTATTGCATGCTTGTGATTGGAGGTCATTGGGACACTTGTCTAATAAAATGAAACACCTACAGGCGTCCTTTTGATGTCATTTATTGGTTGGCTACCAGTTTCGGTGCTTCAGTGCACCGTCTCCAGGCGTTAGCCGATGCCGAGAAGGTTAACACGATCCGTATACACGATGTATCAGAGGCCAATGGGTCGTGGTGTGCCTTTTCTGGCACACCAGCTCTTTGGCAGTACTATCGATTACCCGGCTGTACTACAATCTTTGCTCCTGTTGTGATCTGGCGGCGAGTATTTGCGGTAGGGGAGTTCATCGTGGGACTCGCTACGAGGCGCTAGGCGCTAGGACGAAGGAGCAAAACACGCGGGCTCGGCCAGCAGCGGCGCGGCGGATTTACCTAGCAGGACGGTCGCTGCTCGTTGCCTTGCCTTGGTACCTGTTTTCTCGAACAGACCATTCCCTCTAGACCATCTCGGACAACGCTTTCCATCGGAGGTGTAAGTGGTTTTGGTGCCTTCGTTTCGTGGAACCATTTGCGTTGTAGCAACTGTCACTTGTGGGTTGGCTGGCTGGTCTAGTGTATGTGTTGATGAAGTAAGAGCAGCCGGCAAGGTGTGTGACCGGAAGGAGCCCAGCAGTCAATACTTCCTTTAAGGAAATCAGCGTCCCCGAAAATTGTAGTGACTGTAAGCTATTGAAGATATTAGGTCATAGTCTAGTTGTAATTTGCTGTATTCCAAACTGAAACAGTTCAGTTACATTGGAGACCTATGCACGGAAATTAAGGTGCACAAAACCTGGTTTGTGCTGAAGTTGTGCATTTGAATAACGTAATATTATCTTGAAATTTCTCCATTTCATCTGTGTACACATTGACGGTCTTTATCATATGTGGAAGTATTGTTTGGGAAACTAATAAAGTGAAGGTCTGATACTATATTTTTAGCACTGGATTTGTGTACATTTCTTAGTTTAAATGTTTAACAGCGTTGGCATTGCTGCAAAATCTGTCACTTCTATCAATAGCACTTAGTGGATTTTTAATTTATATTATTGATCTCTTAACTTATATTAATTGATGTTTGCTTGGTGCTTGCCGTCTTTTCTGCGGTCTGTTTGTGTTCCAGTTTTCTGCGAGTTGGGTGTGTGGGAGTGGCGCCACGTTCTGCTTCGGTGCACAGAAGTTGTGACGTGCCGTCTAATGGGAAGTGACTCCCGGTTGGGCCCCGGTGTTTAGGTGTTGTTTTGGACGGCTGGTTTGCTGCTTCCGGAGTTTTAAGTTAAGTCACCTTTTGCCCAGGTCAGCCTGGCGTCACCGCCTGTTTGATAAACTCGAATGTACCATTGAATTATACTAACTGTAGCGTCTTACTTCTGTTATTGCTCCACCTTTAAATCACTTCTGATGTAATTTACTGTAATTTGCTGCTTGCTTAAGAAGGAAGCTGTCATTTTTCGATATTATCTTAATGATGGCCACATGTTGGTTGTATGTTAGCTATTTGATTAATGTGGTCCAAAATAAATTGTTAATTTATTTCTTGAATTGCTAGTTGTTGTGTTTAAGGAGTGACATTATAGAGGCCTTGACCTTCCATGCTAAGTATACCCTTCATCCCCACTTCCTAAGTCACAGCCAACATACACAACAGGTTTTTCGCAGATTACCTATAACGGCAATGTTGTGTCTCCAACCATCGACTATCAACTAGTTGTCTCTCCAACCATCAACAATCAACTATCAGCTAGTTGATAGTTGATGACTGGAGAGACAATATTGCTGTTATACACAGAAGAACCAAACAAACTGGTACACCTGCCTAACATGGCGTAGGACCCACGCGAGCTCGCAGAAGTGCCGCAACACGAAGTGGCAGGGACTAGATTAATGCCTGAAGTAGTGCTGGAGGCAACTGACACCATGAATCCTGCAGGGCTGTCCACAAATTCGTAGGAGTACGAGGGGGTGGAGATGTCTTCTGAACAGCACGTTGCAAGGCATCCCAGATATATTCAATTATGTTCATGTCTGGAGAGTTCGGTGGCCAGCGGAAGTGTTTAAACCCAGAAGAGTCTTCCTGGAGCCATTCTGTAGCAATTCTGAACGTGTGGAGTGTCGCATTGTCCTGCTGGTCTTGCCCAAGTCCGTCGGAATGCAATCTAGGCGTACTACCATTCGCTCCGATTTATTAACAAGTGATATATGTGGAATGCTTCTCGGTAACAGTACAAGCTATCTGAACTATGTATTCCAAAGCAGTTATACAAGAGTCTGGTAGAAAACGGAAAAGTTTGGTGAACAGTAGGGCCTATAGGCGTGCTTTGAAGCCTACAATGCAAACGTTGGAAAAGTCAGTACTAAAAACAGTCCAGAATAGTCTGGAAGCAAAGATTCCGGCAGCAGAGACGCTGCCAAGTAGTCAGTTTGAAAGCTACAATCGTATCAGGGGTCACATATCACTCCAACTCCACACGCCCCACATCGTTACAGAGCCTCCACCAGCTTGAACAGTCCCCTGCTGACATGCAGGGTCCAGAGGTTCATGAGGTCCTACACATCCATCTGCTCAATACAATCTGAAACGAGACTCGCCCGACCAGGCAACATGTTTCCGGTCATCAACAGTCCAATGTCGGTGTTGACGGGCTCAGGCGAGGCTTAAAGCTTTGTGTCGTGGAGTCATCAAGGGTACACAAGTGGGCCTTCGGCTCCGAAAGTTCATATCGATGACGTTTGTTGATGGCCCAGCACTGAAATGTGCAGCAATTTGCGGAAGGGTTGCACTTTTGTCACGTTGAACGACTCTCTTCAGTCATCGTTGGTACCGTTCTTGCAGGGTCTTTTTCCGGCCGCAGCGATGTCGGAGATTCGATGTTTTACCGGATTCCTGATATTCACAGCACACTTGTGAAATGGCCGTACGCGAAAATCCCCACTTCATCGCTACCCTGGAGCTTCTGTGTCCTATCGCTCGTGCTTCGACTATAACACCACGCTCAAACTCACTTAAATCTTGATAACCTGCCATTGTAGCAGCAGTAACCGATCTAACAACTGCGCCAGACACTTGTTGTCTTGTAGACACTTTGCCGCAGCGCCGTATTCTACCTGCTTACATATCTCTGTATTTCAATACGCAAGCCTATACGAGTTATAGATGTTGGCCTCTGATACATCGTGTATACGGATGGTGTTAACCTTCTCGGCATCAGCTAAGCCTGGAGACGGTGCACTGAAGCACCGAAACTGGTAGCCAACCAATAAATTACACCAAAAGGACGGCTGTAAGTGCTTCATTTTCTCACTATATTTGAAATGGCTGGACTGGAATATTCTCTTGCGAATTCTGAAGATGGCAGGGGTAAAATACAGAGAGCGAAAGACTGTTTCCATTTGGACAGAAACCAGATGGCAGTTATAAGAATCGAGGGGCGTTGTAGCCTACCCCCGATGTTATTCAATCTGTATAATGAGCAACCAGTAAAGGAAACAAAAGAAAAATTTGGGGCAGAAATTAAAGTCCAGGGAGAAGAAATGAAAACTTTTAAGTTTGCCGATGACATCATAATTATGTCAGAGACAGCAAAAGACTTGGAAGAGCAGTTTAACGGAATGGACAGTGTCTTGAAAGGCGGATAAAAGATTAACATCAGCAAAAGCAAAATGAGGATAATGTAACGTAGTCTAATTAAATCAGGTGATACTAAGGGAATTAGATTAGGAAATGAGTAGATGAGTTTTGCTATTTGGGAAGCAATAACTGATGATGGTCGAAGTAGGGAGGATATAAAATGCAGACTACCAATGCCAAGAAAAGCGTTTCTGAAGAAGAAACGTAGAGGAAGACCGAGAGATGAATATAGTAAGCAGATTCAGAAGGATGTAGGTTGCAATAGGTACTTGAAGATGAAGAGGCTTGCACAGGATAGAGTAGCATGGAGAGCTGCATCAAACCAGTCTTTGGAATGAAGACCGTAAGAACAACAACAAAACTTGAAATGGCGACAATTAAACGGTATACCAGGCCGAGCACGGAACATATAGAAATCCTGAAACATGTGGGACTATACCTCCTTCGTCAACGCCTATTCTAACGACACAGTTAAGTTGCAACACAGTCCACAGACGCGTCGGATGTGGTGGGAGTAAAAGGAGAATAGAACGAGCGGTTCGAATACCGTATCAAAAAAGGCTGTTTGCCATTACCTAGTGAATGGCGTGTGGATGAAGATTAAAACGACAGAAAGGCGTCTACAAACGTTCTGGATTTTTATAAGGGAAAAAACGATTTATCGGATAGGGTCTACAGCAGTAACAGATTCACAGATTCTTCTCTGATGATGGTGTTGCTTACGGGGAAGTACCGACGTGGGATGATCATAATGAAATGCAGAATGACAGAATTTCCCTTCGTGTAATGAAGAATTAGTCTATATAACGTAATGCATATCCCACATCCAGAAGCTCTTTTACAGTGTTTCATTGATACCTCTGAAACTCTTTGAAAGTGGGTGACGGTTCGAAGTGCTCGTTGTTGGGCAGCAGAAGGAGAGGTTTTGAGAGTTTTCTATGGGTTGACGTTTTTCTATCAAGCTCTAATGAGTTAACTACAGTGAACAAATACTGCACTGTTCTACAATTGCTTGACAATTCTTCCTTGTTTTACCGAGATGATATAGGCCGTAATGTTTGTGCTTGTTTTTTATTGTATACCCTCAAGGTCAACCAGAAAACAACTTGCTCAAAATGGCTGAAATTACAAATAACCTAAATTCGTTTTTTAGTTTTGAACTATTCTGAGAAAATCAACAGGAGCTGCGCAGTTATTCCTTAGGTGCTTTCTATATCATTGTTGGTTTTTCTTTTTCCTGCATTCTAAGTTCTGAGGCCTAGTCCTAGACGCTGTGCACTGCTGGGCCACCAGCAGTGATTATGACAGGCATCAGATCAGTTTTTGTCTTAACATACTGGTGATCACTGTGTTCACATTCCTGTATACAGGATCGTTTGTAACCGCCTCATCGTTAAGGTTCTTGTCCACGGGGTAGCCGCGACACTTAAATGACGCAGCTTATCTGCCTGGCTTTTAATAACGCCGCGCTTGTTGGCAGCTCTCGTACAGCTCATATTATCTGCTGAATGTGGAAGACACGACTACGTCCAGTTGTATATGTGTGGTCGCCTCACTTCGTGGTAAGGTTTAATAGTCCAATGTCATTGGATAAACGCCAATGAAATTGTGAACAGACGTTAAGATGCCTAGTGGCTATTGTTATTGGCCAAGTTTGGGTAAATTCACATTTTCATGTGTTACGTCTATATACAGGGTTACCATACACGATTCATTCTTTTTCAGACCTCTGTATTTCCCAAAGTGTTACGTGTATAGATATGACTCACGTGTGAATAGAAACGTCGCTCAACAAGCTGCAATTTTCACTCTAAAAGTATTCTATGAGTGCTTCTCTGGTCACACGACACCTTATATAGAACATCCTGTGAATGGTCATCATTGCAGTATTTGTGTGTTCTCTGAGTAGTTCCAGTGTTCTTGACAGTGGAGATAGATAAACACGTTCTTAATATACCCCAAAGGAAAACGTCAGAATGCGTTAGGTCAGGCGACCTAAAGGGCTAAGCGAACACTGCCACATCATCTTCACTAGTAAGCCCAAGCGGAAGTTCGTCGTTTAGGTTACAACGAATATCGACGCTTCAATGAGGAAGTGCCCCCTCTGATTGGAAAATGAAATTCTCAGAATCATCAGTCTATTGTGGAAAGAACCACAAATGCGATATACCGAGATAAGAGGAACCCGTCACAGTCTTCTCACTGAAGAAAAGTGGCCCATACAGCTTCGTCTTTGACATTGCTTAGAAAACATTAACCTACGGCGAATCTCGTTCATGCGCCACCGTTCCTTGAGGATTTGTAGTGACTCACATCCACACACGTGGCGATTAACCTTTGCAAAGTTTGCTTCATCGCTTTCTATCGGCATGGAGACGAAATGTTTGCCAGCCGGGGTGGCCGAGCGGTTCTAGGCGCTACAGTCTAGAACCGCGCGACCGCTACGGTCGCAGGTTAGAATCTTGCCTAGGGCATGGATGTGTGTGATGTCCTTAGGTTAGTTAGGTTTAAGTAGTTCTAAGTTATAGGGGACTGATGACCTCAGAAGTTAAATCCCATAGTGCTCAGAGCCATTTGAACCATTTGAACGAAATATTTAACCTTAAGCGCTTCTGTATTGTAATGCAAAATTGAACTCGCCTATCATAATCTTCCGGTTTTAATTGTTGCACAAGCTGGAGATGGTAAGGTTTGAAATGTAACTGCCGTCGCAAAATCTTCGACACTGTCAGCAGTGGCACTGCAAGTTCGTGGCATGAGTGGACCGTTGACGTGTTTGGACTGCATACGAAACCTTCGCTCACTCCCTCTACGGTTTCATCTGGCACACTTGGTGCAACTGTATTTTCTTGTTCACAGAGACGCCAAGTGTCCTTAAATTATCGATACCAACGAACAATGCTTTGTGTACTGGCGGCTATAACAGATAAACAACTCGCATATTACAACTCACAAAAACTCTTTTCTTGCTTTGTCGTCATTTTGTCGAGGCACTGCACTCGTAACGGCAGCTGGCAGGCACAGTGCAATCTCAGTGAGTTAGTTGTTCTATTCATGCATCAGTCATATTTGTAATGCTTCGGGAAAAACAGAGATACGAAAACAAATGAATTGTTTATCGTAATCCTGTATTTGAAAGATGCGACAGAGTCCATCTGCATACCACTAATGTTGCTCTCACGAGTTATGGACCTTTTCCTCTACTCATGTCTTCAGCATGCATTTATCTGTGTGTAAGGCCGGCAGGTATTCGCAACACCAAGTAGATACTTTGTCTCAGTCGTTTTAAATTTCCCCATCGTGACTCGACGATTTTACTCTTCTGTGCAGAGCAGCTTCAGCATGTTCGCGATGTTTAGGTGTCTTGTATAGGATCTGCGCCGAGATGCACATGAGCAGTAGCCAGATTTGTAGCATGCCGGTATAGTCCATAAGAAAGTGTAAAGAGAATGAACAAGGAGAATGAGAATCTTAGGAAAGACGGCAACGTTTTCATCGCGGCAGCTTTCTGGGTAAATTTTGAGCACTTGTATTCGGGGAAGGTTGGGCAACAATTTTCCTTTGTATATCTCGTGTAAGGATCATGAGAGTAAGACAGATTAGGTCATGCAAGCAGTAGCCTAAGAATACTGCAATGCAGAAAGGATGTAGGTTTAGTATCTGTAGAACAGTGGTACAAGACTTTTCAAACAAAATAATGCTCTTAACAAAGAGAAATAGCCCGACAGCGTTTAATGACAAGAGCAGTGATGAACATTTGGAGCCTGTTAAGTAATTTAACGATACTGCTAAGCTGCTACGAGGCAGTTCGAAATGAGACGCACACATGTGCTTAGTGATAGGGTAGGCAGGTGCATGGCCTACATTCATTGAGAGGATTCTGAGAAGTACGGTGAGCCTGCAAAAGAATCCACGTGTAAGACGCATGACCTACTGCACAGAATTTTTACAGCGTTTGTAGTGCTTATCGAGTATGAATTCACATACGCTATGCCAGATTCGTAGCATGCCGGTATAGTCCATACGAAAGTGTAAAGAGAATGAACAAGGAATGAAAATGAGTATCTTAGGAAAGACGGCAACGTTTTCATCGCGGCAGCCTTCTGAGTAAATTTTGAGCACTTGTATTCGGGGAAGGTTGGGTAACAATTTTCCGTTGTTTATCTCGTGCAAGGATCATGAGAATAAGATTAGGTCACGCAACAGGGGATGTATAATGTCAGTTGTCCCCGTGCTATCTGTCGACGTAACAGAGAGCAAGACAATGATACGGTATGAAATCGGAGGGTGGATAAAAATAGGGAACCACTACAAGTTACCAAGCCTCATAAGGTTTAAGATAAATCGTTGGCATTCAAATCAGCTTCCAGTAGTCTCGTGAGGGATGAACACATATGCTGTACGGTTTTCAAGAGAATCTTATACCATTCTTCTTGCAAAATAGTGACATCTTCAGGCAACGGTGATCGAGATAGATGGCGATCACGCACTCTTCTCTCTAAAATGGGCCACAAAGGCTAAATAATATTGGAATATGATGACAGTGGTGGCCAGGGGAGGTGCGACAACTCACCCTCTTGCTCACAAAACCAGTCCTGGGCGATGCGAACTGTGGGACAGGGTCCTGACGTCTTGGAACGCAGCATCACCATTGGAGAACAAACATTGTACCATGGGGTGGACTTGATCAGTCAAAATAATCACATAATATCTGGCAGTAAAGCGAGCTGTAAATACCACGATGTGACTGCGCAAATCATAAACGAACCCCCGCAATGTTTCACCCTTGTTCCGTAAACACCGCCAGAAGCTGGAAACAGTGTAAATCTCCCGATCAAATGACTTTCTACCGTCGCCTCATAGTCCAGGTTTTATGGCTTCGGCACTACGTTTTCCTGTTACGGTCATTCGCGTCGCTGGTGAGTGCTGCAATTCCCAGCCAATGGAGCTCCCTTCGTTGTTTTGGTGCTGCCAGGATGAGCGAGTGCGACATTCAGTTCTGCAGTAACATTTGCAGCTGTCGTCGTCTTAACTTTCATCACAACTCTCTTCAATGACCGCCCGTCAGCATCATCAAAAAATGGTTCATATGGCTCTAAGCACTTTGAAACTTGACATCTGAGGTCATCAGTCCCTTACACTACTTAAACCTAACTAAACTAAGGACATCACACACATCTATGCCCGAGGCAGTAATCGAACCTGCGACCGTAGCAGCCGCGTGGTTCCGGACTGAAGCGCCTAGAACCGCTCGGCCATCACGATCATCAACACGCACCTTTGTCCGCGTTGTGACTAAGCGGATAGTGTTTTTCCGCTCTCCCTGTATGCAGTATAAATCTTCGATAAGGTGCCTCTTGAAACATCAACTACTTCGGCTGCCTCGGTTACGGAAGCACGCACAATATGAGCACCAACAATTTCCCCACGTTCGAATGCATGTAACTTCCGACATAATGCACTCACAACTACGCAGAACACTGTTCTGACTACGACTGACGCAACATACTGAGAACATCAAACACGTGCTGTTCATAGTCATAACAGTGCAATCTGCAGGCTTGGTTTGCATCTGCATTTATGTACGAGCGAGCATTTCTGACGGCGTTTCCATTTTTTCCCACCTCCTGTACCCTCTCCCATTCATTTTACACTGGTTTACAGAGGACATATTACGTGGATTTGCTTTTTTCTTGGCTCGCGATCACATTTACATAAAACTTTTTGAAAGAAATTGTTGTCTAGAAGACGACGATATTGTCTCTCAAAAACATATGCATAAGGGGCAGTCAAGTGAAAACGAGACAGGTGGAAAAACGTAAGTAAACTTTTTATTTCAAAGTAATCGCCTTAACTGTTCATACATTTATCCCACTGTGAGACAAAAGGGTAACTGCCTTAACGGAAAAACGTTTGCGGTTGCATACGGAACCATGATTACATCCAGTCGTGGGCCTCTTCGTCCAAAGCAAATCGACGGCAACGAATGTCTTTCTTCAAGGACCCCAAAAGGACATGGGAAGACATCGGCACTGAATGGAACATGTATAACGGCTTCCAAACGAAACTTCGGGAGTGCAGACGAAACAACCATGGGAACATGTGGGAGGGCATTTGTTGCCAATGGTTTGCTACGGACGAAGAGGTGCAATCGCGGGTACAATCACAGTTCCATAGACAGCCTCAAACATTTTTCCATAAAGGAGTGACCATCTTCTCTCACAGCGCAATAAATTTACTAATAGTTACGGTACTTACTTTTGAAATAATACACGGTTTACTCATTTTTTCCACCTGTCTTGTTTTCATTTGCCGCTCCTTATAGATTTAAGTGAAGAAACAGTTGTTGTTCATTCTGTACCACATTTCACTAATCTTTTAAGTGTGGGGCATCCTCCACATAAATAATTTTCAAGTGAAATACAAGAACGTTTAAAACCAACTGCCGACTTCGGAATTATGGGAAATAGTGCATGGACCATACCTCTCCTAAAATTTTTCCAACATTTTTCTAACTATGGAGATAAATAATCTGTTCCGATTTTTAAGTGATTTGCAAGTAGTTCAAGTAATGTAGTACAGCAATATATTATCCAGCACACTTAACTGACCTTGTATATGGCGACATTACGTCTAATCATTGACTCTGAACGCATGTCAACATTCTATCATGTCATCATGACGTCACAAGCCATGCTTTCTTCCTAAGACATTATTATGCCACGCCCCTTTTCTTGAAAACGGGCCAGTCAGACCACTTGTAAGCCTATACGCCCATATTTAGACCTTCCAATCACAAATCCAGTATTTTATTGGCCATTTTTTAACGAAATGCACCAGTTCGTATGTAGCCACTATCTTGACCATGTTCAAAACTATCCAAGCAACCTGAACTATTCATCAAAAATACGTAAAGACATCGACAGTACTGGTGTAACTTGGCACTGGTGATCTCTTACGGGTTAAACACCACTCGTCAATGAGTACGATAGTTGGATTAAGGCACAATGGAGCTATGCAATTAAATATTTCTACATCCAAATTGTCTACATTATTTATCAAAAATATGTAACTGCACACACACACACACACACACACACACACACACACACACACACACACACACACACAAACATGCACACGCACACACATACATACACACACACACACACACACACACTTTGTTTCTGTCGTTGCTTCTTTCACTTCTAAAATAACAGGTTAAGTAGCACTTGTCAATGAGTATAATTTGATTATTGTAGCACACTTGGTGTAAGACACAATGTACCATGGCGGCCGCGGTGGCCGTGCGGTTCTGGCGCTGCATTCCGGAACCGCGGGACTGCTACGGTCGCAGGTTCGAATCCTGCCTCGGGCATGGATGTGTGTGATGTCCTTAGGTTAGTTAGGTTTAAGTAGTTCTAAGTTCTAGGGGACTGATGACCTAAGGTGTTAAGTCCCATAGTGCTCAGAGCCATTTGAACCATTTAACAATGTACCATCAATATAACACCGCCATACCTAAACTGTCCAAATTATTTATCAGAAATATGGAAGTACATACAGTACGTTGTCCTCGATGGTAAGTGTTCATCGGAGGTGAGGGTATCATCTGGAGTGCCCCAGGGAAGTGTGGTAGATCCGCTGTTGTTTTCTATCTACATAAATGATCTTTTGGATAGGGTGGATAGCAATGTGCGGCTGTTTGCTGATGATGCTGTGGTGTACGGGAAGGTGTCATCGCTGAGTGACTGTAGGAGATTACAAGATGACTTGAGCAGGATTTGTGAGTGTTGTAAAGAATGGCAGCTGACTCTGAATATAGATAAATGTAAATTAATGCAGATGAATAGGAAAAAGAATTCCGTAATGTTTGAATACTCCATTAGTAGTATAGCGCTTGACACAGTCACGTCGATTAAATATTTGGGCGTAACATTGCAGAGCGATATGAAGCATGTAATGGCAGTTGTGGGGAAGGCGGATAGTCGTCTTCGGTTCATTGGTAGAATTTTGGGAAGACGTGGTTCATCTGTAAAGGAGACCGCTTATAAAACACTAATACGACCTATTCTTGAGTACTGCTCGAGCGTTTGGGATCCCTATCAGGTCAGATTGAGGGAGGACATAGAAGCAATTCAGAGGCGGGCTGCTAGATTTGTTACTGGTAGGTTTGATCATCACGCGAGTGTTACGGAAATGATTCAGGAACTCGGGTGGGAGTCTCTAGAGGAAACGAAGCGCTATTTTCGTGAATCGCTACTGAGGAAATTTAGAGAACCAGCATTTCAGGCTTACTGCAGTATAATTTTACTGCCACCAACTTACATTTCGCAGAAAGACCACAAAGATAAGATAAGAGCTATTAGGGTTCGTACAGAGGCACATAGGCAGTCATTTTTCCCTCGTTCTGTTTGGGAGTGGAACAGGGAGAGAAGATGCTAGTTGGGGTACGAGGTACCCTCCGCCAACACCGTATGGTGGATTGCGGAGTATGTATGTAGATGTAGATGTACTTCCGTCAGTGTTATTACCACATCTTAACGGCAATATTTAACAGTACCCCTAAGCCTAAAGGAGGCTATGTTACTGATAGTACAGTAGCGATCTATTATTTATTGAAAACTACATCAGCAACATTCACACAATGTTTATCTCAAGTGTCACAGTGTAGTTTTCACATCTCAGATATCCGTCAAATGCCAGCTAAATCCTGACCGGCTGTTTCCATCTTGGATTGTAATCTGATCCAACAAGGAGATGAATAGGGGATAGTTTGTTACAATTTTACTAATAATGTGATGTATAGGGCACTTCGTTTGCTGTAACACGGTGATGTATGGGGTAATTTGTAACAAATTCATGTGACGCTTATTTGTCACTGAATATCAGATAGTCATATGTGGGTCAACTTTGTCACACCAAGCGAGGTGGCGCAGTGGTTACCACATTGGACTCCCACTCGAGAGGACGACAGTTCAAATCCGCGTCCCTCCATCCCATTTTAAGTTTCCCGCGATTTCCCTGAATCGCTCCAAGCAAATGTCAGGGTGGTTCCTCTGAAAGGGCATGGCTGATTTCCTTCCCCATCCTTGACCTAATCCGAGCTTGTGCTGCATCGCTAATGACGTCGACGTAAACGGGACGTTAAACGCAATCTTCCTTGCTTCCTTCCTTCAGTTTGTTAGTATTTCTTCTGATGTTTATCTGTAACATGGTGATTTGATGATAACGCTGGCACAACCATTTTGTCTGTTTGTATTTTGGATCAATAATACAGATAATTTACATGTGGAAATATTTAACTTTTAGGGTCCATTGTGGCTTGCACCAAGTCTGTAGTATAATCAAACTCATTGACAAAGGCTGCTTAACCTGTAATTTTAGACATGAAAATAACATTGACAGAAACATTTTTTTTGTGTATGTATGTGTGTGTGTGTGTGTGTGTGTGTGTGTGTGTGTGTGCGTGCATGATGTGAGCGTGCTACGTATTTTTGATAAATATCACAGAAAATTTTGATGTGGAAATATTTAATTTGGCGCTCCACTGTGCCTTATACTTAGCGGGGTTCAGAGATCGAACTAATCCCCTTGACAAGTGCTTCCTAATAGGTAAGTTAGATCACTAGTGCCAAGGTACAGCAGTACCACATGTTTTGGTAAATAATGGAATACTTTAGAACATGGTGCAAAATTTATATTGTTCAGATTCTTTTGAGCATAGGTCCAATTTATACAATTCATGAGAAAGTGCTTAGAATAATGAATAAAAGAATAGCTCTCGGTCTCAACGTCGTGCATCAAATTCGTAAAGCGGTTAACAGAAATATCGCTATTGATAGTCGCTGCAGTGGCGACTAACTTATTAATGTGCCAACATGTTATGATGAAGATATTCGTAATTGACTCAAAATAATGATGCAGTGATCGGTCGCAAATAAAGCATCTAAAGTTTCAGTCACATTTCACTATGTCTTGGATGGATGTTGGTAGATGATAATAATAAGAAAGTGAAAAAAAACTCTTCTTACCTTTTTTTGAGGGTATGTTCTGCTAGTTTAGTTTTTGCTGATATGTTATTAAAATTAATAGAAAAATCCAGCTTTCATCGCATTGCTACAGTAATTTTTGATGACAGATTCTTAGGACAGTCCCTTGAAACAATAGTGTATAGTCGTCAATTGAAGACGTGTTAATTTACCAGTGACTAATTGCAGCAGGGTTAATGATTTGAAAAAGAAATGAATTGCTACGGCAAGTAAGAACATTTTTTTTTAGTTGCAAACTGTTAAATATAACGAAATTCCTACTCTGCAAGTACGATTCAAATGGTTCAAATGGCTCTGAGCGCTATGGGACTTAACGTCTGGCAGGATTCAAACCTGTGACCATAGCAGTCGTGCGGTTCCGGACTAAAGCGCCTAGAACAGCTCGGCCACCGCAGTACCATTCAGCCATTTATTGCAAAACCATCTAGTCTCTTAATAATGCTTACTAACACAAATCGTTAATTCAGTCAATGTTACATATTACAGTAATTACAAATACTTTTGTTTGTTCCTATAAATCTTATCCTCTGTCATGTCCAGACAGAGTAGAGGCTTAATTACGAGCAGTCTGCTCTTTTAAAACACATTTCACAGGTGCATCTACACAGAGATTGGATTATTAATTGATCACTGATTATGCTGTGCTTTTCTGGTAGTTAACATTTTTTTTTAAATAACACAGCTACCACCTATATGCGACACAACTGACATCGTGTCAGAAAAATGTGCTGGATAGTTCTTGGCAGGGCTGCAAGGATGCTCCATTGTCTGTTTTGATACGTTCTCATTACACGAAAAGGAGAAAAATACGACTGCATCGATAGCAGCTCCTGTCAACTTATCCTTGTTTTTAAAGGTTCTTATCCTACTTCCAAAAGTAAATTCCTCATGCACCTGTTTTTACAGACGAACATCACAGTTGTAAGGTGAATGAGAAACGGCAGAAAAACAGATGCGCCAAAAACATGAACTGAAGCTATCGATAGTGATTAAGCAATTTGTAATCTTACACGCTTATGTCTTCTTTGACAAATGATACATACTTGGAAATACTGCAGTATTTTCAATATCTTTACATAGCTTTGATAAATGATTCAAGTTGTTCGGATACTTTTGAACGTGGCCAAGATGGTGTCATATTGAATGCTATATTTCATTTTAACAGCCAGTAAAATATTGGAACAGCAATTGGGAGGTCCAAATGTGCGTTTGTTGGCTTACAAGCTCTCGTATTGGTCTGTTTCCAAGGAAAGGGACGTGATGACATGACATCACAGAAAGGTGACGTGGCTTGTGAAGCCATTTGCTCAAGGTCAATTACTGCACACTCTAGATCGCTCTAAGTGTGATGGATATTACACAAATAGTACATCGCTATTACGTGTTCCCACCTCCAGCATTGTCGAACATGATCATTTTAATTCAAATGGTTCAAATGGCTCTGAGCACTATGGGACTTAACTTCTGAGGTCATCAGTCCCCTAGAACTTAGAACTACTTAAACCTAACTAACCTAAGGACATCACACACATCCATGCCCGAGGCAGGATTCGAACCTGCGACCATAGCGCTCGCGCAGTTCCAGACTGTAGCCCCTAGAACCGCTCGGCCACACCGGCCGGCTGATCATTTTAGTGGTCTAGATGTTATGACATGGGGAGGCATAATGTTGCATGACCTCCAGATCTTTTAACACAGTACACTCACCGCACAGCGTAACTGTGACAGTGTATTTCTTCCCAAGTGTGTATTTTCATTTTTGTGAATGGCAGTGCACGATCACATCGAACTCCGAGGATGGAGGACCTCTTGGAACCAGAGGATATTCGGTGGATGGGCTGGCCTGCCCGTTCCTCCGACTTAAGCCCCTCCGAGCAAGTGTGGGATGTTTTGGGAAAATGTACGAGGCGTGTTTTTTAAGTAAGTACCGTTTTAAAATTAAAAAAAGACGTGCTAAGATATGTAAATAATTTTATTTTTACACGAAAGCCTGTACCTTAAACTATTTTTCTACATAATTTCCGTCAATATTGAGGCACTTCTCATAACGTTGTACCAGTTTTTGAATACCCTCCTCATAGAAGTCTGCCGCCTGACTTGTTAACCACTGCATCACCACTGTTTTGACTTCGTCATCGCCTTGAAGACGCTGACCGCCCAGGTGTTTCTTCAAGTGCAGGAACAGATGGTAGTCACTGGGCGCAAGATCGGGGCTGTACGGAGGATGATCGAGAGTTTCCCATCGAAAAGATGTGACGATATCTTTGGTCTGATTCGCCACATGTGGACGGGCATTGTCTTGCAGCAAAACGAAGCCTTTGCTCAAATTCCATGGACTGTTGCTTTGATTATGGTGTGACGTAGACCACCCATGTTTCATCGCCCGTAACAATTTGGCTTAAGAAATCATCACCGTTGTTGTGGTATCGCTCAAGGAAAGTCAATGCACTGTCTAAACGTTTGGTTTTGTGCACATCCGTCAACATTTTCGGTACCCAACGTCCGCACGATTTTCGGTAATTCAAGTTCAAAATGGTCCAAATGGCTCTGAGCACTATGGGACTTAACATCTGTGGTCATCAGTGCCCTAGAACTTAGAACTACTTAAACCTAAGTAACCTAAGGACATCACTCACATCCATGCCCTAGGCAGGATTCGAACCTGCGACCGTAGCAGTCTCGCGGTTCAGGACTGAGCGCCTAGAACCGCTAGACCACCGCGGCCGGCCGGTAATTCAAGTGCTCGGTCACAATGCTATACAAAACACTACGAGAAACATAAGGAAAGTCATAAGGAAAGTCTGTTTTCTCTCACCTTATTGTCCAGTTCCTGCACCAAACTTACATTAACGACCGAAGAACGCCCACTCTGTTGTTCATCATGCACGTTTGGGCGGCCATCTTTAAATACACTCACCCACTTTCTCACCATTCCATCACTCATAATGTTTTCTCCGTAAACTGCACAGATTTCACGATGAATATCGATCACTTTTAGGCCTTTAGCACTAAGAAATCCTATAACAGCGCGTATTTCACAGTCGGCGGGACTCGCGATTATCGGAGGCATCTTAAACTCTCAGTACACAATGTAAACAAGGAAGAATCAGACTGTAATGGCGTCAGTGCGTAGATTAAGGTACAGGCTTTCGTGTAAAAATAAAATTATTGAGATATCTTAGCACGTCTTTTTTCAATTTCAAAACACGCCTCGTACTGCAGCAGTCCACATGCACCAACGACCGTCTAGCGGTTGTGGACTGTACTGTTGGAGGACTGGAACACCCTACCACAGGAAATCCCTACCAACTTCGTGGAGAGCGTCGGACCACGTTGCAGAGCATGCTCTGCCATCCGCAGTGATCACACACCCAATTAAGAACCACGCCCTGCCTCGTAATGTCCAGGAGACCGTCACGAATCACGGTGACTTCATCGCAGTTATTATCTTTGAATAAAAATGTCATTTCTGTTCGTCTCACTGCGTATTTCTTTCATTTATCTTCCTTTCTATACGGTAGCACTTTTTTCTATGTATACTCTAAGTTTCATCGAGCTATGTTGCTTGACTTGACAGAGGCACATGAAGCGAATGTTACTTTCCTTGAGTTTTCCTCGCCGGTGTATGTAGAATGGCTGGTTAGATGTAAGAGAGATACCATAGCCCCGATCTTGCCAGGTTAAGTACATTAATATGTAGATTAAAATAATAATATCACAGCTGAAACCGCTGTGAGTGAAACGAGCGACAGTGAAATTTATAGCCTGGTCCTCACAAATATTTGGCTATTTTTCCGCATTGTTTCACAACTTACGAGCTTGTGTTTGGAGTGGAGCCTAGTAGCACAAATTAAATTGTTGCAAGTGAAACAAAATACCAGTTAAGTTCACGATTCGTCGTGTTCCCTCCCCATCGTCTATCAATGGAACCGCTACCAACAGCAACACCCTGCGGAAATGCTGCCGACACTGTATAAATGAACTTGTGCCGACCGCGCAGACTGTACCTGTGAGATGAGGGTATACACTGTCCCTGAGGTAATACGTAGAAACATGGCTTCCTGTCGGGCTGCCGCCAGTGGGTGCTTTACTTTTCCCCCGCGGTTCTCGTAAAAGTAGTATTTGTTTGGCGTTTTACGACGAGTGGAGGCTTGCCGGAGACGGAAGAGCGGCGGGAGGTTCGTAATATCGCGAGCCTGTGTCGAGTTACGGCGCGCCGTTGCCAGCTTTCTCCGAAGCCTCGAGAAGTCTGTCCCGGAAGGTACGCTGCTACGCTCCGTCGCTACGTTCACATGCGACACAACTTCCTTCCGGAAGAGGGAACATATTACTTTCTGCTCAGTCTAATATTTCTATTTCAACCTCATGCTGAGTCTAATATTTCTATTTCTCCTTCAATGCAGAAACTCCTGAAAATTGTTAAAAACAAGACGTAACCTGACAACTCAAGCACGTTTAAAAAAGGTTGAGCTCCATGTAAATATAGTGCTACAGTGCTCACACCACTCGTCATGTCTCAGTAGTGTTATCCGTCTTTTTATCACCCACTTGTTTGTTTTCTTCGGAATTCGAGAACGTCTTTCCCAAACGTAGTTCTCTGCTTGTGGTGGTGGTACATGTATCATGTAGCGAGATCTAGTTTATATGGAGGAAGCTCTATGAAAGGAATGCGTTTGTCTTTGAAAACTCGTATCAGGCAGAGGTAATTGCAGGTTAGCACGTTGTTCTTCATACTTCCTTTTTTCACAAATTCGATTGTTATCTATCGTGTATAATGTAGCTAGATCTGTAAGATAGGCTAAGATAGGCTGGCTGTGAGGTAGTAATACAGTAGAGCGTCGATTATCCGAACGTCGGTCAACCGAACGACCGCTTAACCGAACTGTGTACTCGCTGGCACCTGTTATTCTCCCACCCTACCGTCCATCATCCCCCTCACTCCCAAACCAAGCAATAGATTGCCAAGAATGTGATGAAGCTCATGAATGGACGAATATCGATGATGCAGATCCAGGACACTAAATCATGCAGGACAGCGAGATTGTAAACGTCGTCACTGATAAAGATGACGCCGCCAGCATCTCATCAATCAGTGCTCCAGAAAGTGAAGATGAAAGTATACCAACAGCTTCTGAGGCGTTCACTTGTTTAGATACTGCCTTGCGATGGTTTGAAGCCCAAGATGAAAGTGCCCAGTTTCAGATATCTGTAATGAAAAAAGTACGTGACGTAGCTGCTCGTAAGCGTGTAGGCTTGCTTAGACAGACCAAAATAAAGGATTTTTTTAAACGTTAATTTTGTATACTGTGTGTATTGTTCATGTAATATGTGTATATTTTTGTTTAATAAACTGTGCCACATACTATATATTCCTTTTGTTGCCTTTGTATGTTACTTTGTAATACTAAAAGAGATGCCTGTTTTTATGAATAAATTTACTGTACAGTACTTCTTTTTGGCAAATAAACATGTACAATTCGATTATCCGAACAAACCATTTTTCCGAACACCAATGTCCCCCAATTACTTCGGATAATCGACGCTCTACTGTAGTTCATTTTGTTCGCATTGTGAGACATGTCGACAGTGCACCACATGGAGGCAAAGTAACAGTGCATCCCAAAGTGAACTAGAAAGTCAACTTGTCTTTGGAGAACTGAGAGCCTTATGAGAAAGTACAAAAGAATTTCCATCCACGTGCAACTCTGTGTCCAGCAAGCCCGTCTACCGCACGGAAGGACACGCTCAAATTTAGATGATCGACTCTCCAGGAAGCAGAATCTCAGCCAGACAACTAACACTCATTAGAGCATTGGCACTATTGGTGGAACGTCTTTCCATAACCTCATCTAAATGCATTTACACTGAGGTACATATGTCGTGAGATAGCAATATGAGTAGCAATATGCGTGTATAGGACAGATGTCGGTAGTATAGCGTACGAAATGTGTAAAAGTGCAAGGAATGTCTGGAACTATCGATCATATTCAGGTGAGTCATGTGATTATGGCCGCACGACGGGAATTAACAGACTTTGAACGGGGGATGGTAGTTGGAGCTAGACAAATGGGACATTCCAAATCGGAAATCGTTAAGGAATTCAATACTCTGAGATCCACAGAGTCAAGAGGTCGCCTCGAATACCAAATTTCAGGCATTACGGCGCCACGGACAACGCAGTGGCCAATGGCCTTCACTTAACGACCGAGAGCAGTGGCGTTTGAGAAGAATTGTCAGTGCTAACAGACAAGCAACACTGCTCAAAATAATCGAAGAAATCAATGTGGAACGTATGACGAACGTTTCCATTACGACAGTGCTGCGAACTTTGGGGTTAATGGGTTATGGCAGTAGATGACTGACGCGAGTGCCTTTGCTAACAGCATGACATCGCCTGCAGCGTCGTTCCTGGGCTCGTGACTGTTGTGTACATAGTTCCGCGTAGTCAGCGCGTACACAACTTTCCCACTAGAGCGCGCCCCGCTAAGCACAACAGCGCAGGCGCAGCGCTCGTCCATCTCCGCACTACGAGATGGCCCTGTCATAGAGACGGACCAAATTCTGCTGCCGCCGATCCGCGTATTAATATGTAACGCAGCCAATGAGATTGCTGCTAACGTAGAACCTTTTCTCCTCGCGGATCACACTCGCGCAGTGATACCTGAACGCGCGAGGTATTATGACGAGTGTACAGACCTCCGATTAGTCAGTCTGCATCAGTCTGCATTAGTCTGTAGTCAAGTTTCAGTCTGCGCCTAATAAGTTTGCCATATTCCTGTACATAGCCATGAAGAGAAATGAATAGACACTTTGTCAAGTATCAGAGATATGTGAGAATAAGATTGACGTACCAAGACCAAAGGAACTTCAGATTGTCAATTGTAAATAGCATCCAGAACCAAGTTAAGTTATTTCTATGTTTTTTATCATTTTAATAAATGTGTGTGAAAATGAATCAAGTTCTGTTTAAAGTTGGTCACCGTCAATCTGCTACTCTAAGCATGCAAGTGGCATTTCTATCGTCTGACCTAACGGCAGAAGATAAACATGCCACGATAAGACCACGAGACATATTGCTGACACTCGCCTACTTCGTCAGAGCGACAAGTCAAATAATCTGATGGTGTGTGTACCGAAGGTCTTACAGTACGCACACCACAGTGACCATGGCCTGGACACATGAGTAGCGATTCCAATTGGTAGGAACTGATAGTAGGGTTCAAGTGTGACGTTAGACCTCCAAAGCCATGGACCCAAGTTGTCAATAACGCATTGTGCAAACTTGTGGTGGCTCCATAACGGCGTGGACTGGGTCCTCAGGTCAAAGTGGACCGATCTTTGTTTGGAAACGGTTATGTTCCACAAGTTGGAGACCGTTTGCAGCCACTCATGGAGGTCATGTTCCCAAACAACGCTGGAATTTTCATGGATGACAATGCGCCAATCAATGCGACAGTTATTTGCGATTGGTTGTTAGAACATTCTACACCATTCGAGCGAATGATTTGGCCACCCAGATCGTCCGACATTAATCTAACCCGCCAGGGTAGCCGAGAGCGCTAACGCGCTGCTTCCTGAACTCGGGTAGGCGCGCCGGCCCTGGATCGAATCCGCCCGGCGGATTAACGACGAGGACCGATGTGCCAGCCAGCCTGGATGTGGTTTTTAGGCGGTTTTCCACATCCCACTAGGTGAATACCGGGCTGGTCCCCATGTTCCGCCTCCGTTACACAGCGCGCAGACATCTGAACACATTCCATGGATTACACTCGATGCACACAGTTGGGGTACACTAATTCCGTCCCGGGGGGGGGGGGGGGTGTGTAGGTACGGGGTGGTGACAGGAAGGGCATCCAGCCACCCCTTAACCATTAACATGCCAAATCCGGTTAACGATGGCTGACCCCGCGTAACTGCGGGACGACAAGGCTCAAGCAAGAGAAATCGTCCAGCATTAATCTCATCGAACATTTATGGGACATAATAGAGAGATCAGTTCGTGTACAAAATCCTGCACCACCATCACTTTCGCAACTGTACACGTCTGTAAAAGGCAGCGTGGCTTCATACTTCTGTAGGGGACATCCAGCGACTTGATGAGTCCATGCACGTCGAGTTGCTGTACTACACTGAACAAAACAATATTAGGAGGTATCCTACGACTGTTTCCACTTCATTGTATAATTTGTATTTACAAATGAAGAACTCCCCCTCCAGTATCAGAACTACCGTACATGGATGGGATCAAACTGAATAGAATCTCAATCAGAAACATGGAAGACGTGCGGATTTTCATTAATGGGACTTTGTTCAGGCAGTTTCGTGTTACTACAACGTTCATCAACAAACTTTCAACCATATTATGAGAAACTATGCTCTTGGAGCACGTCAAGGGGAATTAAATGATTTTTTGGAAGCTACACTAGCAGCTCTTAAGTTCATCCTCAGTGGGAGATCGAGCTATGAGTACTTTAAAATCTATTTGCTATTTGCTGTTTGTAAGCTATGTTCCAGTCTTATAGACAAGTTTCTTTTTCACATCAAACATGTCTAATAAATATTCCTTTTATACTTATGTACTTGTATTGCCGTTCTCTAAGATATTCAATGCGATAGATGAAATAAAATCAGTTTCTTTTAAATGTTCCCCTCTCAACTTGGCTCAAACCTCAGTGTAATACTTATTAATCATTTGACGCTGATTGCCAACTAAATGGCAACCACGTCCTGGATTACGAAAGAAGCTGTCAGTATTTTCCTCAGTTTCGATTTGCTCAACTGCTCTTTTCTTTAGTTTCAGCCTGCCTTTGAAATCATCGATTGTCATTTTCTTGTCTTTTAATTCCCCAGTGAAGTTTCTGCTGGAAAATTTTTGTACACCTTCCGTCATGTTCAAGTCATCAGGCAAGGTCTATCATCTCTTTGCGAACATTTGTCATATCTGTCGTGATCAGAATAACTAAGCTTCTGCGTTTTCGTAGAATTTCTATAATTTTCTGAATGTTTTCATTAGTTCTTGTCGCCTTAGGTCGTTCGAGTCTATGTCCTTTCGACCTCGTTCCAACATTCTGTAACGTTACGTGCTGTTGCATTATCACCTCTTATGCCCTTTTTGTACTGTCACCAAACAGCACCTTTGAGAACTTAAAACGTTCGTGCCTATACCACAGATTCGTCGACAACCAATATTGAACAGTTAACCAAAGCAGGAATACAAAAACATGAGGGCATGAATCTCAGCTGAATTCTAATATTTCCTTGCCCACAAGTGCCAAATCTATGGGGTGGCAGTCGTAATTGATTAACTGTAACAACTTGTACTTCCAGATTTTAAAAGACACAGTGGCAGGACCGTTCGTACCAGCTAATGCTTCAAAGTACATTTCCTGAATTCTGGAAGAACTTTCCTGAATTATTACACAACTTTACACCATATACTAAATACTCCTACTTTTTAAGCAAATGGAAATAGATGTAATACCCTTTTGACAGTGATGATTGTTTCGTACTGTGGACGTGAACAACGTAGTTCTCTGTAGCCACACTAAGATATGGAAAGACAGAGTGGTTAAGATGTATATTGGTTGTCAGAAATATCACGCCACCTTCCACTTTCTTTCAGTTTACTCTCAGGTGATGCCCAAAAAACTATTTTTTAAGTACTTGGTATAGTTAGCTTACAGACAGGCATGTAGTTAAGAAATGATGATGTTAAAATAAATCAGTCATCACTCCAAAGATCAGTTTGAAGTCCCTCTCGAGGTGACTTGTTTCGCAGGCGCTTGCCGTTGCCCGCTGACCTGATAACCGCTTCATGCACTCAGTTATGAGGAAGCCTAGTGTTTAAGTTATTAATCTAACTATGGCACTATCTCATTTTTTTTCATTGATAGAATTCATTGCCAGCCTTTCACGGCAGGATCAACCGGGGACAGCAAGCCAAAAACCGCTCAGCATGGCTAATGCCATAAATCAATTGCATCTAGCAATTTGAAAAGCAGAGTAGTTATTACGCGGAATTTTAAAATCTGTGCCGGCCGAAGTGGCCGTGCGGTTAAAGGCGCTGCAGTCTGGAACCGCAAGACCACTACGGTCGCAGGTTCGAATCCTGCCTCGGGCATGGATGTTTGTGATGTCCTTAGGTTAGTTAGGTTTAACTAGTTCTAAGTTCTAGGGGACTAATGACCTCAGCAGTTGAGTCCCATAGTGCTCAGAGCCATTTGAACCATTTTAAAATCTGTACAGTAATCATCTTATGCGTATATTAGAAGATGAAACCACGAATAAAAATACTGTCTAGTCGAAAAGCTTACAGCATGTTCGGTAAGTAAACCAACGAATATACAAGCATATCTTTTAAAAAAAAAAAAGAAAAAGAAAGAAAGGAAAGAAAAGAGAAAGAAAGAAAGTGTTACACGCTCGAATGAGAACATCAGTGCATACTGCGAATAGTATGCGTGTAGTACTCGTACTGAAATTTCAACGTCTATTCGTAGGTTCGAATGCCAGGTATACTATCCTGAAGAGGTTTACTTGTATACTAACTTCTAGACGTTCATTCGTCGTATAACTCTGCACGGATACTGACGAACTGACACGCCAAGTTTATATAGTAGCGACTCGCAGGCTAGTAAGTTTTTCGATCATTCGTTCGTCCCGTGGCACGAGCTAAACAAAGGACGGATGATCTGTTAGCCTGACTACTGCCACGCGCCATAGTGTGAAAGACGATCAGTGAGCTGTGGTTTAGTGATTGACGCGGTGATGGCTACTGACGCTTTGGTGTCGGATCCTATTCCCGGTGACCACCTCGATCCTTTCTGCAGTGGAAACGTCTACGAGGGCAAACGAGAAGATATTTGAATAAAAGAATCAGCGAAACTGACGTGCAAACAGCCGAAGTGGCGTCAAATCAGATGGCTTACTGCAACACAGCTCATTGATTGGCTTATGTCCCGGACTTGGTTTGCGATGCGGTCATGTCTTTATGTAAAAGTCCTTTGTTAAAGCAAGCTCTGAGTACTTCAGCACAGCTACATTGGACCTTTTTTATGGTATATTACAAGCTGTGTTACAGACTTCATTATTCAAGAAGTCACGAAAATAAGTAAACCTTTTTAACTCATTTGTGTGAGTTTGTTACTAATTTGTTGGAATGTTGTAGGACCTTCGTTCTCCTGTCCTGTTACCTGACTCTGAGGCATAGCTGTGTAATTGTAGCAGGGAGAAACTGTGTTAGCGGTGTACTGCACCAGAAGCCGTTTCACGAACTCAAAAACTCAGCCTATCGTAACAACAGTGGCAACTCGGCCCCCTCAACAGTAGCGACGAGGCCTTTACAAAACTGGCAACGAGGGTTTACAAAATGAATCACGTTATACCTGGTGGTAATCCGATGGAAAGAATTGAGGTTGGAAAATGGTTGGAGAACATTGACTACCATCAAGTGCAGAGCCAACAGTGAAGCAGGGAGTGGGTGTGTGGGGGTGTTTTTGTGGTCAGGATGTGGTCTCCCAATGGCACTTAAGAAAACTCTAAATGTTGAGCGATATGATCACATTTTACAGCAAGAGTGTTCAGTTGGGCACTGTTGGTGAGGTCGTACGTATGGGACGCCATGCTTTGTATGAAGGCAAATTTTGTTCGACGTTTTGAAGCTGGGCAGCACCCGAAACGTGTCAGTATAAAAGCATTTTTTGAACAAGAAATGACAGTTTATGACAGCTACCTTTTAGTTCTCACATAAGAAACTTCTTATTTCTTTTCTTAGTACTACCGCCTCGTATGTAAACGACATGGCAGGTTTCAGAAGTACAGCAGTAATCTTGTAATCCGGTACTATCAGCTGCTTCCTCTTTGTTATGGGAATCATATTGCATTTTTCCACATAGCGGATAGACTGATTCTACTTATCCACGCCAGTACTTTTCTGTAGACAAAAGCACCACAAGCGAAAAGTGTTGTAGGCTCTCTCTGCTACAGAACTTAAAGCTTGAGAACATCACCGGCGGTGTCACGCTTCCCTGTGCCACACCCAGTCCTCCATTCCTTTCTGTTGAACGTTTAGCATTTCAGTTCGACGTACTGGGTTATATCAGTCTAAAATTCTTCGATCTAGCCAAATCTATATGAAGACACTTCGTATAATCATATCTTAGTTACCAGTTGAGAATGTGCTACAGTGTCGCACAGCGTCGAACTCCAGAAAGAAGAATTCTGGCTGTGCATCTAGGCCTACTATTTGCTAAGGAGCTGTCTGTGTCTTGCACGACGGAGTTCTCCTGAAGGTATGCTGTTGCTTTGGAAGTTGTTTCTTCACCTCCAGGAACGTCTTAACGTTCAAGCTTAAAATATTCTGTAGGATTCTGCGAGAACAAGGTTTGAAGGGTAACCCAGGATTTTGGCGAAAAGTGTCACGATCAGCAGCTGTGTATTATCATTTCCTTCCCTGCTGGCTAGGTACTGATGATGAATATTTCTACCCACTGCGTGTATGAATCTACGGATTGAGTGTCGCCATGTTAGCAGTCGTTACACATCGCGGTCTTCGAGGCGGATAAAGCGTGTACAAACAAATCAAAAACTTCCATAACTCGACTTCGTACTTTAGAGACAAGCAAAACGTGAATGGTGGGGTACATGGAAATTCCCAGAAATGTGCCGGAGTGGCAATCAAATGATAATGTAGTACAGAGTGCCTTGCCTCAGTATTGGGAGTCATATCGACTGGTCGAGGTACGGCCAGAAAAGAGACAATAAGGCTCGAGGGAAACAGCCACCTAGTCGAGGTGAACTTCATTTTGTAAACCCTCGTCGCTAGTTTTGTGAAGGCCTCGTCGCTACTGTTGTGGAGGGCGAGTTGCCACTGTTGTCACGACAGGCCGAGTTTGTTACTTCGTGAAGCGGCTTCTGGTCCAGTACACCGCTAACACAACTTCTCCCTGTCACCATTACACAGCCATGCCTCAGAGTCAGGTAACAGGATAGGAGAAAGAAGGTTCTACAACACTCCAACAAATTAGTAACAAACTTACACAAATGAGTTAAAAATGTTTACTTATCTCCGTGACTTCTTGAATAATGAAGTCTGTAACACAGCTTGTAATATAACACGAAAAAGGCTCTCAATGGGAAAGAGCAAATAATCTTAGGTAAACTTCACAGTATGCAATTTACAACAACTGCAACTTGCGACGTTCCCTGCTTAAGTCAGCCCTGGACGATGATCTGTAACCAAGTGGGTGAGAGCTGCTCTCGTATCTTCCGAGTAGGCTTCTGTCCGTTGTCGGCCGGCATTGGCGGACTGTACTCGGCCGGCAATTGGCCGAGGCGAAGTCGATGTCTTCATCCTCTGGGCCGCCAGTGGCGCTGGTGGAACTGGCCCAAGTGGCGAGTCTCTATAGCACTGGCACCAGCTCGCATCTTCGCACGCGTGGTGCTTTTGCCCTGAATGTGTCTTGTTCGGACGACACAGCAATTCATCATTCCAAATTACTCGTTCCCATTCTCCCGCTGTCCAGAGGCGTCCAGAGACTGCACGACTTCCTCCCTAACATTAGGGAGCGGTTGAGAATGAGACATATCGATTCCATCCGCGGTATGGTACATTTCTTAAACGGACACGGACTTTTATTCCACGCACTTAAATCGCGTGAGTCTGAGGCAGACACCTACGTGTGTGGTGTCACCGCCAGACACCACACTTCCTAGGTGGTAGCCTTTAAATCGGCCGCGGTCCGTTAGTATACGTCGGACCCGCGTGTCGCCACTATCAGTGATTGCAGACCGAGCGCCGCCACACGGCAGGTCTAGTCTAGAGAGACTCCCTAGCACTCGCCCCAGTTGTACAGCCGACTTTCCTAGCGATGGTTCACTGTCTACATACGCTCTCATTTGCAGAGACGACAGTTTAGCTTAGCCTTCAGCTACGCCATTTGCTACGACCTAGCAAGGCGCCATATTCAGTTACTATAATTACTATTCTGAACAGATAATATTGTGAATCTCGTACCGTCAAGAGCGACGTTCATCATTAATGGATTAAAGTTAAGTATCAAACTAATTACGTCCGCTTTCTGAATTCTCATTCCTTGTCATGTTTCAGACCTCACGTCAGTATAGTTCTTCCCTCCTCACGCCAGCCTGCGTGAGCTAAAACGCGTGCATTTCGGCCTCCACTCGTAACACGGTGTTGGCTCTTCTGCTAACACAAAAACATGCACATGCGGGGAAGAAGGTTCCTCAGAACGCACTTTCTTTTTCTGCAGGCAATACGCGAACAATAGACATTCACTACAGTTAGACTTCACAGATACTGACACAGACATATACACAGCAATAAGAGACAAAGAACAATGGGTACAATTAAACTTACTGACAAAAAGTATGTCAGAAACAACACATGAAGAGTACATGCGGGCATGACATAACAGACATGCCCATGTGCAACGTAACAACAATCTCCAGAGGGTGGACAGCGATACCCACAGTAACAGCGAGAATAGTGATAATGAGGAGGAACAGGAAGAAGAAGCTGAGATGTCACAGTAAATAAGCATAACGTGCTGGCGATCCAGCCAAGAAATCACCAAATGCTGTACACGGATGGGCACCTAAAGTAGTTAATACATAGGATTAGTAACAAATAGGATAAGCAATATTATTTCTCTACTAATAACCATTTGTATGTGTTGTGTGTGTGTGTGTGTGTGTGTGTGTGTGTGTGTGTGTGTGCGTGCGTGCGTGCGCGTGTGTTTCTATGTGTGTGCGACTGGTGGTCAAAGCCTCGAAGAAACCATTCCGAGGTATTCACCGTCAGTCACATTCGGTAATGATACTAACAAATCTCTACTCTATCCTATCATATTTTTATATTCTTCTTAAAAAACAACAAAATTTTATTTATATTTCAACCTTAAATTATTGTTATTTTGAAAAGTATCATTCTTTGTAAATGTTGTAGATAAAACGAAAGAAAAGAAAACTGCAAAAAGATGAAAATCGAAAATTGTAAGATGTACGACCTGTTTTAAACATCAGATAACAGATCTATAATTTGGCAATAAATAAATAAAAAAATAAATAAATTTCCAGAGGCGTTGCCCTTCACGCCACCTCAAGCCTCGCTATCCACTGACTACATACGAGCAAATATGTCACTTATGAGGAGCTGCTCGACCGTTGTACCGTATTGCTTTTAACTCCCTACGCACAGTCTGTGTGTTAGCTGGACTGTTGATGATGCTTTGCAGATCGCGACTGATTACTTCCACCGATTTCATGCCATTTTTTACAGTCACCCTCTGGAATACTCGACCGTCCCCTTCCGCCAGTACGTGAAGGCTGCAGTAATTTCTACCTGTTCCACTTCATAATCACCTCACCATCAATCGACTGATGGGTTTGTTACTCAGGTAAATGGAAATGTCGTGTGGCTAGGGCCTCCCGTCGGGTAGACCGTTCGCCTGGTGCAGGTGAGGCTCAGTGATTAGCCCACGTTCGGAGTCACTCTGCTGACCCAACCGCCGGCCGGAGTGGCCGTGCGGTTCTAGGCGCTACAGTCTGGAGCCGAGCGCCCGCTTCGGTCGCAGGTTCGAATCCTGCCTCGGGCATCGATGTGTGTGATGTCCTTAGGTTAGTTAGGTTTAATTAGTTCTAAGTTCTAGGCGACTGATGACCTCAGAAGTTAAGTCGCATAGTGCTCAGAGCCATTTGAACCATTTTTTGCTGACCCAACCAACCCATTCTGCTGGTACGGAAAACACAATATCCCGCCTCCTTTGTTACTGGCGGGTCCATCCTTCGTGACATCTGTTGGTGAAATTCGCATTACATAGGGGTTTTCGTATTCTTTTGGTCATATCCATCCTACTGATATGGTTATTCCATTATCTTTTGTATCATTGTATCTTTTCATTTAGAAGCATTAGTCCTAATTCATGTCTTACTTCTGTGTTTCACTTTCGATCTCGTTAGTTCTGTCCTGACGTGTATTTGAGAATCTTCATTTATGCACTCTGGGATTTTTCGTCCATCCTTTCTCGGTCTTAGTCAAATTCTGCATCTACATCAGCACTCCGCAGGACATCTTACGCTGTGAGCACCTTCTACTGTCACTACCTTTTACTGTTCCATTCGCGAATGGTGCGCGCTGCGCAGGAATAACGGTTGACAAAAGCCTCCTGCTTTTTTTCATCCGTCGTCTGACTGGTCTGATGTGACTAGCCACGACTTCCGCGCCTGTGGCAACATCTCTCCCTCTCGCAGTAGCGCTTACATCCGGCTTCCTCATTTGCCGGCCGGGGTGGCCGAGCGGTTCTAGGCGCTACAGTATGGAACGGCGCGACCGCTACGGTCGCAGGTTCGAATCCTTCCTCGGGCATGGGTGTGTGTCCTTAGGTTAGTTACGTTTAAGTAGTTCTAAGTCCTAGGGGACTGATGACCTCAGAAGTTAAGTCACATAGTGCTCAGAGCCATTTGAACCATTTGAGCTTCCTCATTTATTTGTTGTACACATTTCAATTTCTATCTATCTCTTCAATTTTTGCGTTCTACAGCTACCCTAGTATTGAGGATGTTCTGCCTCGCTTCCTTAACCATGTCCTGTTATATTGTTCCTTCTTCTGAATTTCGTTTCTTTCTTCTCCACATTTTCTACTCCTCTCTGATTCTGTGTAGAACTTGCTCATTTACTATCTGGTACACATTATGTGCCTTTTATGCAGTCATTTTACCTTCATGGTCAATTTGCACAATGTACGGGGGTGAAATGATATATTGTCCGACTATTTTTGGAACAAGTGTTCTCAGAATTTCAACAGTATGCTTCTCTGTGATGCAAAAGGCTGCTGTAGTACTGTCGACCGCTGAAATTTGATGAGCATTTCCGTAACAACCTGGCTCTTGCTAAACAAACCCATGACGAAATGTGCTTCTCTTCTTTGGATCTTTTCCATCTCGCCTGTTAGTCCTACCTCGTACAGGTCCTAGACTGACGAGTACGAGGTGCATTCAAGTTCTAAGGCCTCCGATTTTTTTTCTCCGGACTGGAAAGAGATAGAAAGATGAGCATTGTTTTAAAATAAGGCCCCGTTCATTGTCAGTACGTCCCAGAGATGGCAGCACCATACGGCAGATGGAATTTTACCGCTAGCGGCGAGAATGAGAACTGTTTTAAATACTTAAAATGGCGACGTTTTCCTTACTTGAACAGCGTGCAATCATTCGTTTTCTGAATTTGCGTGGTGTGAAACCAATTGAAATTCATCGACAGTTGAAGGAGACGTGGTGATGGAGTTATGGATGTGTCGAAAGTGCGTTCGTGGGTGCAACAGTTTAATGAAGGCAGAACATCGTGTGACAACAAACTGAAACAACCTCAGGCTCGCACAAGTCGGTCTGACGACATGATCGAGAAAGTGGAGAGAATTGTTTTGGGGGATCGCCGAATGACTGTTGAACAGATCGCCTCCAGAGTTGGCATTTCTGTGGGTTCTGTGCACACAATCCTGCATGACGACCTGAAAATGCGAAAAGTGTCATCCAGGTGGGTGCCACGAATGCTGACGGACGACCACATGGCTGCCCGTGTGGCATGTTGCCAAGCAATGTTGACGCGCAACGACAGCATGAATGGGACTTTCTTTTCGTCGGTTGTGACAATGGATGAGACGTGGATGCCATTTTTCAATCTAGAAACAAAGCGCCAGTCAGCTCAATGGAAGCACACAGATTCACCGCCACCAAAAAAATTTCGGGCAACCGCCAGTGCTGAAAAAATGATGGTGTCCATGTTCTGGGACAGCGAGGGCGTAATCCTTACCCATTGCGTTCCAAAGGGCACTACGGTAACAGGTGCATCCTACGAAAATGTTTTGAAGAACAAATTCCTTCCTGCACTGCAACAAAAAAGTCCGGGAAGGGCTGCGCGTGTGCTGTTTCACCAAGACAACGCACCCGCACATCGAGCTAACGTTATGCAACAGTTTCTTCGTGCTAACAACTTTGAAGTGATTCCTCATGCTCCCGACTCACCTGACCTGGCTCCTAGTGACTTTTGGCTTTTTCCAACAATGAAAGACACTCTCCGTGGCCGCACATTCACCAGCCGTGCTGCTATTGCCTCAGCGATTTTCCAGTGGTCAAAACAGACTCCTAAAGAAGCCTTCGCCGCTGCCATGGAATCATGGCGTCAGCGTTGTGAAAAATGTGTACGTCTGCAGGGCGATTACGTCGAGTAGTAACGCCAGTTTCATCGATTTCGGGTGAGTAGTTAATTAGAAAAAAAATCGGAGGCCTTAGAACTTGAATGCACCTCGTAGTACCCAAGAATAGGTCGAACGAGTGTTTGTTGGTTATCTATTTCGTTGATGGTTTCATTTCCCTAGGGTTCTTCCAATAAATCTGTATGCTATCTACCTTTCTTACAACTAGCTTTTTTGGAGTCGCTCCGTGTCGCTCGTAGGTATTTTAAGGTTGTCATTGTTTCAAATGGCTTACTGCCAAATTTAATGGTCTATTTCGGTTATTTAGCGCAATACGCTACGTTTATTTACGTTGAGGTTCAATTTCCAATCGCTGAACCAAGCGCCGATCCTCTCAAGGTTGTCTTGAATTTCGTTACAGTTTTCTGGCGTTGCTGCTTCCCTATACACTCGTACAACACCTTCGTCCACGATCTGCCTCACGGAACTTCTGCATAATCCACCAGATCACTTAACGGACCAACAACACTCCACTGGGGTACTCCCAGAGTTACTTTCACAGCTGACGATTCTTTACAATTAAAACTGGTGTTTTGAAATCTATCTAGCTAGAATCGATATATTACAACTACAAGAGAAAAAATCTTGTAAAATTTTAGCAGTGTTTCTTTTCTCCATTTCCCATATAAGGTTCGTTTGACAGAACCACTAATTAGGTTCAAATTCTCTAGCTTTTACCGAAAATAAATTTCATCTTCATGTGCACTATTGCACCCTTTGAATTTGAAATTTGTTACTTAATCTGACATTTTAACATTAATTAAAATATGAGACTTAATTTTGCTGCCGACGCCTTTGCTTTGCTACCTGATAACTACAAATTGTGTGAAGCACTATTCTTTATATCTGATATACTGCTCTTTGTAGAGCATTTTCATCATTAGAAACAACTACTTCGTAAACTGCAAACAGCATCATCTGTACATAGTACGTTTTGCTTTCTAATTACAAGAATAAAATGGTTAGATTTGGTTTATGTGAATATAAGAATGTACAGATATAAAACATTTGTGGACATGTACGACGACGTTCGCACCAAGTAAACTATGCTCATCAAAGTGGCTATAACAATCTGAATGGCTCGTGTTGCATGTGTGGGGCTCAATAACTCAATATCTGGCTCAAAATCCTTTGCTGACAACATCGCTTGATAAATTATATCAATAGATGGAATTAGCGTTGTATACTATCTACAAGAATACCATCCAACATCACCATGAGGGTCTCTATACATACATGAAATGTATTCGCAGCTGCGAATACGAACAAGCATCATCTGTGTAAGGGAATGACGACAGTGAAAATTTATGCCGGCCCGGGACTCGAACCCGGATTTATCGCTTTACGAGAACGGTCGCCTTAACCGCTTTGGCTATCCGTGCACGACTCACGGCCAAACCCAAACTTCCAAATGTCGTGGTACCTGCCTCAGCACCTATACTCGTACAATTACATAATTCCCCTAGATGGGGACATTTTAACTGTAAGTCGCTGCCTGGTATAGACGGATAAATACGATGCTACTGTGTGTGTGTTGTTATGAAGACCAAATGTTCTTCTTAACAACACAGCCACTGCTGTATGGTCTCCATGCATGACCACACAGCTGCATTACAGCTACAGGAGGCTGTGCAAGATAAATTGTTGCCCGAGACAACCTTCCCAAAGACTGTGACTAAACATAGTGCACAAACTGTACATCACGCGAATAAAACTGCATTCGTGAGGGCATCATTACTTCAGGGCGACCACTTTTGATTAATCCCTCAACTAAAAATACAGTTTTTAGTCCGGAATCCCTCTGCGTCCTAGACTGATACACTTAGGAACCATTACGTAGATAAGAAGTACCGAAATGAAGGTTTCACTATGGAACAAATCTGTAAAAAAATAGTATTTTGTCGTTGATTGTGGACGGAAGGAAGATTAGAGTTCAACTTTACGTCAATGTCGAGTTAATAAGAAAAACGTTCAAATGTGTGTGAAATCTTATGGGACTTAACTGCTAAGGCCATCAGTCCCTAAGCTTACACACTACGTAACCTAAATTATCCTAAGGACAAAACACACACCCATGCCCGAGGTAGGACTCGAACCTCCGCCGGGACCACCCGCACAGTCGATGACTGCAGCGCGCTAGACCGCTCAGCTAATCCCGCGCGGCTAGTTAATTAGAGACGGAGCAGAATATTAGAGTGTGGACGGACATGGAAGAAAATCGGACCTGTCCTTTTATGAGAAACCAATCTAGCATTTTTTTTAATCGATTAAGGGAAATGAAGGAAAAAATAAATCTGCTTACCGGATGGGGATTTGAAATCCCTTCTCCTAAAAGCGAGTGCAGGTTCTAAGCACTGTGCAACCCCGCTCTGTCCTTTGACAGTGGAGGCCAGTTGGGAAAGTCGGAGGGAAAGGCATTAGGCTGAAAAGTGTCAGACGAGCTGCCTCTGCCATCCCGTGATGCGGAAGCGCGCAGACGCGGGACAGCAGGCTGAGTGAGGGCCGTGTTGCAGAATTCATGGCCGGCCCCGTAGGCGACAGGAGTAACGGCTGCTGGCGGCTCCACGTAGCATTCAGAATTTCTGTGGCGATACAGTCTTCTATGAACGCAGAGCAGATGGCAAACTTAAGAAAATACCATTTGCAACGCCTTGGAAACAACGACAGCTATTAACCACATTAAGCCCAGAGATAAAGAAACGTTGCATCACAGAATTCGAGCTCGTAATGTACAACTGCAATTGGTTTCTCTCCTTATTTACGTGAGGATATTTGCTTGGTTTCCAACTCTTTTCTTAGATACAATTTCGATACGAAGTTTCGAGACTGAATATAGATGCGAAAACAGTTTGATGAGGATAATCTTCAGGCCTAAAATGTTGAACAAAACAACGTATAAATGCAGTGCTCTCATACACCAGTACGGAAGTTACTACCCCTAGGAGTGATCAGGCTAGAAGTTATTCTGGCACTATTGTATGTTACTAGTTCTAGGTTTTCTTCTTGGGTGCCTTGGGGTCTCACAGACGGCAGTGAGAGCAGGTGTGTTTATCTACTTGGCGAAGTTTACCAATATATCAGTTATCCTTCCTCCACGCTCTCAAACGTGGACCTAACAGTCGCGAAACGTTCTCGTATCGATTTCTGTGTTTCGTTGCTGTGTCCTCTGTGACAGGAATGAGGAGGCGCTTACAAAAAGGAAAGCTTTTCCCTTGTATTTTTTGATTGAATTGTAGATACTGCCAGGCTCTAAAGTCTAGAGCTCCGTTGCTGCTTTTAAGACGGAAATGACAACAGACGTATGCGGAATGAATAGCAACGTTAGAACTACAGGGAAATTAAAGCTTTCAAATCAATTATTGAGATGGTTATGTGACTAAAAGGAACCAAAATTTTGATTTTTAATATATATAAATGTTTTGGCAGCTAGTTTTGGAAGCTGCGCAGTCTTTGCCCCGCACTGAGGAAGACTTCCATGGTCAATTCATGCTTCAGCTTCATAGACATATTAAGAGTTGTACCTCGCTAGAGGCAGTTTGGGACAATTAAATGTGAAGAAAGAATAACTGTTAGTAAACAAATAACGTTCCATTGTGCGTAAATAGTGGCGCCTCCCCTCAACCCCACATACCACCCCCCCTCCTCCGCACACAAACACACACACACACACACACACACACACACACACACACATGCACACACACACGCACACACACACGTATACAAAAAGACAGACAGACAGAAAGTCATCAATAAATTATGACCTCACGATGCTAGCGATGATTATCGGAATAAAATTCTCCTTAGATCAGGAACTGAAATACTTGAGCTATTGTAGATAGTAAGCATAAGAACGGCAGTGTTTACCATGCTGTGAATTGGTCACGCTACCAAAAGTGCTTAATCAATTTTTAACTATGAGAGCACATCATACAGGGTAATTTGAAAAACTGAGGCAGTTGACCTCCGGCTATCACGATGTGTTCTATAGCAGGCACCAATGTGTCATATCAGTTCTCTTGGCACACTCAGAAAGCTCGTTAAAAAATTGGTAATTCCAGTAGCTACTTGCTACAGTTTCACGATTGTAGTCTGAAAAGAATAATAATGTAATTCTAAGCAATCCAAACGTCAATAGACAGATACAATTACAAATATATCCCTTTATTTTTTATATATAGCATCAACAAATTTCGAATTTAAAAAGATGAAATCATGCAAATGTTAATTACTCGTACAAAAAAAACTCGAGCTCTTCCAAACTATTTATGTTATTGGCTCATCGTGTACGTATCATTCAGATGACACCTTCTTAAATAGGCACTGCAGCTTATAATTATAAACAAAGTTGTGTGAGGACATAACGAGCACATAACCGCTGATAATCATAACATTTCGTAGTAACATCAGGTCTTTTGCAGATGATTTAGCTATTTAAATTGAGTACTATCAGAAAAAAGCTATAAAATATACGCCAAATTCTGAAAGGATTTCAAAGTAGGGTAATGACTGGCAACTTGTGTTAAATATTTCGAAAAGTAAAGCTGTCCATTTCAGAAAATGCAAAAATGTAGTACTTTATGACTGTAATAGCAGTTAGTCACAACTGGAATACAATTTTTGGGAATATGAAATAAAATGATCGCAGAGGCTCAGTCGCAGGTAAAGCAGCTGGTAAAGTTGATTATATTGGTAGGATACTGGGAAAATTAAAACAGTTTACAAAGGAGATTGCTCAAAGAAAACTTTCCAGTTCATCGGCAGGTGTGCCCCAGGGAAGTGTGACAGGACAGCTCATATTCTCTGTATACGTAAATGAGCTGACGGACAAATGGCTCTGAGCACTATGGGACTTAACTGCTGAGGTCATCAGTCCCCTAGAACTTAGAACTACTTAAACCTAACTAACCTTAGGACATCGAACCTGCGACCGTAGCGGTCGCGCGGTTCCAGACTGTAGCGCCTAGAACCGCTCGGCCACACAAGCCGGCGATCAGACGGACAGGGTGAGCAGCAATCTGTGGCTGTTTACTAATGATGCTGTTGTGTGAATGATGGCATATGAGTGGAGAAGGACAAAATAATAGGAACTGATTAATAATTGCTGCTTGAGTAATTAAAAAAATTGATTGGAAAGAATAATTGAAAGAAATTGGAAGGTAATTTATAAATCTGTACACATTTCCTGGGTGAATTTTAACTGGTACTAACATCAACGGACCTTCAACATCAATACATTTAAGATCAATATTCCGATTTTTTGTTACGTACTGCTTCACATTACTTCCATTGTGCATAGTGCTGATTGCGACACTGCCGATAAGGGATCGTCCATCCACTGCTCGCACAAATTCCTCTTGTCTCCTGTGGATTCTCGGCGCGGGCGAAATCATGAACAGAGGGTGTGATTGATGTAAATACACTCCTGGAAATTGAAATAAGAACACCGTGAATTCATTGTCCCAGGAAGGGGAAACTTTATTGACACATTCCTGAGGTCAGATACATCACATGATCACACTGACAGAACCACAGGCACATAGACACAGGCAACAGAGCATGCACAATGTCGGCACTAGTACAGTGTATATCCACCTTTCGCAGCAATGCAGGCTGCTATTCTCCCATGGAGACGATCGTAGAGATGCTGGATGTAGTCCTGTGGAACGGCTTGCCATGCCATTTCCACCTGGCGCCTCAGTTGGACCAGCGTTCGTGCTGGACGTGCAGACCGCGTGAGACGACGCTTCATCCAGTCCCAAACATGCTCAATGGGGGACAGATCCGGAGATCTTGCTGGCCAGGGTAGTTGACTTACACCTTCTAGAGCACGTTGGGTGGCACGGGATACATGCGGACGTGCATTGTCCTGTTGGAACAGCAAGTTCCCTTGCCGGTCTAGGAATGGTAGAACGATGGGTTCGATGACGGTTTGGATGTACCGTGCACTATTCAGTGTCCCCTCGACGATCACCAGTGGTGTACGGCCAGTGTAGGAGATCGCTCCCCACACCATGATGCCGGGTGTTGGCCCTGTGTGCCTCGGTCGTATGCAGTCCTGATTGTGGCGCTCACCTGCACGGCGCCAAACACGCATACGGCCATCATTGGCACCAAGGCAGAAGCGACTCTCATCGCTGAAGACGACACGTCTCCATTCGTCCCTCCATTCACGCCTGTCGCGACACCACTGGAGGCGGGCTGCACGATGTTGGGGCGTGAGCGGAAGACGGCCTAACGGTGTGCGGGACCGTAGCCCAGCTTCATGGAGACGGTTGCGAATGGTCCTCGCCGATACCCCAGGAGCAACAGTGTCCCTAATTTGCTGGGAAGTGGCGGTGCGGTCCCCTACGGCACTGCGTAGGATCCTACGGTCTTGGCGTGCATCCGTGCGTCGCTGCGGTCCGGTCTCAGGTCGACGGTCACGTGCACCTTCCGCCGACCACTGGCGACAACATCGATGTACTGTGGAGACCTCACGCCCCACGTGTTGAGCAATTCGGCGGTACGTCCACCCGGCCTCCCGCATGCCCACTATACGCCCTCGCTCAAAGTCCGGCGATCTGACGGACAGGGTGAGCAGCAATCTGTGGCTGTTTACTAATGATGCTGTTGTGTGAATGATGGCATATGAGTGGGGAAGGACAAAATAATAGGAACTGATTAATAATTGCTGCTTGAGTAATTAAAAAAATTGATTGGAAAGAATAATTGAAAGAAATTGGAAGGTAATTTATAAATCTGTACACATTTCCTGGGTGAATTTTAACTGGTACTAACATCAACGGACCTTCAACATCAATACATTTAAGATCAATATTCCGATTTTTTGTTACGTACTGCTTCACATTACTTCCATTGTGCATAGTGCTGATTGCGACACTGCCGATAAGGGATCGTCCATCCACTGCTCGCACAAATTCCTCTTGTCTCCTGTGGATTCTCGGCGCGGGCGAAATCATGAACAGAGGGTGTGATTGATGTAAATACACTCCTGGAAATTGAAATAAGAACACCGTGAATTCATTGTCCCAGGAAGGGGAAACTTTATTGACACATTCCTGAGGTCAGATACATCACATGATCACACTGACAGAACCACAGGCACATAGACACAGGCAACAGAGCATGCACAATGTCGGCACTAGTACAGTGTATATCCACCTTTCGCTGAAGACGACACGTCTCCATTCGTCCCTCCATTCACGCCTGTCGCGACACCACTGGAGGCGGGCTGCACGATGTTGGGGCGTGAGCGGAAGACGGCCTAACGGTGTGCGGGACCGTAGCCCAGCTTCATGGAGACGGTTGCGAATGGTCCTCGCCGATACCCCAGGAGCAACAGTGTCCCTAATTTGCTGGGATGTGGCGGTGCGGTCCCCTACGGCACTGCGTAGGATCCTACGGTCTTGGCGTGCATCCGTGCGTCGCTGCGGTCCGGTCTCAGGTCGACGGTCACGTGCACCTTCCGCCGACCACTGGCGACAACATCGATGTACTGTGGAGACCTCACGCCCCACGTGTTGAGCAATTCGGCGGTACGTCCACCCGGCCTCCCGCATGCCCACTATACGCCCTCGCTCAAAGTCCGTCAACTGCACATACGGTTGACGTCCACGCTGTCGCGGCATGCTACCAGTGTTAAAGACTTCGATGGAGCTCCGTATGCCACGGCAAACTGGCTGACACTGACGGCGGCGGTGCACAAATGCTGCGCAGCTAGCGCCATTCGACGGCCAACACCGCGGTTCCTGGTGTGTCCGCTGTGCCGTGCGTGTGATCATTGCTTGTACAGCCCTCTCGCAGTGTCCGGAGCAAGTATGGTGGGTCTGACACACCGGTGTCAATGTGTTCTTTTTTCCATTTCCAGGAGTGTATATGAATAAACTTGGCCTTCCTAATAACTTTTATAACACTTTTTAATATACGGTTGGAATACACATTTTTAAACAATACCGGTACGACGGAGCTAGCCATACGTCCGCCCGCTACCACTTATAGAAACAAACATGTGAAGATACTGGAATGAATTAACTGAAGAGCGTGTCGATTTATTTGCAGAATTTTAAGAAAGTGTGGTTCATCTGTAAAGGAGACCGCATGTTGGACACTTGTACGACCCATTCTTGAGTACTGTTCAAGTACTTGGGATATGCTCCTGGTCGGACTAAAGGAAGACATCGCAGCATGAATGAGGCAGGCTGCTAGATTTCCAGGAGTAAATGTAGACACGAACAACAATTTATTGGTTATGAGCTGCAGATTAAAACTAAAGAAATTGGAAAAAATTAGGAAAATATGGAGATGGCACCTGGATAAACTGAAAGAACCGGAGATTTTTGAGAGTTTCAGAGGGAGCGTTATGGAACGATTGACAAAAACAGGAGAAAGAAATGGGGAGCTTTGAGAGATGAAATAGTGTAGGCAGCCGAGGATCAAATAGGTGAAAATACTAGGCCTAGTAGAAATTCTTGGGTACCACAAGAGATACTGAATTTGACTGATGAAAGGAGAAAATATAACAATGCAGTAAGTGAAGCAGGCGAAAGGGAATACAAACATCCTAAAGATGAGATTGACAGGAAATGCAAAATGGCTAAGGAGGAATGGCTAGAGGACAAATGTAAGAATTTAGAAGCATATACAGGGTCTTACAAAACGGTACGGCCAAACTTCCAGGAAACATTCCTCACGCACAAATAAAGAAAAGATGTTATGTCGACATGTGTCCGTAAACGCTTAATTTCCATGTTAGAGCTCATTTTAGTTTCGTTCTTCCACCTACGCTCAATGGAGCACGTTATCATGATTTCATACGGGATACTCTACCTGTGCTGCTAGAACATGTACCTTTACAAGTACGACACAACATGTGGTTCATGCACGATAGAGCTCCTGCACATTTCAGTCGAAGTGTTCGTACGCTTCTCAACAACAGATTCGGTGACCGATGGATTGGTGGAGGCGGACCAATTCCATGGCCTCCACGCTCTCCTGACCTCAACCCTCTTGACTTTCATTTATGGGGGCATTTGAAAGCTCTTGTCTACGCAACCCCGGTACCAAATGTAGAGACTCTTCGTGCTCGCATTATGGACGGCTGATACAATACGCCATTCTCCAGGGCTGCATCAGCGCATCAGGGATTCCATGCGACGGAGGGCGGATGCATTTATCCTCGCTAACGGAGGAAGTCACGCTGGTACGTTCTGTTGTTGTGTGTTTCCATTCCATGATTAATGTGATTTGAAGAGAAATAATAAAATGAGCTCTAACATGGAAAGTAAGCGTTTCCGGACACATGCCCACATAACATATTTTCTTTCTTTGTGTGTGAGGAATGTTTCCTGAAAGTTTGGCCGTACCTTTTTGTAACACCCTGTATATAAGGCGAGAGATAGATCCCGTCTACAGGAAAATTAAAGGGGCCTTTGGAGAAAAGAGAACCACCTGTATGAATATCAAGGGCTCACATGGAAACCCATTCCGAAGCAAAGAAGGAGTACATAGAGGGTCTATAAAAGGGAGATAAATTTGAAGGTAAGATCGTAGAAAGGGAAGTGAACACAGATGAAGGTGAGATCGGAGATGTGATAATGCAAGAAGAATTTGACAGAGGTCTGAAAGATCTAAGTCGAAACAACGATCTGGGAACAGACGTTATTCCGTCAGAACTACTGATAGCCTTGGGAGAGCCAGCTATGACGAAACTCTTCCTCAGACTTCAAGAAGAATGTAATAATTCCAATTCCAAAAAATGCAGATGCTAACAGAGGTGAAAATTATCTAAATATCACTTTAGTAACTCATGGTTGCAGAATACTAACACGAATTCTACACAGGAGAATGGAAAAACTGGCAGAAGCCGACCTCGCGGAAGATCAGTTTCGAATTGGGAGAAATGCAGGAACACCGAGGCAATACTGACCTACGAATTAGCTTACAAGATGGGTTAAGGAAAGGTAAACCTTCGTGTGAGGCATTTTTAGACTGAGAGAAAACTTTTCACGTTGTCGACTGGAACCGTGTTTTTGAAATTTTGAAGGTAGCAGGTGTAAATAGAGGGAGCAAAGGGCTATTTACAACTGGTACAGAAACCAGATGGCAGTTATAAGAGTCGAGGGTCATCAAAGAGAGGATTGTAGCCTATCCTTGATGTTATTCAATCAGTACACTGAGCAAGCAGTACAAGAAACCAAAGAAAATTTTGAAGTAGGCATTAAAGTTCAGGGAGAAGAAATAAAAACTTTGAGGTTTGGCGATGATATTGTAATTCTGTCAGACAGTTAAGGACTTTGAAGAGCAGTCGAATGGAACGGACAGTGTGTTGGAAGGACTATATAAGACCAAAAAAGTGAAACAGTGATAATGGAATGTAGTCGAATTAAATCAGGTGAATCTGAGGGAACTAGATTAGGAAACGAGATACTTTTATTAGTAATGAGTTTTACTATTTGGGCATCAAAATAACTTGTGATGACCGAAGCAAAGAGGATATGAAATGTACACTGACAAGGGTAAGAAAAGCGTTTCCGAAGAAGAAAAATTTCTTAACATCGAGCATACAAGTGTCAGGATGTCTTTTCTGAACGTATTTGTACGGAATGAGCCCTTGTATGGAAATGAAACATGGATGATAAACAGTTTAGACAATAAGACAATAGAAGCGTTTGAAATGTGGTGCTACAGAAGACGTAACTAAAGAGGAAGAGATACTGAATATAATTGGGGAGAAAAGAAATTTGTGGCACAAACCGCCTAGAAGGAGGGATCGGTTGATAGGACACATTCTTTAAGACATCAAGGGGTCACCAGTTAGTATTGGACGGAAGTGTGGGTGGATAAAAATTTAGAGGGAGGCTAAGAGATGAACACAGTAAGTAGAATCAGAAGGATGTAGGTTGCAGTGGTCACTCGGAAATGAAGAGGCTTCCACAGGATAGATTAGCATTGAGAGCTGCATCGGACCAGTCTTCGGATTGAAGACTACGATAACAACAAGTTCGATCTGCACGCAAGTGTTACAGAGATGCTTCGTGAACTCATGTGGGCATCCCTCGAGGGAAACCGACGTTCTTCTCGCAGAACAATATCGACAAAATTTAAAGAACCAGCTTTTGTGGCTGACTGCAGAACGATTCTGCAGCTGCCAACACATATTTCGCGTAAGGACAAAGGAGATAAGGTAAGAGAAAAAAGGGCTTGTACGGAGACATATAGATAGTCATTTTTCCCTTTCTCTTTTCGCGAGTGGATCAGGAAAGGCCGGCCGTTGTGGCCGAGCGGTTCTAGGCGATTCAGTTCGGAACCGCGCGACTGCTACGGTCGCAGGTTCTAATCCTGGGCATGGATGTGTGTGATGTCCTTAGGTTAGTTAGGTTTAAGTAGTTCTAAGTTCTAGGGGACTGACGACCTCAGATGTTAAGTCCCATAGTGACCAGAGCCATATTTTTTTTTTTAATCAGGAAAGGAAATGACTAATGGTGGTAGGGAGTATCTTCCACCATGCACCGTACGGTGGCTTGCGGTGTATGTGTGTAGATGTAGACCTAAGAACGATGTTAAGATGAGTGACACCCATACTAAATAGGATAACAGGGGATATCGTACGTATACAAAGAAAGGCGGGAGAACGTCATTGAGTAGCTGAAGAAACTGAACCGCCACTCACTTGCAGATGGACGCCAACTATCCCGTGAAAACGCAGTTACAAAGTTCCGAGAGTAAGTATTAAGTTAGGAATCTAGGAATATGCCACGGAGGCTAGGTATTGCCTGCTTAGTAGCCGCGACGACAAACTTAGACTACGTGCAGGTCGCACAGAGGCATTTCAGCAGTCATTCTTCCCGCGCTCTAATACGCGAATGCATCAGGAAGGAAAAGCCTAATGCGCGTTACAATGTGTAGCGCCCTCTACCATACAGTTCACAATGGTCTGTAGAGCATTAATGTAAATGTAGACCATACTTACTCACAAAAAAACAATGCTACTTTAAACGAGTCACTCGTTTTCAGAGCTCTACAGTTGCCAAAGTACTGCATTTAGAAGTATTATTGATGCATGAATAGAACTGTAAACTCATCAAGTCTGCAGTTTGCACTCTACAAACGATCTATGAGCGCCGCTCTGGTCACGCGACACGCGTGCAAGCGGTACCCAGCCATGATCTTCCGGTTTTAATTGTTGTGCGAGCTGCAAACTGTACGGTTTGAAATGTAACCAGCGTTCCAAAATCTTCTACACAGTTTGCTGTTGTATTCCAAGTTTTGCGGACCGTTGAATTGTTTGGATTGCGTACGAAATTTTTCCTCGCCCTCTCCAAGGTTACATCTAGTCAACCATTACTTTTCTCTTTACAGAGACAACTAGTGTCGGTAAACTGTCGATACAAACGCTCTGTTTACATGACGGTTCTTTTCCATAATGCCTTCTGAATGCAAGCTGCACTGTTGTAACAGATAAAAAGCCCGCATGTTTCAACAAACAAAAACTCTTTTCACTGCTTTGTCGGCAACTGGTGGACGCAATGCAAAATCGTTTCTACTTCTGCATCAGTCATATCTGTGCGTATAATACTTTGGGAAATATAGAACTCTAAAAACGAATGAATCATTTATATTAGCCCTGTATAATTATTGTCATTGAGGAGGGAAGTAGGGGATGAGAAAAATTCAAACAATAACTTAAATACATCAATTTGTCGTCAAATGAAACTGCTAGCTTCCTTAAACTTAGTAATACGTCAGTATGTCACTGTAGCTGATAGTCAGTCCATAGGACAGTCCAGAAGCTCTCCGTGGGAATAGACAGTGCAGTTATACTCTCCTAAAAAATTGAGAATGATTCTGTAAGTTGTCCTTTTTGATGCGAAGCTTAGTGGTAAATTAGTGATACTAATTCAACTTATTCGCTTTTCCGTCCTCGTAAATATGCTGGTGTAGCTGCTCTGTCATACAAGTCTTAATCTCATGAGGTAAGATGGACACTATGTGATTAGGTGCATTGTGCTGCCACCTACTGTCAGCTACTCCACATCAGCGATCTCAGTAGTCATTAAGACATGGTGAGAGAGCAGAATGGGGCGCTTCGCGGAACTCACGGACTTCGAACATGGTCAAGTGACTGGGTGTCACTTGTGTCATACGGCTGTACGCGAGATTTCCACACTCTTAAACATCTCTAGGTCCACTGATTCCGATGTGATAATGGAGTGGAAACGTGAAGGGACACGTACAGCACAAAAGCGGACAGGCCGACCTCGTCTGTTGACTGGCGGAGACCCCCGAAAGTTGAAAGAGGTCGCAATGTGTAATAGGCAGACATCTATCCAGACCATCACACAGGAATTCCAAAGTGCATCAGGATCCACTGCAACTACTATGACAGTTAGGCGGGAGGTGAGCAAACTTGGATTTCATGCTCGAGCGGCTGCTCATAGGTCACAAATCACGCCGGTAAATGCCAAATGACGCCTCGCTTGGTGTAAGGAGCGTCAACATTGGACGATTGAACAGTGGAAAAACGTTGTGTGGAGAGACGAATCACGGTACACAATGTGGCGAGCCGATGGCAGGGTGTGTGTACGGCGAATGCCCGGTAAACGTCATCTGCCAGCGCGTGTAGTGCTAACTGTAAAATTCGGAGGCTTTGTTTTTCATGGAGGGGGCTTGGACCCCTTGTTGTTTTGCGTGGAACTGTCACTGCACATGCCTACATTGATGTTTTAAGCGCCTTCTTGCTTCCCACTGTTGAAGAGCAATTCGGGGAAGGCGATTGCATCTTTCAACACGATCGATCACTTATTCATAATGCACGGCCTGTGACGGAGTGTTTAGACGACAATAACAAGCTGTAATGGACTGGCCTGTACAGAGCACTGACCTGAATCCTAAAGAACACCTTTGGGCTGTTTTGGAACGCCGACTTCGTGCCAGGCCTCACCGACCGACATCGATATCTCAGTGCAGCACTCCGTGGTGAGTGGTCTGCCATTCTCCAAGAAACCTTCCAGCATCTGATTGAACGTATGCCTGCAAGAGGGGAAGCTGTCATCAAGGCTAAGGCTGGGCCAACACCATAATGAATTCCAGCATTACCGATGGAGGGCGCCACGAACTTGTAAGTCATTTTCAGGAAGTTGTCCGGTTACTTTTGATCACAAAGTGTATCTCGATAGCATACAAAACAAGAAGGGACAAAATTTAGCTCCTTTGTGTTTTGTGTCGACTACAGCCCTCGAACAGTCAGCAATAAACACGCTGCCACGCTCCTAAATAAAAATTTTGATAGTGTAAACGGAGGTTTCTGCTACTCCAGAAATTCTGCGTAATGTGACATTAAACGAGGAACTGCATTGTCAAGATATTTCTAAGACGGCTCTAGTGAGCCTTGTTTCAAAGTGTGGTTTCTCGCCTCTATATATTGCGCAGCGGACGAAATTAACGCGCGAAATGTCAGTGCAGGAACGATCCCGCCTACTCAGGCCTCCAACCTCTTTTAACCTTTAAGACGTGGGAAATAAAAATTGATGTAAATCCTCATGAAATATGCTTCCAGTATTATGAAATATCATTGTTTCCAAGACTCTCCCCCAGCTCCAGAAAGACCTTTCGCGGCGACGAGTACGTACGCCGCGACAACATAAAAGTTTTGTTTGAAACCATTCAATCTTCTGCACCCACACCATTCACTATTCTAGGGGAAACTCGTAAATCATTTCCTACAAATGTTTCAAATGCCTAATCTCATAATCGGTATGTACGATTCCTCTTGGTGTCTTCTTTCCTAATATAAGACGGAAATTACTATTCATTCGTTATCCGTCTTATTGCCTACCAACAATTGCTAAGCAGCACGGTGGCAGCAGTTATTTTGAATTCTGTTGGTGCTCTAATTGCTCTCCAAGGACTATCTAAACTCAGTGATTATGCCAATATTTCAGGTGACTACGTGCAACCCGTGATATACGTATTCCATTCTGTGAAGGGACCATTTTCCATCATGACCATGTTTCCAATCTTGAACTTTCTAACAAAAATTTATAAAAAATCATTCATTACTTCTGATCTGCCGAAACACTCTTACTGAATCTCCTCAAGAATCTTTGCTGGTATTCCACATCTAGGTGCATATACTCCAAAGGTCACTGTACAGCCGATAGTGGAGGGTATTTCGCACCAATATAGAGATTTTCTGTCCTATTACATTCGCATATTGAGCAAGAGAAAATTGGCCGTTTGTACGCCTCTCATCGCTCTCTGTAGGTTGGTTGGTTCTAAAATAATCCTGCCTGCCATTAAAATTGCAACAGCAGGAAAAATAGTAAATAACAAAGTTTAAGTATTGTGCTTGTCCGCCTCCATAGCCGAGTGTTAAAAAATACTGCCATGCGATTCCCAGTACTGACTGGAACGAGGTAAACTCAGCTTCGTAAGGCCAATAGAGGAGTTACTAGAACGAGCAGTAGCGGCTCCACGTCACGAATACAACGTCCTGGAGAGAGGTATGCTGACCCCACACTCCACCCTACGACATCCAGTGGCGCCATTGGCAAAGGGTGACATGATGGTCGATCGCTACCGATGAGCCCATCAAGGCCTGGGAAAGACTTTACGTTTCACTTCTTGTGCATATAGAATGTAGTAGACTACTTGATTAAATACGGAAGTGAGAAATTAAGTACAGAGGGCTCCTTCTTCTGATAGTAGAAATGGGTTTAACAAGGCCTTCGAGAAACTGCTGGCCTGGCTGTTAGCTGAGAATGGACGTGACGTCGCAGCCGGGTACCACCCATAACAAATTGAAGTGTCCCTTGCCACGTGTATGTCGAGTACTGTATGTAATGTGTCCTTACTGAGTATTATTGTGCAGTCAATAGAACGTTACACAGTGACAGGTGGAATCAGGCAAAGAGAGTAAATAAATTTGCTGCTGCAATCTGTCGAGACAATTGTCCGTATTGTGAGTTATGAAATGCTTATTTTGAGTCTGTTTTCCATTTCATGAGCTTCAGAATTATAACTGCATCACAATAACAACGTGACCGACAGCTACATGTTTACAGATAGCCTGCCATAACAACAACCAATAGGATTTTCGTAGTAAGAAAAGAGTGATCTGGGCGGTTTGATACTGGTTGTACAACCTGTCCTGCCCGCAGTTGTCGTATCACTCTGCTACCACATCTGCCCCTCAGCTGCAGACAACAATTGTGTAATATAATATGCTTTTTTTCTCTGTGCGGTATATTCCTTTTATAGAATGTGTGAAGCTAACTGTGAAACAGCTTAAAAATGGTTCAAATGGCTCTGAGCACTATGGGACTTACGGGGATACGGAATCGGATTTTGGGTTAAAAAATCGAATTTTTTTTATTGGCGTATTATATTCTGCCATGTTTCCTCTTTAAAATGACGTATCATACATAGCTCTACTACAATTATAACTATTTTATTTTTATATATTTGTGAGATCGGGTATTGCGCTTTAGTTATACACGTCTCTCGTGGCTGACCATGAACTTTTTGGCAGTACCTTTAAAGTGACATGAATTCAAATATCCCGGTTTCCAGCGACTATTTATACACTAGTTGCCCGAAAATGTTTCTCTCTGGTTTCCTCAAGTTACTCTTTGACTTTGTGGCGGGACTGTTTTGTAAACAGTGTGATATAAGAAAGTTGTTGTTGTTGAGTTATTTCGTATTTAGTGCTTCATTTTTCGCAGTGAAAATGCCTAGAGCTAAAGCAAAAGTATTTAAAAAGCGTGTGAACTGGCAAAAGAAAAGAAATAATGATTCATTAGCAAAGCAAAGCAGTTCATCATCATCACTGTTGGAAAATGTGAATCCACTTATTACTGATTTGCCGAACGAACTTACACCAAATGAAAACAGTGCTTCTCATAAAAAACTAAGAGATTTGGAAGAGAAATATAATTTACTTGATAGAGGGAATGAAGTTTTTGAACTCATTGATACGAATATATTGTGTGAAGCTCTTGAAAACAGTTTGTGCTGCAAAAAATGTCATGGAAACGTTTCTCTGAAAGTAGAATCCCATGTTGGCCTGGCTGCCCAGTTTAATTTAATATGCAGTGTTTGTAAATACAGCTGTAAGTTTCCAAGTTCGGTTTCAGTAACTGTAAATAATGGATACAAGAAAACTGAACTTTATAGTGTAAATATTAGGTTAGTTTATGGATTGCGAGCAATTGGTAAGGGCAAAGCAGCTGGTGATATGCTATGTGGTGTTCTAAATCTTCCAAGTGCACCTTCAAAGTTTGAAGCTTACAATTATGTACTAGGATCTGCAGTTGAAGATGTAGCACAGAAGTCAATGCAGGTTGCTGTGGAAGAAGCAGTGGAAGAAAATGACGGCAGTCGTGACCTCACAGTGGCGTTTGATGGCACGTGGCAGAAAAGGGGCCACACCTCCAACAATGGTGTTGTAACAGCAACTAGTGTTGATACTGGCAAGGTTATTGATGTTGCAATAATGTCTAAATACTGTAGGTGCACAGGCAGGCTGAAAAATGAACACAGTGATGACTGTATTGCTAATTATTATGGTAGTAGTGGTGGCATGGAGGTTGCTGGGGTGAAGAAAATTTTTCATCGCTCTTCACAGTGGTATAATGTTCGCTATGTCAAATATCTGGGAGATGGTGACTCTAAAGCATTCAAAGAAGTTTTGGAAAGCAAACCATATGGGAACAGTGTAAATATAAGCAAACTTGAATGTATAGGACATGTGCAGAAGAGAATGGGTGCCAGGCTGAGAAGGTTAAAATCAGTTATGAAAGGGAAAAAACTAGATGATGGGAAAACCTTGGATGGCAGAGGAAGATTGACTGATTCCATAATAGACCACATTCAGAACTGCTATGGCCTTGCAATCAGGCAAAATACAGGCAATCTTGAAGAAATGAGGAGAGCTATATGGGCTTTATATTTCCACACCGCATCCACGGATGAGCATCCACAACATGGTTTGTGCCCCAAAGGTGAAAACAGCTGGTGTAAATACAATAGGGGACTAACAACAGGAGAGAAATACATTCACCACCACAGTCTACCATCAGCCATCATGGCAGAAATAAAGCCCATTTTCAGAGATCTGGCTGACAGAAGTCTTCTGATGAAATGTCTTCACGGAAAAACGCAGAACCCCAACGAGTGCTTGAATAGTGTGATATGGCATCGTCTCCCAAAAACAGTGTTTGTCGGAATTAATACACTACATTTTGGTGTGTATGATGCTGTGGCAACCTTCAATCTTGGAAATATAACTAAATGCCAGGTCCTTCAAAAGTTGGGTATGTGTGTTGGTTCCCGTACGGTACGTGCTATGTTCTTTTTAGATCAGCACAGACTAAGGCATGCTGATAATATAATCAAGACATTAGTGAAAAAAGCAAGACAGGTGCAGAGGGGTGCCAAAAGAAGACTTGAAGATGATTATGAAGACTGTGAAGGGGGTATTAGCTACGGATCAGGAATGTTTTAATCTTCTTTCTCCGTTTCCCGTAAGTTTACTTTTTACTTCATCTAGGAACATTATCTCAGGTACTGGTCAACCTAGAAGTCTGAAATTTTTATGACGTAGTGACATAGGTCCCTATTACATACTGAAACAACGATTTTTTAATTACTTGATTTACAAAAGACTTAGGGGTGATAGTCTAGTAAAAAGCGATGGAAAAAATTTACTTAAAAATAAATGTACAATATCTCTGTAAGAAAATACTTTGACAATAAACTGTTGTTTCAGTATTGTTGTAACATATGAATGCACATACAGTAAAATTTTTACCTCTCTGTCTCCAGTAGTTTGTGAGAAAATGTTCCCTATAGTAGGCATATATTAACATTGCGGGGATAGGTGATTCCGTATCCCCTTAACATCTTAGGTCATCAGTCCCCTAGAACTTAGAACTACTTAAACCTAACTAACCTAAGGACATCACACACATCCATGCCCGAGGCAGGATTCGAACCTGCGACCGTAGCAGTCCCGCGGTTCCGGACTGCAGCGCCTAGAACCCCACGGCCACCGCGGCCGGTGAAACAGCTTAAGAAAGTACACTACTGGCCATTAAAATTGCTACACCAAGAAGAAATGCAGATGATAAACGGTTGTTCATTGGACAAATATGTTATACTAGAAATCACATGTGATTACATTTTCACGCAATTCGGGTGCATAGATCCTGAGAAATCTGTACCCAGAACAACCACCTCTGGCCGTAATAACGGCCTTGTTACGCCTGGGCATTAAGTCAAACAGAGCTAGGATGGCGTGTACAGGTACAGCTGCCCATGCAGCTTCAACACGATACCAGAGTTCAACAAGAGTAGTGACTGGCGTATTGTGACGAGCCAGTTGCTCGGCCACCATTGACCAGACGTTTTCAATTGGTGAGGATCTGAAGAATGTGCTGGCTAGGGCAGCAGTCGAACATTTTCTGTATGCAGAAAGGTCCGTACAGAACCTGCAACATGCGGTCGTGCATTATCCTGCTTAAATGTAGGGTTTCCAAGGATCGAATGAAGGGTAGAGCCACGGGTCGTAACACATCTGAAATGTAACGTCCACTGTTCAAAGTGCCGTCAATGCGAACAAGAGGTGACCGAGACGTGTAACCAATCGCACCCCATACCATCACGCCGGGTGATACGCCAGCATGGCGATGACGAATACAAGCTTCCAATGTGCGTTCACCGCGATGTCGCCAAACACGGGTGCGACCATTATGATGCTGTAAACAGAACCTGGATTCATCTGAAAAAATGACGTTTTGCCATTCGTGCACCCAGGTTCGTCCTTGAGTACACCATCGCAGGCGCTCCTGTCTGTCATGCAGCGTCAAGGGTAACCGCAGCCATAGTCTCCGAGCTGATAGTGCATGCTGTTGCAAACGTCGTCGAACTGTTCGTGCAGATGGTTGTTGTCTTGCAAACGTCACCATCTGTTGACTCAGGGATCGAGACGTGGCTGCACGATCCGTTACAGCCATGCAGATAGGATGCCTATCATCTCGACTGCTAGTGATACGAGGCCCTTGGGATCCAGCACGGCGTTCCGTATTACCCTCCTGAGCCCACCGATTCCATATTCTGCTAGCAGTCATTGGATCTCGACCAACACGAGGAGCAATGTCGCGATACGATAAACCGCAGTCGTGATAGGCTACAATCCAACCTTTATCAAAGTCGGAAACGTGATGGTACGCATTTCTCCTCCTTACACGAGGCATCCCAACAACGTTTCACCAGGTAACGCCGGTCAACTGCTGTTTGTGTATGAGAAATCGGTTGGAAACTTTCCTCATGTCAGCATGTTGTAGGTGTCGCCACCGGCGCCAACCTTTTGTGAATGCTCTGAAAAGCTAATTATTTGCATATCACAGCATGTTCTTCCTGTCGGTTCAATTTCGCGTCTGTAGCACGTCATCTTCGTGGTGTAGCAATTTTAATGGCCAGTAGTGTAATAAGACTATTGGCATCCTACAATGAGGACTCAATAGTCAACGTACTCAGTGCGGAACTACATAGATATTACTACGAGAACTATACTGCAGTTGCGCGAACACATCACATCTCCAGCTGCCATGTTTAACTGTCAATCATGTTGTTATCCTGATGTAGGTATAGATGTGTGTGTTTTCTGCCTACAAGCTTCACTTGGGTATGGACCTAGAAAAAGCAGCAATGATTGACTGGCAGCTGTGTCCAAAATATTATGTGAAAAGTTGCAAAATAAAATGTAAGATGCACGTATTACTTAATTTACTTATCTACATTCCATTATTCAACTGCTCTTTATATTTTAAGAGAAACAACCGAAGCAAATTTCAGAAGAAATTCTATAACTGATCGAGTGTTTATTTGGTATTCCTGGCAGGCTGCTCTTCCTGCTAGCCCAACTGGCCATGGCAGCGCTGCTCTGACGGTCGTACTTTGGCGAGAGAGCACGGGCGGTGGCGTTGTCTGCTGCAGCAGTGCTATTTCGAGTCTAATTGGGGTGGGGCGGCACGGTCGAAGTCAATCAGCTGTAGCAAGTATAACCAACATCATCTTCTGGAAACCAGCTCTTTCAGCGTCGTGAAAGCGTTGGACAAGCCTACGGTACGTTGTCGGGCCAAGGATCGCCTGGTGGCCGACGTTTTCCACATTTGTGGGCTGGGCCTGGACATTTCAGAGTAACGAAAGAGTGATCTGCGCTGCTCGGAACTGCCTGCATCTGCTGGAGACCAGCGCCGGTCCGCAGTGGAGCATCGAGCAATCCTGCCAGCATTCAGGCGTTGGGCGATGGCCGAGGTTGCGTGTGGAAGCAGGCTGGGCCTGGAGGTTTCCATCAGCGAGACGGAGAGATGCAGAAACTACAACTTTAGCCTCTGCTGGTAGCCATGGTGGATAGCGGCCACGCTATCGCTGTCCACACTTGTTCTGGCTGTGGTGTGGCAGGCCCAAGTTGTCGCCGTGGGAAACAGCTGGGGCAGGTAACAGTTGGTTTGTGGTCAGCAACCGACACATAGTTCAGTGGGAGTGTGGTGTAACAAGGAGCCAGGAAGTACAGTCGACGGTCAATGCAGGGCGCGGTCAAGCTGTCGTGGACATCACCTAACCTGAGGGCAGACGTGTCCTTTCTCAGTGGTCAGAGAAGGCGTCAACCACAGCCAGATACAAAGAAGAGATTTTTCTTGTATTTTTGTAATATGCAGAGCATTAGGAGTGTGCTAGCTGGCTCGCAGTGTTTGGTGAGCAGCTGACGTATTGTCGATTGAGATAACTGTATGGTGAGTAGCGTCTACAGCGAAACAGCCAGTGGCTGATGTGTGTGTTGTGAATACAAAGTGTTCGTTATTAGTTCTAATACTACACAATGTGGTTGTGGGAATAAAGGAGTGAACTTTTTGTATTGTGTCTTATCTCCACACTGAGCACGTGTTCTGTCACTGTACGAGAGAGAGTTCTGTGTTCTGTTTGTAATCACGATGAAGATGCGTTCTGTTAGTGTACATGTTGTTGTTGTTGTTGTTGTTGTTGTGGTCTTCAGTCCTGAGACTGGTTTGATGCAGCTCTCCGTGCTACCCTATCCTGTGCAAGCTTCTTCATCTCCCAGTACCTACCGCAACCTACATCCTTCTGAATCTGCTTAGTGTATTCATCTCTTGGTCCCCCTCTACGATTTTTACCCTCCACGCTGCTCTCCAATACTAAATTGGTGATCCCTTGATGCTTCAGAACATGTCCTACCAACCGATCACTTCTTCTTGTCAAGTTGTGCCACAAACTTCTCTTCTCCCCAATCCTATTCAATACTTCTTCATTAGTTATGTGATCTACCCATCTAATCTTCAGCATTCTTCTGTAGCACCACATTTCGAAAGCTTCTATTCTCTTCTTGTCCAAACTATTTATCGTCCATGTTTCACTTCCATACATGGCTACACTCCATACAAATACTTTCAGAAAAGACTTCCTAACACTTAAATCTATACTCGATGTTAACAAATTTCTCTTCTTCAGAAACGCTTTCCTTGCCATTGCCAGTCTACATTTTATATCCTCTCTACTTCGACCATCATCAGTTATTTTGCTCCCCAAATAGCAAAACTCCTTTACTACTTTAAGTGTCTCATTCCCTAATCTAATACCCTCAGCATCATCCGACTTAATTCGACTACATTCCATTATCCTCGTTTTGCTTTTGTTGATGTTCATCTTATATCCTCCTTTCAAGACACTATCCATTCCGTTCAACTGCTCTTCCAAGTCCTTTGCTGTCTCTGACAGAATTACAATGTCGTCGGTGAACCTCAAAGTTTTTATTTCTTTTCCATGGATTTTAATACCTCCTCCGAATTTTTCTTTTGTTTCCTTCATTGCTTGCTCAATATACAGATTGAATAACATCGGGGATAGGCTACAGCCCTGTCTCACTCCCTTCCCAACCACTGCTTCCCTTTCATGCCCTTCGATTCTCATAACTGTACATAACCAAACGTTTTCTGAATTTTATGTTGGTGTTGTCCATAGGCTAAGCAGCTTTGGTAGGCTGTTGTATTTAGCAGTTTGTTGCTAATGTAGGTCTTTGGTAGTAGAGATAGATCCTGCTGTGATTTTGTTCATTTATTGTACTGTATTCGTATTATTGTCCGATTGCAATGTGCTGTGGGTGGTGTACGTGAATCTTCTGCTTTCTATTCTGTTGTTCGCCGTGAGAGCTTCAAATCAAGACAGGAGGAGCGACTATCGTCATCAATTCTTCTAACCAAAGAGCATCCACTGGTGGAGAACCAGCTACCTCAAGAGGTTTTAGAGATCGAACTATCCTCCAGACCCCGGAAATGTTGGAGATCTTCTTAAAGCTGTTGCACTTGTTTATCCAAGCTTCCTTTTCTTGTTTTCTCCAGAAATCACGTAGTACTAGTCTTCTGTATTTCAGGTATAGCATTAGCGTCGGTTTCCTGTGGTATTTAACAAGGACTAATGTTCGTTTGGCCACAGTTTTAGACCAAACGCCCATGATAACACGTATGATTTCGTAGAGTAAATCTCAGTTTTCCCTTAGGGTATTAAGTTTCTTCCCGCTAGATCTGTGGCAGATATAAGAGTGGTTTAGGAGGAGCTGTTACTATATTATTAACAGACCGAAACCTAAACACATCATTCTGACTGCCGTTGTCGTCCATGCCGGAGTTCGTTTCCCCAGTACTTCCTGTATGGTTTTTTGATATTTTCTTCAGCTGACGTTCTTTATTACGAATGGCCTGTTTGAACAACATGTCCTTCTCATACTTATCTCTAAACCCCATATTATTTTCATCTCCATCTACGTCTACATCTACATACATACTCCGCAAGCTACCGTACGATGCTTGGAGTAAGGTACCCTGTACAACTATTAGTCATTTCCTTTCCTGCCCCCCTTGCAAATAGAACTAAGGAAAAACGACGGGATATGCCTCCGCATGAACTCTGATTTCTCGTATCTTATCTTTGTGGCCCTTACGCGAAATGTATGTTGGCGACCGCAGAATCCTTCTGCAGTCAACTTCAAATGCCGGTTCTCTAAATTTTCTCAATAGTGTTTCTTGAAAAGATCGTCGCCTTCCCTCCAGAGATCTCCATTTAAGCCCCAAAGCATCACCGTAATACTTGCGAGTTGTTCGAACCTCTTGGTAACAAATCTAGCAGTCCGCCTCTGAACTGCTGCGATGTTTCCTTCAGTCCATCCTGGTGTAGATCCCAATCACTCGAGCAGTACTCAAGAATAGGACGCACCAGCGTCCCACATATAAGCTCCTTTACAAGTGAACCAAACTTTCCCAAAATTCTCCGAATAAATCGAAGTCGCTCATTCGCACTCCCTACCACAATCCTCACATGCTCGTTCCATTTCATATCGCTTTGCAATGTTACGCCCAGATATATTTAAACGAAAATTTTTGAAATTTTTAAAAACATGGTCAGCGATCTTAAAATTTGTTAAAATTAAAATTTAAAACAGTCTTGATAGCAATTTTTTATTGGAGTGAGTGACCGGTTTCGACTCTTTCATAGAGTCATCTTTAGACTCCATAGCGGTGGATGAACAGTTACACGAGCGTCGAGGCTCGACGATCTCATCTGGCAATGTTCATCCATCGCTCTGGAGTCTGAAGATGACTCTATGAAAGAATCGAAACCGGTCACTCACTCCAATAAACATAAAAAAATTGCGATCAAGACTGTTTTAAATTTTAATTTTAACATATTTAAACGACGTAACTGTGTCAAACAGGACACTACGAGGGGCGTTTGAAAAGTCCGTGCAAAGTCCGAGAGATGGCACCACCGGCGCGTATCGAGGTCATGTTTAGTTAGTAGCATCTTTGGAAAGATCGCACACCAAGTTTCAGCCACACTGGTCTTTTTCTTTGTGTTTGGCATTCGTGTGAACGAAGGAAGTCGAATGATTGTCAAAAAATGGACGAAAAAGAACTTCGTGTGGTGATTAAACATTACTTTATGAAAGGCAAAACGCCTCAGGGGACTAAAGAGAAGCTTGCTAAACATTACGGTGACTCTACACCATCGATTAGAACAGTTTATAAGTGGTTTCAAAATTTTCCGAGTGACCATATTGTCACAAGTGATGCTGAACGTTCTGGACGCCCTGTGGAGGTCACGACTCCAGAATCATTGATAAAATCCATGATATGGTGATGCATGACAGAAGAGTTAAGGTGCGTGAGATTGCTAGTGCTGTGGTCTTCTCGGATGAACGTGTACATAATATTTTGCATAAATATTTGGACATAAGAAAGCTATCCGCAAGATGGGTTCCATGATACTCACGCTTGACCATAAACGGAATAGTGTGAAGCGTTGCAAGGATGGTTTGCAGCTGTTCAGGAAGAATCCGCAGGACTTAAAGCGTCGTTTCGTAACTGTGGATGAAACGTGGATACATTACTATACTCCTGAGACCAAACAACAATCTAAACAATAGGTTACTTAGGGAGAATCTACACCAAAAAAGGCGAAGACTATTCCTTCGGCCGGAAAGGTTATGGCGACTGTCTTTTAGGATTCGCAAGGTATAAGCCTGATCGACTATCTGGAAAATGGTACAACTATTACAGGTGCATATTATTCATCGTTATTGGACCGTTTGAAAATCGAGCTGCAAGAAACACGCCGGCGACTGGACCGCATAAATGTCCTTTCCATCACAACAATGCACCAGCACACACCTCAGCAGTTGTGGTCGCAAAAGTAATGGAAATATGATTCCAACTCGGTTCACATCCCCCCTATTCTCCAGACTTGGCTCCCTCTGACTACTATTTGTACCCTAATTTGAAGATCTCGCTGGCGGGACTAAGATTTTTTTCAAACGAGGAAGTGATTGCAGCAACTAATAGCTATTTTGCAGACTTGGACATTTCCTATTATTCGGAAGGGACCAACAAATTAGAACAGCGTTGGACGAAGTGTATAAGTCTAAAAGAAGACTATGTCGTAAAATAAAAAGGTTTACTCCAAACACGGAAGTAGTTTTTATTTTTGCACGGA